>NC_141483.1:1200000-1800000 GCF_009769465.1 Tauraco erythrolophus
GCCACCAGCTCTGCATCACCTGGCTGGCCCAGGTACATCTATTGTCGGCATGGTAACAGCTAAATTACTTGCTTAACACGGATGTATGATCATGGCCAGATATGGCCCCTTCTTTTTAAATGGCACAGTAATATCAATTACCCACCCATCTTGCAGTCAACCCTTCCAAGAACAACATCTCCATCAAGTTGGGCTTTATAGTGCACAACCAGTTTTCATTTTTCTATTTGCTGCTTCTGTCACAGAAGAGTACACCTAATTTATGAAGTAAACTACCCTTGAGTGGTGTTACTAATGCTCATAACTGACTTTAATAGACAATGGAAGTACTTGCAAACATACGCTTTGAAGAGGCAGGTTTAGTGTCACTTAAACGTATACAAGATCTGTATCTGTGTGCTGCTGGCTTTTTCATTTGTTTTCCATATACAAAAAGCAAAAGCAGTACTCGCCACTTGTATTTTTTCTTTACTGTAAAAAAAATATAAGAAGAAGGAAGACTAAGAGTGCTGAGTATTGAATAGAGGGAATGAGAGCACCGTGTTTTATGTCCTCTGCAAAAAGCAGAAGCCAATACGAGAAGAAAATGGCTGTAGGCTCAGCAGGCAGACAAAGAGATGGAAATGTAGACGCTGGCAAAAGGAAAGGCACTGCAGTGTCAGATGATGTGATGGTACAGAAAAGACTCGTTAAAAATTCTCTCTCAAATGTGTTTTGAAGGAAACTTGGGCGTTTGTCTAAACCAATTTTTTTGTCTGCTTGAAATGTGCATATGCTCCGTGGAAACATTATGTTCTCACTGAGCTCCCCATTGCTGAAATACTCCTGTTATTTTGCCTCCAGTGCTGTAGCAGCTTCTCCACGTCCCTGTGCTCTGCTATGGTCGTGGCTCCTCCTGCCACCCTTGCCTGTGCCGTAGCTGGTGACCATGTGAATGCCATGATGGACCGCAGCTCCTCACCACGTGGGAGACTAATACCTCCATCACCATGAGACTGACAGCCTGCAGCTCACTCCAGCGATGGCATTTCAGAGGAGGAATACACCTGCCAAAAAAAATTATATAGATTTTCATTAAAAATTCGAAATTTGCTATTGAATTTATCTGGGGATTTTTTTCGCTTTTTGTCATAATTTTCTACTGGAAGACTTATTTTCTAGCTGTTTGAATAATAAACGTTGTGTCTTACACACCACATCTTGACAGTGCTGTTTGACCACACATGAATATTTTAGACATAAGGCTTTTCTAGGTTTTACAAAACCAGGAGGCAGATACATCACGCAGTACATTCACTTCACCATTCATTATTATAATGAAAATGAAAGGAGCTCCTAAACCTTTATTGCAGCCTAGTGTGTTAATAAACAAATAGCTGCTGTTAATTTTAGTTATTAGTGGAATAAATATTTGCTCGAAGCATTTTGAATGTTAAAATAAAAAAGCTGCAAACAAAGTTTGAGCTAGAGATGGGCTTTATGAATCGATGAGAGAGGAAGGCATGGCTCAGAGACTAGTCTGGCCCCAGGATGCACTGTCTGGTGGTGTTTGGAGTTGTGCCTCATCTCTGTGAGCTCCGTCATCTACTGCATCCCCCTCTGCAGAAAGGTATCACACAAGGAACTCTACAAAAGGGTGGGGAAGAGCTGACAAAGGTCTGTAAGATGGTCACTGTTATCCGCATTATTTTTCTTGGAAAATACTAGCAACCCTCAAAGAAAATAAATGCACAGATCCTTTCTGTCATACAGCCCTGTGTGCTGCTGTGACCTTTACGTCCTAATATAGAACAAAATCTAAATTCACGCAGCAGGAAAAGGACACTCTCAAGTATTCATTGTTGACTTTTATTCAGCTCTGGACCTTGCAATATCCTTGATCTCCTCCAAGTCCCAGGCATGTTCATGATGCCCCACCTTGAGTGGTGCAACACAGCAGACTAATCACTACTTGTGTTCTGGTGCTTTGATCTGGAGTCCAAGAAGATGCAGCCTTTGTGCTCAGGCCCAGCTACCATGAGGGTGCAGCCCACCCTAGGGCTGTCCTCTCCTCGCACAAGCTCGTGTGACTTTATTGGAGCTCACTCAGAGTCTCTCATTTTCAGCATCTTGTTTAATGGCAGAGTGAGACTCTTGGTCAAGGTGAAGTCAAATTGGGTGAGATTCAGAGTGGCTGACATGTAGGAAAAGGAGGAACATGACTGAGCAAAGTTCAAGACAGGACCAGTCAAAAGGAAGGGAAGCCATTCATGGAAGAAGACCTGAGCATAGAGAAGTTGGCAGCAGCTCCGGCAACAGCCCACTCTTGAAGACACCAAGCAAATGGGACAGTGCACCTAAGTCTCCTGTAATGAAGAGTGCAGAATCCAGAATGATGGTCCTGTTTACACTGGGTCAGGAGTATTTCCTTGTCACCTTAATCGAATTGTTTTCATGATCACTTTGATGGCAAAACCAGTTTTAGGAATGCTAAAATTGGTTTTGCCATCATCTGTCCATGGCTCAAGAGAAAGATACCGGCACATTACTGGATTGGGTGCTGCAGTCACTTTGCCTTCCCCAGCCTTCCCATTCCCACTAGCAGGCCACAAAAGAAGCTTTGTCTGCCCATCACTCACTTGTCAACCAGAACATGTCTGTAAAACACAGTCATTGCTGGCTGACAAGCAGTGATTACTCCTTTGCTGCGACAGCAGGAGGAGGATGGTCCATTCATGGCTGATTAAGGGCATCCCAGAGAAGGAATGCTTTACCGAAAAAGTATGCAAGCTGTACAAGTGCTGGAGTGTGAAATTCATGGACGACAGCCCCACCTCCTTTCATCAGTTGCTCCTCAATCAGGTGGTGCCTCTGAGGTGCTCTTAGGCCGTGTTAGACAAGGGTATGAGATACTCAAGTATAGCAAACAAGCAGTCCCACATGTAGAAAACCAACTCAGCTTCATGTGAAGACTTCAGGATGGAGCCAAGACTGCCTGAACTCAGGAGGAAATATCTGAGTTGTTCTTAACAGGCAGAACATCCTGCCTTAGCTCATTTAAGCCATTTCTCCTCTTTCCCCCTCCAGATCACTCCTGGGATAATCAAGCCAGACTGCAAGAATGGAAGCAGAAAGCACCATGGAAGCAGAGGTGTTTCAGTTAGGGCTTGGATTTGGTTGTTCCTCAGGTCACCTCAGAGAAGGACTACCAAGGTCTGGGAGACAGTTTTCTGCTCCCAAGCTAGAAAAGGCAAACGTGCATGGATTTTGGCCAGAGTGGTCTACCAGTAGGTCTGCAATAGTCATTTCCCAGTGAGAAAGATGAGCTGGCCAGACCTCACCAACCACTTTTTTTTGACTCCATTTTTCACAGGACCAGAGCAGACTTTCAGGCGAGTGGCTGCAGAACAACCTCCCTTTTGGTGTATGGTGATGCCTTGTCTCACTGCACCCATGATGGAGAGCCTCCCTGGCCATGTACATGCACTGTTGAATGCCAGTTACAATCAGACACGGTGTCGGCTCCCTGTGTCTGTGGTCTAACACAGATAGGACCCAGACTTGCATCCAAGAATTGATGCCTTAAAACAATACTGCTACGTATGCAACCAGTCATTATTACCCAGCTGGACCGAGTTGAGATAATGAACTAATTACTAATCAACTCAAGGTACCAACCCTGCCTACAAGAGGCAGGCCATTTCCTCCTGGCTGCGGTAGATGCAACAGTGTCCTTGGTGCCGCAGCCCAGGCTGGTGAGCAACAGCTACGGATAGATGTTATTAGAAACACAAGGCTGGGAGGTACGAAGAGGTCTCAGTCTCATGTTCTGAAGTCATGGACAATCCTGCAATAAAGGGTTAATCCAGAAGGGTCAGCAGAACTTCTCTTCAAAAGCCATCTCCCACCAGAGCCCACCAACCACCTCCTAGCAATGCCCTACACATTACAAAGACAGAATAAGAAAGTAAAGCCACTTCTGTTAAACTTTCCAGCAGACACCAAGCCATTTCCAGTCTCTTGGCTTCTTGAAATAGCAGGGGATTAATTTAGATCAATTTCTCAGAGGTGATATTAAGAAATAGACCGTTTCATGCTATGGAATTAAAACAAAAACCCTGACAGTCCTAGCTTCTATCAGAGACACTCTAATCTCAGAGATGAGGATCACTGCAATCCCAGGTGAGTAAACAAGATACAATCACCTCTCATGCAGAAGGCTTTCCTACCGCAGCAAACCACAGGTGTGCCATGCTCACAGCCCTGCTCTACTTTGTCGCCAGCGCTTGCAGTGATTCAGAGGAAGGCTAGAACAGGGCCAGAAGATAAGTTGTGAATCAAGGGGTGAACGAGGCTTCCTAGACCGCGAAAGTGACTAGCAGAAGCCTGAAATTTAGGATTAATGTGATATAAATATAGCACAGGCAAATGCACTTGGCATGCAATGATCAAATCTCCATCCACTGGAATAGCAATAAATCACATGCCCAAGGCCTTTAACTTCCAGCCCCAGAATCAATTCCACTTTATCAAACAACTCCTTCCATCAACAGCTCCATCTTCATATAATTTATGTTCCCTCCTTCCTGTCTCCCTCTCCTCATCTCCATACAGACAAATGGATTTTGGAAAGCATTTGAGAATATCATTCTTTGGATAGTTAGAAATCTTCTAATTTCCAGTCTCACTATACTTGTGACTGGTTTATATCTATTTGATCTATTTCCATGTCCCCAGATGTATTTATATAAAGAATCATCACCTAACCCCTCAAAGTCATTTTGCTATAGTGACAAAGCAAAGCTTTCAAAGTATGTTTTCCTAAAACAGGTGCTCCGCTCCCCTAAACTGCCTGATTCAACAGCCTTCCTCTTTCCTGATGCAATTTAAAACTAGTTTTTTTTGACCGAACCCATACACAATGGTTCAAGCAAATTCTTACTCTTGCTTTGCATATAGTACTAATACTTCTTTAGCTCTGCCGAAAATACTTCCCTGGACTTATGTGGGCTATTTTCACAGCTTCATCACGTTATCAATCCATATTGATGCTAGTGCTAATGAATGCATACTGATGCTGACCTCTTCCCTCTTCCATTGTTTCTAATTAGTGAATCCTCGGTTCATAGAAAAAAGCTCCTTCTGTTATCCCAAAGGGAAAGGCTTTGCCCTTTGAGCTATTAAATCTAATCTCTTTTCTATTGGTGCAGTTGGTTAGATAATCTGATTATTCATGTGCGATTATGTGCTCATTGTCTGGACAAGTAACACCTCTTATTCTCAAATACTCCATATAGTCACAAGGATCTCACATTCCTCAGGGATCAGTGTTGGGTCCGGCGCTGTTTAACATCTTTTTTGGCGACATGGACAGTGGGATCGATTGCACCCTCAGCAAGTTTGCTGATGACACCAAGCTCTGTGGTGTTGTGGACACGCTGGAGGGAAGGGATGCCATCCAGAGGGACCTTGACAGGCTGGAGAGGTGGGTCTGTGAGAACCTCATAAAGTTCAACCAGGCCAAGTGCAAGGTCCTGCACATGGGTCGGGGCAATCTCAAGTACAAGCACAGGCTGGTCAGAGAATGGATTGAGAGCAGCCCTGAGGAAAAGGACTTGGGCGTGCTGGTTGATGAGAAGCTCAACATGAGCTGGCAATGTGCACTGGCAGGCCAGAAAGCCAACCGTGTCCTGGGCTGCATCCAAAGCAGCATGGGCAGCAGGTCGAGGGAGGGTATTCTGCCCCTCTGCTCTTGTGAGAGCCCCCCTGCAGTGTTGCATTCAGCTCTGGGGTCCCCAACATCAGAAGGAAATGAAGCTGTTGGAGAGGGTCCAGAGAAGGCCACAAGGATGATTCGAGGGCTGGAGCACCTCTGCTATGGAGATGGGTTGAGAGAGTTGGGGTTGTTGAGCCTGGAGAAGAGAAGGCTCCGTGGAGACCTTCCAGTGCCTAAAGGGGCTACAAGAAAGCTGGAGAGGAGCTTTGCGCAAGGGTGTGTAGTGACAGGACAAGGGTTAACAGCTTTAAACGGAAAGAGGGGAGAATTAGATCAGATCTAAGGAAGAAATTCTTCACCATGAGGGTGGTGAAGCACTGGACCAGGTTGTCCAGGTGCTTGTGGCTGCCCCATCCCTGGCAGTGTTCAAGGCCAGATTGGAGGGGGTTTTGAGCAACCTGGTGTAGTGAAAGGTGTCCGTGCCCTTGGCAGGGGGGTTGGAACTGGATGGTCTTGAAGGTTCCTTCCAACCCAAACCATTCTGTGATCTCTGTATCCCTGTAGTACTTATTTCTGCTGAGATTGGCTCGTTTCTCAAAGATAACATCTGCTGGGTTGCTTTCATGCACTAATCATAGTGTGCATCCTTTATACATGATTGCAACACCCCACACCTTCGAACCAGGTCCAGCCGTGCACTCTGGGTGCTGTCAGCTGCTCTGGTGGTGCCATGGGCAGGTGAGGAAACAGTGGGAAGGAAAAGAAATAGCAGGATCTAGAGGAAACAGCTGGAATGAGGAGGAATAGCAGGCTCTACAGAAATATAGTATCTGCGTATTGCCCACTGCCCAGTGTGCGGTGAGTGCTCCCCGCAGTGCGAGAGCCCTCCAGGTCCCGAGCCCTCCGAGGGCTGCTGACTTCTGCTCCGTTACTGGAAGCACAGCTTGTGGTGCCAAAATGTAGAACAGGAGGAAGCTGTAATGGCGTGATGGGTGGAGGGTAGGAGTTGAGGTACCCTCCTACTCCGTGGGAAGGTGCATGTGAGGAGGAAGGTGAAGCACTTTCTGGCACAGGGAAGGACATCATTCCTTGCAGTGCTGTAACTGCCGTATTCTAAATCCCCCCGAAAAAACCTGTCTACCACTGAGTCCATATATGGGTGATGTATTTCCCCCCTTCACCCAGGGGCTGTGATGGGAGCTATGGCAGGATGGACACGGGCGCTCAGCGGTCCTGCGTGCATTTGGCTCCCCTTACGTGGGCTCTGCACTTCAAGAGAAAGTGTGGGAATTCACAAGAACCACGGCAGGGATGGGCATCTTGGTTTCTCCACCGAACCCTGGGGCCCGGAGAGCTGGGGTTTCAGTGTAGAGACAAGGAGGGACATCTCTACCCAGACCTTTAGGGTATAAGCCACAGACCTCTTTCAGATGAACCACAGATTTCCGTCATTAAGAAAATTTTAACCTGGAAATGAGGCTCCTGAGCTGAGTTTCAAGCTGCCAAGTCACAACCTTTGTCTTTCTTACCTTTGTCAATTGACGAGCAATGTTACAGACATATCCGTAAGAGCACTAGCGAGAAATTTTGAAGATAATGCTGTTCCCAACTGCAAACAATCTGCACTGAAAGCCAAATAATTTGTGGAAGACAGTTCGGCTTTTAACTCTGAAGTAAAACTGAACAAAACCAAAATATTTTAGTCTTCTCAGAATGGAAAATTTTGTTTTCTTTGGTTTTGCATCATTTATTTTATTTCGAATTAGCTAGAAAAAGTAAAAAAAAATCACCTTAAAATTGGAATGAAACATTTTTCTTTTATCAAAACAGAATAGTCTGGTTGATCCAATTTTTTTTCCCCAGTGTGGGGAATTAAAAGAAAATTAATTTCTGTTCCACTTTATGGAATCGTGTATGCATTAATTAAATGAAAAAAGAGTTTTCAGCCATCCGTACCTTTTGAACATAAGTGTTTTGGTTCTCTGGTGAAACAGAAGACGTTACTCCCAAAGAAAAGCAGAGTTCATGGAGGAAGGAGAACAGATGCCCGCAGTGCATCTTCCATTGACAGGACCCCATCACAGTGCTGGAATGGGAATGATACCAGCACGGGCTTGTTGACTGCTGTTGTGAGATGGGACATACAGACTTTTCCCAGGCAGCAGCTCGTATTTACAAAAATAGTGTGACAGATTTTTGCAGCAAACTCAATCTTTGCCAGAACATGACTCAATTACTCATGCTGGGTTTATATTACCTTGCAAGATTTTTACTCCATTTCCCAGGAAATCATTATTCTTCTTTCCCAGTGCTCCCTGCACCAGCGTGAAGGCAGGTGGAGAGCAGTTGGATCTGGATAGTCTCCTCAACCCCTCTGCACTGCACGGTCCTTCCAGGGCTTTTATTTTAGGTGCCTATTGCAGCTGTACCCACAGCCCATCCGCACGTGTATATACATCCCCCAGCACTTCCCTCTGAAGCTGGGCTGACCCCAATCTCTGCCCAAGATGAGGGTCCCAGCACTGCCTCACGCACGGAGACCCCCTGCCCAGAAGAAGAAAGCTTTGGCCGTGGGGTCTGTGCCAACTTCCTTCTCCATGTGTCTAACCTGAGCCGTGAGTGATCGCACACCCACCGCTGTCCAGAGTGGGGGGCATTGGCTGATGGAGGGTTGGGGTCAGCAGAGAGGGGAAAGTCTCTTTGCTGACTCAGTGGTGCCTGGGTGCTGCTTCAGCCCCTGGGTGGTGTGAGCACAGTGCTTTGGACAGTCACCCTGTTGAGAACAAGCTGTGGAAATTACCCTGGAAAACTTTTCCTTCTTCTTTTTCAATTCTGATGGGATTACTGAGATTTTGCACATGTTCTCTGGCCTCAGTCGACCATCCCGATTTGAGGTTTACATAGCCCCAGTGGTAGTCATTCTCCTACAAAACCCACAAGAAGCATCAGTCCTGGACCTTGCTAGGGTCTCAAGAAACAGCAAAAAGTGTGGACCTGCCACACAATAACAGGTCAAGGAGCAGTTTGGGGATGAGGCTTTAATTAAATCCTTGTGGGATGATGATGGGACAGGCATGGTACAAATCTGCATTGGCAACATGAGAAGAGTTATGGGGCTGCTACTATAGATAGTGTCTGCACAGTCCAACTATGCAGTGCTGGTGACCATGTACCAAGCAAAGCCATTCAGGAAGACAGCACCAGAGCCAGGTGACAAATCTTTCCCCTCGGCTTTCCAGTCTAAGTCCTTGGGCAAAAGACATAGATATAAATCCATAAAGTTCAGAAACTTCTGCTGCTCCACCCTGTTTGTAGGACCCCACCTGATGACCCAGTTTGATGCCGTTGTTGCAGGGACGTATTTCCAAGTTGCAATTTAGAGCAAACCCTAAGCCGAGCAGGTGCCAAATCATCACACTTGCCTAAGAACTGCAAAAATGATCAGAGAGTATAGCCACAAAAATCTCTATAACTTTACCTAAAAACCTTGCTGACTTAGCTCCTGTAGATAGAAAAAGCATTCTGCTCAGTGACAGCAGTTTTGTTTCCTTGCTGCTCACCTGAACTAGCTGCCCACCATCAGCCTGGGGTATCGTTTGGAAAACCCAGACACTAATTACTATCAGTCCGTTTACAAATTGTTCTTCTCCTGCCACATCTGCTCAGAGAAATCCCCGGATACCCAGCAACACTCTTGCTGTTATTTAGAGGACATCCCAAGAGCTTTATTGCCTGTCCCCGTGCAAATTTGTACAGATAAAACATTAGCTGTTTATGTGTAAAATAAATTTCCAGCCCACACAGCTAACTTGCTCACACAAATTTTTTCATGTGCAGCAAGAAATCTGCCGGAGACATCCTTAAGGGAAAATATCAACCATTCCCATGGCATCACAGGAGAGACACAGAAAAGCTCCATGAAATGATCCGGTCCTCCTCGAGGGCCTGGACACGCTGGTCCTGATGATGTGTATCTTTGGGCTTTGTTCAGAAACGAGTCCTGCGGCCTGCAGCACAGTGAACAAACGGACCTCCAGCCACAGCTATACATCACAGGGAGATGGTTCCGTTCATTAATTCATTCTTAGTAAAAGACTGAGAGTGCATTATTATTTTTTTTTTCTGTCCAGGTCCCGGAAGCATCCGTGCAGATGGATGCAGCACACAGAAACTCCTTTCTTCTGGGGATCAGTTTCTCCTTCCTCTCTGCCCAGCTCAGCCTGCTCTGCTCCCCCAGCCAGACACATCTATTTTTTCCTCTCAGTTCTCCTCATTTCTGTGCCACAGGTGCTGCTCCCCCATGAATCGTCTCCTCTTTGCCCATGTGGCTGCCCCATCCCTGGAAGTGTTCAAGGCCAGGCTGGATGAGGCTTTGAGCAACCTGGTGTAGTGGAAGGTGTCCCTGCCCATGGCAGGGGGTTGGAACTAGATGATCTCGAAGGTCCCTTCCAGCCCAAACCATTCTATGATTGTATGATTCTAGGTCTTTCTGCTAAGAAGACGCCCAGTTCAGAGCAGGGCTTTCCAGCTGGAGACCCGCTGTTTCTGCAATGCTTCTTGCGTGAAGCTCGGGCTGATCTTAACTTCTCCTGTTGCCATCTGGCACCTCTCACTTGCCGCACAGTCTCACCTTTAGATTTAGAGCTAGCCAAGTTATTTCCTTGCAGTTCTTGGCTGGTTATTCTGCAAACACACCCATTTGCAAGATACAGGCTGAATGTCTTTGTGTTTTCTCTCCCTGTTTCTGCACTTCCCTCTTCCAACCTATTTATCTTTATCTTTAGGGGTATTTTCAACTCTTCCCAACTTCCAATTTAAAATGAATTCATGCACTAGTCCTTCCAGTGGAGAACTATTGAGACACATGTTAACTAAATCGTTATCTAGATGAAAGAGTCACTTTTTTCTGACACTATAAACCATAGTCAAAGAGAAAAGATTCAATGGGAAGCTTGAATACGGAGTCAACCAGGATGCCCTGTTCTCTGTTATTCCAGAGGAGAAAAATTAGAGCTTTTGGACTGTGATTCATCAGATCAAATGTAGGCAACCATTTTAATTGAAATTAATTGCACCTAGTCTCCACTGCCTGTATTGACTCCACAGGGAACCTCTCTTGACCAGCTCAGAGGGAGACATTAATGTTTAACCAGAATGAACCCAGGGTGCCCAGACCCAGATGTTGCTGGGCTGGGCTGTGTGCTGCAACGAAGTTCACAAAGGCAGCTGGCGGCCAAGCCAGCAGGTGCCTCACCCAGAGCAATAGACAAAGGAACCTGAACAACAAGGGAACAATAAACTCCTGCCATTAGGAAAGACAGCGCTCGCTGTTGGATGTGTCAAGGCCACACAAAGATCATTGATGGACTGTTATCTCCCTTTCTTTCACCTCTGCTCAAGAAAAATATTATGGATACATTCTGGGGAGTTTCTCCCTGAAAAAGGGACTTCGCTCTCCCCAGTGCATTTAGATTTTGGTCTCCTCATAACAAAAGGAGGCGGGCTGTGCACCAGGGCACTGTGTGCCTGTGCTGGCCGGCAAAGGGGGACAAGATCAAGGCTCCTTGGTTAGGCAGGCAAAAGTCAGCTTTTGGCAGCATTGCAGTGGGTTTTGGAGAAGCAGAGAGTCTGAGAGTGTTGGGGCAGGAGGTTTAGGAAAGCTCGTGGAGGTGTTCCTCCCTTCCCACTAACCCCTCCTCTTGCAGCCCTTCTGGTACCTCCTCAACTAGGGACAAGACTTGTGTGTCTTTCAGCTGTACAGTGGAGGGAGGAGTGTGAGGATGAGGTGTGAGCTTCAGGACAGATCTGAAACACGGATCTCCTTTCCCTACTACTTCAAGGACTTCTTCTGCACAACCTGTATGCGAGAGCTCTCCTTCTTCTGGGACAGCAGACACAGCAGTGGGGAGGCTCTGGAGCCAGGAGCAGGAGTACATGGTCCGGATAAGCATGCTTGTCCCCAGCTCTCTAGGAAGCATCAGTGTGGAAGGCTGCAGCTCACTTGACTTGTGCTTCGATCACTTTGGAGACTGGGAGTTTCTAGGAAGCCAGGTCCTGCTTCACAAAGACCATGGAGATGCCCCTGGTAGCTGCAGGAACTGCTTTACAGACAAGCACTGCATAAAGTGAGTCATCTAGAGCTGGGCAAATTAGCTGGTGTTTTTCTTTTTTTTTTATGGCTGGGAGTGGGACCCACGACCAGAAGTTAAGTGTCTCATTGCTCATGAGGATTACAGGTTTCATAACAGCATCCAGAGTCCCCCATACACCAATCAGATGCATTCAAATGAGCTGTGGGAACCACAGAGCACATGTGAGTATCACGGTACAGCATCTCAAGGTGATCACCGGGGAGAATGATCATTTGGGAATCGCCCGCTAGAGTCTTCTCTTGCAGAAAAGTGGGAACTTTTCCTTTGAGGATCTTTTTACATTCGTGTGGCATGTGTGCGAGAAGGAAATGAAGTTGGTTTTCACAAAGTGAGGTCTGCAAAGCTGCCCTTCAAAAAGTCTCACAGGCTCTTTAGAAACGGCCACAGTGGTAATTCAGGTGGGCATCACTGGCAGGGATGGGCTGAAATGTGTGTGTTAAATGACAAATTAGTGCCAGATACCTGTCCAAGGAGCTGTGCAGTGTTAATTACCCCTCATGCTCCATCACCACCTAGCTCTCTCCTGGTCTCAGATTGCCCAAAGTGGCATTGTGGGGCAGGGGCTGTATGTGACTACGGAGCTACGCAGTGACCAGCGCGATGAGACCATGACCCTGTCTAAAACTGCCAAAGAGAGAGCAATTAGTGTGGCAGCCAACCCTGGAATTTGGGATTTAGCTCTATGTTATGCAGCTCTTCTGCAGCATCATCACAGGTCCACCATTGCACTAGACTTTTGTTGGCTGTAAAATTGTGTGTGTTACTCTCTTTTAGGGGAATATTTTAGGACCTAATGATGCACAGTGCTGCTTGTTATGATCGCCAGTGTAACACATATTAAATCAGTGTCATAATCTAGTGATCTTAACCATGAGAAAATCACTAGAGTTGTTAGGAGGCAGGAAAGTAGGAAATTACTTGTTACTGAAAGAGCGGTGTGTGAAGTACTGATGCCTTCTTCACATCTGTATTCATTACAGCAAATATTAACCGCTAGGATGTTCCCAGCACAACAAAGTTAGGAATCAGAGTCATTAATGATCGTTATGTTTTAATAATACTTAATACCAAAGGTACCAGTGAGATTACATTGTTCTGACAGATAATTAGTTTCAGTGGAAACTGCAAGTTGCAGCCACAGTGTTAAACCCTTGTGAAAAGGAACCTGAGAAACTGCTGTCTTTGGGTAGCTCCAGGATACATTTAGGAAAGTGTGTTTTGAAAAGGTGTGAGTCAGACTGGGTTTGCAAGGAGTAAATCATGTCAGACAAATATGATTACTCTCTAATGAAATAACTATCGGTCTGGATAGAGAGGGACCAATAAATTCCATAAATCAGGGTTTTTTTCAGGCTTGTCTCGATGCAGTTTCCCATGACGAATTCTCATACAGCTTTTTAATCCTGGCTTGTAATTGCGGTTTGTACTGCTGTATCGCTGCCTTGCAGAGCTCGGCAAGGGTGGAGGTTAGGGGATGGGTACCCCAAGAGATACCAGCCCTACACCGTGTTTTGCACATCCTGTGCTCGACCTCTTCATCTCCTGAAGTCCTGCTTCCTGCCAGCATCACATGCCTTCCAGGACAGTGTCTCTTGATACACCGAGAGGTATCACAGGCACCGTGAGACTTTTCATTTCTGGTGTGAGCCAGCTGGAGGAATTTATTCAATGGGATTCAGGTTGCCCAGAGAAGTCGTGGCTGCCCCATCCCTGGCAGTGTTCAAGGCCAGGTTGGATGAGGCTTTGAGCAACCTGGTGTAGTGGAAAGTGTGCCTGCCCATGACAGGGGGGTTGGAACTAGATGGTCTTTGAGGTCCCTTCCAACCCAAACCATTCTATGATTCTATGATTCTTCTGTTGTTTTCATGGAGCTGTCACTTGAAGCTTTCAGAGGACACGAGGAGCAGAGAGCAAATCGTTACGGAAAGCTCTGCCACATCTGCTGTCCGGACTGCATGTAGACCCAGTGTTCGCGTACGGCGGTGTCTTGTGATTGAACTCATTGTTGAGACAAAGTAGTGTACATCCTAAAAGGAAAGGGACAGGCCCTACCAGTTGACTTGAAAATGTTCAACTGAGTGCCTTGGCACAGACTCTTAGATGAAGGGCAGAGAGATGCTGGTGTTGGTTTAGGACAACTGTTATTCACATTGAGTGATATTGTGTTCCTGGGGCATGCAGCATCATTTAGAAGTCAGCCCTCATCAAGGGGCTTTGGACCAGACTATCATGAACGTGATGATGTACACAGGTTTGCTCTCCCAATATGAAGAAAAATCTCATTAAAATGAGAATGGGACAGCCTAAAGCTGCTAAGTTAATGAGAGAAATGAAAGGGCTTGTAGGGAGGGATAAAAGAGATGTTATTATATGCTGGAGGGAGAGGAACTGAGCCTGAATGATGACACCAAACATCACTTTGTGATTTTTCAGACTGACTCATCCCAATGGCCAGGAGACGCCTTCCTCTTGGAAAAAAAAGCATAATGTGTTTCGATCTGTTCTTGGTGGTTTTGCAAATAAAATAAAAGCAGAATGTAAAAGACTTTAGTCAGTTATTCTGTAAGACATCGACAGCCATACGTATTATCCCACTCTATTACTGCTCTGTCAAGGAATCATATAAACTAATAGTATTAAAATGAAGACCCTCTAAAGTGAGATAAAAGTGAGACAATTCACATTGTGAAGTGTGGCATTTTGAGACAATTTTAGACTTCTGAAAATCAAATGTGTTCCCAAAAAATACATTTTCTCTGTGGAAGGAAGAGGTAGAGAAGTGAAAATTGTTGCTTCACTGCCACCCACAGAAAGCTGGCAGATTTTTGTCGCGAAGAGCATTCACAAGCTGCTTGTGGGATCTCTGCAAGAAGGAAGAAATTCCGGATAACTTCCTCTGCTGTGGTCTGTCCCTATTCCCTCCTTTGTACACCACTTGTGCCATTCACATGCTTCAAATCCCTGCACAGGTTGGCCAGTGGAAATATGCATTCCAAAACATATCCATGAAATTGAGACACTAACCCTCTCTTTAGCTGAGTTTCCTCATCTTCAAAAGAAATAATGACCTTATTAATTAGTATCTGCAAAGTGTGAGATGGAGAATGCACATGTCCCGCTCAGACAGGGGTGTTTCCCTGAATCCAGACCTAAAGCGGAGAGCTTGGTGCTGTTGCTGGAGCAGGCAGCCTGCCTGCAGAGACGTGTCCCCAGCCATGCACAGGAGCCAGGGTCTCCACACGTGACACCTCTCTTAACCAGTTTTGGACAAGAACGTGCTCTCCCTGTGGCTTTTTTCCCTTGTTCAGTGGGACTGGTATTGACACACAGGGATGCTCTGAAATGAACTCTTATTAGCACACAGGAGCTGTTTCAATACTCTGCAATTAGGGGATATAATTGCAGGCAGGGTGGAAAGGGGTTTGTGCTAAGAGCTGTCATTTTGCATTACTGCTTACCATTCAGTACCTCAAACATTATAGACTTGTTTTCCAACATTTCCTTTCCCAGGGCTGTGTGGGCTCTGCATGGTCCCTTGGGTATGATAGTCTGTTCTTCCCAGCTCGAGATGAGACGAATCTTCTGGAAACACTTTTTACTTGTTTAATTTGCATCTTGTCACTGAATAACTCATTTTCCTCTATAGTTTTGGGTTTCTTTTGGTGGTTTTCTCTTTTTTTGATGGATGTATGAATTCTGCAGTCCAAGAGGCATCTTCAGTTGGCCTCCAGGGTCTTTGAATGCAGTCTGGATCAAACAAGACGTGAGCCAGTCTCGTCCTAAGGTTTTTTCATCTAGTTTCTAAATCTTCCAGCGTTCTCATCTCATCTCCTTTAAACGTTCCTCCCAGTTTGAAGTCTTTGTGATTAACATAAAGAAGAAATAGGAAAATGTGAAATCAAGAAGACATCTAAAGAGCTACCTGAAGCCACTGGGGATTGGGCAGTGACAAGGTCCTTCGAGCTGTCAATACCTGTGGGCAAAACCTGCAGTAGTAGTGTTCAGCTTTGCTGGTGGTCACTAGATGCTTTTTGACATGGTCACCACTGAAGAGTCTCATCTTGCTCATCTCACACAGTGTGATCTGCAGCTGTGGCACTGGTGGCAGGCTCTATACCCAGAGGTGTGCTGGGGCAAAAGGCAGAGATGCTTCTCTGTGGAATTGGGATGCTTTGCCTGGAGAGTTAGCTTTGAACTCACCAAAGGCCTCTCTGTCAGTCCTGACAGTGCAATGGAAGCTAAGAAGTACTTTTTCATTTCCCAAAAAGTTTCTGCCAGCTTCGGTAATCCATGTGGGCACTGGCCCAGAAATGTCACTTCAAACAACCCTTTCCCAGCGACTTTGTTGGACTGTAAATCAAGTGAAGAAAGAAAACCCTAAGAATTGACAGGCTGAGAGAGTTGGGGCTGATCAGCCTGGAGAAGAGAAGGCTCCAAGGTGATCTTATTGCAGCCTTCCAGTACCTAAAGGGGGCCTACAGGGAAGCTGGAGAGGGGCTTTTTACAAGGGCGTGTAGTGATAGGACAAGGGGCAATGGATTTAAACTGAAAGAGGGGAGATTTAGATTGGATATAAGGAAGAAATTTTTCACTCAGAGGGTGGTGAGGCACTGGACCAGGTTGCCCAGAGAAGCTGTGGCTGCCCCATCCCTGGCAGTGTTCAAGGCCAGGTTGGATGAGGCTTTGAGCAACATGGTGTAGTGGAGGGTGTCCCTGCCCATGCAGGGGGGTTAGAACTGGATGATCTTTGAGGTCCCTTCCAACCCAAACCATTCCATGATTCTATGAGTCTAATTGATCTCTCTGCATTTGAAAGCGAGGCTGCTTTGGCTTCTTTCAAACGAGTCAGCCCCGCTAGGCCGTGGCACAGATAGCATGGATAGCCAGAATATACAGGCTGATGAGAAGACAGTCTTTCAGCACTGCTGACTAAGCAGTATCTGGATGACAACTTGGTTGCTGCCATTTGGCTGAAAAATGAAAACCGGCATTTTTGGCAATTGAAATTCAGTTATGACAAAAATGATTTGCACTTTTTACTGGAAAAAAATGCTGTCCATTTCCAGTGCATTCAGCTCGGCCTCATGAAGTTTTGCCCAGCTTCATTGTGTTCCTACTGGAGCTCTTGACTGTCTCATCCTCCTGCCTTTGTGGTTTTTTTTCCCATAAAATTTAACGTTAGGGGCTAGAAGGGGGATTCTTCCTCAGAGAGTCAAGCAGAAGACCAGCCATAACTTTCCTGAAAAGGAATACGAGGGATGTAGCTGTGGAGAAAAAGCTCAGCCCAAAGACAGGAGTGCCAGGGTTAAAGCTGTAGCTCTCAGGGCTTCCTGGAGTGTTTTCAGGCAGTGTTTGCAGACTACTCTGGCTCAGCCTCCGATGCGCTATTTGCAAATATTTATGTCAGCAGGTTTCTGTTTGCTTAGATATTTTGGGAGTGGCTGTTTGCTTTTATTCATTCATGAATTGGGTCATGTGTGCCTGACCAAATATTTGCTTTTCATTATTCATTATTTGCAATTCATGTGTTGCTGGTGGTAATTTGCTGTCCTCTATTCTCGTCTTTAAAAAGTTCTATGCTGTATCCTCAGAAGTTGAAGACAATCGTGGGTGGCAGGTGTTATGCTCTGCATCAAACACCTGCAAATAAAGGGAATTTGAGAGGGAGCTCAGAAATGGTTATGAAATGATTAATGCCCCTAGGAAAAGATGGAGGAAGGACCATGAAATAGGACAGTGGTCTTAAAGTTAACTTGATAATTAAGTTTTCATGGAAAAAAAATAACCTAAGGAGAAAAGCATTCAAGAGTACTTGCAGTAGTACCCACAAGTGAATTGTATTGTGTATTAGGTCATACCATCCCAACGCAGAGCAGTTACTCAGTGACAAGCAGAGAGAATGGACACTGGGTCAACTTGGGAAGAAAAAATGTGAAGCAATAACAGGAACATCTAGATGTAAGAAGAAAGGGCAGGGCAGAAAAAGAGAAACAGTCAGCAGGGGACATGAGGAGTGCTGAGAAGCCCTTCTGTATGCACATAAGAGGAAGACAAGGGAAAAATCAGTCTTCTACTCAGTGAATAGGGAAAGCTCCCGAGAGAGGACACAAAGTAAAATGTTTAATGCCTTTCTTCTGTCTTTACAAAAAGCTGGACTGCTCAGGCAGCTGACAAGAGCGGCAAAGCCATGGGAATCAGGATGAAACAGGGAAAAGTACTGAGGAGTTACATAAGTTTGTGATTCTCACATTATCTAAACCTGACAACATTCAACCCAGGGTGTTTCAGGCAGGTCTGAGCTGTCTCAGATCTGCTGATTCCTGTCTCGGAGAGCACTTGGAGAAGGAGTGGATTTCTGGAGGCTTGGAAAAGACCAAGGCAATGGCCTTGGAAGGAAGGGTAACCACAGAGTCATAGAATAATTTAGCCTGGAAGGGACCTCAGGAGGTCCCCAGTCCTATCTCCTGCTCAAAGTAGGGTGAGCCGCAAGATCGGAGAAGTTTGGTCAGGGCTTTATCCAGTTGATATTGAAAACCTCCAAGGATGGAGCCTGTACAACCTCTGGGCAACTGCTCCAGTGAAGCAATCATCAGAGCTACAGGGTCAGCCACAGGGACACCTCATTTGTTGTATGGCACCTTTGGGGGTTCACAACCCCAACCTGTATTTCTGCAGTAATTTGCAAGTGATTATTTCTGGGTCTAGAATTTGTGTTTTGGGCTTTTTTATGAGACCCACTCATGGATTATGATTACATAAAAAAACCCACCTTTTTCAGGGGGAGTTTGAAGGATGCAACTCCATCCCTCAGTGGTGGGCAGTCTGGATACATTCAAATGTGTTTTAGTCAGCAGCAGACATTTGTTTGACTTTAAAAAGCAAAAACAAGCGCTGCATCCATCAAATTTCTATCAGAAGTAGATTAAAACACAGCAAGAAAAACTGCAGCTTTCCCTCCATCCAAAAGAACAGAGCAGTTGAGGGTTTTTTTCTTTATTTTGAAAGCTTCGTAAACAGGTACAAAGCCCATCTCGACCTCAGTGTGTCGTGCTGGAGACAGACCTGGAGGCAGCCAGAATCAGAAAGCCTTTCCGAGGTGATAATTTGCTGCAGGAGTCACCCCTCACGTCTCGGGCGTTTTGTTTCCCCAAGCATCAGAAGTCGCCCGCCTTGCCTCCCTTTCAGTGGCAGTTTGTTTCACAACAGTGATAAGAAAACAGGGAAGGTGCTCCGTCTGCGTCCTGCTGGGACTGCCTCCAGATGCTCCCTTCAGTAGCAGGAGCTGGCCACCTTCCAGCCTGCCAGGATTTCGCCTGCAGTGAATGAGCTTGTGAAAAAACACAAGCATCTGGTGCAGATTATCCGATTTCTAGTCCCCTTTCTTTTAGCAGCCAGGATCTCCGTCGGCTCGGCCTCCTGCCTTATCCATTGTAGGAGCTTTGAACCCCTTTAATAACCATCCGGCTTCTGATCTGTGTGCTCTCGTCTTGGTTTCTGCCCGACTCAGTCTGGTTTGTGATTGAGGCAATTGCCCCAGAATACAAGATGACTGTCTGGTCTTTTCGCACTGCCTGTGCAGAAGTCTCAGAGCAAAATTATCCCTTTAACCTGTGGGGAAAACAGTAAACTTGTGGGTACTCTGCAAACTCCTTTCAGGGCTCTCCACCCAGGCCCAGCATCAACCCACCTGCCTGAGAAGGAATTTATTTTCTGTGCTATCCTACATCACGAGAGTTAAACTGCATCTTTGCAGCAGTGATAACATGGGGCCTTTGGGGCGATGCGATCCGAGCCCCAGCAGCAGCTGGAGCTTTCCTCCTGGCTCCATGGTGGGCTTTGGCATCCAATGCTGACCCATTCAGTCCTCAATACTCGCACTAGGGACCTGGGAATGCGCTTATATATGTTTATAGGGGCTGCAGCCCCACTGCTGCCTGTAGCTTAAGTGCGGTGGATGCGGTTTGTCCTCCCAACCTGTTCCAGCCCCCAGCCCTGCCCGTGCTTCCCCACCTCATCTCCATGTGGCATCGCCTTCGCAGGCTCCGTCCCTCCCCGTCAGCCTTTCCTGAGTTCTCGCTCTTGTCTTTTAAGGAGCAGAGCCACAAGCTCAGCTTTTTAAAGTTCATTTTCACTGCTTACCTATTTAAGGAACATTTCTGAGGAACAGAGAAATGTGAAAGCTTCTGAACACGGGAGCCGTTAAGCCCCCATGCACTATGTTTTATAGCTTGATGCTGGCACGGGCGCATTCAAATATATTTTGACATACAACGTGTTATTCTTTCCAAGGCAGTTGGTCTCTTTATTTATTTAGTTAGAGTGAAGGATTCATTCCCCGCTGACTAACAGGAGACCAAGGATTCCCACTTGCAGCTGAGCCCCTGCACTTCATTCTCTGCTGGTGAAATTGTTTTCATCCATTCTGAAGCTATTGCACTTCATTCCTCACCGATATATTTTTATTTGTATATAAAATAAAAATGTGACAGCACATGGAAAGTTAAGAAGTGGATAAATTCATAAATTACTTTTATATAGCAAAGCTGATATAGCTGTATTCGTCTGGACTTAACCAGTGCTCAACCAAATAGATGTTAAAGAATAGTTTTAGAAACACAGCGCACCCTTCCAGAGGAGGTACACAAAGCACACTCAGTTTTCTCTTTCCTGAAAATCATTTCTTATCTACAGGCACCACGTGCCTATTAGGCATGGATGTCTTCAGACCACGAGTTTTGCCCTTGGAGCCCTTCTGGGTTTCGAGAGGAGATCAAGGGGACCCCCCCAGCTCATGACTTCTCAGCATGGAGAAAGTCATCAACCGTTCTGCACATCCACGTCTCTTTGGCAGAGGTGGAAATCACTTAGAGATATTTCTGCATAGCAGGATGTGTTTCTTCTGTAGAACTGGCACCTTGACAAGCCATGGTGGGACTGGTGGGCCTGGAGACCCTTCTTGTGCTGGCACTCGAGGTCTGTGCCCAGGCGGTAGAAGGGACAGGGAGGTGAGAGTTGAAGATCGGCCAAGATCTTCACTGAAGGTGGCAAGAGCTGTTTCTCCTTATGGAAGAAAGAAGTACAGCCCTTTCCTGGAGGCTTCCATTCACTGCTTGCCAAGACCATGCCATCAGTGCTTGTGGAAATGGAAATAAGGAAGGGCTGCAGGAATTTCAGTATTAAAAGCCAACAATCAAATACATAGGGTTTTTTTTAAATGTTTGTATTATATTATTTCAAGTCATTTGCTGTACTCAGTGATTAATAAGTCCTTCAAAGTTCTTCCCCAGTCACTTCTTTGCTATGTTTGACTGTTCTGGAACCATTACCTTGAAGGATCTTGGTCCCCAGCTCATATCTGAGGGACTGTCCTTGTTTTGGCTGGGATAGAGCTAATTTTCTTAGTAGCTAGAACAGCACTGAGTTTTGATTTAGTATGGGATTTGGTGAGAGAAGAATGTTGATAATACACTGATGTTTTTAGTTGTTGCTAAGAAAGCAAGGACTTTTCAACTTTCTGTGCTTTGCCAGTGTGCAGGTGCACAAGAAGCTGGAGGGGAGCATGGCAGGAGCAATGGACCACAGAATCACAGAATGGTTTGGCTTGGCAGGGACCTTAAAGATCATCTCGTTCCAACCCCCTTGCCATGGGCAGGGACACCCTCCACTACACCAGCTTGCTAAAAGCCCCATCCAACCTGGCCTTGAACACTTCCAGGGATGGAGCATCCACAGCTTCCCTGGGCAACCTGTTCCAGTGCCTCACCACCCTCAGAGTGAAGAAGTGAAGATTTCTTTCTCTGGCTACGAGGCCTCCCTGACTTTAAAACACGCGATTATTCTTTCTCTAGTAGCGAACCGTGATACCTCATCTTGGTCTGCGCATAGGATCAAAGCCAGCACGGCAAGGAGGGAGATCTTCATCTTCTCTCAGTCGTCTCTTCAGCCCAGGAAAAGCACCCTCGCCTGGGGACAGGATATATCTCTTCCCTGCGTTTGGACCGAGTGATGATGAAGACAACAATTTTGAAAGAGTGGGCAGGGATCATGCATTATTTGAGAGGCTAGGAATGCATGTGGGTTGACCCACAATCCTTGGCTTAGGATGTGGGCTTGGGCCCAAATTGGAATTGGTGTAATACTCCATATCATGCAATGTCATGCTCAGTATATAGATGAGGGTTGGCTGGGAAGCTCACTCTCTCACACCAAGCTGTGTGGTGCCGTCGACACGTTGGAAGGGAGGGATGCCATCCAGAGGGACCTCAACAGGCTGGAGAGGTGGGCCGGTGCCGTTCAACCAGGCCAAGTGCAAGGTCCTACATCTGGGTCGTGGCAATCCCAGGCACAAATACAGACTGGGTGGTGAATGGATCGAGAGCAGCCCTGAGGAGAAGGACCTGGGAGTACTGGTGGACCAGAAGCTCAATATGAGCCGGCAATGTGCTCTTGAGGCCCAGAAAGCCAACCGCATCCTGGGCTGCATCAAGAGGAGCGTGGCCAGCAGGTCGAGGGAGGTGATTCTCCCCCTCTACTCTGCCCTCGTGAGACCTCACTTGGAGTATTGCGTCCAGTTCTGGAGTCCCCAACATAAGAAGGACATGGACCAGTTGGAGAGGGTCCAGAGGAGGGCCACGAAGATGATAAGAGGGCTGGAGCACCTTTCCTATGAGGACAGGCTGAAAGAGTTGGGGGCTGTTCAGCCTGGAGAAGAGGAGGCTCCGGGGTGACCTTATAGCGGTCTTCCAGTACCTCAAGGGGGCCTACAAGAAAGACGGGGAGAGGCTGTTCAGGAGGGCCTGTTGTGATAGGACAAGGGGTAATGGTTTTAAAATAGAGGGAGGTAGATTCAGGTTGGATATTAGGAAAAAATTTTTTACCATGAGAGTTGTAGAACACTGGAACAGGTTGCCCAGAGAGGTGGTGGATGCTCCATCCCTGGAGACGTTCAAGGCCAGGTTGGACGAGGCCCTGAGCAACCTGGTCTAGTTGGAGATATCCCTGTTCCTTGCAGGGGGGTTGGACTAGATGACCTTTGAAGGTCCCTTCCAGCTCTAACCATTCTATGATTCTATGGTCATCAAAATTAAAGCCCTGACTGCCACCTGACCTGACTCCACCTGAGAATGTCTCCCATCACCAAGGAGAGAGGCAGGACCTGTCCTTGGGCCATCATTCGGAACTGGGCAGGAAAGGAGACGATGCCAATGTTTCACTGCATTTTTTCCCAAATAAGAATGAAGGGGGGAAAAAACAGGTACTTTGCAATTTTTAGGGATATTTAGACAGCAACTAAGTTCATTTTTGTGCTTAGTATTTGAGTTTTCTGTCATTCATTTTTCATCAGAAAAGTCTTTTTCTTTTTTTTCCTGTGGAAAGCCGAGTATTTTCATGAGAAATTAAATTGTGATGAAAGCCCACCAAAGGAGAATTTTGATAAGAAAATTACAGCCTGAACTTGTTGACATTCAGCAAATCTCCAGGTCCCAGCATGAGGATGAGGCTAAAAATACCGCTTTGAGTGTTCTGCAGGGATGGATGGGAACCATCCTGGACACTGCTCCTGGGCTGAAGGGCACAAATCTGCTTGATTTCCTCATGCTTATTTCATCCACACTTGGGATCCCTGGAGAAGAAAGCTTGGGATTAGACGGGTTTCCTCTAATGCCTCTCTCCTGTAGCTGGACACGTTTCCAACATCTTGGGGTGCCACTATGGGCAATGCCCAGCCTTCAGCAGTTTAGTACATCACGGGGAAGCATGGACCGACTTCTGAATCCCGATGTACCACTACACTGCAAGGGTCACAGTTAAGAGCTGGGTTAGACTTGGAGACTGCTGTGTCTTCATCACTCAAGTCTCCTAGGGACCTCTGTTCATAAAGTTCCTATTATTTGTAAGCTGGGAAAATCGGAGAGGCTATTAATGCTGATTTAGTCCTGGCCAGACTGGCTCCATGCACTCTGTCCACAAGGACCCTCATTTAACGAGCCTCCTGGAACACAAAGGACTCATGGTGCCTTGTCAATTCTGCTTGCAAGTGATCCAGAGAAGTTACCAAGCCAAAAAGGGCTGAAGCTAACTCAATGCAGAATCCCTGGGATTTCTGTGTTCTGCTCCTCTTTCTTGTTCTTCTAGGAAAGAGCTGTGCAGACACACAGCATGGAAGTGTTCGGGTCCAGATGGGGCTATTATTTGAAGCCCCATACTGTGCTTCACTGTTTTCTGGTTCGTGTTATTTCTGCATGCAGCACTGATGCAAGAGTTCTGGGGCAGTCAGAGGCACTCCATCCTCAGCTGCTTTGCAGCTGTGTACAACATGAGCAGTCCAACAGGAACACTTGAGAATTGCCTTTATTTAGTGACTATCACCGTACAGGTCACTGGAAGCATCCGTTGAGGAATTGTGCTTTTTTCCTGCTTTTGTGGATTTTCCCAAACACTTTTTCCATGGTTCATACAGTAAATTCTAGTGCTGAATGCTAAACAAAAGGCAGGATGGACCTTGTGGGTTTTTTGCAAAAGCTATAAACTTGCACATCCATGGCAGCTCTTGCTCCCTGTGAATGTTGCTGACAGTGCCAGCACAGAGCAGAGGTGCTCTGTGTGCACAGTTAGGCATCTGGAAGTCAGAGGACAGTGAAGATGGGCAAAAAAGGAGGAAAAGTACAGTCTGTACGGTGCATGGTAACGTTGTGCTCTTAATACTGAGCAGGGAGGGAAAGGGGTTTGCACAGAAAAGGAGCGTGCCTGATTTAAAGCCCAGCAAAGACACTGGAAATCCATCCCAGCAAGGTAGAAGACTGTCAACAGGACAAGTTCATAACCCTGGCACGGAAGAAAGAGCCCATTAGTTCTCTCTGGAACTGATGAGGCCATAGCTGACCCAAGGGGATCCTTGAGAAATCAATAGTACTTTGGTAGACTTTTCTGCAGCACTGTACACCCGTCTGGCCCAAAAGGACTCCAGAATCTTTCATCAGTTTTCCCTCCATAGCTCATGCACGCACGTCTGAGTGGCAAAGGTCAGACATAAATATTACAGATGAGGAATTAAAAAGATCTATAACTGAGATTACGAAGCAGAATTCCTGAGGGAGACAGGGTTTGCGAGAGATTTCTGCAACACGCCTGGAGCGCAGCAGCCTCTCAGCCCCTGCGCCGTGCAGAGATGCGTGATGCTGTGTCGGCGTGGGCACTGGGGAGATTCGGGGGGCTTGCCGTGATGTGGGGCTGCAGCCATCCCCCGCAGGATCTGGAGTAGTTCTGTCTTTCATAGAGTCATTGAATCGTTTAGGCTGGAAAGGACCTTTAAGATCATTGAGCCCAACCGTTAGTCTAACACAGGAGCAGAGGGTTGACTGCCTTCCCAGTTGTATTCACGTGAATACTCCTCACCTGCTCCACAGTCCCTGCAAAGGGGGAGATGGGGCACGGAGCGATCAGGCACATGTGTCCGACTGCACAAAAAAATTTGGGTTGAGCCTGACAACCAGCAAGGTGCTCTACAGTTTAGGCATGCACTGTAATGACAGAAAAGGGACTTAGGGATGTAAAGAGAGGACCTATCAGTGGTCCAAGGCCGAGGATTTCACAGCAACCAAACCCTTGGTGAGGGAGTCCTTAGCCCAGGGTTAGCAGGCAGGGATGCTGCTCAGCTCAGGCACTGAGTCCAACAGCTCTTGCTATAGACTGAATGACATGACCGTGGAGACCACTACGAGTTCGTGCCCAAGGACCACAAAGCAGGTGGGATTCACAAAGAGCATGGTTAGTTCCTAGTCTGGTGATGCAGCAACCCTGTCTGCACCCCGGCTCCCAGAGCACCCCTGAAAAAGAGCAGCCGCCAGTGTTACTGCCTCTCATTAATCACACCTTGGATTAATTAGGAATCATGAAAAGCTGATGGTTCTACAAGGGCTCTGAACCTCTCTATTTAATGTTCTACTCTTGTAATTTACTACAGGAGCCCTGAGCGAATAACCATCTTTAATAACCACATCATCATCATGAAGTCATTAAGAGGGGATGGGACGCAGGGGGATCTCAGCTATGAATAACAAAGGGATGTGCAATATGTGTTCTTTCATTCCCGTGATTAGCGGGTGCCAAGGCCGGCATTGCTGACAGCCTCCTGGGGGCCTCCAGCTGCAGCCTGCAAAGCGCTGAAGGGTCGCTGGTCTGCATATTGACACGTCCTATCACAGCCAGGCTGCTGACATCCTTTGGGGCATGTTTGTCTTGTAGGGTGACAGATGAGAAGGCAGAAATACAGGCTGAAATTGCAGGCCAACACGCGGCCTTAAAACTGAACGATCATTTTAGAATTAATTGATGTAATGGTCTTATCAAAGTGCCATTATTTAATAGCCTGGGACTGATTGCTCCTGTTTCTTATTATTCCATCCCCTACCCTGCCAGGAACAAAAGCAGTCAATGACTTTTAGACCCGTACCAAATGCCACTTTTTGTCCTCTTTCCTGGGAGCGCTGCGGGGACAGCAAGAGTGGCTCTGGACGGCAGCAGCATTGATGGGACAAGTACCCTTAATCTCTTCCGTCAGCGTCATGAAGGTGGGGATGAGCTCCAAAGATAGCCAAGTACATGACAGCCTGTCTGGAAGCACAAGCAGCTCCAGCCCAGTCTGTGACAGAGTACAACTTAGAAGGACCGACAAATAATTGACTAAGGTGGTGATTAATAGAAGTGGCTCAGAGCACGGGAACCTTGTGCAGAGCTGGATCCGAAGGTCTCTGTGGAGATGAAAAAGCACCACATCCTCAGTAAGCTCATAAACTCCTGGAGCCAGGGGACAGTAAGCAGGGGCTGGGGAGACCTGATCTGCCCCACAGATCACATACGTGCCCTGCCATCACCTGCGTGTGAAAACGTTACATTAACTTTGTTTTTAGGCTCAAGTCAAGCCTGGGGAGGATCCTTCTGGTTTAGTGTAAAATTAACTACTGTGTCTTTAGCCGATGCTCGTTACCATGTCTTGTTATTAAAATAAGGGTATTTATCTTGGGACTGGCATCATTTCAGCTGTGCTGGGTTACATTGCTGTCCATAGCAGCGTAACTTTCATGTGCACATGTAGACCGAGGTCCTGGCCCCTGTTGATGTATGTTCTCTGGGTGGGCACAAAACTAGACCTAAGCATGATGTGGATGTTACCTGACCAAGGCATAAATGTGCTGTCTCAGCAGCAGGATGATCAGGACCATGGAAGATGGAGAGCTGAGTCACATTCCTAGTTTGGAGCTGAGAAGCAGACAAAGCAATGAGATGAGACACACAGGAAAAATAAAGCTTTAATGGGGTTACAGCTTCCACTTGGACCATGTCACCTTTTCCTTGAATGCATTGCACTTGTACAGTTACAAGGCATAGGGAGCCAATGGCGGGCCCTGCTTAGACACCGTGACAATCTGGAGGCTGCTCTGATGTCCTCAGGCTGTGATTTCCCCATGTTCCATGTGCTGGAGAGCTGTCTGAGAGCAACACGTCCCTGCCACCGAGGACTGCACATAACTCAGAGTTGGGTGTTGTTTTCTGCAGGCTGGGACTCTCTTGCAAGCTTGAGCTTTGCAAGAAGCCCTTTCACAGAGGTGACCTCAGTCAGATCACTAAGGGCTGATATAAGGGAGACGTAGGGGAGGAATGGAAACAATGAGGGTACAAAAGGAAATACAACTAGTAAGGGACATAACAACGAATGAGGAAACTTTCTATAATGAAATAAGTAATGGGAAAAAGACAAAAGAGACTTCCCTAAACCGCTGCTACTGCAGGGGGATGAAGAAGTCTTGACTGATGATGCCCCAGGCAAAGGAATTTACCCTGCTGTTGTTTCAGTCTTCCCTAAAAGCGTTGATGACAAGGATACAGTTAAATGCAAACGGCTCCAGTGACAAAGGGACAAGAATTTACTCTGCAACAGAGGAACAATGGGTGAGAGAGCACATTCGAGTACATTAGAGGGTCTCAAATTGCCTGGGCCTGCCAGCGTCAGCTGTGTGGTGCTTAAAGGAGGCTGAATCAATCTCAGAGCATTTGGCTTTTATCTTTGAATGTGTGGAGAATGGATAAAATGTTGAAGGTTTGAAAAAAATAAATGCAAAGCCCATCTTTAAAAAAGGAAGGATGAACTGGGGATCTATCGACTAGCCAGGTGCCTGAAATGCCTGAAAAAGAATGGAAACATAATATCAGACAAACCACTTCCGAGCACCTGGGAGATAACAAGTCGGGGAATTACAGCCAAGTTTGATTTGTCAAGAACAAACCACATAAAATCAATTTAATATCCTTTCATGGCAGCAAAACAGGCCTTAAGCTCAGGTGAGCAGTGATGGATGTCATGTATCATGATTTCAACAAAGAGGAAAAATCAGCTGCCCAGAGACAGGGTAGGGAACACCGAGCACTGCGGGAAACCATCCCGGGGTCACAAGTGGTCAGGAGCTCAGCAGAGAGGAGTCCACAATGTCACGTTGCAGTCGGGAAAGACAGGCACCGTTCTGGATGTGGGACATGTGCGTGGTCTCCAACACCGGTGACCACTCTGCTCAGCGTGTCTGAGGCTTTGCCTGGAAACTTGAGTCTTGATGTGGTTGTTTCAGTTCAAGAAGGAGGTGGATGAGTTTGGAGGTGCAGAAGGAGGAGCGATCATTGGTCTGGAAAATGTGATCTTTGAAGAAAATAAGAACTGTCATCATTGAAAGTAAAGAGATGACCGAGGGGAGACATGATGCCAGTTGTAATTGTACTAGAGGTAGCTGTAGAGGTGAAAAAGTATCTTGTCATTTACCTTTAGAAAAAGAAAGAAAGGGTGGAGCTGTGGCAATGGATGTCTTTAGGGTAGGGAAAACTTTCTATGATGGAACAGAGTGGAGCATTTTGCTTTGGGGAAGGGATGAGATCTCTTTCACTAGATATTTTGATGCAAAAGTTTGAGCTGACCATGATGGGGTTGTCTTGGCTTGCAGCAGGGGATGAGCTAAATGCCACCAGGCAGTTTCTTCCAGTCCTTGTGATTTTGTGATTCTGTGACTCCTGTTGCACCACGGGAGCAACACAGGAGGATTAGCTTCTGCCACAGATTACAACTGAGCACGGCAAAATCTGGTGGGCTCGTGTTTCTAAGAGACCACAGGCTGCTCATGAGGTTCTGGGAATCATTCAGAAATCTGCAAATTATTTTTCTCCTGCACCACCCTGTTGGGTGCTTCACTTCTAAATTTTTGTCACTTTCCATTTCTTGCTGAGAGGTGTCCCTGTTTGATATTTTACAGGCAGGTCAGGGGCCCACTACCTGGGGTCCGATACCCGCTTTGCAGCCTGCCTCACGTCTGTGCCCAGGGATCAGTGTTTCAGCTAGCATAGCCTTGATTTTTAGTAAATTGTTCTACAGAGTGAGAGATTAAAAAAACTATTCGAAAATGCAAATACTTGCAAATTTGCATGAAGAAATAAATCAGCTTTGTTTAGCTGTTTTGCTGATAAGGTCCAATATAAGGTCATTGGAGGCTGAAGGTGATCACTTGGTCTGTACAAACAGTTCCTTACATGGGAATCATAGTGTCAGGTATAGTCACAGGCTGCAGATGTGAAAGTGATGCACAAAACTACACCAGCCACTGTTTCCAACAGATCTGGGCATCCCCAACCCCAAGCGAGATAGCAAGGGTCCTTTTGGAGACCTCAGGGGAATGCTCTTGCGATGGCTAAAGGGAAAAAAAATCTCCCTTTTAACTCCCTGACCCAAAAGGCAAGCAGTGGGGAGAAAACCTGCAATAGCACAAACAAATCATAGAATCACAGAACAGTTTGGGTTGGAAGGGACTTTCAACATCATCCAGTTCCAATCCCCCTGCCATGGGCAGGGACACCTTCCACTACACCAGGTTGCCCAAAGCCTCATCCAACCTGACCTTGAACACTGCCAGGGATGGGACAGCCACAGCTTCTCTGGGCAACCTGTTCCAGTGCCTTATCACCCTCAATGTAAAAAACTGCTTCCTTAGATCTAACCTAAATCTCCGCTCTTCCCGTTTAAAGCCATTGCCCCTTGTCCTATCACTACACCATCCATGGGAGCAGCCAAATTACTTTAAGTTAATGGAGTTGCTTCTGCAGCACGACTACGAAAGACGTTTTCTTCCCTTAAAACACCAAAACAGAAAGCGAGAATAACACGGAGAAACAGATGAGTGACACAGGAGCGTGCTATGAGTGTATGGAAATGGATGAGTCACTAGATCTGACTTGCTGCTGTGTGACACCATTGTGATGCTGTTTCAACTCCAAAGATGTCAGCAGCATGGAGTCAGAATAACACAGCGCTGAACTCAGGTGTCCTCTACCATGGGACAGAGGAGGGAAAGAGAATGAGTGGGATGAAATCTGCAATAAACACAGCGCTTGGTCCAGTGCCGCTTCGTATAATTGTAAGTAGCAAAGTGATTACGAAGCACACAAATCAAATTGTACACATCAGATGTCACTGGGGACACTTCCTGTGAATGAAATTGGTGTTGAATGACTTTGTCTTTCCGTGAGTCAGAGAAGTGATGCAGGGGTATGTGAGGTCCCACTGTGTCCCACCAGAGATGCTGGTATTGAAGGTGCTGGCTCTTCTGGGGTTTGGCAAAAGAAATCCAGAGTGGTTAGGTGGGGGTAAAAATGAAATTACCATTTTGCTGTGTGTGTTCATCAGAATCTGTATACGTTCCTGAAAACACTGCAGTGTCTTTAGTTGAAAAGATCAAACACAGTCCCAGCTCACTTTCTAAAAAGCTACGGAAGTGGAAGAGGAGGATTATGCCTCTGCCCACCCAGAGAGGCAGGCAGTGGTGTGCCCGAGGCAGACCCCAGTCCTGCTCATTCCCTCCGTAACGCCCTGCACATTGGGCTGCACAACTCTGCCTTCTGTTCCTGCCCTTCTTTATGCTGTTATTTCCTATTTATGGTCCAGTGAAATGAACATGTAGTCAGGCTGAGCATCATCAAGAGGGTAGAATCCAGATCTCATTTTCTGAGGCAAGGTTCTGATTTGTTCTTTGCCCTGTGTTGTAATTTACTTTAGTAGCTAGAAGGTTAATTGTGTGCTACATAGAGCTTTGAGCACTCTGATTGAAGGTGCTGTTGAGAGCTAAGTGTTGCTGTATCTCTGATTTAGTTCTGCTTACCAGGGTGATAAATTATGGGGAGATATGAGAGAAGGCTGTTGAAGCCTGCAGGCTGGTGAACTTGTGCTTGCTCTCCAGCAGAGAAGGTTTGGCGCTTCCTAGTGCTGCACCTCCCATGTCGAGTAAGTGTCTCTCTGGGATTCTGCTTGTCATCCTCTGGTTTTTGCGCTGTGACTGAACATCTTGTTCCTTTAGATCCAATCCCCAGACTTTACTCGTGTCAGTAATAATAGCTCTGCAACAGGCAAGCTACTTCAGGAATGAATAGGTGATAAAATGTCTCCACCACAGAGCTATCTGCCTAGGAGGACATGATCACCTGGTTGAGGCTGGCAGGCACCTGTGGAGGTTGTCTTGTCCAGCCTCCCTGCTCAGGTGGGTGGGGCCACCTACAGCCACTTGCCCAGGACCATAATAGAGAGGACAGAGATGCTTGACTGACATGACCACCATTGGCTCGGCCTCTCCAGTCCACTGGACAAAAAACAAGGCCCAGGACACCACCAACAGAAGGGATTCAGTCATCAAGGGTCCCTCTCCTCGTTGTTAGTTCATCCCGGGCAGAAGAGTCTCAAGACAGAAGGGCTACCTGAACTAAAAAGCTGGGATGCTGCCCAAGTAAGCAGAGCAAAGAGCAGCAGGCTCCTGACACTGGAGCACATCCAGAAGATGGACTTCAGCCTGATGGTTGCCTACAGATTCCTTTCTTACCATGCCAGATGAAGGGCAGGAGACCATTGGTCTTGCTTCTACTCAGAGGTTTCTTTAATGACCACACAGGAGACAGATGTCAGACTACTGCTGATGAGCACAAACCTCCCTGGGGACGCCATGGCACTGTGAACTGGCCTCCAAACCAAGAGCCCTCCTTGGCTGGAGTTCTCCATTTACAGATGCCTTTTCTCCTCTCCCCATACTTCTCATTCAGCCTTTATGCTTGTCATAGACACTCATGGCTGTTGTGCGATGTGTGGTCAGGAGCTGCCTGAGACTGTGAGAAGACTGAGGAAGAGCTGAAAACCAGCTTCATACCTTCTCTGCTGAGGGCTGCAGCTGAGTCCAGCCACCCCATCCTCAGGGACACTGTGCTGGGGCAGGAGATGGACTCCTGTGGAGTAACACAGGATCAGGAGAAGGGGCCAGGATGGCTCAGTGTGATTGAGAGGGACAGAATAAGGCAGTGGTCAGTGTGAGGAGGCATTAAAAAGCAGCAGGCAGTGGGATTACCCCTGGGAAGTTCCCTTCCAAGGGTCTGCAGCACTGGACCTCCACTGCCTACCTGCTTGTAGCCACAACGAGGGTGAACAGGGATGTCTCATTGGGGCCGGAAAGGTGATGGGGTCTTGTGCATGGCATTGGGGGTCCTAGGCAGTGGGATGGGGTTTTTGCTCACACCTGGGGGGATGCGCTGGAAGGAGGGAGCCGGGCTGGGCTGAGACATTGCCATGGTTACGGCAGGCTCCACCGGTCCCTCTCACTGCCATCCCTGCGCTGACAAATGCGAATACTGAAGGCAGCAGCTTGATCAAAAGGATGGTTCCGTGTTATTGCGCTGTCGATGTTCCACATCACATGTGCTGGAAACAAGGTTGTGGTGCCGTGATTGCAGCCAGAGCCTCCGGGCGCAGTCTGGGCCATCCAATATTGGTTTTCCATCTTCATTTTACGCGGGTCCTGTACATCTCAGTGCCGTGCTCACCACGGAAAGGATAACGTCGTCCTCTCTGAAATGGGATTACGGGCCCCGCCGTGAGCTAGCCGGTGGGCTGGCTGCAGCAGTGGCTGGTCTGAGCCTGGGGTCTGTGGGGCTGCATGGCTCAGCCCGTGTCCTTGCACCACCACAGCCCTATCTCCCTCAGCACCTGCCAGCAGCTGATGCCTGATGCTTCACTGTCCGTGCTCTGCCCCTTCTCCCCACATCAGGCCAAAGGAGAACCCCCGGGGTCCTTCCCTGTCCATGAATCAGGGAAGGGGAGAGGCAGAGCCAAGCCAGGAGCAGGAGGCACTCGGCAGCTCTGACCAAGGTACTTTTCAAACCTGGTCTTTAACAACAGTTCAGAGATATTCCTGTAGCTCAGGAGGGGTGAGGGATCCTGGTCTGCTCCACTCAGTTCAGAGCCAAAATTAAGTTGAAAAAGTGAAGGGCTGTAGTTGAAAGTAACTTCGTTTATCTAAACAAAGAGGAGCAGAGATGAGGCTGGTGAGAGAAAAGGAGCAGGACCATGAAGCTGGTGGAAACTCATGTTTATGGGCAAATCCTCACGTCTGTGCCCCAGTAGATGCTGAGAGGATCATGTCCGAGGTGAGGCAGTGGGTGCTCAAAGCCCAGTGTCAGGGTAAGACTCACCAGAAACAAAGGTTTCTCCCAAGGACCGTACCAGGACCCAAGGTCAGTAGATCCCTTGAAGGTACTTGCTTGGTAACCCCTTGGCCATCGGGGAGCAGGAATCCCTCCTCCGTCCCTGCCAGCTGTGGGGGCATGGAGGCAGCATGACCCCTGCTCACTTTTTCCCTGCAAATGCCCACTGCAAATTCCCTCATACCTGCTGCTCCACGGAGAGCAGCTGCCTCCTTCTCCAAAACTGACACAGCTAAGTCAGGCCCAGAAGAATTGCTCCTCTGCCTCCATTTTGCTTGATTTTCTAGCTCGATCTGTTCACCAGACAGCAGAGCAGAGTTGGCCAAGGAGCGGGCTGCCTCTCTGAGCACGGAGCATCTGGGGCTCATCGCAGCTGAGGGCAGGACACTGCGGTGGGCTCTGATCCCTGCTGCACCCTTGACTTGTCGGACCTTGTAAAAACCATCTCCTCTTGCTCTGCACAGAGCAGCGGTGGTTTTAGAGACCTCTGCAAAGCCACCTGCGCTCCCCTCGTTACACCAGCATCATAAATAGCAGCAACTGCAAAATTCCTGCAACGTCCCTTCTAGGCTCCTGGCATCACTGGGGAAAAGGCTTAAAACCTTTTGTTGGGAGGTGATTAAAGCTGAGGAGGAGGAGTGGGATCAGGTGGCTGAGTGACCCAGGGGCAGTAAGATCCTCCCCAAGTGTAAGGTGGATCTCATTTACTCTCCATCTTTCCCAGGAGCTGTGTCTGGGAGCGCCCGTGCTCCCCTCTGCCTCCCTGAGCATCTGAAAAGACTCCATTATCTTCTTAAGCCCTGCTTAGCACCTAGAGAAACCATCTGGATACACAAAAAACACGTGATAAAAGCCTCCCTCTTTAGTACAGAGCAGAACTATGCAGGAAAAATGTGCTCTGAATTGGTCAGAGACATATAGAAAAGCCCTTTAACAGCTAGCACTTTCTGTGGAAAGCCTGAGAGAAAAATCACCACTGCATGCGTTTCTGAGGAAGGTATTTTTTATTTAAGATACAAAGCATTATTGTGGTTGTGTGCTGCCCTTCATCTGCATTACTCCACTTAAAATCCCATTTAAGAAATATGAAATAATTCTGTTTTCTTTAAAGATATATAAGTCCTGTTTCCCAGAGGGATTTTATGTTGCTCTTTTGAGCAACATAAAAAAAGGGACAGCTTTAGTAAAACAGCACTGCCAGGGGGCATAATAAATACATAAATTACTCACAACCAGCAAGGCATACTCACAAACTACAGAACAAGCTCCCGGAGTACAAATTCGCACGCCAAAGGATATCTGCACAGTAACGCAGTGCCCCACTGCCTGGAGCTGCAGCCCCTCCACTGGTCATTGGCAATGTTCTCTAGAAGAAGGACAAGTCATAGCAGCATCTATACTGCCAAGCTAGTGCTTACTTGTGGGTCTCTAAACCCCAAACTTGCAAACCTCTGCCCCAAAAGAAGCTGTAATGCTTCTGGAGCACAACATCTGGGGCCTGATGAGCTCCCATCCAGACAGGATGGCTCACGCCGCTCACCACCCTTCAGGACATGAGCAAAGAGGGTGAGTCAGCAGCACTCCAGGTCAATGCAAAGATGGTTTTGTAGAGCAACAGGTGCTCAGGGAAGCTTCAGGAAGCCCAGATTACTCATATGGTTCACCCAGCTGTGTGCTGCTGGACCTGGGGACCACAGGCTGTCAACACCTATGTCAGCACTTAGAATCATAGAATCATAGAATGGTTAGGGTTGGAAGGGACCTCAAAGATCATCTAGTTCCAACCCCCCTGCCATGGGCAGGGAAATCCTCCACTACACCAGGTTGCCGAAAGCCTCATCCAACCTGGCCTTGAACAACTCTAGGGATGGGGCATCCACAAATTCTCTGGGCAACCTGTTCCAGTACCTCACCACCCTCAATGTAAAGAATTTCTTTCTTATATCTAACCTAAATCTGCCCTCTTTCGGTTTAAATCCATTGCCCCTTGTCCTATCACTACACACCCTTGTAAAAAGTCCCTCTCCAGCTTTTTTGTTGTGTTTCAATCTATTCCTGCCATTCTTTTACACTTGCTGGTTCCTTTTCACCTCACTTCTCTTCTTTATTATTGTCTTATGCTCCTTCTCTGAGTTAGACAATCTCAGTCCGTATCCTTAAGCTGCTCTCAGAAAGACAGAGGAGATGCCATTCTTGCTGGTCAGACTGCCAGCACTGGAGAGGAGGAAAGAGGTTTGTTGCTCATGGGATTACCTACAATCAGTACCAGGAGATGGCAGGAACTGGGAAGCTCATGAGTACATGTTCACTAGCCACTTAAGTGTCTCAGAGGTGAAGAGCCTGTTGAAGTTCAGATGATGGGATGAACCAGCAGCTCCTCGAACGCATTCACACAGGGAGGACCTGCCCCAGGTCTCAGCTGGTGAGTCACCATATTGCCACTCACAGCCCATGGGCTGCCTGGACTTGGGGTTAGAGTTTGTGTAATGACAATGATCATGTCAAAAGCTTCAAGCCTTGGGGCAAGACCACCAACCAGCCTTCCTCAGCCAATGTCCCCAGCAACACTTCTAGGATAAAAGTCTTCATTATAAATATCTGACTCTAGTGAGTGTCTTGCTCTGTTTATTCTAGTTTCAGATCTGGAGGAGGTGAGAAGGAAAAGAAAGGAGCTCTGTAGGAATATCTGGGTCCCATAGCCCCCCAGATTCCTTGGCTTCCGTTGCACATGTAGCTACTAACGGAGCTGACTCACGTATATTATGTGATGTAATTCTGTCTCATCATTCTTGCGTATTTCAACCTTCTAGCTTTGCACAAATAGTTATAATAAAAATAGTTGTAATAAAAATTATCCTGTATGTGGAAGGCTGGAATCCATTAGCTGCTGGAGTTCTAGAAACTTATATTGGAAAGGTCTCTGGATGTGGCAAAAAGAGTTTGGCTGCATCATCTCCGTAATTCTCCTTCAAGCAGTTGTGTAGATTATACTCATGCATCTCTTCTTATTGGATGAAACCATCCCAGCTCCTCAGAGTCTCCATGTAAGACATGCTCCAAGGCCTGGGCCATTTTGCTAGAACCCCAGTGGATCCCTTAAGTTTCTCAGCCTCTCTCTTGAACTGAGGGAGCTCAAAATTGGACACAGTGTTGGAGGCGTACTTTCCTCCATGCTGAGTAAAGGGTCATAACACTTTCCCTCAGCACGCCGGCCACTCTCCTCCCAGACATAGCCCAGGGTACAGTTTGTTTTAATTGCAATAAAAAACACACTGTTGGTTCATACTCACTCTGGCATGCATTATGACCCCCAGGCCCTTTCCAGCAGCACCAGTGTATCAGCGAGCAAGCAGTGCATCGTGTGGTCCAGCTTCCCAACAGTCTCAATCCAATGAAACTGAGCTAAGGTTTCTCATCAGAGATACTGAATTGGTCCCTTATATACTGAATTATGCATTCATAATGTCTATTATCGTCCATCATAGGCTGTTAACGCTCTTTTTAATTGGTTAATGATTTTATCCATATGCTGAACACACACTAACGTAGTTATTGTCAGTGCAGTTCATCCCACATAGTTTTAGAAGCTATATTTAGGTGTTTTCTGCCCTGCATATCTTTCACCATGCAATACCTCAGGTGTCTTTTGTATCTCTTCGTTGTCTTTTGAAGGATTACCATCATCACTCCTGCTGATTATTACCTGTGTGCTTATCAGTTGAACTCTTGAGTTCTCCATTAATTCAGTTGCAGTTAAAATAATCAGACTTTTTTTTTTCTTTTTTTTTCCAGGCATTTCTCTACCCTGCTGTATTCACTGCTGGAAGTATCGGTTTCTTCGGACTCATCTCGTGCACATGTAGAAAGGGACTGGAGACAGGCTATACCCCTATATCACAATAATTATGAAAAATAAAACACAGAGATAAGGCCTAAGGAATACCCACGTGGGTCAGCAGTGTTAGGAAAAAGAATACGGAGACAGCAGGGCAGATGCAGGACACTGATATCTCTGAGGTGCCTACAGAGAGTCAAGAAGAAGGGTATACAATGAGCTAGGGGAGAGGACCATAGCAGCTGGCAGCCTCCACTCTGTTTTCCTTTCCTCCAGCAGTCACCCTGGTTTGGCCTGCCCACTTCAGGCAGGGCTATTTACCCCAGTTAGGTATCACAGCTGACCCCATCCTGCGTCTGACAAGGGATCGTGCTGTGGCAGCAGCAAAGTTGACACGTAAGCAGGAAAACTGACTCTCCACTCTACCTTGGGCTTTGGAGCTTTCTCTTTCTTTGGTTCCTGGTCACCTTGTGCCTGTCCTTTCTCTCCTGTCTTTATTTATGACTAAGCATCAGGTCTCCTCATGTGCAATGGTGTAGGATCCACTGTGATGGGACCTCAGACGCTTGATGCCTCAGCGTGGCAGCACCTGTGGCAGCGAGGAGAGAGCTGGACTTTCTCCTGCATTCGCAAAACCCCACACCAGTTAAAAGGTACCAGCACGGAGAGTATCTCCTTCCTCCTCCAATGGTCAGGGCTCGGCAGGACAGCACGCATCAGATGGCTGAGGAATTCATGGGGGTGGGAAAGTCTTGGGGAACAAGACTCTCTGTTCTCCCCAGTGAAGTTCAGGATATCCTCTTAGCCTGTTTGTTGGAGCTTGTTCTGACATTTTCAAAGCAGCATTTTGTTTGGATTACTATATTATATCCTTAATGCAGCAAGGACAAATGGAAGAGTCAGCAACTTCAAATGTTACCTTTCAGGGAGTATGCTTTATTATTATAAATCTCTAACTGCCTTCATTCATTTTTCTTTGCTGTCATCTCAATTGTTCTCTTCTCTTTCCATCCCTGTATTTAAGGTGTTTTCTGTTTAGCAGATCTGCCTTTCTGGGCTTTTTCATGCTACTGCAGCTATAGCGGTACATCATCACGTCACTGGTCTGTGGATGACCAAGACAGACAAGATCCTGCAGACAGCAACAGCAGCAGAGAGAGTCCTCCATAAAAGCTTCACAAAAAGGGAAGAATTTAAGGTTTAAAGGCTTGATGGACCAGTATTGGGTCATATGTCAGCTGCTGAACCTGATCAAGTCTTCTTTCGGAACTTGTCTTGATGTTGTGGTGATAGTCTCCAAGAATTGTTTTGTAAACTGTGCGAAGTCTTCCTTTGAAGGTACTGTGGGTTATTTGTTCTAACAGAAGGTTCCGGACAGAGTCTTTAAAAACCGGATGCTGCAAGTGACTCTGTCAGTTTCCTGAGCTGAGTAAAAATCCATGTTCACATATACAATCCTTGCATGGTCCATTTTGATCATCCTCTGCACAGTGCACATCATCGTCTTGTCCAGAAATCTCCAGGGTATGTTTTCTCCAGCATTCCCTGTGGCATATCACACACATGAATGTCTTGTGTGGAGGAGCAATTCTGACCTCAATCCTCAGAGTGTACCCCTAAACTTGCAAGGACTGAAACCACAAAGGATCTGTCTGCAGCCGGGGAGGAAGGGGCAAAAGTCTCCTGCATTAATTGAATTTTACTGAGGACTCCCCAAGTGTTTAGATCTAGAAGACAAAGTGAGAGATGTGGGAACAAAATCCAGCTCTCAAGGGACTAGTTGTAACATACACAGAATCTTTTGGCTCTAACATCACCTTGACTAAACTACTCCAGAAACATCATGATGAAGGAACCTCTTCAGTCTCCAGAAGGAAAACATTAGGGAGATCTTACCCTTTCAGCAGAAGCACCTCCCTCTAAGTAGAAATATTTGGGCAGGTTGGGTCATATCTGATGGCATAAGGTGCCTGCACTGGCCCCAGGGCAGGGCCGGGGGCTGTTGTGCGTGGAATAGGACATCCAGGTCACCCTTCTTCTGATGAGATAAGGAGGAAATTTAATTCACATATTAAATAGGAGGAAAATGAAGGAGACAAATGATTCAGAACATCATTCAGTGCTGCTAAAGGGCAGTTCAATGACTCCTTTAGCAAAACATAGTTCTACTTGGCTCCACCAAATCTCCAACAGGTTTCAACATTTTCTGTGGCTGAAGCCCATGATGAGCCAATCCTGCAGATTTGAAGACGGGCTACTGCAATTGAACTGTTTTTCTCAAGGAAACTTCTGTTCTGATCGGTAGTTTAGAAGATTTGGGGAGTTTTTAAGCAGCTCCTAGAAAGCAAACAAAACAGCCCAATTACTTTTGGCTTCTCCCAGGAGATCTCTGAGGTAGTAAACTTAATTCATAAAAGAAGGCAACAAACAAGCTAACACGAGAGGAATATATTACTGTCCTTAACTCTGCCACTGCAATTGCATTTGCTCATCCTGACTCTCCGGACATTGAGGCTGGGCAGCAGAGGCTAAAGGAGGTAGACCCAGGCAGTAGAAGGATAAGAAAACTTGAGGTGTGAACAGCGTAAGCATAAGGCAAAGAGGAGTTCAGTCAGACAAAATACTGAACACTCCCTCCTGTGCTTGGCTGGCAAGCTGCGAGCTCATGGGGTGGTACAAAGCCTTGACAAGCTTGAGAGGTGGGCCTGTATGAATTTCATGAAGTTCAACAAGGCCAAGTGCAAGGTCCTGCACATGGGTCGGGGCAATCCCAGGCACAAGCACAGGCTGGGCAGAGAATCGATTGAGAGCCACCCTGAGGAGAAGGACTTGGGGTGTTGGTTGATGACAAGCTCACCATGAGCTGGCAACGTGCGCTGGCAGCCCAGAAAGCCAACCGTGTCCTGGGCAGCAGGTTGAGGGAGGGGATTCTGCCCCTCTGCTCTGCTCTCCTGAGACCCCCCCGCAGTGCTGCGTTCAGCTCTGAAGTCCCCAACATTAGAAGGACATGGAGCTGTTGAAGTGGGTCCAGAGGAGGCCATGAAGATGAGGCAAGAGTTGGAGCACCTCTGCTATGGAGCCAGGCTGAGAGTTGGGGCTGTTCAGCCTGGAGAAGAGAAAGCTCGGGGGAGACCTTCCAGCACCTTTCAGTACCTAAAGGGGCTACAAGAAAGCTGGAGAGGGGCTTTGGACAAGGGTGTGTAGTGACAGGACACAGGGCAATGGCTTTAAACTGAAAGAGGGGAGATTTCAATTAGATCTAAGGAAGAACTTCTTGACTCTGAGGGTGGTGAGGCACTGGACCAGGTTGCCCAGAGAAGCTGTGGCTGCCCCATCCCTGGAAGTGTTCAAGGCCAGGTTGGATGAGGCTTTGAGCAACCTGGTGTAGTGGAAGGTGTCCCTGCCCATGGCAGGGGGTCTGGAACTGCATGATCTTGAAGATCCCTTCCAACCCAAACTAGTCTATGACTCAGCGAAATGTTGCACGAGAAAGACAGATACAGTAAGGTTGCTTCCTCGTGTTCAGCCATATTCACGAACACCACAAGCTGCCCTGCTGGCTTCTGGGTAGCGTAATTGGAAAATTGCATCTTGTCCTTCCACTTTACGTTGCTGCTGCAGTTTCCCGTTGCCTTTGATGGTGCTGAGCCTTCAACCTGTGCTCTTTCCTCTCTCTCGGTCTCTGCATAGCTGTGTTTGTCTATCCGCCATGCCTTCATCCATCATCTCATAACCCAGTGAGGGATGAGCCCATGAAACACTCTGTGACCAGATGGCCACTGGCTTTACCCAGTTCCACAATCTCAACCCCACAAGCTCTGCAAGCTGCTTGTCCTCAGTCACTGCAGTGCTGGTGCATCTTTGAGCATTTCCCTCTCCATCACTCATTTTCTCATCTCATTCTTTAACTCCCTGCAGCTTGGCCTGTCTAGAGTAGTTCTTTAACTGCTTCATGAATTAACCTTTCCGTCACTAGGTACTATTAAACCCCACCACCCACTCTCAGAAGATATTATGAACCCTTCCCCGAGGCCACCTGTGCTGTGACAGTCACAAAACTGCAGACCATAGCCAGCCTTCTGCCTGCTACATTAGTGCTCATTTGCATTCTTACGGCGTTTATTTGATGGCAAGTTTTTTGGAGCAGAAACTCTCCATTCATCAGAGAGATACATGGACTCCGTAGTGGTAGTCAGGTATTTATGAATCTCCACATAATATTAAATTAATACAACGGTGATTTATCAGCCTGGCATCTCTTCATCTAACAGGATGAAGAGGCAAAGGGAAGAAAAAGGATGCTGAGTTTTTCCCTAGGCTAAAGTATTTGCGTCTGGTACTGGTGCATCATAAGATACAGCACCATAAAGGTTTCATGGGCCCTTTCACAACCTGGCTGTGCTTTTCTGACAGATTCCTAGCGCAGGGGGTTGCAATCCCTGAATCCTGAGTCAGTGTAATTTTGAGGCCCTGAACCTCTGGTTTTACTGCATCAAAGTTGTACAGAGCAGAAAGTGTTTCTGCTGGAGCCTGGCACAGGAGGTCTGGCCCTGCATTCTGATACCTGTGGTAGGATGCACTCTGCTAATCAACTGCAAAGGGCAAGGAGGATTTGAAGAGACCCTGGTGTTGTCTTAGAATAAATAAGCCCCTCAACTGGATCTATTTATCAGAGGATGTAGCTTAAACTGAAAAGCAAGCTGGAAAGCCATAGAACAAAATGATAAAATGGCAGGAACCCTCCCCAGAATCAGACAGCATTCACAGGCGAGTCCTAAGGGAACTCAAGGACAAAATAGCTGTTATAGGCAACCTCTGGTTCAAAACCACCGCGGGATTAGAGAATTTTTTCAGGTTTTCCAGTTTAACTAACAACAAGTCTAAAAGCCTGGAGCCTTCAGGCATTTGTAGAGAAGTGGTTAAAGATAACATATTGGGAAAGAGACAGTGCAGCTTTTCTCAGGGGAAACCAAACCACCACTGAACACCACTGAAGAACACTTGGGTGATTTGGTCTGGTCACAGTCTGAAGAGCACGCGGTAAGGTCCCTCACAAGAGGCTTTTAGAGAAATTACATTGCCATAGGAAGAAAGGTGAAGGTCCTCATGTAGATGAATATGTGATTGAAAAAAGGGGTCAGGATTAAATGAGAAGCATCACAGTGGAGGGTGGCTGGCAGGGAACTGCCTGGGTTTCCACGCCAGGGTCTGTGATGCTCGGCTTTCTCATAAAGAATCCAGAGAAGAGCACAAGAGCTAAGGGAGCGGTTTTCTGCTCAGGCACCAGAGCTCAGGGGACCAAGGAGAAAGAATTATAGAAGCATAACGTGATAAAATGGAAGGTGAAGTTTAATGTAAATAAATGTAAAGTCAAGTGCATGGGGGAAAATACTAATTACGCATCTCCACGATGAGCTCCAAGTTGATTACTGTCATTCGGGAGTGAGGCAGTGAGATTATAACAGCTAGGTCCATGAATACACCAGCTCAGTACACAAAAAAGCAAACCAAATTGTGGAATTAATAGGACAAGAGAGGACAGATAAATAAAAATACATATGTGATACCAGTAAATCCATTACAAAACTCTACCCAAATGTGTGTGCAGTCCTAGTCCCTCCCATCTGAAACAGGAGACTCAGGAAAAGGTAGAGAAAAGCACAACAGGGTGAACGAAGTCATGGAAGGATTCCTGTATGAGGAGGAACTGGACAGTTCAGGAGATTTCAGAAAGAACTGGAGGTGACTATGAGAAATACGAAAAGCAGGGAAACGGTGTGAAGGTAGCAGACTCAGAGATAGACAAGGGGAACACCAGAGACAGACAGTTTGGTAGGGAAGCTCTCTCGCAACGCATCAAGGGAGCTTCTGGACATGCTCAAGAGCACCCTGCTTGGAGACATGTACAGAGGAGAGAGAGGAAGCAGATCTCACAATCACTGCAACCCTCCTCGTTCCTCCCAGCTATACAGGATCTAGCTAAATGCAGATAGTCGTATAATTTAGTGAGACCTCAAATTCAGAAGGGACAAAGCCTGAGACCATACGTGAAGGAGGGTGGAGTAGGATAGGAAAAAGGTGTTGGACCTGAGAGGAAATAGAGTAGATAGCTGCCTTATGAATGAGATAAATGGGGTCAGGATCTTCTCCCATTTTGCTTTATCAGAGAGGAAAGACAGGAGGAAAAAAGTATTGGCTGTTTTTTCTCAAATCAGCTTGTGGGACATGGACCTCCTGCCAGTCTGGGTGGTGGTTGTTGGGAGGCAGGATGTTAGGGCAAATAGACTTCATATGACCTTGTACAGCTGTTTTGTCTCTATGCTATTCTCCCTTTTCCTATTAATGCAGCAACGAGGCTCTCAGGGATCCATGGAGAAGAGAGAGCACAAGTGTCCAGCAAACACAAACCTGGCAATGCTGATAGAACCTCATTAGAGAAGTCAGTGTTAGTGTGTACGCTCACTTTACTGTAGAAAATGAAGCTCTTTTGCATGAGTTAAGAATGACTGGAGATCTGATCACAAGCTCTTCTGGCCAGAGTCTTGAAGTGATGTGGCTCTGCTGTCAGCAGACGTCCCATTTGTGTACCTAAAAGCAGCTGTAGCTTTACACAGTGGAGCAGGTGGCATGCTTGGAGAAGCTGAGCTCTGTAAATCACACCGTGGCTCTTAGAGCAAAGAAATGCACTGAGTTTTCTTGCTGATGCAAAGAGTTGTGTGACTCTGCTGGAAGATCTCTTGGTTGCAATCCCTCTACAGAATTGGGACAATCGTGCAACGGGACAGAAGAGAACTGTATCTCCTTAGGATCCTGAACTGTGCAAGCCCCGAGCTGGTGTGGGGTCATTAGGAACTCCTGCCACAATTGTAACGTGGACCTGATCAAAACAAGATGTGTTCTCTTTTTTGACATTGATGTTTTTCAGCAATAACAGATGTAATTCCCTGGACGAATTGGTGAAAAAGACCTGAGAGACGCTAATAAACATGGGCATTGTCTGTTATCCTTGTCCAAAGCCTGCCGGAAGATGACAGGCACTGAAGAAGGGACCGCGTCTTTAGACCACACACAATCCAGGTGTGCTGGCAGCCTCCCAGGGAGAAACGATGATTAAATAGCAAACCAAAGCAGTTTTATGCATTTGTTTTCTCTTGCAACAGCAGACCGGGGCCTCTGCTGTCAGAGGGAGATCTCAGGAAAAGGACAAACAGCAGCTGAGCTACTCATCCAAACAGAAAGTGAAATCGTTATCTTTGAACGGTCTCTGATATTCCTGGCTGCTCTGAGCCGGTGACCTTTTCATTGTGCTCCTCTCTGTCCTGATGGTGAGCGAGTGGACACCTGCCCCCGCACGCACGGCTTCGCTGCTCCTCTGTGTTAACAACCTCTGCCATCTCCCTGGATGATGCATCCCCTGCCCTTACAGCTGCAGAGTCCTCTTTGCCCCATTGACCCAATATTTGGTCGATCATCCAGCTGGGGAGAGCTCAAGGCTCTTCCCAGATCCTGCTTCAGAGGAGGAGGTAGGATCTGAGGTCAGAAGACCTGTCTGCAGGTCTTCTGCAAATCTCTGGTTCGACCTCCTGTCAAAGCAGGGCCAACATCAGGTTGCTCAGGGCTTTGTGCTCTTGTCGTCTGAATATCTCCAAGGATGGAGACCCCACAGCCTCACTGTGTGCCTGTCCCAGTGTTTGAGGACCTTCATTACCATTTATTTCCATCATAGCCCTTCCATCCACCAAGTGTGGAGCTGCCCCTCCTGCTCCTGTTGTGCACATTGGAGACTCCCACCTACCCTCCATCTGCACATGCTTCTCGCTGGCCCTACTAGCCCATGCAGACATGGTATCATTTGGCTGTCAGCTCCCTTGTTTGCTGGATGTTCATATCCACGACTCTGTAGAGCTGCCCCCCCTTGGTGCTCGCAGTCTGGACTGGTTTCAGTGCTGGGAGCAAAATCCTCTCCTGTTTCTCCTGGCAATGACAGAGATGAGATCTCAACTGTTTCATTTGGAATGAAACATAAAGCTAATGCCTTGCTTTCTGTATAAATTAGCTTTCTTGCCCTGAAAGGAAGTTCTGGTCAAATTCCAGTGAAGGTAATTACACTCAGCTCACCTAAATTCCTCTAAAGCCTGAACTGAAGACATTATTAAGGAATAATTGTTTCTTAATTTTCTTCCCACAACACAGCTTTGTACAGGGTCAAATAGTTGTACTCCAAGGGTGGCTGAATTTCAGCCATGGTCACAATGCTCTGTAATATTTCCTGGCTGCTGCCATGATGTAGCTCTTATACAACAGATTTGGAGCTAAAATTTAATCCATTATGGCTGTAAACAACACACTCCGATGTGAAGCAGGTGTAACCTATGCTGCCTGCTGAAAATATGAAGTAATAACTCTGAGAAAATGGTGAAAATCTAACCGTCTGTCGAGCTATTTGTCAGTGTGTAATGTCCCCTGCATCCCGCTATTACTGAGGGGTGGGATTCATCTGGCTTCATATACATCTCTCTGCAGTCACTGGAGCTCCCATCAGTATAAGCAGCAGAGCCCAAGTCACCATTCATCTTGTCCCAAAGTCTAAAATAGATCAATGAACAGCAGCTGAAAGCGCTACTTTCTCTCCAGATATAATAATGGGAGCCCACAGAGATGTGATCGGACAGAGGCATTAAAAATTAGGAGGAATAAATCCCCCAGTGTATATCTTACCATGTATCTGAGCATCTTCATTGATCCCTGTGTAAGTTTACTCCAAAAACTAATGGAAGAAGACACAGACACCGTAAACTCTGTCCCTACAGCTGTTCTTCTCCTGCATGTCGTGTTCTGTCATGTTGACGCATGACTTGCATGTTTATTCGAGTCGCCTGTGAACTGACACAGTGACACCACCATTGATTAAGGCCAGGGAAAGTTGTCCATTTACTTTTTTCCAGTCTGAACACTGATCTGTGCCAATCCTGTGTTCTTGGACGTAACTCACTCAGTCTATACTTCTATCTCAGGGCAACTGCGGATCCTCTTGAGTGATCACCTTGTATTAATAGTCCTGGCAAGTGTGAAAACATGATCCAGGTGGCTCTGAGTGGGGAGAAACTAATGGGCAAAGTCTGCAGTGCCTGAATCCAGAGTGTAGCAGCAAGTCCTTTTTACCTGAAGGAAAGTGGATGCGCAAACAAGTGTCATTCCCACAGGTATTCCCAGGCCTGAAGACTCCTACCTGAAACCCTGGGACAGCCGCTTGCTATCCCTGGTGACTCCACTGCCTATTTGTGGTCAGAAAAGGCTGCAGAGCTCATTTTTCTCTCCTTACCTCCTTCTGCAGGAACGTGTCAAGAGAGCCATGCTCTTGCAGGAGCTTTTCTATCCCGTAATGTATTGCGTTCTGCATAAAAGCAATTTTACACAAGGAACAAACTGCAGGGAATATTTCTTCTCGCACCCTAATCTCTCTGAGAACAGAAGCGGGCAGCAGCTCAGGTGGCTGGGGTGGACAGGGAGGAGTTCAATTTATTGCCTGGAACATAACTCAGAATAAACAGAGCCATAATGGAAACATGGAATCTATTCTGGCGAGGCAGGGAGAAAGGCTGTTAGGAAAATGAGTTGGACCTTTCTGATAAGCTGCTACATTTATTAGACGTTGAGCATAATTCACTGCCCCTCTGTGAACCCAAACACATTTGCTTTCCTTTCCATATCTTCCCTCTGTGCCACCCAGGGTTTCTGAGCCATCTGTGAAGCATTGCCACTGTCCCCAGGACATGGCCAACAGAAGTGTCCAGAGGCTGCCCAATTCCAGGCTTGCCAATAAGACAGTAAGACAAAAGCCTAGAGAAGGCAAGCAAGTTCAGTAGGAAGCTGACAAGCGGGGGAAGAGCGGGACATTGCAGTTCAAAGAGGAGACTGCTGTAGACACATACCAGGATGCAGAGCAACAAATGTTCTGGAGAAGATTAAATAGGTAACCAGAGTCATCCCCTCTCCTAGCACAAGAAGTAACTGCGCTGAGAAATTAAAAAGCAGAAATATGTTTTGTTTAGTCACTAAACACTGTAAACCATAGGAGCCCACTGCATAGAGATGTGGGAAAAAACAACTCTTGGAATCATGCTTTTCAGTAGGAATCAGACAATAAGAAATTCATCTGAAAACACATCAAATGAGATCATTGGCTTTTGTGTTTCAGCTTTTGCCCTGACAGTAGGAAGATGGTCTCTCCTAGCCTAATGTTTTCTCACTGTGCATGACAGAGGGATATGTCAGGTTGGGGTTATCAACTGGATGACAGACTAAGTGGGAGATTCACGCCCACTGGTGGAGAACGTGGAGACTGGTGTTCAAGGGTACGACTCCAACATGGGTTAGCTCCTTGAACCAGCTTTGACTCAGGATCACCTTGCTGGGGCATCTGTCACTGGTAAGACAGACTTCATGACAAGCTGGCTGCCCAGACAAGTACTCAACATGCCTAGTGACCCCATATCCAGTGTCTTTTTATGTATTCCTACTCACACTATTCAGATGAGTGCCAGCTCTGGTCAAACTGGGCTGCTGCAGCCATGCTTCACTCCTCCTGCTTTTCTTTGCTGGAATAAACCTGTCAATGCTGCTTCTTTCTAAATATTCCGGGGCTGGAGGTGAGCTCAGGAGTTTTGGTGCTCCTGAAGGCAGGAGCCAGAAGGAGTTGGGGGCGGCAGGAAGGCTATAGATACGTGGCTGTACTGGACTGTCACGGAGAACAGCCCTTTTGCACCCACACTGCAGATGGCCAGGTCACCTATGGACCACTCCAGCAGCGCTTATATGGTGGCTGGGAAGAATTTAGCCCTGAAACCGTGTCTCTTACCAGTACTCCAAAAACTGTCTGCCTCAACTAGGAGAGAGGGGAGGAGAAGACATGTCCACACGGGCCAGTCCTTCTCACAGGAACCACCACGCGCCATTCAAGCGACAACCAGAGTTATGCTGCTTCCTCGTCCCTTATTTTAAAGGCCAATTCCTGATGGTTTTGATTTGTTCCTTGAGGTGATTGTTTATGCCTCCTTACAAGAGATGACCCTGACTTAATTTGTGACATGAGTGATAGGAAGGCTGTATCAATCAGTCAAAGCTTGGAGGGTAAGCAGTCCCACCATTGATTAAACCTTGCTCTCGGTGTGGAATTCAGCCCAGAGGAACTTTGTCTTCTAGCAGAAACTAATCACAAAGTTAGGCGGAAAAGGAGGTTTTCCTTTTGTGTTGCTGAAGACAGTGTTCCTTGTGCACTCACACTAAAAAAACCACAGATACGGTGTTGTGTTTGAGACTTTGCCTGTCAAACATTATTATCCCCAGACTTGCTTCTGCACTTGTCAATCAAGCAGGGGAAAGGAGTACCAGAAAAGTCTCCCGGACAGATCCACGGAGACAAACCAGCAAATGTTCAGCCTACCTGGACACGCTGACATTTTATTGCAAGGATTTAGTGATTCTAATAGGTAGGACAGGGCTTTGAGACGTTGTACAAGGTCATCTCTCTCTGACAGGACCTGAATTTTAGAGCCTGGTGCTCTGAAAAATCTCCATCCCTGGCTGGCAGAAGGGCTCCGGAGCTGGACTGCAGTTATCTTCCTTAAAAGCCATCTCATTTTCTAAAACTTTGGGATCAAGCTCAGCAGACTTAATCTCAAATTCTGAAAAAAACACATCTACATAGCATCTTGAGAACCAAGGGGCTGCTATGTTACTCAGAGAGCAGTTTCCAGAAAATACTCCCATTTCCACAGGGCTATAATGGTATATTTGAAATATATGTTTGGGTAGTCTACAAGTGAGATCACACTATGTAGTCAATCTTCTCTCAATATAAGGATTTTTTAATCCATGAATACATTACAGTTAAGCACTGGCTGGCCCAAGTGAGGTCTCAGTGGTTTGTTGGCCCAATGTACTGGGGGTTGGAGGGAGGGTAGGGTGGCCAAGAGTGGTGACCCAGTCACGGTGCGATTTCTGTGTCACACAAGTGATCATGACAAGTCAAAATATGCCTCTAAAAAGAAAGATGCTTCCTGTTTTCCCAACTGAGAAGCTTTCCCATGGATCACTAAATATAACAGTAATTTCCTTAAGTCTTACTGGAATTTATATGGAAGTAGGTTCTCAATTGCTTGAGGTGGGTAGTCAGATATAAGTCAGTATGCAAATGGAGCAAGCACAAATGCTAAAATTACGACATTAGTATTTTATAGAATATAATTATAAATTATTTGTATATAATTATTTTTATGTAATTATCATGGAACTTGTAAGAGAAGAACTCTTGAAACATTTGCATGAGGAAAATGAAAATACAGAAAAGGACAAGGTAACCGCTGTAGAAACAAAAGTGTATCACTGCCTTATCAGTAATCATTAATATAGATTTTGTGACTGTGACAACTAATGAGACACTTCTTTCTCAGGCTTCACTTACCGGTACCATGGCAAATCTTGGCAGGGCAAGAGAAGTATGTGTACTGCCAACAACGTGTTAGATCTTCTTCATCTGAGGAAAGTTATTAATAAAGGCTGGCCATGGTTTTCTTTGCTGTCAATGCTTCATGCTGTGGAAATAACAAAATCTGTTGTTATGCATTACAACATTTTCATCTGCTTGATTATTCTCAAGATAAGAAAAGTGACGCAGTGCTTATTTCAGAATATAAGAAAATCAGACATCTTGAGCTTTTAACTATTTATCACCATTTGTAGATTCTATGCTACTATTAATTTGGGAAGATACCATTGACACCAAATTAACAGGAAATGAGAATGAGTATGTTCCCTCCGCTAACTACCAGCTTATATACAGTACAAAATAACAGAGTATGCCATAGATAAATCACAATTTTATCTTCAAAATAATCAATAAACAATTTCAATCACTCTTTGTGATTTATGAAAGATGTTCCAGCACTATAGAGATCTTTCATTTTGGCAACTTTGAGCACATAAAAATAATGAGGTATATCCCCAGAAGCCTTTTTTTTCTCTATAAAAAGCTAAAAGGATCATTAAATGATTTCCAGTTATTAGAGGTTACTTCTGCACATTGAGGGAGGACTTTCAACACTGAATTTTTTATGTTCTTAAACACTAATAAAGCCTGTGATGCAGAGACCCTCTTTTTAATATAGCACTATGTACATATTTATTTATTTCCCAAGACACTAAAAGCTTTTCTTTTTATGACACAGCTAATTAAAACAGTCTCATCTCATGTTCTGTTTATGAGGTATTGCAGATATTGAAGTGTGAGGTAAGGGGAAAAAAAAAGAAATGGGTGACAGATTATTTAGCCACAAATATGACTCCCATTAAAACAACAGACACTGGTGAAGTAGGAGAGAAGGAAATAAGTTTCATTCCATTGCATCTTGGGAGGAGGAGGGCTTTTTTTTATCAGAAGGTGTTTGGGAGGCTTTAGGTTGATTTTGCTGCTCGTTTGAGGACTATGGTGTGCAGAAAGACTCAGTACAATATGTGTGTGTCAATGGTCCAGGAGTCCAGTGTGTGGAAATATCTGAAATTCAAGCTTCAAACAGGTCTTAAATTCTTACTACACCAGGGGCATGTGCTGTCCAGATATCAATGGGAAAAAAATATTCTTTGAATAACTAAATACGAATAAGTTGCAGAAATCTATGAAATATTAATTCTGTTAAGGCTGGTCTGCGAATCAGTTAATCCTGTTCATACATGCAAAGAGTGTTTTACAAATTTATTAAAAATAACCTAGGAGCTCCAGAATGCATTAAAAGTGATTAATATGTACCACTTAAAATAATATACTACAGTTTACAAAATCTGAATTATTTATGAAAGCAGCAGTAGCATCTAGTGGAAATAAAAATAAATGAATGACTAAGGTAAAAAGTGTTTTTCTAAATTTCGCTTAACATACAACAGTATTTCCTGATTTCCAGTTGGTTGTTCCTCATCTTCACAAATTCGTAGAATTGCTGAAGTTGAAAGCATCTCTGGACATCACCTAGTCCAACCACCTAGAGCAGACCATCCAGGACTGTGTCCAGCAGGGTTTTGAATATCTCCAAGGATGGAGATTTCGCAGCATCTCTGGACAGCCTGTTCCAGTGCTTGACTACCCTCAACACAAAAAAAGATTTTTTCTTGGGTATAAGTGGAATTTCCTATTTTTCAGGTTTTGGCCATTGCCTCTCGTCCTGCCACTGGGCACCACTGAGAAGAGTCTGGCTCTATCTTCTTCACCCCTTCCCATCAGGTATCTATACACATTGATAAGATCCCCACAAGCCTTCTCTTCTCCAGGCTGAACGGTCCCAGCTCTTGCGTTGTTTGAAAGATGCTGCCATCCTGCAATCATCCTCTTGACCCTTTGCTGGACTTCCGTGACAGTCAGCAGATGTGCAGGAGGATCTGCAACCACAGGAGGAGCAGCAGAGGAGTCTGAAGAACCAAACACCTCCTGAGCCAGGGCAGATTTACTCCTCCTGGCAAGTGTTTCAAATCCAGTTTTGGGTCTTGAGGCATCAACTAAAACCTCAACAAGATGCAATAAGAAGTGAGAGCTCACCTCTACTGTCCCTTGTGCATCCCCGTCCCCATCGCTGTTAGCATCGTTTGACCACCGGAGCCACACGGTAATTCTTTGCAGGGCCAGTTGCCGCAGCCACACGTACAGGATTTATCACCTGCACAGCCACCTCCACCTTCTTCCATTAGAAGAAAATGGAAAAAGGAGCCCTCTGCCATCACCTGGTACCCACTGAGAGGAAAACTCCAAGCATCCATTGTGAAGATGGACAGTTTTAATACTACGCAAGAGCCCACAGATGTTCTCCCTGACTGTAGTGTTTTCAACAACACTTACTTTGCTGGCACATGCCTGCTCTCATCTCTTGATATTTTTGTTATTTTGCTGTCAATTTTTCTTTCCATCTGTTTTATGAGCCAGATTTTTCATTTTGGTTAAAGCCCAGGAAGTGTCAAGCAGGGACAGGGGTAAAGGAGGTCAACAGAGGAGGCAGGAATTGCAGCCTGCAGCTAGGATGCTTTATGTTCTCCTTAGACCTGGTTGTCATCTCCTCCTGACATTACCATATGATGGATTTGCTCTCGAATCCTCACGAGACACCTTGCCCAGAAAAAGTGTTGAGATAGGGATGTCTCACCCAATCTGGGTGGGTAGAATTAGCACAAACTGGCCACCATTCGTAACTCAACAGCACCAGTGGATGCTGAGAGCTGTGGTGGGAGTGGAGCAGAGAAGGTGGGATCACACATGCGAGGTCATGCTGCTGGTTGTGGTCGGGCGGCTCAGGCAGGTTTCTTGCTTCAGAGTGTGAAGACAGTGGGATGGCAGAAGGTGAGAGCTCTCCTTCACTGGCCAGCATAAGACGGAGCTGCCCTGGCCACTAATGCTCAGAACTAACTCTCCTTCTTAACTGAGAGTGGTGTATCAGTGATGTCCGTGTAGGAAAGTCATCCCAAGGTCAGCAGGACCCACTGGACCATGCCCATGCAGGCTAACCTCCTGGACAGATCAGTGTTACATGAAGGAAAGGGGATTGAGGCACAGTCATCTTCTGTCTCTCATGTGCCGTACATCCAGCGGGGAGGAACATAGTGTGGAGGACACTCAAGCCATCTACCATCAGCACAGAAGGGGACCAAGAGCTGCCATAGAATTTCGTGGTCCAGATCACTTATTTGTTACAAAGCATCCAGAGGACAGCAAATAACCTCCTACGCTGTCAAGGTTAGATCTCCTCTGATATCCCCTCAAAAGAAAAGAAGAAACAGATGAGAATTATGCTTTTTGCCAGAGTTCTCCACTGTTGCTGTCCTCCAGTGGTACTGTAGCAAAACCCACAACCATGGCAATGACATGACATAGATAGAGTTTTAAAAGCAAATGGTCAGCTCCTGGACAGTCAAACATCTAGCATCATGACAGTTGAGAAACAAATGCCTGGATATTTCCACCACTGATGGTACACAAGAGAGACAGCAGAATTAGGAATGCCTGAAACATGTGAAAATGAGATTTCTTTGAAGCGGAGTTGTTTACTTGGAAACGTGCCATTGATTAGGTTGTTTTTCTGTTCAGTTTCTTATTATGACACAGCATTGCAGCTATTAGCACATCACATTTAGTGACAATCATCTCCTTCCTTCGGAGACTGTTATGATATGAGATTATGAGGCAGGAATGATCTGAGTGCTTCTCCAAGGGACCTCATCATCTTGTCCAAAAAACATATGTTAATGTTAAAACATAGACTAGAAAACCAACAACAGTAGTCATCAGGATCAAAACCAAGACCCCGTTTTGTGTTGCTGGCCAGATTGGCTCCGTAGGCACAGCCATGGCACAACATCAAGGAGATGAAACACTTTGGGGTCTCTCCCTGCATCCCTGGTTGGGTTTCAGTAGGCGAGACAGCAAGAGTCAGGTAAGGCAACGAGGCAGCCTTTTACCCCAGCATTCATTTGCTCAAATTGCTGAGCCCCTGCTATTTAATAAAAACAACAGTTTCTGCTCCTGGACATGTGTTGGGAGTAAGGCTGGGTGAATAATTGATTTTTCAGTTCAACTACCAAGTTAAAAAGTGAAAAAAATCAATTTGATCCAAACTAAAACAGATTTTCTCAAGTTTCCTTGCCAAAAAGAAAAATGAAACAATTCCACTTGAGTGATTAAAAACAAAAAAGTTTTATTCCAGTTTGGGCCTTTTTGAGGAAAATGCACCTGCAGCTTGGAAATCAAAAATATAGCATCTTTTTACACTCAACAGCCCATTACATTCAGCATCAGCATAGCCTGGAGCCATGTCTCAGCACCCAACCTCCACACAGGGGACAATGTCCCCATATTTCGTGGTTAATCTATTCCACTTGTGTTTTACTCACTGTAACGAGAAAGGAAAGCAGGTGCCTCCTCTACTACCACATCCCTCTGAGATGTAGGGTCATCCTAGTCCCCAAATTAGGTGTTCTGTCTTAAATGGAACAATCAAGGTATCTTATCAAAATCCATCTGCATGTAGAGGAGTTCAGCAGAGAGGTGGATCACCCCAGCAACTCAGACATCTACTTTGAATTAAGCAGAAAGTGGATTTCAACTGGAGAGACCAATTTAACCTGCTAATTGAAGGAAAGAAAATGGTTTGTCTTCTTGAAACTGTTTGTTCACTCTTAATAGACTGGACATTTTACAAAACAGTTACTGTGAAACGCAGATCAGAGCAAAATATTTTAGACGGGTTCATTCCGACACTGAAGTTCTCTTACCTGAGTTGCCATTGATATGAAGAGTCTGTCAGGTCGCTTTGCCTTTTCCATCAAAAAACTTACCCAGAGCCCAGAATCGTTACTATTAAGTTTTAATTCAACCTCAGTAGTAGCGGATACCACTAATGGTGCTGTCAAGAAAGGCAGAGCTGTTACACTGGTCCACCTCGTACCAGAAGACAGGACTCAAGTATATCTCTTGTTTCATTGTAAGGTAGGTGAATTGTATTATCTGGAAAGAAAGTCCTTCTTGAACATCTTTAAAAGAAAGGGATGTGAGGGACAACAGGGAGAGCTATATGAAAACAAAAATATATCGGCAAGTGTTGACACTAACCAGCCTTTTATCTTAAATCAGAAACACTCACCCTGGCTGCAAGGAACCTAGGTATTTATTTGCTCTTCTGCTTCAGGATATCCCAAGGCACATTGCCTTCTTCCCAGAGAAGGCTCTCACTGCTTCTCAAGTGGCTACTTGGAAAAAAGGTAGCTGGGATGGAGTGAATAGGGACTTTCATCCCATTTTGTAGAAGCTGGCCCCATAAAAATTATTTTGAATTTAAGTTGTGGGATGAAATGGAGTTTGCTTGCGTAGTTGAATGTTTGGGGGACATCCTTACTGCAGGAAGGCACTTTTGCATTAACAACGGGCACTTTACTATCTGAAGTGTCTCAGGACTTGGGGCCAGGACACTCCCAACCTAATGGGACTGAACTAACTGGAGGTATGCTCCAGCTTTTGGGTCACCAAATCTTGATAGTTCTTCTACAAAGGGACCAGTCTGGCAGTTGGGAAGATGTTTTGCACTTAAGAACTGCCTCCAGTTGGTAGCTGGATCACCCTTCAAGGGAAATAAAAGAGAATATTGTTCAAGAAGAACTTTGAGCAAACAGAGAACTTCAAGGTAGAAAACAAACGAACAAAACCAGCATATTTCAGACAGTTGAAAAGGATCAGAACACTTAAGATTTTTGCTATAAGTAGGGTTACAGGTTTGGATTTTGCACCTACGTTTCATGTCTCTATCCAAATCTTCAGGCAAAAGGATTCTCAAAACATCTGAGGCAGCAAATACACCTACACCGAGATCTCCAGCATCGCAGTGCTGACATTACGTGCATACTAACAGCAGGCAATGGCAGCTGATGAAAATACTAATGCTCTCCAAAGTGACACAGAGGTGCTCTTCCTGTCCCTCTGAGGGACCGTGTTGGAGAGTTACAGAAGCATCTGCTGGATGTTACTTGACCCAGCAGCCTTCTTTCCCCACTAAGGGAAGAAGTCTTCTTGTCCATGACTCCCTCCTACCTCCATCTCAAATAAACTAAGGGTGTGATAGTTCAATCTGTAGCACAACAGCCCAGCAACAGCAGAAAGATGAGCAGTCAGAGGATTCACACCAAACTGGTACAAGCTCTTCAGTCAAGCATCAGTCAAAGCTCTTCTTCTCACCAAAGCTGCTGGGCATGGACCATCTGAGCATGCCCACACAAGCAGCAAAGAGTGGTCCAGTGATGGTATGGCAGGAGCTCTGCCTTCATCTGCATCAGCACTTAGCAGGGCTTTGTCTTCTTTGCGTGGCAGCATCTGTCTCAGGCTAATCCTATTCCCCATCTGAACAATGCTCAATTCAGTCCCACTGACATTCCTCTGTTTAATTGTTGCCCGATTCTTCTAATTAAGGCCCTTGGAAAATTTTATACATGCTAAGTGCAGGGAGGGATGCTGGACTCCAAGGGGATGTGCTATGGATTCACACAGTCAGTCTGCTTTGAAGAAAAAGGTGGGGGCAGAGCAGTAACACACGCAAAACTTCTGAAAACACAAAGAGCACTTATGGAGAAACATACTGGGAGTGATTTTTTTTCAGAATTAATCCTAAGGGAGGCAGCCATCTCTGCATTTCCCTTACCACTGAAATGGAGAAGCTTCTTTTGCATTTCAGCCCTCTGTCCCACCATGCCTGACTGGAGACATATTTTGCTCTACGAGTATAGGAGCTTTGGATCAAGCCTTTTAGAAACGTCATATTGTTATTCTCAGCGCAGCCCCGTTTCTGGCTCAGATTTTCTGGGCAGAAATACGTGCACACACGTGTCTCAGTGCAGGCTCAGAAAAGCCAGCTGTTGTGGGAAGAGTCTCACTTCCCACATCAAAAAATCTGAATTCACAAATGGTGAATTCTGGTGCTTCTGGAAGGCATGAGACCTCCGGTTTATGTGCTCTGCGAATGGTACAGATACGTGCGGGGGATGCAGTGGGGCTTTCTGCATCTGAGCAGACTGGTTACTGCTGGTTCACAGAACCAGCTCTCATTGGGCTGCTCTCAAACATGAGGAAACATTGTTTGGATGTAATTACTGTGTGGAATAGAGGGTATCTCCCAGGAAATTCAGCTAGAGAGCAGCCTTAACCTGGCAGAAGTGTCAAGGAGGGTAGTTTGAAGATCTTGTCTTTAAGGCAGGAGAAACCCAGCCCCATGGTAGAGGGAAAAACACTTGACTGGATGAAACAGCGGGACCATGGGTGTGAAAGTGTAAGGTCTTGCACATGGGTCGGGGCAATCCCAAGCACAAGCACAGGCTGGGCGGAGAATGGATGGAGAGCAGCCCTGAGGAAAAGGGCTTCGGGGTGCTGGTTGATGAGAAGCTCAACATGAGCCGGCACCGTGTGCTGGCAGCCCAGAAAGCCAACTGTGTCCTGGGCTGCATCCAAAGCAGCGTGGGCAGCAGGGCGGTGGGGGGGGGGGTCTGCCCCTCTGCTCTGCTCTCCTGAGACACCCCCCCCCGCAGTGCTGCATTCAGCTCTGAAGTCCCCAACATTAGAAGGACATGGAGCTGTTGAAGTGGGTCCAGAGGAGGCCATGAAGATGATGCAAGAGCTGGAGCACCTCTGCTATGGAGTCAGGCTGAGAGTTGGGGCTGTTCAGCCTGGAGAAGAGAAAGCTCGGGGAAGACCTTCCAGCACCTTTCAGTACCTAAAGGGGCTACAGGAAAGCTGGAGAGGGGCTTTGGACAAGGGTGTGTAGTGACAGGACAAGGGGCAATGGCTTTAAACTGGAAGAGGGGAGATTTTGATTAGATCTAAGGAAGAACTTCTTGACTCTGAGGGTGATGAGGCACTGGACCAGGTTGCCCAGAGAAGCTGTGGCTGCCCCATCCCTGGAAGTGTTCAAAGCCAGGTTGGATGAGGCTTTGAGCAACCTGGTGTAGTGGAGGGTGTCCCTGCCTATGGCAGGAGGGGTTGGAAACAGATGGTCTTGAAGATCCCTTCCAACCCAAACCATTCTATAAATGGAGGTTTCCCCCAGCCCAGCCTGCAGAAGGGCAGAGTAAAGCAAAAGAGATTGGGGAGAGATAATCTTTGGAGGAACAGCTGCAGTGCATCACTGAGGCCACCTCTTACCAAGACGATGGTCTCTGCATCCCTGAACGCTGGTGAGCAACCACGCAGCTGCATCTTAAAAAGTGTGAGAGGGGTCTGGAGCAGAGGCTGTGTTTCTTCTCTCTCACTTTTCGTCTGTTGTTGAGAGAGAAGATGTCGCTTTCCAGAGCTGCCAGTCTATCACCTTTCATCAGCGCAAAGTATGTTTCGATAAAGAAATGAAATATGCAAGCTGAGGATAATTGCATGTTGTAGATGGCGATAATAGCTGTAATTTGGATTGTGGAAGCAATAAACCCAGGCTCAATCACTGGCTGCTTTATTTGGGAAGGAGCCCAAGCTGCAAACACTGAAAATGAAATTTATGAGAAATATATATTTTCAAGAAAAGTAATTAGCATATATCTGTTGCTGTGGTTGCAGGGGACTGAGTGCTTCCAACTTTCTGCAGGCTAAGCCGAGATGTTTGCTTTAAGATAGGCAGGCTGGGTGGGAGACAGTTCCTCACAGGCTATCGCAGATAGTCGATGCAGGTGGGATGAATCACCTGTCAGGGGTGTGAATCTTTCGTTATCAATGACTAGTTTTGTAGATCGGACATGGAATTTTTAAGCAGCTAAAGGAAGGTGGGATAGATTTAACTGTCATTTGATTGACATTGGCTCATTGAAGAGACACTGTGAAAAAAAAAAAGTCGTCATTCCCAGCGAGGTTGCCATGTTGGTGCCAGTGGGCTGTAAAACATTTCTAATTGTGCCTGCTGCTGATGGCTGACTCATCTCATGCTGCTCCAGTTTATGACAGGTGCTCAGCAGGTCATACGATGAGAGGAAAATAAGGAAAATCCCATCTCAGGTTTTTGTTTCTGTCTTTGTTTTTTCCTTTTCTTTCACAGCCTGGAGCTTTCTGTTGGCTTCTCTGCACCACTGTCTTGCTCACCTATGCCTAGGCTCGTTTTAAGCATCTCAAGTAAAACAAGACCAAAAAAAAAGGATGTAATTAATAAGCAAACTGTTCCAAAAGTTAGACTCAGAGTGAAGGAGACTACGTTTTATTGTCGACCAAATTCAGCTAGTGTTCTGGACATAAAGAAATGGAGGAAATTGAAAATGCACAAGTGTTTCATTTAGACACTCTCAAAACAAAAATGCTGTGCTACAGAAATGCAAGAGGGTTTATTATGTTTTTTAAATTAAAATGCATCTTTTCAATTGAAAAGTGGCCAGTGTCAAAAGATCAAGACTTAGATAAATCAGGCAAATAGCTCAAAAATCAAGCACAAAAATCTGCCTCGCAATGGAAACACTCCAGACTTACCAAAAATGTACTTTTTTTTTCAAATCCTGTGCTTTCAACAAGAATAACAAAAATTCCTTCCAAAACAAACTTCACTGGATTTTTAAGCTTGGTCACTGAAATGAAAACTCTATTCTTTTTCACAGATCATATCTGAAGAACTGAAGTTTCAATCATCTCCCTCCCAGAACTTCTTCCCCTGTAAAATTGATCTCCAGGGAGAATTTCCCTGACAGTCTCTTAACCATCCTTTCTCTCATTTTCATCCCATTACTCCTAGCAAGTTATTTTGTTAGGGCTATTGTGATGAGCGATGGGTATTCATGAGACCATTCTTACTCTGATCTGTGTATTATGGGATGGGAGTATGGTTGGGAAACCTCTTACTGCTGATGGATCTGTAACTGTTTTACCTTTAAATATCTCTTCAGTAAAATATCTCAGGTATGTCCATTTTTTGTGGACATGGGACTGCACCCTCATGAAATGGAAACTGCACAATTAATGGCCCGCGTAGCTCAATCCAGAGGTGGGAGGGCTGTCAAAGAACGGAAAAAGGACAGAAATTGTAAATCCCATGAGTTCCTGTGGAAACCTAGTAAAACAAAAAATGGTATTTCGTCTTATTTACTTATGGGAACAGGGATCATCATTTCATGGGTGTTAAGCAGAAACTCCCCTGTGGCTTCCAGTCCAGACATGTTTTATTTGAATGTAAACTTGTTCTGATCCAAATACAGCATTTCCTGAAGAAAGAGAGAGCTTCACACTCACCTCGAAAGTGTTAGAGCAGACCCAGCTGCAGTTTCGCCCTCCAGACACAAATAAGCCATGCTGGTTTCCAGCATCAGCATGTTGTGTGGCCAGACAGCTGAGGACCATTTGTGGACACTTCTGCTCCCCAAGGAGATGGCCCCTCATGTCTGCAGAGCAGGGAGCACGTGCTGTGAGGAGGAGATGTGCAGAGCATGGACTTGCAGGGAAACTCCAGAGACCTTGTGCTGCCCTGTCGCATATTTTCTAGCATGGAGGAAGTTCCTGCCTCACAGACGTGCTCTTTGCAGGGTCAAGGGAGGATGCTTCTGCTTCCAGGAGTTCATTCATTCATTCATGGCAGCGGTGAGTGGTCCACTCCTGTCTATTCCTGACACAGCCATACTTAGGTCATCCTCTTCACTACATGCACCCATCACCTTGGCTGTCTAACGTGAACCACAGGCACCAACACTACTTAAGGTAAGAGCTGAAAATTATCTTTGTTCAGTTCTTAGTCAAACAAATGATTAATCCCTTTTCACAGCTGTTTAAGCGTTCCCATCACCAGCTTCACTCCTGTGTCTGGACCAGCACTTGCCTCTTATCATTCTTCCATGTTCCCTGAAAGACAGGGAATGGGAAGAGCTTCAAGGACCCTTGCTGAGGGTCTGGTCCTGGCTCTGCAAGAATGATATTCACTAGGTGACACAATGATGCCAAAGCCTGCCAAGTGAAGAGACTCAGCACTAAAAGACATTTGATCCAAGGACAGTAACTGAGCGACATCCTGAGACAGAAGTCACAGGGATCAACAAGAAAGGAAGAGTAAAGAAAAGGCTGAGGTCTTTAGGGCGGTTGTGGTGCACCAAATAAACTCCAGCATGGTACATAATCCTTGATTTTCCATAAAGTTTGCACAAAGTTACCTCTGCCTGCAAATCTTTAGCGCTTGGGAAGTGATATAATGAGCCAATAAATACTTGTCTTTGCATGTCAGTAGGACACCATGTCCTTGGCTTCAGCGTGCCAGCAGGTTGCAACAGCCTCCGGGCACTCTGATTCACACAGCTTTAAGTGCCTGGACCTGCTGTTCTCCTTTTAAACACTCTGACCATTTCTCAGCATTTTGGTCAAGAGACTTTTGACACCTTCTGACACCGTCAAGCCTGTGTGCTCTTCATAAATGTTGTCCAACTGAGATCATTCCTTTCCAGAGGAGACAGGAAGATGTATGAGCTGGTGGGTCCGATTGACGTGTGCTTCGCTCAGTTGCCACTGATCACTTCCTCAGGTTTTATTGTGGATTTAGTCAGAGAGCACTGCAGGGAGCAACACAAACCCAATTTTTGACTGACTCAACAGAAGAGATGAGTGGTTTGGCAGCTATCAGAAAGTCGCTCTTGTCAAAATATCGCAGGCTGGTTTTGTCATTTTCACCTTACTAATTCCACAAAACCATCCATACCTGGAACTCCTCACAAGGTCTCATTTGACTCTAAGCCACTCCATTCTCAACTCAAGCGAAGTACCCTTCATGCAGCAACACAAATGCTCAAGAGGAGAAGGGTAAAGCTGTCATGCAAAAGTAGATGCTCAGTTCCAAACTGTGCTGGTCTAAGACAGGGTATACAGCTGAGAGATGCAGATTTTAGCAAAGTAATCACAAGATTTGTATTCACGTCCGTTTGCTGGCCATGGACTCCCAGTTTGAACAAAATTTTATAGATAAATCTAACAGGAGCATTTAAAATAAAAGCTGGTTATATTTAGAAGCCCATGTCTGAAATTGTGGTGTTCTTCAAGATCCTTTTTCAAATTCTATCTAACCTTGGAAGTGCTGCTTCAGCTTTCAGTGTTCAGCCCCACCAAGCTGACTTTCAGGTTGGGCAGTTTGGACCCAGGTTGACTGATGCTATTGACATTCTGCTCACCTCTGTAGACTTCGGTCATGTCATAACATCAAAACCAGCTGTTCCTCTTCGTGTCTTCCTGTCCATCCACCAGGCCAGGCCCTTCACAAAATGGAGCTGTCACTTTTCCTTTTAAAATGCAGCTCAAGTAGGAGGGACTTCATGAGGACAAGACAGGGGTACACGTCTGCCTTCAAGAAACCTGACAGCCTGGAGCCAAGGAGCTGCAAGGAAGGTGCCCCATCAGGAAGGTCTCCCACCAGACCTCTATAGGTGCACTGACCTTGAAGTCATTGTGCAGCCCTATAACCTACAACACTGTGAGCGCAGAGTTGTTTTCCCTTTCTTCAGCTCTGGAGAAGGACAGTCCACAGCTTCCCAAAACTTGTAGGGGAAGAGGGGCAGATGCCTCTGGGGGAAAGTATTCTGTTGGAGAGGCAGGAGGCATGCTGAGTGGCCCACATCCCCATGCATGTCAGCGAGGAGACAGCTTACACTGGAGAGAGCTTGACATTTCTATTCCCTTTGGAATTAATTGGGTTTGGTGTGCTCAGCACAAGGGATACCTGGGCATCTGCTGGAGCAAGACTAGGGAAAAGCAGCCAGGAAAGACTAGGCATGAAATTTCATTCAGGACCAGTTTTTCTTCAGTGGTAAAGACATTGGTATGGTCTCACATGCTATGGGTGCCAGTCTGGAGGATGAAAAACAGGAGGGCTAATCTGGACAGCCAGAGGTGCTCTTCCTGATGTCGGGAGTTGGCTGCTCAGTCTGGTTATCAGTACCACTGCTGAAAATGAAAACTATAAAGAGAAGGTGGTTGTTGCAGCAAGCCAAGGGCAGGCACAGAGGACTGGGTGGGTTACTGCTTTTTGCTTTGTTTAAACTCTTCAGATTTGTGGTTTGGATTCATGATTCAAAGGAATGTGTCTTCCTACCAGATTGATTTAGTTGCTGGAGTCTTTAGGTAGGAAAGCCCAGCTGCTTTATTATCCTGCAGCCCCTGACAAAACGGCAAGGGACAGCAACCTTGTCCTGCCCAGAGGAAATGTTGGGACGTGGTGACTCATTTCCGCATTCAAACCTGAACAATTCTGGAGGAGGGATGCAGCCTTTGGCCATGAGAGAGGGCTGCTCATCACTGCCCTGAGGAAAGCTGCCCCCACAGGGATGGTTCTTCCACCATGCTTTGGTGTTCCCTGTCCTGCTCCACTCATGCAGCAGAAACCCAGCCACACTGATGCAGCCACCTCATCCTCTGCACTGTCTGCTGTGACATTGCCTCTCCAGTGCAAATATAACATGCACTGGCATGGATGATTACTCCAACTCAGCTCTTACATGGAGTTTTGTACGGTGCTGTGCTCCGCTGTCTGCACTGGGAAGATCCTCTGTTCTATGACCCTTCTGCTATTATAAGTGCCTTCTGTTACTATATGTCCCATTCGATATGATGGAGGGAAGGGATGCCATCCAGAGGGACTTTGACAGGCTGGAGAGATGGGCCTGTGTGAACCTCATGAAGTTCAACAAGGCCAAGTGCAAGGTCCTGCACATGGGTCGGGGCAATCCCAAGCACAGGTACAGACTGGGCGGAGAATGGATTGAGAGCAGCCCTGAGGAAAAGGGCTTTGGGGTGTTGGTTGATAAGATCACCATGAGCCGGCACTGTGTGCTGGCAGCCCAGAAAGCCAACCGTGCCCTGGGCTGCACCCAAAGCAGAGTGGGCAGCAGGTCGAGGGGGGGGATTCTGCCCCTCTGCTCTGCTCTCCTGAGACACCCCCCTCCCCGCAGTGCTGCCTTCAGCTCTGGGGTCCCCAACATCAGAAGGACATGGAGCTGTTGGAGCAGGTCTGGAGGAGGACAGCAAAGATGATCCGAGGCTGGTTAAACTTAAAGGGGATCCACAAAAAGCTGTAGGGGAACTTTTTACAAGGACGTGTAGTAATAGGACAAGGGGCAATGGCTTTAAACTGAAAAGGGGGAGATTTTGATGAGATCTAAAGAAGAAATTCTTCACTCTGAGGGTGATAAAGCACCGGACCAGGTTGCCCAGAGAAGTTGTGGTTGCCCCATCCCTGGAAGTTTTCAAGGCCAGGTTGGATGAGGCTTTGAGCAACCTGGTGTAGTCAAAGGTGTCCCTGGATGATCTTGAAGGTCCCTTCAAACCCAAACCATTCTATGATTCTCTTATATACATTTTAAGAGATGAGTCCCTGCCAGTGCTCCAGAGGAAGCTCCACTGGTAGCTTTGGAGAAAAAAGTTGTGCTGATGTTTACTTACAGCCTGAAATTTAAATTCCTACAGGCACAAGAGCAACCTCAGCCTGTTCCAGTAGTAAACTGAGGTTTTTCCTGCCCACTGTCATGTTTGAGCTCTCAGACAAGAGAGTGATACTTTTCACAGCTTTGTTTTTTTTTCACAGAACAAAACAATTCTCATCTGCAGAGGAAACTACTTGGGATACAGTGTCACCAGTTTGTCATCCCCGAGCTCTCATCTGCAGACTCAGGAGGTAACTGTGAGCCACTGCTTCCCTCCATACTGCCAAACCCAACAAGAAAAAAAAATGCCTTGTAACCAGCAGGTCGAGGGAGGTGATTCTGCCCCTCTAGTGAGACCCCATCTGCAGTACTGCATTCAACTCTGGGTTCCTCAGCACAAGGAAGACATGGACCTGTTGGAGCTGGTCCAGAGGAGGGCCACAGAAATTACCATAGGGATGAAACACCTCTCCTATGAGGACAGGCTGAGAGTTGGGGCTGTTTGACTTAAAGAAGCAAAGCTCTGGGGAGATCTTGTTGCAACCTTTCAATACTTAAAGAGGGCTTACAAGAAATACGGGAACAGACTTTTTAGCAGGGCCTATAGCAATAGCACAAGGGCTAATGGTTTCAAACTAAAAGAAGGTAGATTGAGACTAGATATAAGGAAGAAATTTTTTACAATGAGGGTGGTGAGACACTGGACCAGGTTGTCCAGAGAGGCTGTAGATGTCCATCCCTGGAAACATTCAAGGTCAAGTTGGATGGGGCCCTGAGCAACCTGATCTTGTTGAAGATGTCCCTGCCTTTGGGAGTGGGGCTGGAACTAGAGGACATTTAAAGTTCCCTTCCAACCCAAACCATTCTACGATTCTATGATCTTCCCTCTGAAGGCTGGGCTTTAGTTGGCCTAATGTGTTTGCAAGATCTGCAGTAACATTGTACAGCAGGAGGGAGGATGAGGTGTATAAATCCCATGCAGATATCATAATTTATTGTTAATACTGGGACCCAGTGCTAATGCAGAGGGTCATTGTCATTCATGCACTGTGCTGGATGTGCACAGACGCGCCCAAAATATCAAATAAGCATGAGGCAAGCATGAGAAGATAGCACACAGCTGAACACAAAAATCAGCAAAATAGGTATCCATCTTCCTTAAAAACTGCATTTGTTCTTTGCCTTCCCCTGAAAAACAGAATTGAAGAAGCAGAATGATAAAAGAAAGAACAGGAGTTAATTAACAAAGAAGTTCTGGCAAGAAACCAAGTCAACTTTGGAGCTTCTAGTGTTGAACGAGAAACCATCAATGACAAGGTGTAGCCATAAATTATTTTCACAATGAACTGACCCAAACACTGAAATTATTCTGCAGGGAACTGCTCTTCACAGGCTAATTGGCTTGTTCAGTCTTGAACACCAAGGATACTCAAGGGGCTAGTTTCATTTATTGGGTTTAGAAGAAGTATTTACAAATCTAAACCCATAAATCTGAGGCTTTGTAGACTTAGCTAAAGAGTAGAAATGGAGCTAAGACTGATGTCAGCCAGGACTCTGCCTTCATCCTTGAGCTTAACTGATTGATTGAGTTACATGCAGATCATTAAAAAACATATATTAAAATAAAAGTCCAAGCCTCCAGGGACACCAGCACTGAATGTTTTAATGCTAGCAAAAACAACCATCAGAATTCAGCAAAAATATGAAAGAAACCTGCAGCAGCATAGCAACCAAACAGGTAGAAATAATTCAAGTCAGAAGCCAAAAGCCCCAGTCTGCCTCTCTTCTTTTCATGCTGGGCAGGTGCCCTTTGCTTACGTGAACTCAACATCACCACACCAGGACTACAGTGGACGAAGATGGTGACACATTCAATCATGAGAAAGGTGGACGTTGAAGAAGGCTGATGTCCAGATCAACAGTCCTTACAGGTCACAACAAACACTCTTGTGTGCAGGGCTGTAGGGCTTCCCCCAGAGGAGGGACTAGCTAGACTGGGGTAAATATTCATTAATTAGTAAACTCTCCCAAATGCATGATCTCAGAGGGAGTAAGGTAAATCATGAACGTCAATGAAATCTGGCATATAGCTTCAGCTGGAAAAATATCAGGAAACTTTCTGGAAGCTGAAAAAAAATCAAATAATTCAGATTGGAAGGGACCTCAGGAGGTTTCTAGTCAAACCTCTTGTCCAAAGCATGATCAACTATGGGATGAGACGCGATGATATTTCTTAGGGCTTTTTCCAGTCTTGTCTTAAAAACGTGCAAGGATGGAGACTGCAGATCCTCTCTGGACAACCTCTTCTAATGCTTGGCTGTCCCGATAGTGAAAAAATGGATCTGGGCTTTTTGGTTTTGAGCGGTCCTCTTCAAAAAATCAGGAGGGAAGGAAAAAGAAAGAAAAAATGGACAGGCTAAGGAAAATTAAAATAACTTTATGTCAAGTAGTGGAGCAAATAAAAGGAGCAGAGCTCATTTCACCTAGTTTTTTACGTCTCCATTCTGAGCTGCTCAGAAGTTCCTCATTGCCACCTGAGAACTGACACAGTGAGGATATTATGCAGTCCATCCTGAAGGAAACGTCTCATATGGCTTAGACCAATGCCCCTCAGGACCTCTCTCTCTGATGACTGTGAGGAGACCATACGCTACTCATGCAGAAAGAGATATCTCCACTGGGATGTGTAAAGCTGGGGCTGATGACTCCTGCCCTGCCTGCCTCTTCCACACCATCCCCCAAACACACTTCTCTCGCTTTGGTTCCTCCCACCAACAGCTGCAAGCATGCTGTTTGAGAGAAAGATGTGGTATTGGCTCAACCTCCAACCAAAACGTTTGGCATCTTCTTTATAGATGCAAAAGCCAAGGCAGTTAAACCGGAGGAATATGTGCCTGCAGAACAGCTTAGGGGAACAGATTTGCCCCCAGTTAGGAACAAAAAAGAGACTCTGGCCCCTCAGAGGAGACTGATCCATGCTCTTTGTGCTTGCTTTCCCTCATCCTCCAGTTTCTTCCTTCAGAGAGAGGCCCACGTCCATCCATCTGGCTTCATTGGGTCCCCAAGGCTCCCTGCAAGCTCTGGGTGAGCTTGGAAAGCCAGCACATTTGCTTGCACAAGCGAGATACCGCTGGCATCCAAATCGCAGCTGCACAAGACGATCCGGCTTTCTTGGAGTGCCTCAGCCAATGTCCTTGCACGCGTGTGGAGCTGATTCACGGTGAGCTCGGTATGGACAATAAAACACGTTTTTGTCATCTAATTACTGCGGACCGTAGTAGCTTGTATACTTTAAAGGGCTCATTAATTTAAACTAGTCTCTTATTTAGCTGTTACTTTTATGCAGCCTTGCTCATCAGTCACTCAGGCCTCAGCGTACCCCATGAGCTCCGTGCTGTCCGAAGTTGCACATCCAGCTCGTGGGTGCCACGTGGTGCCCTGCCCAGCTCACGCGGACCAGCGGCCGAGGCAGCAACTGGAGATTAGGGCCGAACATTGGATGTGAGCCAGTTGCAAATGTCACTCCGCTGTTCTGGCTCCTGCAAGGAGGGATCCATCCAAGTAGCTTTGGGAGGGGTAAACCTGGTTTGCAAATGCAACTCCTCTGATGCCGCCCTTTCTGCATTGTGCACAGAAACGATCAAAATAGTAAGAATCTGAAACACGAAAATCGTTTGATGTAGTCCTCTTTATTTTCCAATTCATCTGTAGGAGGGATTGTTTGGGCACTGAGCAGTAGAGAAATTAGCATTGTTAATTTGATGCAAGCCATGGTAGCTATATGTGTTCAAGAAATGCAACACAATTAATTAACCTCTAAAAAAAGCATTTGAAGTGTTTATTGCAGGATCAAGCTCCTGGTTTTATAAGCAGATGGGGAAATAAAGTGCTAGGAATGACATGGAGAAAACAGCTGCGCTGGGACCAGAAGTCTAATTCATAATTCAACAGACTAATCAGTGAACATCTTCTACAGTTCCTCAGCTGTAATGGAAGAACGTGAGGAGGCAAACGATTAGGCTGCTTTATTTCTTAAAGAGGCTGCTAACAATTAGCTTGCTTTCTCTGTTGCCCGTGTACAAATCTAATGATGCAGCCTATGTTATTAAAGATACAGAGAAAAGTAGGTCAGCCTAAAATAATTATCTTAATGATAAACACTCTGAGGCACAATTTCAATACAGTTTGCTGAGAATTAATTAAAAGAGTAAAGACCTGTTCAGACTTACTTTTCTGATCTCCTGTACGAGGAGAAAGGGCTAATGTTTTGCTGCTGCTGCTGTTTGCTCTGTAATTGCCTTTTAGTTGTGACTGCAGAGTCAGCCATGTCTAGTGGTTCATCTCCACGCAGACCCAACCAGCACAACACCACCTTTGCCTTCAGGGTGTAACTTTCTCCTGCCTTATCTTTGTAGTCTGGATACCCAGCACTCATCGTTGGCACCCGGGAAGACCCACCTCTTCATTAAAGGGGACGACTTTGAGGCAGAAGGCAAGCCAGCTGCTTCTGACCCAGGTCATGACAGCAATTAGACGTCTATGACTAAACACATAGGTGCTGTAGGGAAGTGACTGCTTTCAAGATCCTAACTTGGATCTGTCCCTGAATCCAACAGGAAATCTTGTTCTGGGGAAGACACTGCAGGAGGGTCAGTGTTCTATACTGCCTGACCTGCTGGGAATAAGGACTTTGCCTTGGCTTAGACTTTACCCTTCGTCAAGAGCTTGGCTTGGAGTACACCTGATACGGCCTGCACCCTAGGCAGAAACACTATCCTTTTCTTTCAATTAAAAACCATTTGTCACAGCTAGGATCCATCTGGATGACCCCGGCATCTGCATTTCAAGTTCTTTCCTGGAATCATTCTTTCTGATTGAGCCTGGAGATCATTTCACTGGTAGCCTCTTCGCCTGCTGGCTTGCTTTTCCCGCACTGGCATCAGGGTATGAAGTATTTACTTTTTTCTGTGTCACAAGAGAATGACAACCTGGACCTATTTGCCTCCAAGCACCTCTGTGCCAGTCTGTGCAGATGGATGAGTCCAAGATCTGAGATAAGCTCATTGGTCTTGGCGTTCCCGTGCTGTCAATAATCTCAGTTGGGATGTAATTTTTCCTTTTCATGGATTCCCCAACTAAGATCTTCAAGTACAATTGGAAGAGTCAACACACTGTATATGACTCTGCTGTTCTTCCCAACGTTGAGAGAGTCCAGGTATCATAGAAATGCAGTTGGAGGCCATTGGTCCAGCAGTTCTGGAAGAAACGTGCTTCCCTTGGCATAGCGGCAAATCCTCTGAGCAGAGAGGAGCTTGCACCTTTCTGTTTGCCTGCTAAATCCTTTGCAAAACCAGACCAAACTGCAAAGGTTTCTTTAGCTGAGGTTTTAATCAACTTTGAAAAGTGGAACATTGCCCAACAAAATGTTTTACTTATTCCTTTCAAAACAATACCTTGTCAGTCTTTGTATTTTTGAATAACAAATGTGCAAAATTCAGCGAGGCATCTCGTAAGTTCTTCCTTTTTACACCAAACCCAAAACCATTTTCAAGTTCTTTCAGAATGATTTTTAATTATATATTTTTAAAAAAACTCGATTTGATGCAAAAGTCCAATCTTTTTTCCAAATCTGACTGGGATAAAAACTGATGTTCAGAGCCCATTGATATTATCAGGCTACACCTGGCTCTTCTGACATTCATCTAGAGACAAGCCAAAGCCAGAGCCACAGATCAGAGTCACTACCTGAAGAACAAATGTTTGAGTTCTCCACACCGGGCACTTTGAAAGCACCAAACCTGGTGCTTAGATCTCTCTGCCTCTGCTTCTGCCTCAGAGCATCACCTGGCAGCTTCTCCCTCAAGACCTGCTCTTGTGACTGATCTGAGATACCCTGTTTGCACTTTGTCATCTCCTTCATCTCCAGAGCAGTTTGGGGCACCAAACCATTGCCCAGATGGCACCCGCAAAGCGCCCTTAGCACAGAATTGCATACAAAACCTATGTCATCTTCTTCTGTGGAGGCAAAACCAGCCCTTTGGAAGGGATCGCTTTCTAAAAAGACCTCACAAAGCACAAGGCTCTGATTAAAAGGAAAGAAAGTCATTTTCCATGTCTCCATTCAAGAACTGTATTAGTGAGCTTTTCAATAATTACTGAGCTAATCTGACATTCATGATCCTCTCTAACGGATGGACTTGATTTCAGTCATTCATTCAGTGTCATACAGAATCTGATTAATAAGATGTTACTTAGCGGAACGCAGTTTCTCTTCTTCCCCAAGGACATTATAATTTTAGAAATAATTTAAATATTACAAAGGATAGCAGGTAATTGGCAGCAGTACTGATCATGCTGCTCTGTAATTCACGGGCTTCCTCGACTCGAGGTCTTTCCTGAAATATCACTTGATATGGTAGTTGGGAGGGAGCAGATGGGAAGGAGACAGAATGCCTCCATGGATTTCCAGTTGCTCACCTTTGACCAGACAGCCTGTGCAGGATCATACGCTTTTAACAACCTGCTCCTCCTGGGATCCAGTGACTCCATGGATGCTGTTGTGGGATAGGGCATGGCATCTTCCCCTTTCTTCTATCCACTACAGTCTAAACCTATGCATTTTCCAAGACTTTATGTACAATTTGAAGTGCCAAAAAACTCTGACAAATAAAATGACACCATTAATTTTTTTTATTGCTCCCAATCTTAGTAAAGAGCAGATGATACAAGATGGATGAAAACAATGACAAGACTGACTTATCTCTTTGTTATAATTGTGCTGAGGCCGCCTGTCTTTGTGAAGTTCAGCCCAGCATCTCAGTGCTGACAGCCTGGCAGTGTGTTCCTCCTAAGTCTCAAGCCCCTGCTGTCTTTTACAAAGAGAATATTAATGATCCTTCTGCCACGCCAGATCCAGGGCTGTAGACCTCATGCAATTCATTATAATTCCCCAATAGATCTAAAATGATTTTGCATGTCTGCTTTTTCTCATGGACGTTATTGGGTTAATTAATATCTGGTTGACATTCACAGAGCCTTGTGCATGACACATTTGAATATAAGCATTACAGGAAAAACGTCATCACATCAAAAACGCATGTTAAGTGTACCAAATATTACCCTCCTTCTAAAAGCATGTCTTGGTTTGAAAAAAAAAACCAGAGTTCTGCTAAGGAAGGCAGGAGCCTCCCTCGAAATGGAAAATGTAAACCCCCTCCCTCCGAATTACTAAAATTTTGAAATTAAGGGGCTCTCAGGCAAAGATATGGGAGTAGGAATAACAGTTCTTTACTGGGAAGATTAAAGAGAAGGGAAAACAACAACAACAACAACAACAACAACCACCCAAATGCAATAGTACACAAAAGGGAAAAAAAAACAAAAAACAAACCAACCACTGACAGAGTCAGAATACGACCTGGCACCCTGCTGGTCAGGGTGCTGGCAGCAGTCTGATCAAACGGTGGCTGCAGCCCTCCTGGAACGGCAGCCGTGGCTCCGCAGAAGCAGCGATCCCGCCGAAGGGCGCGGGCCCCCCGAAGGGCCGGCGGTGCCGCAGATGGCCCGGTCTGCCGCCGGGAACCCGTCGGAGAAGAAGGAAAAAAAAAAACCCACTCCTCTGGGGTGTCAACGCCGGCCGGCCCAGGCCTCCCAGGTCTGGGAGGAAGGCACGCAGCAAACCTCCAGTGGCTGCTCTGTCCCAACTAGTCCAGCAGTAGCCAGAAGTGCCCGTCTGTCTCCCCCGGTGCCTGCAAGAGCCCGACCCCCGCCGCCGCCGCTTTCCCGCGCGGGTGCCGTCGTGAGGCGCCCCTCCCCTCCCGGCTGGAGCGTCTCCCATGGGGCCGATGTTGTTCTGGGAGCCTGGCAGATCCTTGATTGCCCATCAAACAGAGATGGCTCCTGGAGAGAGTGATCCATGAGTCCTGGGCAAGGCATTGATGGCCCATTAACAGAAAACAGTCTGGGAGGAGGAGGCAAGGGAAACATTGCCCCACCTGGTCTCAACAGCTCATGAAGATGGTGATAGAATACATACTTTTGGGCACATCTTACATCGTAACCTAGGACATAATCCACCCTTTATTCTATTACCATCTACATCATACTCAAATCAATATCCTCTTACAGATATATATATATAGAAAGAGAGAGAGATACACAGAATGAAAAAAAAAACAAAACCAAAACACCTTACATACAGTTCTCACTTAAAATCAGGTCTCCTTGTGGTACACAACGTGTTTCCCCATCTTTCTGCACTACCCACCAAGTGTAACCAGGTCCTTGTGCAAAAACAATCCCACAGATGGGTTTGCCTTTGCCTGAGGTGGGATTAATCCAAACAGTCTTTCCTAACATACCTCTCGTGCACCACAGGGACTTTATCTCCATCCACTGTGTGCAAAGGTTCAGATTGGGCGGGACCAGCTCGATTGACGGACCCTCGGGTATTGACCATCCAGGTGGCTTTCGCTAAATTCATTTCCCAATTTCTGAAGGTTCCCCCACCAAGTGCCTTCAGGGTAGTCTTAAGCAGTCCATTACACCGTTCAACCTTCCCGGCAGCTGGTGCACGGTAAGGGATATGATATATCCATTCAATACCATGTTCTCTGGCCCAGGTGTTTATAAGACCATTTTTGAAATGGGTCCCGTTGTCTGATTCGATTCTCTCAGGGGTGCCATGTCTCCACAGGATTTGCTTTTCCAGACCCAAGATGGTGTTACAGGCAGTAGCATGAGGCACAGGGTAGGTCTCCAACCATCCTGTGGTGGCTTCTACCATGGTGAGCACATAACGCTTGCCTTGGCGGGTTTGAGGCAGTGTGATGTAATCAATCTACCAGGCCTCCCCATACTTGTATTTGGACCACCACCCACCATACCATAGGGGTTTCACTCACTTGGCCTGCTTAATTGCAGTGCATGTCTCACAGTCATGGATAACCTGAGAGATACTGTCCATGGTTAAATCCACCCCTCGGTCTCCTGCCCACTTATAGGTGGCATCTCTGCCCTGATGGCCTGAGGCATCATGGGCCCATCGAGCTAAGAACAACTCGCCTTTATGTTGCCAATCCAAGTCTATCTGGGACACCTCTATTTTCGCAGCCTGATCTACCTGCTTGTTGTTATGATGTTCTTCATTAGCCCAACTCTTAGGGACATGGGCATCTACATGGCGGACTTCCACAGGTAGCTTCACTACCCGAGTGGCAATGTCTTTCCACTCATCAGCAGCCCAGACTGGTTTTCCCTTACGCTGCCAGTTTGCCCTTTTCCACCTTTCCAGCCAGCCCCACAGAGCATTGGCTACCATCCATGAATCAGTGTAGAGGTAGAGCTTTGGCCACTTCTCTCTCTCAGCAATATCCAGGGCTAATTGGACGGCTTTGAGTTCAGCTAATTGGCTCGATCCACCTTCTCCCTCAGTAGCTTGTGCAACTTGTCGTGCGGGGCTCCATACAGCAGTTTTCCATTTCCGGCTAGCACCTACAATTCGGCAGGAGCCATCAGTGAAGAGGGCATATTGTCTTTCACTCTCCGGTAGCTCATTATATGGGGGCGCTTCCTTGGCACGTGTCACTTGCTCCTCCTCTTCTTCAGAAGATAATCCAAAAGTCTCACCTTCCAGCCAGTTCGTAATTATTTCCAAGATCCCAGGGCGATTTGGGCTTCCAATACGGGCGCGCTGTGTGATGAGGGCAATCCATTTGCTCCAAGTAGCGTCAGTGGCATGATGCGTGGAAGGAACCTTTCCCTTAAACATCCACCCCAGCACCGGTAGTCGGGGTGCCAGGAGAAGTTGTGCCTTGTGCCTACCTCTGAGGCAGCTTGGACTCCTTCATAGACAGCCAAGATTTCTTTCTCTGTTGGGGTGTAGTTGGCTTCGGACCCTTTGTAGCTTCGGCTCCAGAATCTCAGTGGTCGGCCCCGAGTCTCACCAGGCCCCTTCTGCCAAAGGCTCCAGGACAGACCCTTGTTCCCGGATGCAGAGTAGAGCACATTCTTCACCTCTGGTCCCATCCTGACTGGGCCAAGGGCTACCGCATGAGCGATTTCCTGCTTGATCTGGATGAAAGCTTGCTGCTGTTCAGGGCCCCAGTGGAAATCGTTCTTCTTGCGGGTAACCAGGTACAGAGGGCTCACGATCTGGCTGTACTCAGGGATGTGCATTCTCCAGAAACCTATGGCGCCTAGGAAAGCTTGTGTTTCCTTCTTGTTGGTCGGTGGAGACATCGCAGTGATCTTATTGATGACCTCGATGGGAATCTGACGCCGTCCGTCTTGCCACTTTACCCCCAGGAACTGGATCTCCCGGGCAGGTCCTTTGACTTTGCTCTTTTTGATGGCGAAGCCAGCTTCCAGGAGAATCTGGATGATCTTCTCTCCTTTCTCAAATACCTCCGTCGCTGTGTTCCCCCACACAATGATGTCGTCAATGTACTGCAGATGTTCTGGAGCCTCACCCTTTTCCAGTGCAGTCTGGATCAGTCCATGGCAGATGGTAGGACTGTGCTTCCACCCCTGGGGCAATCGGTTCCAGGTGTACTGCACACCTCTCCAGGTGAAGGCAAACTGAGGCCTGCATTCTGCTGCCAGAGGAATGGAGAAAAAAGCATTGGCAATGTCAACAGTGGCATATCACTTCACTGCTTTAGACTCCAGCTCGTACTGGAGCTCCAACATGTCCGGCACAGCAGTGCTTAATGGTGGAGTCACTTCATTCAAGCCACGATAGTCCACTGTCAATCTCCATTCTCCATCAGACTTGCGCACAGGCCAAATGGGGCTGTTGAAGGGTGAGTGGGTCTTGCTGACCACCCCTTGGTTCTCCAGCTCGCGGATCATCTTGTGGATGGGGATCACGGCATCTCGATTCGTCCGATACTGCCGGCGGTGCACTGTCGAGGTGGCGATTGGCACTTGCTGCTCTTTCACCTTCAGGAGCCCAACTGCAGAAGAATTCTCTGACAGTCCATGCAGGGTGTTCAATTGTTTAATGTGCTCTGCCTCCACAGCAGCTATTCCAAAAGCCCACCTGAGTCCCTTTGGGTCTTTGTAATAGCCATTCCGGAGGAAATCTATGCCTAGAATGCACGGGGCCTCTGGGTCGGTCACAATGGGATGTTTCTGCCACTCCTTCCCAGTCAAGCTCACCTCGGCTTCCAACAGTGTCAATTGCTGCGATCCCCCCGTCACCCCGGCAATAGAAACAGGTTCTGCCCCCATATGTCCCGATGGCATTAGGGTACACTGCGCACCAGTATCAACCAATGCTTCATATTTTAGTGGCTCTGATGTGCCAGGCCATCGGATCCACACCGTCCAAAAAACCCGGTTTTCCCGTGCCTCTCCCTGGCTAGAGGCAGGGCCTCTCTAGCCTTGGTTGTAATTTCTTTCCTGAGTATACATACTAGAGGTTCCTTCAAGGGGATCTGACAGATCATACCCGGCAGCTTGGTTATAGGAGGTTGAGGCTACCTTCACTTTAGTGGAATTCCCTTGATTAATATTTCCCTCCTTGACTTGACGCACCCGTGCTGTCAGAACAGAAGTGGGCTTCCTGTCCCACTTTGCCATGTCTTCCCCATTTTCACGCAGGAAGAACCACAGGTTAGCTCGTGGGGTGTACCCTCTCTGTTGGACTCTGACTCTGGGGCCTGTAACTTGCACTGGTGCCATGTGAGAACTGTTCCTCCTCATTTCCTCCCTCATCTCCCTCATCTCCTCTTTGAGGTCCTTAATCACGGCAGAGACATGAACCTGCATCGGGCCATTGATCAGACTCTCATAATTTCTAAGCTTGTTGGCTACAGAGCCCACTGTCTCTTGGTTGTTATGGGCATTAATTGTTGCAATGAAGGTGGTGTATTGAGATGGCCCTAGATTTGCCAGACTCCACAACATTTGCCCCGTGCACCTGACCTTGTCAGGGTCATTATCATGCTGCCCATCTCTCCCAAAGAGAACCTCCAATACCGCCACTTCTCTCAGCTGTTGGATCCCTTCCTCAAGGGTCTTCCAACGCATTCTATGATGGTGCTCCTGCATTCTCTCTCTGTGAACAAACCTCTCTCTTACACTCATTAAAAGCCGCTCCCAGAGGGAAAAGGACCCTGGCTCCCTTACAAATATCTGATTCATACCTGAGTCCTGGGTCAAGGGTCCCAAATTCCTTGCCTCAGTACCATCCAGTTGCACGCCTGTACCCATAAGATCCCAGACCCTAAGTAACCAGGTTGTATAGGCCTCATGCCCCCGTCGTACAATGTCTTTGTGCAGATTACGGAGACTTTCGTACGTCAGGGACTCGGTGATGATTTCAACCGTTGGCTCCCCTGCAGGTTGTGAGGGCCCTCCTTTCTTATCCTTATCTGGGTGCTTTGATTTTATTTTTGACTTCCTCATTTCCACAGGGGCAACGGCTGCTGGCTGTAGCTGCCTTTGTGGTTCAGCTGGAACCTGAACAGTTGTAGCATCTGTGGGTTCCACTGCTGCACCACCAGGCTCCCTCTCCTCAGGGCAGGGAGAGGGTTTCCCATCAGCTGGGGAAGTGTATTCCCTCAGCACCTGGCGTATCTTCTCCTCCATTACCCCCATCCAGTCCGAGTGGTTCATTTCTGAGGTGGGCTGTGGGGCAGTGTCAGGCTCTGGGGCAGCTTTCCTATTCTCTGGGGTAGGTATCAGGGTAGTTATCCAAGTCAATCTTCCCTTATCTCTGAATGCTAAAAAGAACAGGCATATCAGCAGCACCTACCACTGTATGATATCATTAGCATTTAGAGAAGATTTGAATCCTTCAAAAACTGGTGGGCAGACTCCCAGACCTGGGTGAAGGGTTGGGAGAAAATTTTTCCCGGTGTCATTTCCTCACAGTAGGTACCATTAAGAAAGTAACCCCAAAAACATACAGTTAGTGTGTGATAGCTCTGAATCCATGTGCCTGCCTTCCAGAGGAAGTTAAAAATCCATGAATTCTCCACCTTATTAACCCATAAAGCAAACTGGATAACAGCCACAGTAGCCTTAGTTATAGGACCCATGTTTAGATAAGGGCCTGCAAATGGAAGAAATACAGCCACGACCACGTGCCACCTGAACCAGGGTAAGCCAGACCACATGGTGACACTTACAACAATTTAGGTCACTCACGAACTGTTATTCCTTTTCTCTCGATGCCCTTGTGCCCCACGTTGGGCGCCAAAGTCTGTCTCGGTTTGAAAAAAAAACCAGAGGTCTGCTAAGGGAGGCAGGAGCCTCCCTCGAAATGGAAAATGTAAACCCCCTCCCTCCGAATTACTAAAATTTTGAAATTAAGGGGCTCTCAAGCAAAGATATGGGAGTAGGAATAACAGTTCTTTACTGGGAAGATTAAAGAGAAGGGAAAACAACAACAACAACAACAACAACAACCACCCAAATGCAATAGTACACAAAAGGGAAAAAAAAACAAAAAACAAACCAACCACTGACAGAGTCAGAATACGACCTGGCACCCTGCTGGTCAGGGTGCTGGCAGCAGTCTGATCAAACGGTGGCTGCGGTCCTCCTGCAACGGCAGCCGTGGCTCCGCAGAAGCAGCGATCCCGCCGAAGGGCGCGGGCCCCCCGAAGGGCCGGCGGTGCCGCAGATGGCCCGGTCTGCCGCCGGGAACCCGTCGGAGAAGAAGGAAAAAAAAAACCCACTCCTCTGGGGTGTCAACGCCGGCCGGCCCAGGCCTCCCAGGTCTGGGAGGAAGGCACGCAGCAAACCTCCAGTGGCTGCTCTGTCCCAACTAGTCCAGCAGTAGCCAGAAGTGCCCGTCTGTCTCCCCCGGTGCCTGCAAGAGCCCGACCCCCGCCGCCGCCGCTTTCCCGCGCGGGTGCCGTCGTGAGGCGCCCCTCCCCTCCCGGCTGGAGCGTCTCCCATGGGGCCGATGTTGTTCTGGGAGCCTGGCAGATCCTTGATTGCCCATCAAACAGAGATGGCTCCTGGAGAGAGTGATCCATGAGTCCTGGGCAAGGCATTGATGGCCCATTAACAGAAAACAGTCTGGGAGGAGGAGGCAAGGGAAACATTGCCCCACCTGGTCTCAACAGCTCATGAAGATGGTGATAGAATACATACTTTTGGGCACATCTTACATCGTAACCTAGGACAAAGCAGTTTAAGCTACTCACACGTCTTGCATGGAGCTCTTTACCCACCCTTACTCCTCTTTCTACTTAAAGCCTCAACTTTGCATCTCATTTCTAACGTGAATCCATCAGAAATGGACTGCACTGTCCCTCTAGCAGCTGTGTACAGCTCTTTGGGACACAGATTTGAATGTCTGGATAGGTGCAAAGTGAATGCATGCAGAATAGCGCCCAGCACTTCTCTGGCAGACCAATGAGTGTTTGCGCTTACCCATAACACATCCTTGCCATGTTTTGCGAGCATCACTGACGTCCCTGAAGATTAGGAGCGTATCGGCTGTCAGGGCTCAGAGGGGTCCATATCTCTGCAGGGGTTCTCCCACAGCTCCCCCTCAAATGGGATGGTACTTCGCCTTCCAAGTTCCCATAAGAAAGAGGATATGGCAGCAAAACCAGCTCAGGGCTGTCCAGGATGCTCCTTCCCGATCCCTTCTGTAGTTCAATGTCCCCTGGGTGAGCCCATGCAAACGGGGAGATCTGAGATACAAACTGGCTTAGTACCAACAGTCTGTTTTAAAGGCAATTCACCTGAAACAGTGACGGGAACATCTACTGAGGATCCCGTGGAACGACAGCCTCACTCTGAATTCAGACCCCAGCCTTGAGCCTGCTACAGCCTGCATGCACGGACAGAAGAGACAGGGGCTCTGGGTGTTTGACTTCATCTCAAAGCCCAGGGCATCTTTCAGGAAAAGTGATGGTGTTGACCTCCACAGCCCTCCCACTGCACCCCCTCAGCCATCTCCTTCTGCCTTCCTGAAGTCCTTCAGAACAGGCTTTGCTTGCCTGCAACATCTCATCCTAAACCCCATGTGGCTGAAATAATGCCTCCTCCTATCAAAAGAAGGAGGGGAGTTTAATTAAAGAAATTAAATCAAACCTTCAGAGATTTTTGGGTTTTAGAACCTGAGAACTTTCTTAACTAACATACTTTTATTACTCGAAACAACAAAAAAAGTGAAAAAAAAAAAGCAAGTTAAATTAAGCTAATGAAAATCTAAATAATTTAACTGAGAAAAGAATTCTCAGTAAATACTGAGTGGTTTTTTTTTTCTCTCAAATGCCAGATCTTTTTTCTCCTAAGCTCTCACCCACAGCTTTTTTTCCCTTTGCCACCCACTCCCCAAAGCTCGCTGCAGCCTTGCTGTGCTGTTTGAAGCCATTCCTTTGCATGGCTTGGTTTTGTTCTCAGCTTATAAAGTCTGTTAAATATTTTGGTCACTGATGTCACCTGTTCTCTCATTCGTCCTCATTAAAGATGATTTCCAGGAATGGACAAGCAGAGTAGGCTGTGCCAGACCTCTAGGTCAACCGCTGACCTTCTCTGGGCCCCATGATTTTTAAGTTTTTTTCCTATTTACAGTGAACCTGTGCTTCCTACAATAGCATCCTCAATGACATGTGGCAGAGCTGAAGTGGGAGATGTGGAATCGGTGGAGTGGAAGAAAGGTTTATTGTCACATCTTTCTTTTACTAGAAGAATTTAATTAGAGTGGTTAAGAAAATACAATTCACCCCCATACCAGAGACGTCACAGGCTGTCACAGCTTTAGAGGAGGCTGAATTCTTTGATTTTGCCTCTGAATGAGCAGATGGACTTGGTACTTCCATAGGTTGTTTGGAAATTCTGTAGTTTGGAGATTACCAATTATTGCCATTTCATCATAATAAGAAATACTTTCTTTAAAAAAAAACATAAACAAAAAAACCACAGTGGTTTCACAATTTCAGGTGGATTTTTTTAGTTTATTATTATCCTTCTGATTATCAAGGAGGATTAGGAAACGCGTCCTTCAAAGCCATAAAGCAAATACACGGAGTTCATGGTTAAATCTCCCGTGTATTCCACCAGTCCCAGCATTCAGGGGAACTCATCTGCTAGGTTGTGAACGCACAGGATTGACAACAGTCCTGCAACGCATGGAGGTTCCCACATCACTTGTTTGGATCCCACCAAACAAGGTCAAATCAGAGCAGGTTTTTGCAGGGGGTCCCAAACCAAGCAGCCCTGCGAACTGAACAGCTGGAAAGCAGGAGCCATGGGAGCCCACCTTTAGCATTACAAATCACGACAGCACTGCCACAATGACGCCATGGTTTTTAGAAAGACTGTGCGTGATTTTGTTGGTACATTTGGTCTAACTGGTGCCCACTCCTGCAGCATTTCATGGTGCAATCCTGTCCACACAGGCCGACTGTTCACCTTAACTGGTCTAAGATACCCACCACACTGCAAGATTTAGGAGGCCAATTTTTCTGCACGTGCTGATACTTTTCCAGTCTACCAATGAATATCAGAGACCAAGCCTGATGGTGCTCTGGAAAGAGGTCATCCTCCATCATCATTAACATCCATGAGCATGGACAGCCATGGCATCCTACTTCCTCCATCACTGCATTAACCAGTTCTTTGCCGGCTGGATAGTTTCTTGGGAAAAAGGAGCCATTGCACACATATGGTAATTTCATATGCCTTTCAGCTGTTTTAGATAAGAGTCTTGATGTCTAATTCCTTCTACAACAAATGGAAAGTGCTTCCTAGAGAGAGCAAACACCACTTTGAAAAACACAGCTGTGATTCCCAGCTGCTTCATCTCTTGTGGGACAGCACCAAGTTTTTCAGCGAGGCTTTCCCAGTTTGACTTTCAGAAATGAAAAGAGCAGCAGAAGGACTGCCTTGCTTTGATCTGCGTAGTAAATGTTGTCACAACATGTGTGGGATACTGTCCACGATAGCCTTCTGCACAGTCTGGTGGTGGCTATGCCAGTTTTGGGTGCATTGCTGCTTCCTCTGGCTGCCATGGACATAATTAGGGAGTGCAGGGCCATGCCTGAACTCAGGTGATGTTTGCTTCTTCTCCAAAGACTTTATGTTACCATTATTTTTGTCAGGGCCCAGCTGATGTTATAGCATTTGGACTTGTCAATAACCACTATAGATCTTGTTTGGTGGCAAGGACCTCTCTGACATGTGCAGATATATTTGCCTGTCCCACTGAGAAGTCTTTCCCATAGTGCTGATGACCTGCCTGGTTCAAATTTTTTTTTTTCACTAGAATTGCAGAATTTGCAGATGCTCAGAGTCTGGCAGGGGCTGTAAGAGGAATGCTCCTACAGCTGTGGTATAAATATGTAAAAATCTGAACCAAAAAGGGAAGAAACAGATTAAAATACTGACAAGCCAACTGGTATGTATAATGATACATTCTGAGGAGGAGTAGGGAAAGCTATCCTTATTGAGTGACATAGGCAACCTGTTAATTGATGTAATAGGTACTGACAGCCTTGGCATACTGGAGATGGTACTTGTTTCACTCTTCACTAAGAAACATCCAACATAAGTTGTTGTTGGTTTAATAATTAATTAATATCACCTGTAGAGTGCCAGGATAAGGGAGTAAGGATCAGGATAAAGATGGGTCTTCCTCCTGTGTCAGGCTATTAGCTCTCTGTGTATTTTGCAGCTAAATAAAGGTGTAGATTTAAGAAAATTAAAAGAGGAAAGCTCATTTCATAGAATCACAGAATATTTGAGGATGGAAGGGACCTCCAGAGATCATCAATGCTCCTGCTCAAGAAGGATCAGTAGAGCACGTAATCCGGGACTGTGACCAGCTGGGTTGTAAATATCTCCAGTATTTCCTATTAGTCAGTCCATTAAGCTTTTCTCTGTTGCTTCAAGTTGCACTGGAGGCAGCAGAGAGGATCCAAAATGATCAAAGGCGATTAGGGCTTCCTGGGAATGATCTCACAGGAAGCTGCAACAAACTTTACGTAATTATGTTGTTACAGTTTATTGTGTATGATTATTAGTTTAAAACTAATTATTAAACCCCAAAGAAGATACTTGAAATAATTATTCTCATTTGGAGAGACACGCTTGAAATAATGAATCTGATTTGCAGAATTGCATTAGATATTACGCAAATGCTAACCGACCCTGGGAGCAAAGGCATAAATGTTCCTGCTATTCAAGCAGGATTGTGGAGTGAGGTCTGAACCCCCAAATCGTAACAAATTGGCCCAAGCAAAGGGCAAAGTCAGATAGACAACCATGGTACCAGCCTGAGTCTAGACCTTAGACCTATTCTGCAGTGCCAGCATGCTCAGCGAGAGCACGGTGAGGTTCTTTTCCCTGCACACCCAGCAATCCCTCCCTTGGGATGTTCCATGCTTATGTAGAACAATTATTCAACACACTCGCAGAAAAACAAACACACTTCTGGCCTGAACTTAAATTCAGGGAGAAATCTTTTTTAATAGAAACAGCATAGCATTGAGAACAGAGACTCGGGCAAAACTGTTCTCTCTGCTGCTTGTTTATCTTCTTTTCACACTTTCAAATAAAAATCCCGTACTCAGCCTTCCGTACAGTAGTGGGTGCAGGCAGGATGGGAAAGAGGTCACACTGACTGCGCCAAATTGGTTTATGTATCTTGCTAAATCAGATTACAGGCGCCAGACAGGAGATATAAAATAAATTGAATATCAAAAATTTAAATACCTTTTATGAATCTTCCAGCTTCTACAAGAGCACAGCATTCAAAATAATGAAGGGATGTAAAATATGCATCCTGGGATGTTTCTGTTGCCTATAACCTTTAACAGCTTTCCTCCTTTGTGTTGAGAAGCTGAACTCATGCATATTCGCTGAGCAGATACTTGCTGTTCAAGAAGCTACCTGAGCATTGCCTGGTGATTCATGTTCAGCCAAGTGCTCCGTTTCTTCATGCCCGGGAAACTGCCTGATGAGACTCGTCAAACGTTGTATGCCTTAAAGCTTTATCTTAGAGGCAAAACCCCCAAAACAGTGATTAGACCCAAGCAAGTCCCCAGGGGTACCTGCCAGTCTTTACATTTACAACATAAAAGCTCTGAATTCTGTTTCTGAGGTTTTACAGTTCATCTTTTCACGCTTAATAAAAGCAGGGGAAGTATTTTGATAAAAACATCAAAAATACTCCAGGGACTAACGTAGGAGAGGAATTTGCTATTTTTATTGCAATGTAAATAATAGAAAGGCAGATGATACACAAAAATAATTCTTTCAGTTGCTTGAAGAAATCTCAACACCTACATGGCAAGATGTCAACAGCTGCAGTGCTGGAGAAGAAATGGGGAAAGTTATGCAAGGAAAAGAGTTTACTGGTAAGGGCAGTGGGGCCCTTTACGGGGGGCCCTTTAGATTTGTTAGGTGTTAGAGAGGAGATCCCTGATGTGAGATCCTTGCGGTGGCAGCCCTCCTTTGTCACCACGAGTTGTTCGATGCAGGGGCAGGTGACCATCTTCAGTCCCAGCACCAGAGCCATGGCTGGTGGTAGGGTCTGCAGCATCCGGTAAGGACTGACAGTTATGATTTTGCATTGACTTTTGATCTTTCCAGCTTTTAATTGTAGAACAATAGTTGTGATGAAATTGTGTGAATAGTGTGAATGGTATGTTTTCTCGTGTTTCTCTAGAATTTGAAGAAGACAGTATCATATGACGAGAGTCATTATGAATATTTAAAGAAAATCCAAGCCAGGTTGGCAAAGATTAAGGTTGTATGACTCAGATCAAAAAGTTGGATGAATAAATCTGATTAGGTCACCATGGCTTTTCTTGTAGCCAATGAAAAGAAACAGGACCCTCCACAGGACCATTAATCCTACCAGGATTCTTCTGCCAAAGAAGTAACTAACGAGTTAAAACTGGAAGAGAGTAGCTTTAGATTAGACATATGGAAAAAATTATTCCCTCTGAGGGTCGTGAGGCACTGGAACATGTTGCCCAGAAAAGCTGTGGCTGCCCCATCCCTGGAAGTGTTCAAGGCCAGGTTGAAGGGGGCTTTGAGCAACCTGATCTAGTGGACGGTGTCCCAAGCCATGGCAGGGGGGTTGGAACTAGAGGGTCTTGAAGGTCCCTTCTAACCCAGACCATTCTATGATTCTGTGAGAGGTTTGAAATATGTCTGCATAAAGATCTCTGAACAGCCAGTGTTTCTCTGGTTGATGCGTGCTCCTAAGTGGCCACTCTCTGGTCTGAGACCATGTGGACCCACTGGAGAAAGAAGGAGGAAGGAGAACAGATGAGATGATAGCCCTTGCTGGAGGCAGACACCCAAACTCAGTGGAGCATCCTGCCAAAATCGCTTAGACTGATCACTTTGCTCCCAACTCAGTGTAACTCCAAAGATATATTGAACAAGGAAAGGAAAGTCTTGCAACCACAGAAGAAACAGCTAGACTAGAAGCCAAGCTTTCTCAAGAGAGTCGGTGACTGCTTTGAGTGAACAGTATGATGGAGATATCTGAGACACATTCCTTAGAAAGGTGCCGGGCTTTCCTAGACTGTAATTTGAGAATGAACAAGCTCAAGGGAAGAAAAGTAGAGATATTTCTTCTTTATTGCTTTACAAGTCTTTATTTTTACTATAACACTTTGATCATTCTGCTAAAGGAAGTCTAGTTGCAGGAAGATTTTTAGATCTTTGGCTTTAAATTCTTAAAAAGCATATCTACAAATACTCAGACTGAGTCAGGTCCTTGAGATGTTAGCAATGGACAGTAAGAAGACATGCCCAACTCAAAACTGGGGAAAATATACCATATCAGTGCAAGAATAATTAAATAATGAGGCTTGGGTGGTCTTAGGGTTTGGGATGATAAAAGAGTAAACCGTGTAAAAACGTCACAGTCCTGCTGGGGACAGGCTGAAGGAACACAATTTAATATATCAAAAAAGAAACAGAGGCCACAAATTAATAATGGATTTCCCTGCAGGGAAAATTTCAAATAATGAAATGTTGAAGCCAGTCGGCAAGAGCAGATCAGGAACCAGTGGCAAAAACCTGAAACCAGGCTAATCCAGATTAAAAGTGAAATACCACAGTTGGGGATGGTAGTTTTTGAATGTCTTCCTAAAATATGTGCTGTAGTTCATCCAGAAACGGTCAATGTCCTCTGTCATGTGGGATGTGGCAGGCTGGAACATGACATGGAGAAACAATGAGACAAATCTCTCATGTTTTTATATACAGACCAAGATGCATCCACTTGACTTGCTGGAAAATGATGTATGAAAACTAAACAGTATATAAAAAATGAACTAAGAAGTGAAGAAGTTTGTTTTGGTAGAAACTGGCAAAGCTTCTGAAAACAGCGTCAGTACCACTACGAATGGTGTTTGAGAAGCATTTGAGGTAAGTTCTTCACCCATTCCTTGATGATGCTGTGGTGTTAAGACCAAAGATTAGGACAGAAACTGCTGGAAGCAGCCAGCATGTCCCACTACACATTTGTCCAACCAGCACAACAAAGCAATGGGGATGTTAGCAGTGGCCACGGCTGGCTGCAGACCACAGTCCATCCTTATGCCTTCTTGCTATTGCCAGAGGAGAGGGGTCAACGCCTTGGCCAGCAGCTGCCTTCCCACAAGAAAGTGCAAAACTGAAGACCCAGACCCCCACTGCTCTGATCAAGGGGAAGATGCTCCTTGGCTGGAAGGAGACCTTGGTTGGCTTCAGGGAGTGGTACCCAAAGCCACCGCTGCCAGAAGAGGACCTGTCCCCACAGCACGTCTCCTTCCTGGCCTTAGGGAGCCCTCTCTGCACCCCGTTCGAATTTGGGGTGCCGGTGCTATCTGTGCCTGGTTTAGGAGGTGGGTGGAGAAGGGAGGCAGTGTGTCTCCGCTCGGGTACTGTGGTGCTGTGCAGCGGAGTGTGTAGATGTGGCTGTGGTTGCAATTAGCCGTTAATTCCCGAGAACTAATGTCCACACAATCTGGGAAAGGCTGTTTCTAATGATATTGACGTTATTCAACCCACATTTCAGCTCGCATATTTCCTACTAAGATTATTTATACATCCCTCAGAGGAAGGCCTTGCGGTCTCCATTTGCCATTCCAAGACAGTTGTATTAACTTTATCTAATGGGACATTTCAGCTATTAAACATGGAACAATTCCAGCTCAACTATACTTTGGAAAGTTAGACATTAATTACAGTGAAAAGCTTAAGAGAATTAAAGACAGCTAATTAATGGGCTGCTTCATTGTTCGTCAGAAGTGATTTCTTCCGATAGAAAATGGAGTTTAAGACCAACTTTACAAATGTGAAGTAATCACGGATCTGAAAATATATCTCCTTCCAGAAAATTTGGCAATAATTTCTTCTGGGAATGAAAGCTAATGAGACCGGCACCTCCAAGCCATGCTGAGCTCTGATCCCAACTTCTGATTCTAATTCTTCTAATGCTTACTTTTCATTAAACTTGACCACTTTAGAAAGCAGATTTTTTTCTTTATTATAATGACATTCAGAATACTCCTAACACATAAGAGGAACATTTTTTTCAGTGCAGTTTCTCTTCTTAGCTTTCATCTGTCACTTCCAATCTTTTCTTCTTGGTTCCTGTTCTTGAGCGATGAATCTTGGGTGCCATTTCAGTCAGCCAGTTGACATCAGATCAGACTTCACGAAAGTGATGTTACCATTTTGATCCCAGAATATTTGCTATTTTGAAATTATGTTTTTTAATTTTGGAATTTGGGTGTTTCCAATAGAAAATACGTTCAGAAGAGAGGAACTGAGGCACTGGACCAGGTTGCCCAGCGAAGTTGTGGCTGCCCCATCCCTGGAAGTGTTCAAGGCCAGGCTGGATGAGGCTTTGGGCAAACTGGTGTAGTGGAGGGTGTCCCTGCCCATGGCAGGGGCGTTGGAACTAGACGATATTTGAGGTCCCTTCCAACCCTAACCATTCTATGAATCTATAGTTCTATAACTGAAATTGGAAAGGCGTAGAAAAAAACATTTTCTAACAAGCCGAGATAATCTGTGTGATGCTCTTGCCTGGGGAGTTCTGACCTCAAAGCAAGAAAGGAGGTCCAGGATTCAAGACGAAAGAGCAGCAGTGAGCAGACTCTTCTCCTTTGATCCAACAGAGCCTCTTTTTCCTGCCTTGTCATAAATATCCCTTCCACCCCTCTGTCACCCTCCGATTTATCAACTTCTAGTCCTGTACAATAGTATGATACATAGCCCGGTTCCAGAAAGCATCAAAATCAAAGAATTCAGGAAAGACCTGCAGAAGTTAGTGGAGGATCAGAAAATATGCCTTTAGCAAAAGACCAAAATGTTCCATTTGAGGTTTTTAGCTCCTGAAGACAGAGGAGAGTCCCTGACCTGCGGTTAGAATTTTCTCTCTGTCCAAGCAAGTAAGACAGACATAGTCAAGAAGCTGACATCTGCTGTAGGAGATGTTGCACCTTTACAGGAAAAAAAAACAGGGGTCTGCAAATCAAAAATGACTGACAGTCTATGAAAATGTGAAATGATGACACGACTGCAGTTCCTGGAGACTTACCAGCAAAGTGATTTGGGACCAGTGCCGACTTCTCACTGCATCCAGCAGGCAAGGGCACCTACGAGCTGGTAGAAGCTGCAGGTAGACACACCTGGGCTGGATACATCGTGCAGTGTTTAACAGGGCACTAATTACTGGGGGTCCCTCACTAGGAATAAGATGAATTCCAGAACTTTTTCTACCAGGTGCCCTCATGCTCAGCCAGAAGCGGTGGGCTTCATGCAGGAGTCACCAGGTGGGACTGTCTGGCCTGACATGCATGAAAAAGTCAATCTAGCCAGTCATGAGGATCTCACCAGCCTTCAAATCCAGGACTTTTTGGTGTTCCTTCAGGGTGTGTGAATGTGAGGGGAAAGTCTGAGCAAATAGTCAAGAACTTCCATGGTGACATTGAGAGGATGGAATAATGTGAGCTCTCAGCCACATGGGCAAGAGCGTGTGTTACAATGATACCCACATCCAAGGGTGGACCATGACATTGGAGGATGGAAAAATGAGCAGGATCAGTGCTGAAGGACCCCATGGACATCCCTGCAAAGCCCTGGGAACTCATTGACCCAACTCCTCTCCTGGACGGTAATGCGGCACATGGAAGGGGGGCCCAGATGGAGGCTGGTGGTGGTTGCTGCTGTAACACAGGCATGCTGTGGCTGACAGATGGCTGTGCGTTATGGATCTGAGCAGCTACAGAGCCCTGGGTTACACAGAGATTATTCTAATCCTTTCATTAGCTTAAATCCTGATTTTCTCCAGCATAGTTGATACTGTTAAAAGGAGAAAGGAGTCAGCAGTGCAGGAGCACACTCACCCTTTTCTGCCAAGGAGAAGGAGCTGGGAATAATCCCCTTTGTTGAGCTCGGATGAATGGCGTGTGATTGACACTGTTGATTCCTCTGCTAATCACACGGGAGTGGATGGAGACGCTCCATGCACACACAGCAGCTTGGGAAAGGGGAAGCAAAAGCCTCAGAAGACATTTCTTAATTAGGAAGATTTCGTTTCTGCAGATTAACATATTTATTATACTCATTAATCATCCCTTCCTGTGTCCTACCAGACATAAGCATCATCCTCCTCTTTTGCCAGGGTGGGATGGGAGCACACCACCAAGGGGCCAGGGTCTTCCAAGAGACTCTCCCAGCAGAAAGCATCCTTCTGCTCCATTGTCACTGGGAGAGAGCCAGGAATGTCCTTGCCAAAGTGACACCTGTTGTCACCACTACAACAGATGACTGCATAGGAGACTCCTACCCTTTCTGGACAGGGCGAATTGAGAAAGGAAGGTCTAATTGCACCTCCTTTTGAGAAGTTCTGGCTGTGAATCCCTGGAGAGGTGCAGACCCGTCTTTATGATCAATGTTAAATCTGATTCCTGAGTTCGCAGTTTTCAAGAGGCTCTAGCGATTCCCTTGCTGGCCACAGGCAATTCCCCACTTGCCTCTCAACCCCTCCCAGAGATACCCAGCTTCTGGATGAGCTAGGAAACCTACCTCTCACTGAAGGTGCTGTGATCCAGCAGTCAGAGATCAGCCCTGTTTCACCACGTGAGTTTGGTTTTTTTTTGTCTTCCAGTACTAAGTGACTCCTGTGGAGTCAGGTGAGGAGCCTGTCTGATGCCAAGGTCCAAACCCACAGACTCCTGTCTGACTCTACTGCCCTGTCTATAGTCATCCTTCTCTGTTGGGGTGGGGAATCTCAACACATGCTGCGAACTCAACAGAAACAGACACAACTGATGGCGGTATCCTATTCAGCAGGTCACATGGGATGAAGATTGCTCTGTACCCGATTTCTGGGTCATTGCCACCTCCTAAAAGCATCACATTCCTACCCGACAAGGCAAGCCAGGTTCACCAAACACCTCCCTCAGCAGCTGTTCTGCAGGCAGTGACTCTGAGCAGCCCCAGCCCTACCTGAACCCTTCAGCTCACCGCAGGGCCAGGAGACTGCACTTGGCTGCATCCTGCTATTAGGACATGTTAAATATATAGCCTTGGTTTATCATTTAAAACGTATTCTATTCCAAATCCAAAATGCAAGTGAAATTTAAGGGAACAGTTTTTACCCCGAGGTTTCTGTTGTACCAGTTGGGATGTACCATCTCCTCTGCACTGACCATTTATCCAGCGCTCAGCCTATCTGGTGCACTGGGTGGAAGGGGCTGTGTGCTGGATGTGACTGTCTGTGCTCTCAACCTTTCATTCAGTGACTGTTTCTTTCATCTTTCCCCTCTGACAGCACTAAGCTGCACCCCTTCAGGAGATCGTCTAAACTTTGAAGTCCATGGTGACTATGAAACATTCAAATACAAGAGACCTAATTATTGTCCTATTATCTTTTTCCTGCTAAACTGCATCTGTCTTGCTCCTGAAAGAGAAGCAGAAGGGCGGCTTTTGCTTTCCTCCCCCTAGCACTGTGCGCAGCATCCAACATGAAAGGAAGCCTGTTGATCTCTCACTTTCTGAGCCTGGGAAAGGGAGAGTAGCTGCTGTGTCCGAGAGATCACAGCTGCCAAGGGTGATGTGCTCCATGGAAAGGGGAGTACATGGGAGTGCAGTGGAGGCTGTACCCTGATAGCAGCAATGGAGGCAGTTGTGGGGAGAACTGGGCAGAGCAGAGGGACCTGAAAGTGGAGGGTTATAGACACTCAGGAATTGGGATTTTTTTTAGCATGATGCTTCCTGTGGGCAGCGAAAGAGCAGATTATGGCTGGATTTGCAGTGATGCGTGATACAGAGCCTGCCATCCATCAAACTGATGTCTCTAAGAGGGTTCCCCTAATTAGAGATCCCATTTCAGAGCTTCATGCCCATCAGCTTTCTGACAGAGGATGTGCATGGCCCTCCCTCTCCTTGGCTCCAACCAAACACGTGATTTTTTTTCGTCTACTACTAAGATCTGGATGTGCTTATTTGGAACTGTTGGCTGCTGGCCAGAAGCAGCTGCATGTCAGGAGTCCCTGAGACAAGAGGTTTGCAAAGGATCTAAGGCCCATTCAGGATGGCACATGGCACTGGCTCATCCCCAGTGTATCCCAGTATCTCCCAGTTCAGCAGAACTGAGCTGGATTTGGTCTAGGGTTTTCCCGGCAATGAGTTCAACCTGCAGCCCTAGCACTAAGCAGCTTCAAGCAGATACCACGTGTCCACTCTTCGTCTGTGCCATGGATGTGTGCCAACACCAACAACGCCACCGGCAGCTTTTCTCACGTCCCACCCCCAGGGTAGGTGCACAGCTGCCCTTTATCTGAGCAGATGTTCTTGGTTGCATTGCCTTTTCCCCCCGGAGCTGTTACCTGATATAAATCTGCATTGCACAAGACTTCCATCTCATGAGTCAACTAATTACATGATTGAATTGCTATGTATCTTTTAGGAATATTACACCGTGACCTAGCAGGAGTCAGGAAAGTAGCCAACGACCCTGAGCAAACCACATGGGAAGGCAAATGCTTGTTGAAAGGCCAGACAGGCTCCTGACTCACTGCCCAGCATTGGCAGTGGCATTGGTTGCATCGACGGTAGATGTCCTTGCTCTGTGATTCCAAGAAAGATGGAAAAGGGGCCGCAGCTGAGGTGCTGGAATCATTGTGATGTAGTTTCTAAGCCTGAGTCAGTCCTTGCAGATGTATTTCTCATCCGTCTTACTGCTGGGGACCATCTGTAGCTTAGAAAGAAGACAGCAATTTTCCATGAGTCCCAGGTGCCTCATGTCATATCCCCACTCCCAATTGCTCTGTCTTTAGCAAGCAAGATAGCGAGAAGGGCGTGTAGGGATAGGACAAGGGGTAACGGATTTAAACTGAAAGAGGAGAGATTTAGATTAGATCTAAGGAAGAAATTCTTCACCATGAGGGTGGTGAGGCACTGGAACAGGTTGCTCAGAGAAGCTGTGGCTGCCCCATCCCTGGCAGTGTTCAAGGCCAGGTTGGATGAGGCTTTGGGCAATCTGGTGTAGTGGAGGGTTTCCCTGCCCATGGCAGGGGGGGTTAGAACCAGATTATCTTGAAGGTCCCTTCCAACTCAAACCATTCTATGATTCTATGGCAATCTGTGAGGAAAGAGCATCTTGTTCCTGTGGCTCAGATATAAACCCTGGTTGGCCTTGGGCAGCCTCGTAGCAGAGATGTTCCTCCCAGAACTCTCGAAAAGAAGAGGCGATCTGGTGGAGTCACAGTCCCAGCGGACATGCAAGACTGAGCTCTGCCCCCTGCGGTATCCAAGAGCGCTGACAGCACCTCTGTGCCAAAAAGCTGGGGCTCCTGAAAACTGGAAGAGATGTCACTTCAAAATTACAGCAAGTGCTCACCAGAGCCAAGAGCTCCCCAAGAGAAAGTGCACCAAAAGTCCTGGTGTTCATTAGTAAGATGATGCATGGGAAGAACTGCGGGATCCAGGAGGTTTATTTTGGGAATAATTTCTAAGTCTGGCTTTTCTTGAAACTTTTCTTGATAAATTTACTGGAGGTTACTGTTAGAGATCCCAGGCTAGATGGACCTCAGGGTGACTATTTGCCTGTTGGGTGCGTGAATTCATGGAAAAGAACACCTGGAAATTTTTTAGACCCCCAAAGACAGACAACCCCTTAAACGTTAACTCCATTTGCCCACTAAGTACGGAAGGGAGGACACCAAAACTTGGGGGAATCTCTTCCCCTTTTCACCATAAATCAGGTAATGGTGATTTTTGGGCGAACAACGGTTCCACAGAACCGAGTCACAGCATGGAGCACGGGGCTGTCACAAGAAATGGCAAGAAGTAAATTGTACTTGAGCAGATGCAATAACAAAGGAAGATAAATGGGTGGGAGTTGGAGGGAAGCAGCTACAATGAATAGCAACTGTAAGACCTGATAGATTAAACAAGATAAACAGTGATAAATATGTACGTTCCTAGTAAACAAGGATTAATGGGAAACAGAGGATGTTTCAAGGAGGGAGTTACTGGAGCCAGGAGGAGGAGCAGAGGGTAATAGAACTAATGAAACATTATGAGAAAACAAAAATGGTAGCTCCTAAACCTTGCACAGTGGCAACAAAGATGAAGAGCAAGGACCAGACTGGTGGGAACCCATTGGTTTGTTTAGTAAAGAGGACGGGAAGCTGACCAGACTGTGGAGGACAACAAGAATGACCAAATTATCCTCCCCGTGCTTTGGTCTCACATCTGCACCACACAGGGGCAGTCTGTGATGGAGGCACTCATTCTCGTAGGAGCTCTAGTTCTCCCACACCAGCTCGCTGCATGCAGGAGACTTGTAGCTGCTAGTTATCGTGGGAACCAAGACTTTCTTCTGCTCTCCTGGGAAGAGTGGTAACTTCACTCCCTGTGAGGATGCAGCCTCCCATGAGCAGCACCAACTCTTCAGTTTTACTGCACACAGAGAAGTGGAGCTTGAACACGTCTCTCTTTTCCTTTACAGCAGGACCCCCAAGGGTCCTTCACGAGAAGCTGGCAGCCTTGATCCTACTGCACAGCCGCTTTGCCAAACACCTTTACCCACAATTTTGGTAACTACCTGCCTTCTGTTTCCATTGCAGAGACCCAGAGTAAGGAGGGCAGGGGAAGCAGGACCATTTGGCAGCCTGAGCTTGCCCACCTTGGAGGGGCTTTCAGAGACGAGGAGCTAGGAAGCGTGGCAGACAGTTCTGGCCAAGGACAGGAGTGTGAATGCCTTACCCTGCTAAACTGTCCACCCAGTGCTGAGAGATGGGAGCCATTCATTAAACATAATTTCCCTTTTCCCATCAGGCTACAGATTCTGCAGTGATAAAATTAATTAACAACTGCAATTAAACCCGAACCTGCCCTGTTTTGTCAGGATGAGTTATCAGGTGCTGGGTTTTATAACAGTTCCACCATCCAGGGCAGAGCAACGGGCTGAAGGGTTCACAGGTTGTGATCCTCTAAGCTCTAAATCACTTTCTTCTCCTTGGGAAAAAAATGTGTTAGGAGGCTTGGATATACCTCCAGGAAGGCAGTGAGCCAAACTACCTGAATATCCAGGAAGGGGTCCTAATGGCCAGGAGAGCTAGAAGATGGACTCCAGCTCTGCAATTGCAAGGATCCTGGGTTCATGGCAGAGGCCAAAGGATGAGAAAGCTCCCGTGTGAAGACCTGATCTTGTCTCCATAGCAGAAGCCATTTTCAGGATCCCTCCCAGCCCACAAAGAGCTGGAAACTGTCATCAGGCCACATGAGGTCATGGGTACATCCTGCACCTATAAGGCGACATGTGGTGCTCCAGAGACCAGCCCTAGCCTTGGAAGATAATGCACCCAAGCTTTCAATGTGCTGGGCACCAAGGTGGGTTGCAGAGAAGGGATTCATGTCCTAGTCCAGCATCACTTGATCATGTCAGCCATAGGGGATGCTATTCCTCATCCTGGAGGATGGTGCCATCCAGAGATGGTGGCTCCTCTATGACACTGTGGCCAAAGCTTGAGCAGAAACAGAGTGCATCTGTTCATGCCCAGCGGTAGTACCAGCTGCTTGTGGAAGTCCCTGGATGACAGTCAACTGGATGTTCGATGACAGTTTAACTCAGGCACCTCTCTCCAGACCAAGAGATGCTGTCCACAAACCTCAGTGAAAGCTGGATGGTCTGCATTGCCAGACATCCCCTGCAACCTGCACATGACTATGGCCTGACTAGAGCTGCTTTTGTGAGACAGGTGATAGGAAATCGTTCTTTGCCCAAAGCTGGGGTGGATAAGGGGAACAAGGGTGTTTTGGGCTGACCACCAGCAGCACTTCTGTGCCCTCAACAGGACAACACCATGGATGGTTTGGTGCACTGCATCAGGACCCTGGGCAAGGACCAGACAGGAGATTTTTTCCTCTGGAGTTTCAGTTTCTCTCCTCTGACTGTAAAAGGGGATGCAGTGAAAAAGCTCAAAAAGAAGTGCTGACGCTGCTGATGTCCAAATTTTCAGCGGTATGAGCCCTAACTCTTACTTCTGAGAGCAATAATCCCATCTAGTCTGTGCTCTTAATTAAATCAATTATATTAAGTAATTGAATTAACAGCCATTTATACAGAGCCTGATTATTTCAGGTCTTTGTGGAGCCTTTAAGAAAGCAAAAGTCTCAAGCAGGACATGATTATATCCAAGGATATATATATCTTGCCAGTACGAGATAGAGAGAAAAGCCCCAGTGAAAGTCTGCTGCATGGAGTCAAGAATGGATTTCAGCTCCACATTAAGACAGCAACAGGTTTCCCAGAGAAGCTGTGGCTGCCCCATCCCTGGAAGTGTTCAAGGCCAGGTTGGATGGGGCTTTGGGCAACCTGGTGTAATTGAAGTTGTCCCTGCCGGGGGGGTTGGAACTAGATTATCTTGAAGGTCCCTTCCAACCCAAACCATTCTGTGATCAACACGTCACATATCCATATGCAGGGCCAAAGTCTATGTCCAAGTCCAAGGTTGTGCAGTCTCCAACCTTGGACGTTTCAAGACCAGATTGGATAAAAGCCCTGAGTAACCTGGTCTGAACCCAAGCTGATCCTGTTCTGAGCTGGAGGTTGGTCTAGAGACCTCCTGACGACCCCTCCTACCTGACTTTTGCTGTGATCGCACTAGTCGTTAACAGCACCTTGACTCACTTGTCACTTCCACGGCTGCTGTCAATTCTGCAAAAATATTATCTGTTGGGTGACTCTTGTTAGGCTAACAGTAAATCTCTTCAGGCTTTTTTTCAAAGGAGTTTTGAATTCAGGTCCTTACGCTGCAGGAACCACAGGGGCAGCAAAGTCTGCAGCCGCAAGTAACAACGCCTTAATTACAGGCTCTCTGCAACACCGAGGAAACATTTTGGAATGAACAAAATATTTGTTCGTTTTTTTTAACCAGAAGAACACCAGAGGTTTTATATCCTTGGTTTTTAGATAAATGTACCAGCATTTGCCATGAACTACAAGTATACTCTCATTAAAGCAATAAAGAAAAGATTAGTTCTTCGGGGGGAAAACTTCAATTTACCTACAGGTGGCATTTAAAACATCATTGGGCCTTTCCCTACCTGGTTCTCTGGAACGGGCTGTTTGCCTATTTGTCTGAGATAATGAAGTGACTTCAGTGCAGGAGTAATAAAAAAAGTAGAATTAATCATATTTCATTCACCTTAATTTTACAGGAAATAAGGAAAAGGACTGGGTTCCTATAGACAAAGATTCTGGCATGGAGACTAAAGCTCTTTCCTTTGCCTCCAAGTGCCTATTGAAACGCTGGGGAAAGGGCAAAGCCTTTCCATTTAAAAACTTTACATTTGCTTCCGCCCCCCCAGGGACATCCCTGGCACACTAGGCAGAGGGTGGAAACCAAATCTCATTGTCTAGTTCCAAGGACTGAGTTTTACAACAGACTAATTGGGGCTTAATAGCAGGGACTTAATAGAAATACTGAAGATTTGTCTCAGGCAAAATGAGCATCGAACTGAGCCAACATACTTGAGAAAGGAAAAATCTTTCAGACAGCCTGTCTCCAGCAAGAGACTTGAGAGAGTAATACTGGCCTGATCCTGTCGTATTAGCCCTGCTTGTGTATTTTTAATTTACTCCTTGTTATGGATAGATGCTTTAAACATCTAAATTAATAAGTGACTCAACTGCATAAATTCTCCATCAGATTTAATTTTCACATGTTAAATAATTATCTTGTAATGCCATTTGTGCCTGGGTCTTATTAAAAAGATCTGCAGAAGATTTTTTCTTCCAGTTAAGATACATGTTAGTAAGACAAAATGAAAAATCAAGCACTAATGAGAAGGAAAAAATTGTGGGAACCAAATCTCAAAAACATTATTCAGTACAAATGCTTGGGATGAATCTTTGTCTGTGCCCCCTCCTCTGGCAAAGACACGTCTTAGTAGTTTCCTTTCCTGCGTCAAGACAGAGCATCTCTGCCAGCTTAGAGAGACCTAATGTTTGTGCCCTCCTTGCTTTCCTGCACCACCTAACGGTTTCTCTCTTTCACAGACTAGGAAAGGGAAAAAATAAAACAAAACCAAAACCCTTCCCAATGTTGTCTGGCACCATCAAAAGCAGAGAATTGCCTTAAATCTCCCTATATGACATCCTATCCTTTATTTCAGACAAATGCTTTGTTTCCCGACTACGCTGAAAAGGTAACACGCATCTAATAAGACAATAAATACAATCATAACTGGTTTTCAGAGTGTGCATGAAATAGTTAGAGAAGAAATCTCCTGATGGATCATTCAGGTTTTATTGGGTAGGGTGTTTGTGAAGCTGGCCCACGTGGAAGAGAGTTATGGCTGCACAAATGTGTCTGGGAAAATGTTTGGATTTCTAAGATCGATTGGCAAGTCTTTACCGTAGCAAAAAAAAAAATCAGGTTCCTACTGTAATGAGAGAATGGAGAGAGCGAGTGTCCCCAGTTGTCTTCTTTCCAAATGAGCCATATCTGAGGAGCACTTGTGGTTTAACACATCATGTCAGACTGCAGCAGGCAACAGATGCTCATGAAGAGGACGGGGATCTGGACCAGGGACATGCTTCATGCAGGGTGTCCCGTGGCACCAAGTCCTGAGACTGCAGCAAAGTCTTTTTCCACTCCTGCCATGTCTGATGATGCCAGAGAGAAAGGAAGCAGAGATGGGGCCAAGAAAGGCATCTGCGTGGGACAGCCTGAGCAGAGGTTGGCCAGGAACCCAGGATGTGGGACAGCCTCCCCGAGATTGTCCACATGGGACACAACCTGTGTGGTGGGTCTCGAGAGTGGAGGACTCTGGAGCATCTGCGGCACTGGCCACTATCCACCACAAAGCCATGTGATCATCCACCACCGTGCCATGCTGCAGGGGTTCAGCAGTGCAGGTGATGAGCAGGGTACACCCTTCCCAGAGCCCCACAGCACCTCACATGACAGAGGGCAAAGTTTTTGACTCACAGATTGTGTCATGTCAATGTATGTTTACTCTATTTGTCATTTTGGTTTTACATCCTCAGGTCCTTCTTGTCTCCAGCAGCAGAGAAAGGGGATGTTGCCTCTTTTTCTTTTTGCTGAAAACAAATATCGAGCTCCCCCTTACATCACTCAGCACCGAGTCTGAAGCAGTTCCCCATCTCCTGGGAGACATGTGAGGTCACTGCAAATGCTGACCGCTCTGTCTGTAGGCCTGTTTTAAGTTAATCCACCGAGGAACAAGCAAGAGAGTGTTCTACCAATTCCACATCTTGGAGAGACCATTTGGATCACCTGCACTCCTCTCTGAGAAAAAGCAACTGTCCCTGGATGAAGTAATAGCATAGAGGCATAATTTCCTGTAGGAGAAAGTCTTTTTCAATCTTACCTTGGTGGTCTACCCACTGAGCCATACGGGGTCCACAGGGTGTACAGGAGCATCATCTGCCTGACATGCCGGGCCAGGGAGTGCTGCCGAGCTACTCAGCTTCACGCCCAGACAAAACCTAACTGCTGTTTGGAGTAGGGTAGCGTGCATGCCCAGAGTCCTCCCATGCCTGTGCCAGCTCCAGCCAAGACCTCACAAGCCCTGCCAGAGCCTTGCTGTGATAGGAGCGAGAGGAGGAGGATGTATGCAAGGATTTGTCTTTGACACAGAGAAATCATTTGGGTTTTACTAATTGGATAAAAAGGCAATTACAGCCTCGGATGTGTAATTCACTGACTTGGATTGTGCTTAGACCCGATGATGTGGTTGTCTCAGTGTTGGTGGCGAGGTTTTGGTGAGCCCACTGCGAGGATCTGTTCAGACACGAGAGCTTATGCTCAGACACGGGTAGACACTCGGGCTTTGACCCTCCTGGGCATGACCCAAGGGTTGGTGAGCCCTGATCCAGCCTCGTTGCCTGCAGCTTGCATGGCACAGGCTGTGGGGGCTGCCCAGGCATCACATCGCTCCTGCAATCACCATGAGGGTCTTGAGGCATTCACCCCAGTCCCAAACAATGGCACTACACGTGACCTGCCACACCGTGGATGGAGCTCACATCACTCCACATCCATGTCCCGGGACACCCACTGCTCTCCTTTCTGCTGGACAAGTGAGAAAGGACCTCCTCTTTCTTAGCTTCTCCATCATCCTGAAGGACCATGTTCCTCCTTTCCAGAGCAAAGCACCCCAAACTTGCCTTTTCACTCACTGCCCTTCAATTGAACACCTTGCCAAACTGTCAATTTGTTTGTTTTTCTCCCTTTTGTCTTTCAGACCCCTCCTTCTGCCCCATCCCGCAGTTCACACAAGGGGGTTGGCAGGAGAACACCAAGCAGCACAGCTACACACAGAGCTCTAGGCAGCACCAAGCACCAGCTATCATCCTGTGAGGTTTTACAGTCTGCCCACATCTCCTTTTTATTCCATTTTTCACCTCATTATGAAGAACACACCCTCTTCCCTTGCGCTTGAATGATCTCTGTATTTAGCCCACTGAACTGCCTGAAGACACCACTGCATGAGACACTTCAATGTGTCCATGCAGTGGTTGTAAAGACTCTTTCTGCAGCTGCAGTTTGCTCCTGGACTGCATGGGCAGCCGCTGTCGGTGCGTACAGGATGCTTCAGCCTTTGTCTCAGTTCTGGAAACGGACTAAGGCAAAGTTTTGTAGCTCACTTTAAAACTTCAACCCAGTGCTTCCATTTCTTTCCTTCAGGAATGTGGGACCAGACCTGGTAACACGTCTTTTATGACCTTCTCCCTCTTCAATCCTTTGGGTTTCCTATCAAGGTCACTTATGAATACCTAGATAAAGAATTTATGCCTTTAGCAACATGGTTAGTTGATCTTACACCTAGACAAACCTCTAAGCATGCAGTAAATCTTCAGCGAATCACAGAATCATTTAGATTGGAAGACCTTGAAGATCACCAAGTTCAACCATGAACCCAGCACCACGAAACCATGTCCCTGAGCACCACATCCACACATCTTTTAAATACTTCCAGGCAGCCTGCTCCAATGCTTGACAACCCTTTCAGTGAAGAAATTTTTTTCCTAATACCCAACATAAACCTCCTCTTGCACAACTTGAGGCCATTTCCTCTTGTCCTATCACTTGTTACTTGGGAGAAGAGAGCAACACTCGCTTTATTATACTCTATTTGCTTTTTACTGAAAGCATTTTAGAAGGCTCTGAGTTTCTGAATTAGTTGTAATGTCTCAAAGAATTTTCTCTAGCCATATTCAGAAATCTATTCTGTGCCTCAAACTTTGTTCTTAATTTTTTTTTTTGCACTGGAACCAGGAGTACTGTCACTGCTCTGAGGATGTGTCATGAAACTGCATATCTATAATTTTTATGTCCCTGTTGTAAAATGTCTTTGTGTTGTGCTTGCATTTTGAATCTGCTGGTGGAACAATAAAATTCCATTTGAGTCAGAATTAGGGTCCTTGTACTGTGATAAAATTTTATGCTTAATAAGAATAATTTTGTTTGTTATGTGGGCACTGCAAGATTTGTGGTGCCTCTAACCATTCACTTTGTTGCTTTTAAGTGGCCAGGCGTTTTGGATGCTCTGATAAGTAAGTAAATTTTTGTCAGCCTGCCACCATAATTGGCTTTTGAAACAAAGACTTCTGGCTTTTGGCATATTTACAAGCAAGTTGTGACATTTTCGACAGATCAGGCAAAGCTGCTGACTCGAAAATTTTTTTTTTGACTATCAGCAACATGACCTCCCTGGTTTTTTTCAAACTTCTTTTCAAAAAGAAGTGATTGTTCTGCTTGGAGCTGACAACGAGGTTTCACATTCTTTCTCATATCCACAGCGTATTTCTAATACAACCTGGTAACAGAAACTGCACTTAAAGGGATATATTTCAGCGCTGTACATGCATTCAAACTCAGGTCAGGAAAAGTTTTGGCTTAGAAAATGTATTATTGTGATTAGTTGTTGAATGCAGAAATCCTGTAGCCTAGGCAGCATCAAAATTCCCAGGCCTCCTTCTCATCAGAGGATTTTGAGAAGGGATATACATCTGTCACGTTTGCAAACGTTATATCCCTTGTATGAACACGCGTCATTTCTGGCTGCAAATAATTAGTTTTACTGCACTCAATGCTAAAAAACTTGTACTTGTGCTCACCTTCCTGAGAATGATTCCAGAATCTGCAGTGGGAGATAAATTAATTAAATGCTCTTTTTTGCTGTGATCATGTCTGCAGTATTCCTGTCACCTGTTACATGACACCACAATTTCTGGACATGAAACCTTTGATATTTTGTCTCTCTCTTGCTGTGACTCTCTTCTGCATCTCTATCAAAGTTATGACAGGCACTATGAAAACGAATCCACATTTATGTCTAAGCTTTACACCTCCAGCTCCTCAGGAGTCTAAAATCAGTACTGCAGTTCAGCACAGCTAAAAAACTAGCTTGAATTTAAGTTCCAAGATGGAAATGACCTGATGTTGGAAAACAGATATGCTAGGAGGTAACCATAGAAACGTTTCCGACGGCATATGTGGAAGATTAAAAGTTGCAAGAAGGCAGAAACATGCTCTGGATTAGTTTTCGCTCTTGCAAGGGCATCACCCTGGCAAGGGATTATTAATTACATTTTCGAATTCTGCACTTTTAAGGAGCTGCCTCGATGCAACTGCAGCTGCTACCTAGACAGATGGAGAGGCTCCCTTTCCCAAAGGAAAAGTAGATCACACACGCACGTTTTGCAGCTCTTGCGATTGCATTACTGAGTGTGCAGGCAGGCGATGCAGCTTCCAGTACAGGCAGGTGTACCACAGCACGGGGCAGCTGCTGTTGCACTTGGAGGCGATGAGCTAAAGTCAGGGTTGATGTCAGGAATAGGCTTCTGCTTTTAATATATGGCCACGAAGATGATCCGAGGGCTGGAGCACCTCTGCTAAGAAGACAGGCTGAGAGAGGTGGGGTTGTTGAGCCTGGAGAAGAGAAGGCTCCGGGGTGATCTTATTGCAGCCTTCCAGTACTTAAAGGGGGCCTAAAGGAAAGCTGGAGAGGGACTTTTTATACAGATATATAGTGACAGGACAAGGGGAAATGTCTTTAAACTGAAAGAGGGGAGATTTACATTAGAGATAAGGAAGAAGTTCTTCACTGTGAGGGTGGTGAGGCACTGGAGCAGGTTTCCCAGAGAAGATATGTCTGCCCCATCCCTGGAGGTATTAAAGGCCAGGTTAGATGAGGCTTTGAGCAACCTGGTGTAGTGGAAGTTGTCCCTGCCCATGGCAGGAGCATTCGCACTAGATGGTCTTTAAGGTCCCTTCCAACTCAAACCCTTCTATGATTCTATGATACGGGAAGAGTCAAACTTTGGGATAGGGTTTTTAGCAAGAGGAGGAGAAAGACTCCATGGGGCCAGAGATGTTGAGTTTTAGTCCATCAAAGGGCCGGGCTGGTCTGCCTGACCCCACAAGACTCTGTAGACCATCTGTTATAGAAACATGAGCATGCTTAAGTCTCGAGCGGTGAGTCTTTCACCATCCCTGACGAGCTCAGATGTCAGCGACATGCACAAACTACCAGAGCAAGAAGTGACTCAACAAAAGGATCAAAGCTGTTCTGGATACAGCCCTGATCTGAAGGTAGGCAGCTGTCATCATCCCACCTCCCTACCAGCATGCACAGCTAATCAGGCCTCCCCAAAAATCCAGGCATGGCAAAAAACCCACATTCCCAAAATATGTATTTATTCCAGTCTCTGTAGGTTGGAATAATTCATTATGCATTGCATCTCTTTGCTTTTAGGATACTCAGACCAAATTCTCTGTCTTCCCAAAAAAATCTGTGCCATTTCTGTCATACGCAAAAACATCTGAGGACAACTTTACTTTTCATCCACTTTGCACGGGTGCAAGATGATGTACAAGATCTGGGGCATCCATGGGCACTTCACCATGACACCTACTTACAAGTCTCTATTGAGCAACTTTTGTGTGCATGCAAAAACCAAATTAGAGCCATCAAAATCAAGATACCTTGGGAGTACTGCCCTGTGCTCACTGCACTTGTTTTTATAATAACTAATCAATCATTAGGTGTGAATTGGAAGAGCAATCATGGTTTAATTTTTTTCACAATACTCCTGTAAGATTCCATGTATAGTTTAATTACATCGAAAACCACAAATCATTCATGTAAACTTACTACTAACTCTTGCTACTGTAAAAAAGGAGAGAAAAAAAGGAAGAGAACAACACACTTGGAAGAAATGCCCAGTCATTAAAATGATCTCCTGGCTCAGTTTTCAAAACTCTTATACTTGACTAGAGATTGATCCCGCAGGCAAAACTGCTGGGGAAGAGGTGTAAAGCTCTGTTTTCCCCAGTGCTGGGGTAATAGTGATTTGTCCATGGACTACACATGGAGCAGATGAGGCTCCTCCAGAGTGGCAGGTGGGCCAGAAAATCTCTACGCCTCATCCTCCATGCCTAACACTGCACTTACGGAGTAAGCAGTGTGTAATCTCCTTGGGATCTGGACCAGGGAATCATCTCTGTGCAAGGAAACAGTCATTATTTTCCATGACTTGGCCATACCCATGCCACCAACATACACGGACAGAGTTCTTGGTTAGGGTTGACCCCTCCAGGTATGTCCTGGTGCTCTGAATCCTCAGGAGTCTGGGCAGTGCTCAGAGCTCCCTACTCACACCATCATATAGGTAGGAAGATGAGGGGACCAGGAAGGCAGATGGCAATGTGGGACACAACTCTGTTGCTCCGTTGCCCATGGAAAATCCTGTTCATCTGCAAGTTGTTTCCTCCCAAAGCCAGGTTCCGCCGTTGATGCTGGTGTACGCCACCTTTGGTGTGTCTTTGCACTAGGGCTGAACATGAAGACAACATTCACAGCCTCCTACTGCTAATCCTGTGTCTTGCTTTGTTTTAAGCAGAGGTAGCAGAGCCCAGAGCTCTGCAAATGTCTTGAGGGGATACGTAACATCCCTACCAGACCTCAGTTCTGGCTTACAGAGCAATTAATAAGCCATACGTGGCAATGTATGTACCAGAGCAATTAATGAGAGGCTTTGAGCAACTTGGTGTAGTGGAAGGTGTCCCTGACCATGGCAGGGCAGTTGGAACTAGATGATCTTTGAGGTCCCTTTCAACCCAAACCATTCCGTGATTCCATGATTCTATGAATATCAAAGACAAGGTTTTGATGCACTTGCAGCTGTGCTTCTCTGAGACCATACGGCTGTGAAGCCCAGGCAGAAGAGCATAGGATATGATGCTCAGGAAGTGCTCTGCACGGAGGTCTTGTTACAGAAGTTTTCCAGAAGAAAGGACGTGACATTGTTCCTTATGAACTTTCCTCCACAGGAAAACCTTCTGCCATACATTACATCTTCAATACAAAAACATTCCTATGCACCCCCACATACCACCAAACATGTCCAAAAAAAACCCCTCTACAAACACTACCAAGGAATAAGACTTTCATGGTAAGATCCTGCCCTCATGGGCATTTGTATGTGTTTGCTTGTTTTTATTTCTACTTTTAACTGAATTCTTGCTTTTAATTTAACACACCTACTTTTTAATTGCACCATGTTGGACATCTGTGAGGACCCCCCAATGGGTGAATCACACATGACCACACTCGCTGAAGTTGGCCCAGCTCATTGTTGCAGGCTGACTGTCACCAGGGAAAAAAAATCTACCAAAAATCTCATCCTTCTAAAACAATGCACAGGAAGCCTGGGTGACAACATCTCAGTTCTTTGTCTTTTCTTTTCCTTGTGTCAAAGAGTAGAACAATACTAGGTGGAATCAGACGGAGGAATAAGACCCACGTCTCCCTTTGCAACATACGCTACTGCTAGTAAATTTTTGCTGATGATCTATTTGTGGGGTTCATGCTCCTGCCCCTTCTTTCTGGTATCTGGACAGCTTGTATATAAAATTAATAACAAGAATTAAATCCCGAGTGAGCTCCAGGCAATATCTGATCCTTTTTCTTGCCAAGGACGAAGCACTGCTCCATGTGGGTTTAATAGGACTGTGCTAACCAGAGTAGTGTAGAAGAGGAATTGTTTTTTTTAACACAAAGATTTCTAGAGATTTTGAAATATAGTCCCAATAGGAATGAGAAACCAAACATTTATATATTCTTCATAGATAGTTCTTGAGAGGGAAATTACAAGCAGCCAATGAAAGCATTTAATTTTGGCACAATGCAGCATGATTTTGATTCTTAAATTGTATCATCTGTTACAATATATTATATTATAAAAAGTGTGTTACATTCTCGGCAGTTTAAAGACAACAGTTTAAAAATGAAAAGTGAAAACTTTCCATTGCAGTATCATGCGGGAATCAAAAACAGTACCTCCCTGAAGGACTGGAGGCCTGTGAGAGCAGGAGGCAGAGGGATATCTTGGAGGCTTTCACAGTGAGTGTCTCCAGTAGAGCAGGATGTGTACGTGGACTGGTACAGGCAGGGGTGAATGGCACGGTGGAAGGAGCTCTGGGCGACTGAAATGTGTTGGGGTTTTTGCGGCAATGGAAGATCCCTCCAAAAAGCAGGTGGTGGCACACAGCGGAGGGACTGGGCAGCTCTTCAGTCATGCTCACGGCCAATGCACCCAAGTCATCTCGTATATCTAGGATCCCAGATCACTCATGCCAGTGTCATGGTATGGAGACTTGGTAGAGAAGTCAACATACTGTGTCAACCCAAGGGTCCATCTACCTGTCTCTGTATCCAGTAAAATACACTTGAGAAAAACCGTGATAAAGGAAAAGACAAGTTTATTCCTTTACCTGGTGTATGTCCCAGTGACCAAAACTTAGGACTCACCTGCCTAAGGGCTTTCATTTCATCTTTGTGCATAATAACTCTTCTTGGACTTCCTCCATGAACTACTTCAACCACAGATTGAATTCACTAATACACTAGACACTGAGTGCATGGTGGCCTAGAGTTGTGCACTTATTCTTACTTTGAATGAGGAAAAAGTCAAACGAATACAGACAGACTAAAGTCTGTCTCATATCTGCTCACACAAAATCCTGTTTACGACCTGTCCATATTCAGATTGTGAGAGAGAGTGGACAGTCGCTGCATTCCTGTTCCCGCACCATTCTCGTGTTTATATACCTTTGATAGATGCTCACGTCTCTCTGTTCCAAGCTGAATGGGTACAGCCTTCTGTGTCTAACGTGGAGGCTGTCCCAGGTCTCAGTCACTCTTGTTGCCTTTCTCCAGATGTTTTCAAATCTGTCCCTGCCCTTCCAGCACATGTCTCAGAATTGCGCACGTACTCGAGGTGCAGGCACACGGTGGATCTATAGCTGCAGGAGCACATTTTGTGCCCTCTTGTTCACCTCATCTTACTGTCACCTAAAGACTCTGAGACATGAATGAACAGTGCGCCAGCATTTGCAGAAGACTGCCCGGAGCCACTCCAAGATCTCTTTCCCGAGTGGTAACAGCTAGCTCAGCGCGCAGCTTTGTAAATGATTGCGCCTTGCTTTGCAGTTATTGACGTTGCATTTCACCTGCCGTTGTCTGACTTAGTCACCAAGAATCATGAAGCCCTTCAGTAACTCTTTGCAATCAGCCATCATTTCTCCCTGCCAAAGTGGAAATGCCAGAGACTGACAAACACCGAAACGTCCCTTTTTGCTGAGCCGATTAGATTATGCCTTACAAGTGAACTAAGGACAAAAGATGAGCTTGAAAGAGATTACTCATCCTAAGTAATATAAACTCATAGCAGAAAATGAAAAGTTCAGGAGAACAAATTTCCTAATTATCCTCAAGACTCCAAGCACCAAAGTCAGTATATTTATTAATCTTACAGTTCAGGTATGCGTTTTTCTGTATGTGTCGTCTATCCTATTCTTTAATTGCCGTGTCTCTTGTTCTGTTGTCCATCTTTAAGGTTGTTAGCTGGAAAAATATTGGATATAAAAGAGAAGGTAGGTATGAAACCTACTCTATTTAGAGAAACTACAGGATTTTACTGTTTTCTCTAAATTTTTGTAACCCTGAAGAATGAAATGAGTTTCCTAGCACAAAGAGGATAAGAGCTCTGAGCGTAATTAAACATGTCGTATAATAACCTGGAATATTAAAACGAATTGCTTAATTGAAATGAATAGGGTGAACTAGTACAGCAATACAGCTTCTGAAATGGAGAAAATACAAAAAGGCTCCGATAAGAAAAAGATCAAAGTTGTTATGTGCTGATGCCGTCTCCTGAGTGTTGAGGGAAGCGCATTATGGAAGCAGAGTGGAGAAATCCATGAACCTAAGAGCAATAAAGGAACTCTCCTCCAGCAGATACAGAAGCATGGTGTGGGAAAGCTGAGCTCGCAGAGACATCTTAGATTTCGTAGAGTCCCTAGGATCAGCTTCTTCCCCAGCTAAATGCAACCAGTGAACGGGAGTGAAAAACTCTATTCACCATTGGTATCTTATTTTATATTTTTTACTACAGAAAACTGAAAGGCTTCTTGCACAATCAAGATAAATCATTCTATACAGCCATATAGTTCTAACCTATTCGTATTGTACTTATGCACCTGTATGATGCTCCCTGAAATTAGTATAAATATCGATTGTTTATGGGCAATCAAATGTACCTGGAAGACTCAAGTGCTAAGTTTATTGAGCAAAGGGTCACAATAAAAAAGACTTTTGCTTTCTATTCTATGCTATGCTATGCTATTCCATTCTATTCCATCCAGGGCTGTAAGCTATGTAAATTAGCTCATCTACTTTGTTAAGACTTAAGCTTTGCCATCTGCCTGGCACCTAAGCAATCTCAGAGTGCTCAGCCTCTTTCCCACTCACACAAAGGACTCAGGCAGCAGCCCCTTTCTCAGTTGTCCTTTGAAGGACTCGTCAGTCTCCTTTATATGCTCCACTGATGATGGTATTTCACTGATGAGAAATGAGCCACAACTTCAAAGCTCACAGTCACATAACCCCTTTGGCCAATATTTGGATTCCATACGAGATGGCCCTTGAAATGCCAGGAGGGATGCTTCTTCTCAATGACAAAACGTGATTCCACCACAAGTATCTGACAAATTCGTTTCCAGCAGCAATACTTCATCATTGCAATGTTCTCAGCAATATTGAAGAAATTTGTAGATTACTGAACGGATCATGTGGGCAAGTTCGAACGTTTGTTGCAACGTGTCATCTTGGAATATTCCCAGGGAGCAGGATGCAATGGGTCTTATCTATCAGTTTGTCTTGCAAAGCTGTATTCTGTGAGCTCACGTGCTCTGGAGGATTCCTGTCTCGTGTCACTCCAGCTCTCACCTATCAGCTATGCTCTCTCTGTCATCCTCCTGTGAGACTGTACTTCAAAATAAAATACATTCACCATTTAATATGTTTGCTTACTCCAGCCCGTAGTCACTAAACACCCTGCAGATGTTTGATGGTAAGAAATGTGCAGACAAGAAAATTAGAAATAATTTTAATGCCTAATTTTCTTTCTGAAGTATTAGTTGGAATTTTTTGGTTTCGTTTCATATTTCTGTGCTGCACTCTTGAAAAAGCATTGTTTTCATCTCACTTCTTCCACTACCTGTCCTCTTTGTAGTGGACTACAGGACACACTTTGCTTGTAGGGACGTGATCTTTGTTTTGAGAGGTTTGTTTTGATATCCTGAAACAGTGCACTCTTGTGGTCTCCCAAGTAAGATTATCACATAATTTAGTTCACTCTCTGGGCACTTTCTCTATACTATCTGGGGAGGAAGAACAAGGTTAAATCGCCTTTATTGAAGAAATCTGAAAACCTTGTAGATTTCATCATTACGCTGCTGCCCAAGCTACATAAGATGATGAAAATCAGCTTCAACTTTCAGTCCTGAAAACCTTTCTTTTACTCTTCTGAAGGCATTTGTTCAGAGTCAGTGTTGTAGGAACCTGGACTTTGCAGCAACATGATGTTACACATGACACGCACCTTACAAAAGAGCAAAAGTGAGTGCCAGATGCTGGTCCTCCAGTTCAGCAGTGAGAGGGTTGACGTGTGAGTATTCCTCTGGTAGTTCCGTGGTATTGGTATGGACGGTTTGGCGGATTTAGGAGGATTTTTTGTCAGCCTTTTTTTTTTGTTCCTCTCCTGAGAATAAGGGATGCTGCCTTCAGCCTGCTGATTTTGTTGCTCTGAGGGAAAGGTTTGATAATAGTTTTTCTGTTTCATTAATGTCTCTGATTGCATTCAAAACAGTTTATTCAACTAATTTTTGTGCTGTTCCTGGGAGGTTTCCTTATTCAGTCAGAAGCGAGGAAAGAATTTTCCCCTCTTTAGGAGGGAGAGGAGAGAGCAGGCAGCGCGGCCCCAGCTGCCACACACCCGAGAGGCTGTGGTTTTGGGTTTCCCTGCCAGGTGGCAAACACAGATCAGCTGGTGTGGGAATTGCCCAGAGCCCATCTGTGGTCAAGCCCAAGTGAGAGCCATGGACAAAAAGCACAATACTTCTGTATTACCCTACGGTAAAAAGTAATTTTGCACATAGAATTATCTTTATTTTACAGAGAGCAGAGCTGGGGCTCAGTAGTTTCAGGCCAAGCATTTGGACAAGAATAACACAACAGACTAGTGCCAAAAGGCCAAAAGCCCTGGGTCTCTCTGTGTGCCAGTTCATGTCAGCTGTAGGGATGTGACAACCCAGGGAGAAAAAGTTAATGTACAAACAAGCACCAGAAACACCAAAACCTGAAAAATTCAAATGCGCCATGGTCCTGTGCACCCTCTTGTGCGTTTACAGCTGCAAAACATGGTCCTCCCACCCAGACTGTATGGTTATGGCTGAGATCTTGTGGGCAAAAGTAGCAGTAGATCACCACACAACCTCTGTAGATTTTAGGGCAAAACTCTACCCAGAGAGAAGGCAGATTTGGAAATTGTCGACTCTGGCACTGCAGTCCCTGAATACATGGCCGGCCAGAGTAGGGTGAGTCAAAAGCTGTTGATGAATTCGACGAAGGGATTTGCCAGAGTCTCCAAATGATGGCTGGAGACAACCGCTAGTTCAGGAAGACCACAAACCCTGGAGAAGTGGGAGCTGGAAGGGATGGGGGAAGCATGCTATTTGCAAAAGGAGGTTTTCAGCAGAGCAGTGCCTTGAACCAGCTCCTTGAACTATGGGGGGTCACACAACGATCATGGCAGTCCAAGGAAAGGGGTAAGAGCAGTGGCTGGAGGCAGCAAGCTGGGCAGGGCACAGCAGAGCCCTAGCCAATGTCAGCTATGCTGCAGCGGACCGCATGCACTGGTCCTGTTCCTTTGCACTGCTCCTTCGGACAGTCCATGGGAAGCCATCCATGCACTCCCAAGCCATCGTAAAGGAACCTGCTGCAGCTCGGCTTGTTGTTACTCTATGGAGTCTCCATGACAAGGGAAATCACACAGTGGCTGATAAGCCTGCAGCACTTCTGTTAGCCAGTTACTGTGAAGCCATGGAGTCTCCTTTGAGGTTGACATCCCAAGTATAATTTATGCAGGAAGAGAAGTCTTTTTAGCAATTTCCCATTGTTTTTAGCCTCATCCTTTTGTGACAATCCTGTCGCAGGAAACAGGAATACCTTAGCTAGGGATGTGGCAGGCTTTAAACACACAAATGTAGTTTTTATCTCTCTGCAAATAGCCTACTCATTTCAGACACAGAGTGCAGAGTCAGCCAAGAGGTGCCTGGGTGGAACCTTCTGGCCTCCCTAGTTGCAGCCAGAAGATGACCATAAATGTCCACCCCACCTTGGACCTCTCTATGGTGATGGAAAAAGCAGATGCATTGAACTGCAATGGGGATAAGACTGAGATTTGTAATTTTCTCTTCTCTCCCAGGAGAGGTCTGGTTCTGTAGGACACTTGAAATCCCTGGAAGAAGGTCCTGATGAGAGCAGAGACCTTAACGTGTGACGTATCCATGCAGGCAGGCAGACCCTCATGCCTCCAGTTTGCCCGCATCAGTGTCTGCCAGCAGCTACTTTCAGGTGCACGGTTAAAAGGCATCTGCCAAAAGTAAAGAGAAAGCCTGAGAACTTTTTGCTTGTCGTTCCAAATTTAGCTTAATGCTTATGGAAGGGAAGCACCAAACTGAAAAATGCCTGCAGTTAACTAACGGCTGTTTGGGGATAATTGGCAGCTTGGCCATTTAGCTCCTCAACTCCTTACAGGGTCTTGGATTGAATGCAAAAGAGTTGACAGGTCTTTCCTGATTATCCTTTTGTAATCAGGAAATGGGAGCTGGCGAGTGGTTTTCATCCTGCTGTGAAAGCACCAGGGAACTCATGCCTCCATCCACGTCTCCATCCTCTCCCCATCCACCGCAAGTGCCTCTTGTCTTTGGGTGGGAAGTGCCTCCTCTCACCTTACGAGCACTCTTGACGCCAGCCTCGATTAAGTGTGGTGCCCTACAAACATTTATTCTTCATGACCAAATCCCTTTTTTGGGTCACATAGAGACTTTCTTTGGGAACCAAATCCTGGAGAGGACAGTTTAATTAGCCAACACCTCGTTGGTACACCCTCCCCACCAGCCCCGGCTCAGAATCCAAATGGCAGATTTGATGCTTAGGACAACAAGTAAAACTTCTATAGATATGCCAGTGACGAAAATGGATCTAGGGAAAACGTAGGCCCTCTCCAGAAGGAAACAGGGGACCTGGCTACCCAGGATATGGAGAAGGCTGAGCTGCTCAATGACTTCTTTGCCTCAGTCGTCACTGACAAGAGCTTTAGCTGCATGGCCCAAGTCACAGAAGACAAAGGCAGGGAACGGGAGAATGAAGAACTGCCCACTGTAGGAAAGATCAGGTCTGAGACCTTCTTAAGAACCTGAAGGTGGACAAGTCCATGGGATCTGATGAGGTGCACCCGCGGGTCCTGAGGGAACTGGCAGATGAAGTTGCTAAGCCACTATCCATCATATTTCAGAAATCGTGGCAGTCTGGTTAAGTTCTTAATGACCGGAAAAGGGGAAAATAGTCCCATCTTTAAAAAGGGGAAAAAAGACCCAAGGGAACTACAGGCCAGTCAGTCTCACCTCTGTGCCCAGCAAGATCATGGAGCAGATCTTCCTGGTGACTATGCTAAGGCACATAGAAAGGAAAGAGGTGATTGGTGACAGCCAACACAGCTTCACTAAGGGCAAATCCTGCCTGACTAATTTGGTGGCCTTCTATGATGAGGTTACAGCATTGATGGATACGGGAAGAGCAACTGACATCGTCTACCTGGACTTATCCAAAGCATTTGATGCTGTCCCACACGACATCTTTGTCTCTAAACTGGAGAAAGATGGTTTTGGAGGGTGGACCTCTCAGCGGATAAGGAATCGGCTGGATGGTCGCACTCAGAGAGTTGGCGGTCAACAGTTCAATGTCCAAGTGGAGACCAGTGATGAGTGGTGTTCCTCAGGGGTCAGTACTGGGGCCAGTGCTATTTAACATCTTTGTTGGTGACATGGACATTGCGATCAAGTGCACACTCAGCAAGTTTGCTGATGACACCCAGCTGTTTGGTGTTGTGGACATGCTGGATGGAAGGGATGGCATCCAGAGGGACCTCAACAGGCTGGAGAGGTGGGCCTGTGAGAACTTCATGAAATTCAACAAGGTCAAGTACAAGGTCTTGCACATGGTTCGGGGCAATCCCAAGCACAAGTACAGGCTGGGCAGAGAATGGATAGAGAGCAGCCCGGAGGAAAGGGACTTGGGAGTGCTTGTGAATGAGAAGCTCAACATGAGCCGGCAATGTGCACTGGCAGCCCAGAAAGCCAACCGTATCCTGGGCTGCATACAAAGCGGTGTGGGCAGCAGGTCCAGGGAGGGAATTCTGCCGTGCTCTCGGGAGACACCCTGCAGTGCTGCATTCAGCTCTGGAGTCCCCAGCACAAGAAGGACATGGAGCTGTTGGAGCACGTCCAGAGGAGGTCACAAAGATGATTCAAGGGCTGGAGCAACTCTGCTATGGAGAAAAGCTGGAAGAGTTGGGGCTGTTCAGCCTGGAGAAGAGAAGGCTCCAAGGAGATCTTATTGCAGCCTTCCAGTACTTAAAGGGGATGTCATTGTTTGATGCGGGGGGGGGGGAAGGTTCTGGTGGCAGGGGCTGACTACCAGAATGGACTCCCGTCCCACTCGGGGCTTGAGCCAATCGGCACCTCTGTGAATTGCCCTATTTATGTCGGGACAAAGGAAACTAAAAGGTGTGCCTGTGCCTGGGAGCAAGGAGATGGGAGGAGGGCGCTGGCCCCACTCCCGGCATCTGGCTGGGCGGCTGCCCGCACCGGACCGGCACCACCCACTCAAAATGGTGGCAGCGGAGCCACTCAGGGAACTTGGGGAGTGCCCCACTCCCGGGGTGCCCACTGGGTTGAGTTCACCAGAGAGGAATGAGATCTGAGAGAAATGGCCACACCGACACCAGGTCGGTGACGATGGAATGGGACGAGGTGTGCTGGAGCTGAGTTTCCCCTGCAATCGGTGGCGAGACGGCAGCGGCCCGCTGCAGCCATGATGGTCCCGGTGGAGGAGAGACCCACTCTCAGCCCGTGGAGAACCCAGGTCAGAGAAGAGATGCCTGAGCCTGAGGACGGTATGCATCTAGAGTCTGTGGGACGACCACTGTCAGTGAGGAGGTGTTTTGTTTAGAGGAGATGCCTGAGCCTGAGCACAGTCGTGAAGCATGGGCACAGGTAAAGACGCATTTAGAGTCTGTATGATGAGGCATTTAAAGTCTATATGACGACCCACTCCGTATCGAGTGGCCACAACTCCCTAAGAATCCGAGACTGTGGTAAAGCCCACACTGGAGCAATCTGATTGGGAAGAATTGCAACCTGTGGGTAGGACTCACGTTGGAGAAGTTCGTGGATATTCCTCGTGAGTAGGGGATCCACTGGAGCACGGGAAAAATGGTGTAAGGACTCCTTTAAGAGAAGTGGCAGTAACAACATGGATGAACTGACCTGCACTCTCCCATTCACTGCGCCCCTTGTGCTGCTGTGGGGAGGAAGTAGAGCCGGGAAGAAAAGGAAATAGGGGTGGAGAGTTTTGGTTTTAAGATCTGGCCTTGTTTTCTTTTTATCCTTTAAGTAACTGGTTTTGCTAGTCTTTATTCTTTTAAGTAACTGTTAAATAAATTGTTTTGCTTTAAGAAAGCCAAGTCTGTTTTGCCCGGGACAATGGTTGTAGGGTGCTCCCTGTGTTCTTGTCTCGACCCTCATTTATTATATTTTTCTACTCTCCTTTTACTGGAGTGAGAGACCGGCTGCGTGGAGTTTAGTTTACAAGGGCATGTAGTGATAGGGCACGGGGCAATGACTTTAAACTGAAAGAGGGTAGATTTAGATTGGATATAAGAAAGAAATTTTTCACTGTGAGGGTAGTGAGGCACTGGAGCAGCTTGCCCAGAGAAGTTGTGGCTGCTCCATCCCTGGAGGTGTTCAAGGCCAGGTTGGATGGGGCTTTGAGCAACCTGGTGTAGTGGAGGGTATCCCTGCCCATGGCAGGGGGGTTGGAATTAGATGATCTTTGAGGTCGCTGCAAAACCAAAGCATTTTATGATTCTGTGATTCCATGAATCTATGACCATGAACTTACTCCAGTTTCAACATGGCCAGGTCACACTGACATCAGCAGTTGGGTCCTACCTCATTCCAATTAATGGAGCTCAGAATCAAACTTTGGTTCTTTTTCCATTCAAATCCACGGCATGGCAGATTTCCTTCAAGACAGCAAAATAATTCACTTCTCTGCCATTTGGAATAGAAGTTTTGTGTCATTATTTTTTTCTTGGTCCACTAGGAGAACACGGTCCAGAGTTTCATAACAAACATGCGAAGAAATGTGTAATTATTGTCTAAAGAATTATATGATTATATTACAAAGTGGAGATGTCCTTGTCGTTAGCAAATCTCTCCATAGGCACTTTTTTACTGGGAAGCTTTGAAATTACTAGCATAATAAGCTGTTCCTCAAATCCTGATTGCTAATTAAAGACATATATTATTGTCAGCTCCCCCATTGGTATGTGAGCTCGATTTTACCTCATTATAATATAATAAATGCTTCTTTTTTCCTAGTCTTTTCTTTTTTGTTTCCTTTTTTCTTTTTTTCAAAAACAAACTTGCAGAAAACGCCACTACATAAAATCAGGCTATTTTTTTCCCTTCTGGCAGAAAACTGTATGGTCTATTCTGCATATTTTTCACCTCTTTCCCACAAATAAAGGAAGTCCAATAACTGTATTGACTGCTCCCAAAGATATCACACAGCTTTAGAGCTAATTAAAAGTCTGTCTCTGTGCAATTGCCGTGGAATAGGTTAAGCGCAACCGACGTGAGCAGCAAAATACTCAAAGATTTTCCTTTGAAACCTCAACCCCAGAGCTATTCTGTGCAAATACTAAATGCGGATGTTAGTTCAAAAAAAAAAAGCAAGAAAATGATGGTTGTTCTCCTCAAGCGCAGAGGCTATTTAAATAACTTGAGAGTCCCAGAAGGGTTACATGACCCAAAATTGCAGAGACAAAAGAAGATGTAAGATGTTAGACTGCACAATTGGGACAGGCTGAGCAGCATCTCCCTGCAGCGGCACCGCAGCCCAGTCAACATCACTGGAATCAATCGTGAGAGGCCAGAGGAATGAGAAAAGACAATGACTAACCATAAAGTGAAGGAAAATAAAGCAAATATGTCCAGGACAGGTTGGAAGTATTCTCCATCCCCTAAAGCTGTGTGCCTGCCCCAAAGATGTGTGCTGGAACGTGCTGCTCTGATGGCTATAGGTTGTCTTTAAACAACAGCTTCAAGCTTCCTGGAGAGGAAATCACGCTTTTGTGCGTAAATGCATTATGTTGGGATATTAATTTAATAAAAAGGTAAAATCCTTGCAAAGAGATCTGAGCAAGTGAGATACAGAAGGATAGTAACAATGATAATACCGCTCGTGTATTGGATGTCCACGTAGTCACCTACATCATGCACTCTTCTTCATATGCCTGCCAAGAAAGAGAGAGATTCTTCATTCTGTCTTAGGAGCCCCAAGGGAAACTGCATGCACACTACAGTGAGCATGAGGAAGAATAGTACCTCTCATCGTCTCCCAGTCCCCATTCTTGACAAGCCATAGTCTCTTTGTTGGAGACCCATTCCTCAGAGATCATTGCAGCTTGAGACTTGGGAGTATTTTTTGAAAAGAAAAAAGAGTGGGAAATCCACTTTTTATTTGCATGACTTCTTTTGGTAGTGGCTTTAGCTGGTGAGCGGTGAGCCTGGGAATAACCTGCAAGGTCGTTCAGGAAGAAGAAAGCGCTTCTCTTGTGCCGTGCCTGTTGTCATTAGACCCTCAAACATAAGCAGATGCAAAGCCATGCCGTTTACAAATAATGACACATTTTAACTGCTGAACAACCCCAAGCTCATTGGAATTCGTAATCTCAGACATGCAGGTTTTTGTGTTTGAACACAGACGTTTTATGTTCCTGTGCTACTCTCTTAAATAATTTTGTCTGAAGGAGCAAAATGAAAAGCCTGTTAGGCTCCCTTCTCAAAAACACGGACTGGAAGTCTCTTCACAAATGTGATGTGTCTTGAAGGAAGGAGAATGTCTTCTTGTAACTTGCAAATCCAGTACAAAATATACCCTATGAATTTAAAATCACGTTGGATCTTAGCTCATTTCGGATTCCCAGGTAAATGTCAATTTGAAAATAAAAAACTGACACGTTACATTTTATGTAGGAAAGAATGACAATACTTCTTGAGGGGACTAGGAGGGTTATACAGACAGAATGAAAATTAATTGAAATGGTTTCCAACCTTGGGGCCTACTCAAAAATGCTCCATTCATCAGTGAAGCAATAGAGACTCTTTGAAGTAATCCCTAAAGATTAAATGCTCAGGAGGAAGAGTATAGATGCTATAATGAAAACTTATTTGACTCGAGCAAGGGAAATTCCCCTGGAGAGGACCGGTCAGCAACAGAGGCTTAGCTGCTGGCCAGGGTCAACCCACCACACCTGTTATCTCCAAGGCCTTGGTAAGACACCCTCCATAATGGCTCTTCAACCAGCGTCCTTTAACACTCCCCGGTGTACTGAGCCTCAGCTCCTGCATCTCTGCTATTCCTGACGTCCAGAGGCTCTTTCCAACTTTTACCAAATGAGTTCTCCAAACACAACTCTTCCCTTGCCCCGCAAGAGAGTCTTAGCAGTGCTTTACTCTCCTGCCTGGAGATGGCCAATATTACACGTGCAATTCATCTGTCCTAACTTGGGTGCTGAAAGCTAGACAACTTGGGCGTAGAAGGAATATATCAGACTTGGGCAAGAGGATTTGAGACATTTGTAGATGGATCAATACAGCACAGGGAATGTAGAGGATGTGTCCTTAATAACGTCGACAGAATTATGAGGAGAATCACAATTATAATATCTGAATGTTTTAATACCGGATACAGTGAGTTCATTCAGTCCTGATGAGAAGCCACAGTACAGTTACCCTGCCACTGGGACTCCTCAACCAGTGAATCCCGCTGAGAAAGGGTGAGTGAAAGGCTCAGCTCCGTGTTTTCCCAATTCCTGGATCTCAATAAAATTTGGAGAGTTTCCGCAGGAAGGAAAATCCTAATCAAGAAAAAAAAGACTTGTGAGTCTGTTCTTCATCATTGGGAATGACTCTTCCATGGCAGGGCAGTATCAGTTAGATCTTGATGATCCTGAAACTAAATACTCATCCTGTTCACAGCAGTGTTCCTCAGGTATTAGTACTAGTTTACCTGAAAGCTGTGATCCCACTTCAGTGCTTGATAGACGATCCTTGGATGGTGCCTAGTGAGGTTTTTAGACCATGAATCTCACTCCTCCTGCCGGTCTGAAAGTCGTACGTAACCCATGGGGAACATCCAAGACAAACCTCCATCTCAGGGTCTACCGTTAGGCAGATAGGGACCGTTCCCACCCCAGGCATCCTCTCTCTCATCCCCAGTTGGAGGTACCAGTATCCCATGCAGGGGACTGAGAGTTCCAGGGTAACAGTTCCTCTCCATTGGGCTAAAAAGTGACACTCAGCTTCCATAACCATGCTGTGGTATCCCCAAATAAGTTAGAGACAAGAGCAGTGTCCTGTCTCTCCAGGAGACTATGAGGCTACATAAATTTGCAAGTCTGGAAAATTCCCAGCAATGTGGGGAAAAAAACACACAAGTTGTGCATACCCTAAAACAGAAAAGACCCAGTCTAAGAAACGCCAACATTGCAGTGTGTTTCTATTTCACTTCCTCACCTCACCAAATTAAATTAATTAAAAAGCTTTAACTGGACTTATAAATCTTGGAGTAATTATTCTCTCAATAATAATGAATTGATTAATGGATGCATTAAGAATTATAATAATTATTATTAAAATTTATGTCGTCCAGTTATTACTAGTACTTACTAAATGCCTGCTAATAAGTGGAATAGAATCATTGAACTTTCCCTTTAAGAAGTTAGGAAAGTGAAAGAAAGAACAAAGTTGCTGGGAGCCAAGGGACTGAGTCCTGATGGGTGCCCTTCACTCCAAGTCGCTCCAAACCTCGATGCTGTGGTTTGCTGAAGGGAATGGTGGGGAGTGCACTTAGAAGGCCAAGATACATACAATAAGAGAGAGCAAAGACCTTGTTGCTCAGTCATTAGAAAGACACTTCTCTGGGTGCACTCCATTTTCTTGGGGTTTTAGCAAACTACTTTTATTAGGAGTAGTTTCACAACAGGGCTTGGCTGACCTTGTGAGCTGGTTCGGGCTGCGATAGCATTAGCTCTTTTTTAGCAGGTTTTGGTTTTAGTCTGGGACTCACTAGGAGAAGAAGATTGCTAGCACACTGATGTTTAGAGTTGGCACTTGAGGCCTCAAGGACTTTTCAACCGTTGTGTTCTTGCCAGTGTGCAGGAGCACAACAGGCTGAGGGGAGCATGGCCGGGACAGAGGGTCCACTCTTCCCCGTGTCATTTGAACTTAGATTTAGGATTGAGGGTCAAAGGGATCGATGGAGTACTACATATCATGCAGCATCATGGCTGGTATGTAGATGAGGGTTGACCAGAAAGAAGGGTTTTTGCTCTTCCAGGGGCTCTCACTCCCAGACTCTCACAGTGCGCACTCTCTCGTTCTCTTTTCCGGCCTCTCATTCATCCAAGATTGCGCTGTTGGGAATTAGATGTTTCAGGATCGTTAGCAGGACAGGCCTTGGTCACTGGTTGGTGAGCAATTACACTGTGCATCACTTACTTCTCTCTATTATTATTACACATATATATCCATATATTATTATTGAATTGTTCTTACCTCAATCCACATGTCCCTTTTCCCCTTCAATTCTCTCCCGCATCCCCTGGGGGTTGGGGAGGGTGAGCGAGCAGCTGTGTGGCATTTAGCTGCCAGCTAGGTTAAACCACAGCACCTTGGAAGCAGTCTAGGGAAATGCAGAGGAAGTCTTCCAGGCAGTGCTCTAAGCATGTGCAGAATTCTTCTGATGACAAAATGTCCGTGTTTGGAGTGGGGATGGTGTTTCTGGAGGTTTTGAGAAAATCAGAAGTACATTGGCTTTGTTTCTTTAGCAAACAGTTACAAATTGCCTTGAAGGCAGAGGAATCACTGAAGCTTGCAGTCCCATGAGCTTGTGCATTTTGTCTCCTGTTCCCACCAAGGTCCCCCTTGGATGTCCATGCCAAGATGAAGGCAGCAGAGCTGTGGCTCACCTGGAATGGTCTTTCAAGGTTAATCCTCCTTGGAGACGATGGGTGGCTCTTCTCCATCACATCGAAAGTGGTAAACCTCTTTGGGATAGAGCTTCTCAAGCAGAAGAGTTTTAAACCAGAGTGGTTTCTGAAAGGGAACATGCCCAGCCAGGATTCTAAAGCCATCCCTCTGCATAGCCAAAATCAGACCCTCACCATGAAACTGCTGCTCTGGGTTTTAGTCCTTCCTGTACAACTGTCTTGTGCTGTCATACATCAGGAACAAGGAGGTAGATGTTTCACTGCAGCTTTCTACTCTTTTCTATGTTGTCACAAATCATTGCACACAAGGCATCAGGTGGAAATCAAGCTATACCTCTTTAAATGCACTTCTGCTGAAAACCTAGAAATCTGGCAACTTCTCAAGGCAATTATCTCAAAACTAGGTAGTTAATATCTACAGTGAAATAAATCCTGATATGATTATTTTATAGTTCATTTTTAAAAATTTTCCTAAAAATATCTGAATATAGAGATACAGTTGTAAAGTTGTATTAAAAATATACATAGAACAGTTCAAATACTGTATAAAAATTAGCATTTGTATCATTGGCATTGTAAAATACTAGTTGTCCCTTCCACTCTCTGGATATTCCCTGCGCATGGCAGGTGGAGATGTTAAGGCCAAGTCCAGCTGGACTAGTTGACTATGACCTTAACTTTTGTTTGTGGATCAAGTGACTCTTCCACCTCTCTTGATTCCTGCATTTTCTAAGCAGGCTGAGATCTTCACCCTGTGCAGATGGAAAGCACAGACTTTTGCACTGAGAACTTTGAGACTTCAACAATTGCCACTAAAAGGCCAGACATTGAGCACACGGGAGAGGGTCAAATAAGACTCCAGCTGCCTTGTAGCAAGAAGAAAAGAGCGCATTTATCCACCTTGAAAGAAAAATGTAGACCTGTTGGCACTACAGAGCTATCATTTCTGTTGCAGTGCAATAATTCGTGGTATTGTACTACCTTCATTACCCTTTTCTGTTTTATCATCATATGCCTGTCACTGAAAGGAAAACTGAGATCTGGGAAAGGCTACGGAGAGAGTCGATGCTATTGCCAGCAGCATTCATAGCGTAGCGCTTATTCCCACTGATTTTGTTAATGTCTACACTGGCTCCTCAGACCTGTGCCGGTGCTGGTTTTCCCTGGGACTTTCACCTCCACGTTTTAGCATCACTTCCACCTGAATAAGGAGATGGCCGATCCCGACTTCTGTGGAAAGGCACAGCATCTGCAGATCTATGCAGACAGAGATTTTTCTTTTTTTTAAAATAAATTGCCAAGTGACCTAACGTGTTAATATTCCACTAGGCAGTCATGGCTGAGATCCCTACTGGCAGTAGGGCCATCCCAGGATCAAAGAAAAAGGAGATATTTTGGACTTGTGCAAAACTTTGGCAAGACCAAACAAGCCTGTTTCAGCTGCATTCTCTCATTTCCTCCTGAGAAGTTCAAGACAACTGTAAAGATTTAAGGCAATCATCCATCTGGCTTGTTGTAGACACATCCCCAGAGCTGAGCCCTCCACCCTTCCTTCCAGAAGTGCATGTCTCTGCTGTCATCCCATCACTGCCTATTTTCATATGCTGTCCTCGGGCTGAAGACACTCTCTAACATGGAACCATGGGGTAAATCCCTTCCTTTCTGGTGGCACTGGGGAACTCACATCACGGCAGAACTTGAGGAGGTAGGAAAGATGAGGAAAACAAAAACAGGAGAAAGAACAAAATGAGTATGAATGATGAATCTAAACCTCTGAATCTAATCCCAGGAGTGATATCAGCAGGACACACCATGCACAAAGTCCACCTTAAATAGAGGTTTCCTACAGGGCCTGATGGACCAGAGTTTCTAGGCCATCAGAAGAATCATAGAATCACAGAACCATAGAATGGGTTGGGTTGCAAGGGACTTAAAAGATCACCTAGTTCCAACCTCCCCCTGCCATGGGCAGAGACACATTCCACTAGATCAGTTTGCTCCAGAAGAAGAGAGAAGTGGTCATCTAAGGTCAACTGGAGGGTCTTCTGGACTGACATGGGCTTCAGGAAGACACGCCTGTTATGAACATTCATATTGATCTCCCAAGGCAAGCCCATCCGTTTTGGGCTCCAAAAGACAGTTAATCTTAGTTAAGAATAAATACACTCAATTATAGGAAAGGAAAAAAAGTAGCGTATTTATTGTGAGGAAATCGAAAGTAATTACTTCAGAAAAAGTTACATTGGGGCCTGAAAGTTGGAACATTAGTTGTCATGGTTTTTAAAGCAGTCGGCAAGGACCATTCCACCACATGCCTCTCTGTGAACCGGGAAAGACTGGAGGAGCAGTGAAGAGTTACAAAACAATCCTGCTTGGACCTGATAGTCTTTTCCGTACCTCAGTCCCCCACTTCATCTTAGCATTCATGTCAGGAGGTTCTTAGCTGTCTCTGGAGATTGCACTCTGGCCTTCTTTCCTCCATGTCCCTCTGTACCAGCTGCCCAGACCAGTACTTCCCAGGGATCCCCAGTCTGACAGAGGTCTCCTCTTCTTTCTCCTCTGCCTTTCCATCCGGCCCCTCCACTGAATAAACCACTGCTTCCTGATATCATGCCTGCTCTTTTCTCCATCCTCAGGGTTTTAAAAGAACATGAAAACTTCTGCTGCAGAGGCTCTGGTTTTAGACCAGCACAGCGTCTTCCAGCGGGACACCTTTTCCCCAAGCAACTGGGAGCTGAACCTCAAAGTGTGATGGGTAATCCATCTCATCAGATCAAGTCATTAACAGGTTATTTGCTGACTAATGAACTCACTTTGAGTGGGGGGGCCATAGGGAGATCCCTCCCACTGTCTCACTTGCCATGGCAGCTCTCAGAGCTGCACTACTTAGACCCTGAGTCCTCTGCTTGGGCAGTGGAAGACCCCAGAATACCTGGGGCACTGAGGTGGGGAGCTGGACAGAGGGGCTCTGTACTAGGTTTGCTAATGAGATCTCACTCATTAGGCACGTTGTATAAGCCTGGTACATTAAAGTGACCCTGATTTCACACCAGGACGAAAGAAAAGACAAGGGGGATACTTTTTGCCAAATTCAAAATACACCGCTCTATTATCTTGGATTATGAAGAGACGAAAGGCCATGGGTAGCTGGACTGAAGCGATTCACTTGCAGCACGTGGGTGCACTCAAGAGCGACATGCTCCCTTGATAGTCCTAGTTGGAGCATGTTGGGACTATGTCCCAGCCTGTCCTCACAGAGAGCATTTCTGTACTAGACACTCTTCAGTTTAATACCGTAGGACCTTCCTCGAGATTTATCCAAACTGGACCCTCTGACACTTCCATCATCGCCCCTTGTGTAGCTCCCACCATCCGAGTTACTTCACTGAAGTGAGGAAGATCTGCCTTTCCTGTCTCTACAGCACTGTCTGCTCTCACTGGCTTTCAACGTGCCATTGTCCCTTGAGCCTGAGCTGCTGCACTTCTTATTTGCTCTGAAAACAGTCGGTTAAGTCTACTTCCATGCTTTAGAAGCTCTCAGCAAACTGTCAAAGAAAAACATCTTTTCCAGTGGTTGCCATAACGTTTAAACTGCTTGCAACCACTCGAAACTGCTAGGGAATGGCAATGCTAATGTTTTAGCACTTGCCTGCCACAGAGTGAGGAGCTTCTGGACCAAAACTTTCACAGTCTAGGTCATGTTCTACAACTGTCGTCACCCTGTGATGGAGTCCAGACTTGTTTCTCACGGGGACTGTGACAAGATTGGCGATCTGGGGACCCCTCAAACGCACAACATTTGAGTCTGTTTGTGACCACCTCGTCTGCCACCAAGCTTTAAGTACCAATGTGCTCAAGGACCATGGTCCCCTGGCTGATTCCCAGTGCAGCCTGCAGACCATATACCCATCATTGTATAGGCAGATTCATAAAAATAGTTGAGAAACATTTTCAGCATAACTCCTCTTTTCACGTGTCTCACGCAAGTCACTCGCAAGTAAATGTATTCTCCTTTCTCTTCAGGCCACCTGATAACACTTGTTAAAGTCTTCTCAATGTAGCCATCAATCACTCAGAATAACATTTGCGAATTAGGATGTCACAATTTGACCTTGTCCAGGTTTTCTCAAATTTCTGCTTCAGAATTTGACTTAAAAATAATTACAGGAGGGACCATCTTCATTCCCTACCTACTGTGGCACAGCCAGCATGTACCACATGAAGTAAATAAACTCTAAAGGTAGTAACACCAGGAAGACCACCATGATCACATATAAGTGCTCTTCTAGGGTACGATCTGTTTTTATTTGTCTTCAAGTCTACTATCTGTAGCAGAATTAGATGGGTTCTTTTAGAAAAAGGACAAAGGCTAAACTGGAAAATGTACGATCTCAGTGAACCCAGAACAGGTAAGGCATTGTGGTGATGAATTAACCCACATTTATGTCAGGTCTTTCTCTTCAGTATATTTTTCTTGTGTGAGGCACTTCTGCACTGATCCAAGTCCCTGTTGTACATACTATGAGGATGATGAGGTGATGATCATCCATGAGGATGATGATGGCACCCAGGTGCCATCATCCCACCATCATCTGAGAAACACGGTCAATCCCTGTCGGCTATCATATCAGAGTGCAAATATTTTTCATGCCATCAAACGACTCAGTTCTCCCCTGAGGCTTATATCCAACCCCATTTACCTCTAAAGAGGTAAAGGACCTCCAAAGTCCTGCCTTAAGAAGAGCATGCACTCACTCTTGAGCCTTGCCAGTGGGACAGCAACAGCCAAGGTCCCACAGGCCTTCAGGCAGAGGCACCTGTGAAGCCCTCTCCAACTCACCTCCTCCTTGCTCCTTCCACTCTCTCCTAACCACGTCCCCCACTCTGCTCTCCAGGAATTCTCCAGGAACATAGGAGTCTGGTGCCACTGCCTCTTTACTGAACTATTTCCTTGTTTTACATCAAACAGTGGCAATTATCCTGTCTAGGAGCTTTAATCAGTAGGACCCAGAAACATGCCAGCCTTATTTGCTTCCCCTTCAGGGACGTGGGATTGCTATCCATCAGTGCTGTTGTCCTCAGCTCTTCTTTTCTTTGTTATTGCGTACGATTGCTGATGTGCTCTGTCCCATGGCCATCATGTTCCAGGCGTGTCTGGAAAATTGGATCCCTCGAGGAATTTCTGCAGACCTTTGGGGTCTTTCCACCTGGTCAACAAACCTCTGTGGATGTAACCAATGAAAATGTTTCACCCTTGGCTCTTCTGCATGGAGGAGATGTCCAGACTCCTGGAGAGGTCTGCAGTCGAGAACTTGTCCAGCAAACGCTTTTAACAGCTTCTGCAGCTGCAATTCTCTGTATTGCAACATAGAAACCACTATCACAACTAGTCATTCTGGTGGACCTCACTGGTGTTTCTACTGCAAAATAACACTGTACAATAACAAGTCCAGTACTGTCCAGATGAGTACTGTATCAGCACAGTAATATTTGTCACCTAAAAAAGAAAAACTCTTAGTCACAAGAGAATTCCTATAAACCAGTGCTAATCATCAATTATTAGTCTTCCTTTAACTCCGCATTACTCAGCTGCCCTGTTGCTCATTGTGGTTTTCCCCATGGCTGAAGTTACCTATAACAGTCATGTAGCATTTCCCTCAGCTCTCTGGCGCTTCCCTCTTGCTTTTAGTTTACTGGAAATCTCCTTTAGTGTTTCAGAGAATTCCTTGGCCTGATCTTTTTGAAGCCGTTAATGCAATTATCCGGATACACTGATTTTAGAATAATTGCATTTAGCTATCACTGTTAAACCACCCCTTCAATATAGTCTCATTCAGGCAGTGATTACCAAGATAATTTTGCTTTTTCAAGAGAGAGTTGAGGAAATGCCCTCTGTCTCAGAGCACTGGTTGGGTGCCACTATTACCCCACAGCAGAGAGATGCTTCAGGTGGTCTCTCCTCCTCCTCTGCAGGGAAGATACCCGTGATGAGTAACACAGCCTCTCACTGGAGTCATCTTCTGTCCTTACAACTCAAAGACCAAAATTAAAGGCAAAAGCAGAGAGGATTTTGTCCCATATGGACCAAATCTGAGGGAAAACGGGGCAAGAAAAGACACTTCTCAGAGAAGATTATAGCTCTGTCTGTTGTTCTTTTAATGCTTCAATCCCGGTGTTTGAATGCGATCTGCCAGCATTTATAACTAAGTGCTCCTCGAAGTTTAAAAGCGTTTGCTGCGTGGGTCGGGGCTGGGAGCAGAGGGCGACGCACGCTCCGTGCTTGCCGTTGGAAAGATAAATCTCAGCCTGTGCTCCTGCCTTTGATGTTAAAAGATTCGTGTGTCTAATGAATGTGGCAGCGGAACATAAGTTTTCACTGGCGCTGAGAAAAAAAACAGGCTGTTTTTGTGGGCACAATACTGTCCTGCTTTAAGGGAGCTGCCAGGTTACACAGAGTTTGGAGAGAAATCATTTCGGAGCGAAACCGTTATATCGAGCCTCGTAGGGCGTTTATTCACAGCTCACGTTGCCGCTGAAAATGAGCACAACAGCAGACACGGAATGGTACGGCAGCTGCGGCAGCGTTGAATCACGCCGCTATTACAAACCTGATTTAAAGCCACGGCAGAGGGAAAAGCAGGAATAGTGCCTGGCTCCGTGCTCTGCACTGCAGGCAGAGAGGGGGTCTCTGAGACATCTCCTGTCATACAGCCTTGAGCAAGGGGAACGTAAAATCAGGAAACATTCTGGTTGCAAGGGAGCTCAGGAGGTTTCTCAACCTGCTGGTTAAAGCAGGGTGAATGTTAAATGCAGACAAGGCTGATCGGGGTTTTGAAATTACAATGCCTAATCATACAGCTTGGAAGGTGCCAATGTGCTGAAACATCACCTTCTGCATATAGTAAAGTGTTTTATATATATAAAAACCAGAATATACAGACATTGAGAGAGAGATCAGAAAGTCCCTTTCTGGAAGATCCCATAGGAAAGGTCTTTCTGTGGGACTGAAAGGTTTGGGACAGACAGAGCTGGAATAACCGCTATGCTCAGCATTTTGGAATGGTAAAAAAAGGCTAAACGAACTGCTGTGCTTGCTGCAAGGAGCTATTCCACTGCAAAGACGCGTTCATAAAGCATGAACGATGATATCAGTGTGTGATGTTGGTGAGACAATTGGTTACAGAAATATGTGACAGGGAAATGTCAGAATACATCAGGCTCCTGTGAATGGAGGGGTACATAAAGGTTGTAATATCATTTTCTTTGGATTAGCACTTAAAGCTGTGTTCTTGCCCTGGTTAGGCAACGCGATCGCCTCAATTGTCATGCCATGACACATGTCCCGCCGTACAGTATGTGTAAGTTTGCACGTTTAAATCTTATTTCCGCAGGAGCTGGGCATCCCCCTTGAAAGCACCAACATGCTGTAGCAATATTTTGTAGAGCCAACATCCTCTTAGTCATGAGGGGATCTTGGAGTACTGAGTTTAAGCTGCGTGCCAACTCAGCAGCTCTCTGCTGCCTGGATGCATAAACTTACAACTCCTTAAATTGCGTCACTTACCGAACATAGATTATTTTTAGTGAGTTGTCTAAGGAAAGAACTCTAGGACTGCTTTCATGCAGGAGAATTGCATCTCCCCTGAAAGCTGCTGCCGTGCGGAGCCTCCAGATCTACAGCCGACGTCGGTTTGCTGGCCAAGTCACTGCTGTGTGCAAAGCCGTGCGTATGCTGTGGAGCAGAGCCCTCTGACACCTGCTCCGGTGATAGGACTGCAAGAACAGCTGGCTGTAAGGGCAAGTTCATCCACCCAACCAAAACTTAAATTAATTGGCACCCCAATACAGAAATTGTGCTGCCTGCTTTTTTCAGCACAAGACTAAAACCTCTTCGAGGATGACAACACCTCTTCTGTTGTTGTAGACACGCTGGAGAGAAGGGATGGCATCCAGAGGGACCTTGACAGGCTGGAGAATTGGGCCTGTGTGAACCTCATGAAGTTCAACAAGGCCAAGTGCAAGGTCCTGCATGTGGGTTGGGGCAATCCCAAGAACAAGTACAGGCTGGGCGGAGAATAGATTGAGAGCAGCACGGAGGAAAAGGACTTGGGAGTGCTGGTGGATGAGAAGCTTAACATGAGCTGGCAATGTGCGCTGGCAGCCCAGAAAGGAAATCGTATCCTGGGCTGTATCAAAAGGAGCGTGGGCAGCAGGTCGACGAAGGTGATTCTGCCCCTCTGCTCTGCTCTCGTGAGACCTCCACCTGGAATACTGTGTTCAGGTCTGGGGTCCCCAACATTAGCAGGACATGGAGCTACTGGAGCGAGTACAGAGGAGGTCCAGGAAGATGATCCGAGGGCTAGAGCACTTCTGCTTTGAAGACAGACTGAGAGAGTCGGGGCTGTTCAGCCTGGAGAAGAGAAGGCTCCAGAGACCTTCCAGTACCTAAAGGGGGCCTACAGAAAAGCTGGAGAGGGACTTTTTACAAGGGCGTGTAGTGATAGGACTAAAAGTTTTTAAACTGAAAGAGGGGAGATTTAGATTAGATATAAGGAGGAAATTTTTCACTGCAAGGGTGGTGAGGCACTGGCACAGGTTGCCCAGAGAAGTTGTGGCTGCCCCATCCCTGGAAGTGTTCAAGGCCGGGTTAGATGAGGCTTTGGGCAACCCGGTGTAGTGAAGGATTTCCCTGCCCATGGCAGCGGGGATGGAACTGGATGACCTTGACGGTCCTTTCCAACCCTAACCATTCTATGACGCCTTTGAAGAAACTCATCCTCTGAATATCTATCTCTAACAGTGGTGGTAAAGGTAGAACTTCTCAAATAGACCTCAGAAGGTCCACATGGATTGACCACTGTGCATTTCCAAGTACTGAAGCAGTATTTTTGCAAGGGTGGCAGAGATCTCTGCATCTTTTTTGTGTTTTCATACACTACAGAGCTCAGCACTCAATTGTGGGCCCTGAAGTCTTCTGGAGAACATTTTTGGGTTTAGAAAAACTCCTGGAGACCCATAAAATAACGTGCAGGCTGTACTAACTTGTGTCAAAACATTAGATTTAGAGTTCAACATGACTAGGTTGTATTTTAGGAGGACAGCTGTCTTCTCCTAGACATAAACATTTCCAGCAGAAGGAAAAATTAATGTCTGTCAATGCGTTTCCTTAGAATTTAAAATTTTCCTGAGAGATTTGTCGGGCCTCACTGCACCATCCTCCGACCACCAGAGACCATCGCCCAAGCAAGGGACCGGAGAGGAGCCAGCAGAGCTCCCCAGGGTCACGGACACGAACCTGGAGCTGGAACACGGTCACACAAAGCAAAAGATTGCAGAACCGGGGCCGTTTTTAAAAAGAAATAGAAGATAGAGAGCAATCCCAGCTGGCCATAAATCACTCCGGGGTTTATTGTAGAGAAAGCAGCCGAAACAGAGAGCCATAAACATGACTAATGCACAGCCAGAGAAAATGATCCCGCCGGCATAGCTCCGTTTGAACGAGTGCTGGTGCTTACCCGACTCACGTCCGAAAGGGCACTCCGTGGTTTGGAGCTGGCGCGGAGATGTGTGATGGGGAGAGGGAAACAAGGAAGAAACGAGAGAATCTCCCCTGTTTGCTCTCTCCGCGAAGGAAAGTGGAGGGGGAATAACCCTGACCTCCTGGGCTGCTGGCCTGAGGCACCACTGGCCCAAGGGGTCACAGGCACATCCTCCCCTCACATATAAAATCAACTGCAAATATTATTTATATTTAAGCATGCAATTATTAATTACGTCACCAGAAGCAGTGAAAATTTACCATTAAATTAGACATTGCACAGGGGAATATCAACCACATGGATCAAATTAACTCGTATTTATTACTGGTTTCTATGTTCACACAGTCTTTCCCAAACATTCCTTGTAATTTTGGCTCTTCCTTCACCCTCGTCTTGCTCTGCTTGCTGCCGTGCTTTTAGACCAGCAGTATATCACAGAAAAGGTTCTTTACTTAATCTCTTTGCTAGCCAAGGAAGCAAAACCACTATAGAAATGTCAGTAAAATAGGAGAACATATGTTTTTTAAAAGTAGACACAGATGCTGAGGAAGAAAGGTTTTGAAATATGGCCCTGAGGTCACGCAGAAAAGCTGCGGTGGAGGGGCAAGCGAGCCAAGGAGCGTCAGACCTTTGTCAGCACGTCCTCTCTCTTTTGGTCATGGTTGCAATATTCACTTTACATCCCTCTCCCAGTCTAGGGTTGACTGTCATTTCTGTGTTTGAGGAAGGAAAGGGTGAAAATATCCACTATTCTGGGAGGGAGTTGGATCTTTCTGGATGACCAGGAAGCCTTCAGTATAGACCCGTCTGAGACTTTCACACCTAAATCATGGAAGCTGCAGACTAGCCTTTCCTCTTGGTGGACTCACAGCTTGCAGATTCTTCTCAACTGGGCCAGCTATGCCCTTTCTTGGTGAAGCTGGGGAGATGAGTTTTTCCTTTGAAATTGTCTGTGCCGGTGTTTGGTTCCTGTCCCAGTGGGTCTCCTGGAGCCAGGGAACACAGTCAACACCCTCGCCTTGCGATGTGAAGCTGAACGCACCTGCTCAATGGCTTCTTAAGTGATGAAGTGAGGTCCTATCTGGATGTCCAAGCACACATGACTCCTCCACGTTTTCAGCAAGAGGAAATTACTCTTCGGGCTGATGGCTTGATAAATCAGATTCACCTCTCCCAACAATGATGGATTGGTCCTTCCGTTCTTGCACAGCGTTGCAGAGCAGGACTAGAATTTAGATGTCCCCAGACACTTATGATGAGAAGCCACCTGCTTGTGTTGTGGCCCAGTAAAGCCACAGTCCTTCTTTGTTCAGTGGCTAAAATGGTACTTGAGAACATCTCCACCACCGCTGTGGGCATAGCTTGTAAGGCAACTGGTAGGGAATTTCATGCAATGCTCAAAGGTGGTAAGTAATCAGGTGCCTGGAGACATCTGCAGGACTCAAGAATTTACAGGTCTGTCCTCCGAGGCATCTGTAGGACTTTTCATGATCATGAAGTTCTCCCAGATTCTGCCAAGAAGAGATACATTAGCAAAACCTGTTGAGTTTCCAATCTTAAAGTGATATAGCCCATCGTATGAGCAGCCACAACGGGCAGCATGATCTAGCTGCGAAGCTAGAGCAGTATAGCGAGCTCCAACTGCTGCAAAGTTTATGGACTTTATCTCTCCCCAAGCAGCTCTACGGGCTTTTGACCAATAAAGCTGGTTCACTGTGCATCGCTAGAACATGAAAATCAAATGCTCAGTGTGAACGTTTTTTGGAAGAAAAATTGATGAGTGTAAATGTCACTCTCCTCTTTCCTTGCATCCGCCTGACGCTGTGCTTCAGAAAAGCCTGCACCAGAAAAAGAAGAGATTAACGTCGTTTTAAATAACCAATCATGGTGCTTATACTGATTAAATGAAATCGGCAGATTTAATGTATTCATCTCGGCAGCTGGTTGCCTCTCTAATATTACCAGGCATTAATAGAAGAGAATGATTTTTAAAAAAGTTGCCAGTGAGCAACTGGAGAACTGGAGAATCTGCATTAGTAATACGAAACTATTTATTCGAAAGAAAAATATGTATCACTTCTCCTTCGAGAAACGGCGCTGACTTTACTCTGAAATATTATAGTCACCAAGCGCCAGTACAGGCTGCAATACCATTCCTGCATGTTTTGATAGCGAATTCAACAATGCAGCAAATGCAAAAATCCAGTCTCAGCTTGTGTTTGAACAAGGGTCGTGGCACCTCTTCTGGCTTTTCAAGCTTGAAATTTTCCCCTCCTCTTTGAGGATCCTCCCTGAACTCTACATATCCCACCGTAATGGATGGTATTTTTTTTTATTTGCTAGTGTTCTGGTTGTGGGTTTACTTCCCTCTGGGAGTCTGAGCAGGTCAGGCACCTCTCGGAGGGAGGGATAAAGGGACTGATGCTCCTGCTCTGGGAGCAGCTGAGCACAAGGAACTAGAAGGATCAGGGTTTGGGAGCACTGGCCAGGAGGCAGAGCAGTGAATGGACGACCTGCAGCTACAAGTGAGACTGAGCAAGCACTGGCAGGCTCAAGGAGCAGAGAATAAAACAAAGCAGTGGCAAAAAGGCAAAAAAAGCCGTCCTAGAGACAGGTTGAGCTGTGCAGAGTTCACCGCAAGCAGGAAAGCCTCAGCGTCACGTGAAGCCAAGCCTGGGAGCAGGCAACTGCCCGTGGGAAAGATGAAGATATACACATAAACCTATTTCTATTCTGTCTTTTTTGTCTAGCTCCTTGGATTTGTTATTATTGCTAAAGAAAATATTGTATGCTTTATTCCAAAAGGCTTTGGGTTTTGAATGTAAAGAATTCTTCTGGCTTCTTTGGAGAGCTCTCTGTAAAAGAAGGTGCAAGCAAATTTACCACAAGGCTCTGTCAGATTCAAGACTCCATCGCATTTGCACAGATTCTAGTCTTTGGCCAGAAGGGCTGGGAAATTCTTGTTCCTGAGATCAAGGGTCTGGCTTTCAGATTTCTGTCTCATTGTCCTAGCAGAGGCTTCCTGGAGCTGTGTAAGGAGGTCACAGCATTAAACAATACATTCAAAGCAGCAGCTGGGAAATACTGCGCGTCAAAGGAGGAACGGGCTGAGCGTGGATAAGTCGGCACATGTATTTCATAAAAAAAAAACACCTCCTCCCTCAACACCTTGCCTCTGGACAACTGAACATGAGTGGGAGACTGGAAACCATAAAAGGACTGAGAACTTACTGCCACTTGCCTGAGGAGTTGAAACAGGAATGACAGTCTTAATTGGCTGCAAAATAAATTCGTGATGAAATTTCTAGTCTACTGAAACCACTGGGCCCAAAACAGCGGCTGCTGGTGGAAAGCAGAAAGCCGTGGCAGTGGGAGTGAGCCCACAGGATTGCAGCGAGCTCTCTGGAAATTCCTGGGCTTGGGGAGAGAATGAAGGAGCTCATAGCTCTATTACATGTGAATGGCTTCCCACAGGAATATTTGGCTTCCAAGACTTTTTATTTTATTCTTTTTAGGATAAAAGTCTCAGTATGGTACAGCAGAGGCCAACAGCTCACCAAATCTGCAGGAGCCAGGGAAGAAACGACCATAAAAAAAAGTCAGCAGGTAGTTTTCTATGCAGATGTTTTCCTTTATCAGTCTATCAAGCTTTCTGCGGCTGAATTTCAACCCCAGATTTAACAAAATCACTGCCCTTCAGCCCTGTAACAAATTCAGCCCACTGGTATTCTCCCACCCCACAATCTTTTGTATTTCTTTGATACCAAACTTATATGTTAAGAAGTAGGTGGAATTGGGAGTTGGATCTGCCCTCCTATGGTATTTATTCTCCATGGCACTTGCAGGCTTACAATGTTCTAGTAACTTACTCTTTTTACTGTAAATATGTCTTCGGTAATTTAAGCAATTAATATTGAAAACAATCGATACTGCAGCCAATACATTTTTTTTCAGGTACTGTAATAGGTGCTGTGCTGGTATGGAGTTTTTTGATACTGCAATATATCATTCGAAACCCACTGTTGTCTTCGGGATGGTCTATGAAACAAGAAGCCCCTTCCCGAAAGCATTTAAATGTAAAACGTACTATTAAATTTCCCTGCTATGACTTTAGGGCTTTGCTTTGGCAGAAAGCACGCTGATTTCCCCACCATACAGTATTACAAATGCACAGGAAAATGTAAATGGATGTCATTAGCGCATACGAAACAAGAGAGTTGGAGTTACAGCCTTGTGCTTTTTGAAAAGGAAGCGTTAAAGTGTCGTCACATCTGATGTGTGGAGGTTTTCCCTGAATACAAAAGGTGTTCAGTCACAAAAAGACAGGAGATTGGAGGGAAAACTAAACCTGAAATAAACACTCCTAGCACTAGAATGCACGTTGGCTCAGACTCAACACCAGCTCCAGCAAAATCAAAATATGTGATGAAGATACAGACGACTGTATCACTCAGGGAAACATTTCTACTGGTCCCAAATTTCAGGCTCTTGGAGAGAGAGTTCTATCATAAGGCAAGTCAAGGTCCTTGATGAAAATTCCTCTGGCTCATTTTTCATGGTAGCTTTTGATATGACCACTGGATATTTGGTTCTGGGGAATTTCAAGAAGTATTGAAAAGTGATGAATTGAAAAACACCTGTCAGACTTCTTTTGGATTTTGCATTTAATTGAATTTTATCCTGCATTGTCCCAAAGTGTCACTGAGATTTGATGTGTCTTTTATAGTTTCTGTGAAGTGTTATCTTCCTGGAAAAACAGAAAGTGTAAAAAGCCACCGAAATAAGCTGTGTGTAGACACATTATTAAAAGCTGATCTATGTGTATTTCTACAAGTGGATGGGAGCGCCGGTCCCACAGCCCATCCCAGCACCGTGCCTACTGCCAGTCACAGAGGTTTAAAACGAGATAGATATTTCATTCGACATGAAAGCAATACTCTCTCAGAGAGACACGTGACATTTTTGTGTCCAATATGTGACCAGAATGAATCCGTGGATAACGTCCTTCCATGGCATTACAGCCCCGTCCTTGTGCTGAAGACAATGTCCAGAGAGGTAGGAGCCTGCTTTACCATCCTGCACCTTTTTCCGTTTCTTGAGTGCCCTGTGCAAGGTTAATAGCTGCACATCAGGAAATGGATCTTTTTCTATCGTGAAAAAGATTTAATCTATTCTACACCTATTTCTATTTGGGGATGATTTTATTCGTAAACTGTGTTACTGATGCTCTGCTAGGCTGTTAGTCCTTCTTCCATAGCATAATAAGCAGGAGCCAGGAAAAGAAAGTCCTTTTCAAGCACCCCCTCACTATTTGCCGACCATTCCTACCACCCTGCGCTGTGGGCACACCACAGCCCACAGCGAGCCGTACCCCTTGCTGGTGCACACCATATCAAAGGGACAAGGGTCTGAACAACTCTCTGAGATCAGTTCTACTCTGTTCTTGTGGAGACTACCCCCTGCAGTGCTGCGTTCAGCTCTGGGGGTCCCCAAAATCAGAAAGACATGGAGCTGTTGGAGTGGGTCCAGGAGAGGCCACAAAGATGATCCGAGGGCTGGAGCACCTCTGCTATGGAGACAGGCTGAGACAGTTGGGGCTGTTCAGCCTGGAGAAGAGAAGGCTCCAGGGAGAGCTTCCAGCAGCTTCCAGTGCCTAAAGGGGCTACAAGAAAGTTGGAGAGGGGCTTTGGACAAGGGTGTGTAGTGATGAGAAACGGGGCAGTTGCTTTAAACTGAAAGAAGGGAGATTTACATTAGAGATAAGGAAAAAATTCTTCACTGTGAGGGTGGTGAGGCCCTGGACCAAGTTGCCCAGAGAAGCTGTGGCTGCCCTATCCCTGAAAGTGTTGAAGGCCAGGTTGGATGAGGTTTTGAGTAATCTAGTCTAGGGGAAGGCGTCCCTGCCCATGGCACGAAGGGTTGGAACTGGATGATCTTGAATATCCCTTCCAACTCAAGCCATTTTATTATTCTATGGTTTTTATGATCAGACTGCAGCTGTAGCCTCGAAAGGGCACCGTAGGGAAGACCCATCTTCGTTGCCCACGTTTCCAGCTTGCTCCACCTGAAGGTACTCATGCCTCAGCCAGATGAGAAGCCACCTCTGCAGAGCCTGGAGTCTGGCATTAGAGGGATTCTTAGTGTGGGCAGCCATGGGGACAGGTGAGTGGTGGGGGAGAGAGGGGTGGAGGCTGGGTCACAGGGATGCCGAATGACCTGTGCATTGAGCAACCTCTGCAAACAGAAATTCTGCCTTGTCTGCAGAGGAAAGAAATCACAGCCATGTCCCCAGCTGAGCTGCTGCCAAAACTTCATTTATGAAATGGGCCCCTGAGCTCCAGAAGTACAAAGCCGCATCTGGGGAGAAGCAACAAAGGCTGATAGGGCTGTTGGGACCTTCTGCCAGGAAAGCAGTGGTTGCAATGCTCCCTTGACACTGGTCATTGGCACGTCTGCTAACCCCGGACACCTCTCAGGCGGGGTGGCAGATGGGCTCTCTTCCCTTGAGCTTAGCACAGCAAGACGCAGCTCTCACACCCAGAGCCAGCACAGTGCAAATAAAAATCTAGCACCCGTGGTGTCCCCTGCTCCCTGCTGGTCCTCCACTACAGATACGTCTTGGACATCTTTGGGGATCAGACATGTGAGCAGCAGGGTGAAGCTGGAGGGAGACAGGCAGACACGGCAGAGCAGGCATTGCTTTTGCACTCTCATGGATTGGGCAGGAGGTGGGAGACTCAGACGCCCAAGTCCTGGCTGGGAAAAGGGGACGGGCAATCAGCAGTGCTACAAAATTGGAAGAATTACTTTTTTGGTTCAGAAGTTTTGCTTTAGAATAAACCACGGATGCCTACCATATCTCAAAAGAAACTTCACACGATCTGACTCTGGAGTCAGCTCTCTGTGCATCCATGGCTCCACGACAGTTTTGCATATAGCAGAAGGAGATCCTGCAAGCCCAGGCAGGTGATGGGCATTTCCCCAAATTTTCAAAAAATTTCCATGCATTTTCCCCAAACTAGAAGCCAACTGGTTGACAATAGGGCTCAGAGAGAAGGGTAAGGTCATAGGGTAGATAGGGTGTAAATAAAAGGCAGTACGGAAAGGTTACAACAGGACAGAACAGTGCCCAGGCGGGACTTGCTCTTCCCGGGACAATTGGAAGGTCTTTCCCCATCTACTTTCCTCTCTCCCTGCTCCTAGATGCCAGCACAGATGAGATCTGACGACACACTCACAGAAAGAGAAGGAAAAAGTGTTTCCAGCGCACAGTTTTCTGCATTACATCTGATAGACCATTAACAAAAAGGACATTTCTAGCAAGTTGCACTGATAACTTGCTGATGGAAGTGAAAAGAGAGTGGCAGAGGAGCCAGATGCTTCCAAAACTAATGTCGTGGGTTAGGTTGAACCGTCCCCCCCACCCCGCCGGTCACTCCCCCTCCCCCACCCCCAGGAATGAGGGAGAGAATTAAAGGAGAAACGGGAAACCCACGGGGTTGAGACAAGAATGATTTAATACAGTGTAGGTGCTCACCACCCCCTTGTATGCGAAGCCCGTCTCGTCCCGAAGCTGCAATCCCGGACGAACGCGAGGCCTTGAAATAGAGAGGGGCAGAGAGGGAGAGATAGTACTCCAAGAGTGGGAGTACTGGGAGAGAGAGAAAAAAAGAAAGAAAAAAGAAAAAACAACAGAGCAACAGCGCAGCAAGCACAAAAGAGCAAAAAGCGCAAAAGAGCCAAAGCGCAAAATCCCTTCTTCCCCGCTGACCCTCACTTTTATAGTGGGCATGACGGTGCATGATATGGAATACTAATTGGCCAGTTTGGCCCTCAATCTTAAGTTCCACCACAAATCACAAGGGGAATCGTGTCCCCCTTGTCCCACCGTGTTCCTGCACTCTAGCACACTGAAAAGTCCTTGCAGTTTCACTTCCAACCACAAACATCAACTTGCTATCAACAGTCTTCTCAGAGCGAGCCTCTGAGTAAAACCAAAACACGGAGCTCTTCTGGCTGTTAAAAACTTTGTCCCAGCTATAACTAAGACAGCTAGGAAGAAAGCCATTTTCCCATCCTTGCCAGAAGGCATGATCTCCATCACGTATCCTCCCCATCCTCCAGCTTCATCAGCGAGGCTAACCATGACAGCTGACAGGGAGGAAAACGCACCAGAGGGCCCTCATAAGTCCCTCACACTTTCCCTGCCTTCCTCTCTTGGGTGGGCCTGGAGCGGATTTTCATGTCCTATGTTTTAAAGTTATAAGCCAGATTTTACGCAGTCGAAATCCCCTGTGTTTACTTCCTGTGAGTGATAAAACGCCGGGGCTTTGTTTGCATTTTGGCGTCTGTCAGCGGCACATTTCCCTAGCAACTTTGATGTGATGTCCGTGCAAGTTATTGGGGGTGGTTTTAGCACACAGAGAGGAGGGACAGTCATCTTTGGTCTTTAATCAGGGCTGCTGAGAAAGATAACAGAATCAACTCGATTTCTCCTGATAGCAACTAAGTCTGGGTTGTTGCAAGCAGGAACACAGAGGAGGGGCAAATCTCTCAGAAAAGTTATATCCTAGGACGAGACAGTGAAAGCAGCAGTTCTTCTATTGATCTCCCCCAAAAAAATGTGGGAGTAGACTAATCTCAGACCCAAACTACTTAAAATGGATTCAGAGCTACCACCGGGACATGCAACTTGTTCACACAAGGGTCCCGTGGACAGCACAGGCACAGATGGGGATGTGTCTGCAGGAAAAGACCACCAGTGTCCACAGTAGATATTTTCACCCGATAGTCACTTACTCCCCCATCAAAGCCTCACTACTTTCCCCAGGAGTGGAGAAGTGGGATGCTGGTGGGGAAGGATCAATCCTGAAGCTGCTGGGTGGGTAAAACACAGCACGGGCACACCCATGGAAAAATATTTGTCCATTTAAATGTAAAAAAAAATATGAAAACTGTAACTCTGGGCTTATGACTTTGCTTAGGACAGTGGGAGGAAAAGAGGGGAAGCTATCACTATTAAACATTTAAAACTTTTCTGTATCCTAACTGAATACAATAGAATGATTTAAGTTGGAAGGGACCTCAAAGATCACCGAGTTCCAACGCCCCCTGACATCGGCAGGGACACCAGGTTACTCAAAGCCCCATCCAACCTGGCCTTGAACACTTCCAGGGATGGGGCAGCCACAACTTCTCTGGGCAACCTGGTCCAGTGTTTCACCACACCCATTGTAAAAAATTTTTTCCTTAGATCTAATCTAAATCTCCCCTCTTACAGTTTAAAGCCATTGCCCTTTGTCCTGTGACTATATACCCGTGTAAAAAGCCCCTCTCCAGCTTTCTTGTAGCCCCTTTAAGTACTGGAAGGCTGCTGGAAGGTCTCCCTGGAGACCTCCAGCCTTCTCTTCTCCAGGCTTAACAACCTCATCTCTCTCAGCCTGTCTCCATAGCAGAGGTGCTCCAGCCCTCGCATCATCTCTATGGCCTACTCTGGCCCTGCTCCAACAGCTCCATTTTCTTCTAATGTTGGGGACCCCAGAGCTGAACAACAGTACTTCAGGGGGGTCTCACAAGATGTAGGGCTGAAAAATTTAACAAGAAAGTCCTATTCCAAATGTTTAATTAGGCACTGGCATATAGTACACATTAAAGATTCATATATTCTAACCAGTGCACAGAAAACTCAATACGCCTGAAATAAAACCTATTTCTATGAATAGCATGGTGCATCAACCTTAGTTTTTGACAACGATTGGTGCTGCTGAGGGAAAACAACCAGCATGGCCAATCTGTGACCAACAGGCCTTGGGTGTCTCCAGGGACCTTCGGAGCAGCCAGGTCCGCCTGAGAAGCCACAGGAATGTACTCCAAAGGAATGCCTGGATGTTTGTAAAGCGTTAAGGTGTGTCTTTCTGTAAAGCTTGAGGGTACAGTCAGGGAAATAAATTGTCTGAAGGCTGTAAATACACATCAACATTTTTAAGAAGAAATACCATTTGTGAAATTAAAAATCCTCATAAAAAATATTTCCCACCTGTCAGGTGAATTCACCACCTAAGACAAATGTCCCACACCACAGTGAATGACTTTAGGACAAGAAAAAATTGGGAGTAACTTGGAAATAGCAAGTCCATGTTGTAAAAAATGAGCCTGATAGAAAAAAGCCACCTGATATTTTAAGGCTAAAGGGCAGAATTAATTTCTAACGCTTGTTTTGCTCTCTTTCAACAGTATGTCCTAGCAGAGGAACACTACCCAAGGGCTTTGGTTTTTCCTTTTTAATGTCACATAGCCGTGCTTTTTGGGTGGTCAAGCAAGAGGGTACTGATTTTCGGCAAGTGTTGAATTCTTACACTTGAACTTCTGTCCTGTTTGAGCTACTAGAGCAGCCGGAGCATCTCACGGCTTGTTACAGCCTTGGAGTGAGGCCACATCTAAGGCCTGAATTAATTTTTAAATTCATAAATCCTGGCAGAAGAGCGATGATGGAAAAGAAAAATGAAACATACCACTGGAGTCAGGTCATGTTAGAAGACTTTTACAACAAAGCCTACAATGGAAGTGTTGGGTTTTTTCCAACTTTTTTTCTGGATATCTGCTGGCAGAAACTCTTTGCCAAGCCACACTCTGCCACCACCCAAGGACTCAACCACTGGCTGCCCTGAGCATCCCGCAGACAAGGGGAAAAATTCTTCAATTTTAGCCATAAAAATGCCTCTGCCAGCAATAGCCACGGTGTGCTGGAGTTTCTTCTCATTTGCAGCGGTTAGTCCTGCTGTTCGGATGGCACGTGCTTGAATAAATACGTCCCAGGATGCCGGGATTTCTCAAGCAGCCACAGCGTAATTGGCACCTCAGCCAAAAGGAGCACGAACATTCCTGGAAGCACAGCTCTGGGCATGGCGCGGTCACCGCTGCCCTCCGGCCTGAAACAGATGGGGACCCTGGAGCTCCTGGCGTGTCTCTGGGCAAGATGAAGCAGAGGATATTCATGCCGCGTAGTCTTCCTATAGGCAAAGTGGGTTTGGGACCTGCAGCATCCGACAGTGCCGTGCCCAGGAACAAGATGCACCAGCACAGCCCTGCAAGAGCAAGAGCTGGAGGGGCCATAGGATCACTCGGGGAATATAAAAGTCAACAACCCTTTTGATTTCCTCGGTCTGGAGAAGACGCTTTTGTGCTCTTGATACCTATGTGCTTCTCCAGGGGATTCTCTCCGAAAAAAACACTGATTAGTTTAGAGGAGAATATAGCAAGTAAAAACAAAATAGAGGGCTTAGATTCGACTTGAAAGCGATACCACAGGCTGAAAGGATCCTGGAAAGGAACAGTGGAGTTTTCATCTGCTTAACTAACGGCAGCGCCGGGCGATCGCTGCACCGGGGCGAGGGTGTCACAGTTCTCATGCTTCGCCCATCCCAGCAGCCGGGTTTAACAAAAATATTTTTGGTAATGCTGATGCAGACCCCATCACCTAAATCTTTAAGGCTTATCAAAGGGTTTTTTTTCCCCATTTTCAGTCCTGTATATTCTTAACCACAGAGATCTTCTTATGTATAATAAAAACAAAAATGCTTCTCTTTCGAGCTTTGCCGCTAGAGCCAAGATGATTATAAAGCTAAATCCTCGGCATATGGCATGGGTACTGTACTTTCAAGCTTCTCACTGCGTCTGGCACCGAAAAGCGAGTTAACCCTTGGTAGGCAGAAAGTGCTGTGCCAGGGAGGCACTGGGCGAAGCGGGCTGACCACGTCGTGCAGCGCAGGGTGGTGAGACCAACAGACATGGGGCTGGTGACTTTTTCTCCTGCACAGAAAAAACACATGCAAAAATCACCTCGGTGAGCAGTTGCCCAAGGTGGGATGGCCAAGGGGAGGAAAAGGAGGCAGAGGGACAGAGGTGGGGTAAAAGCATAAGTAAACCCACCACCTGCATCACCCAAAAATTTCGATCCTGCCGGTGTGAAAGGCGGTGCATCCTGGAGCCGTGCGAGGCTGGTAATCAGCTCCGAACACTGCTGGCATTTTATAAATCCTGGGAAGAGATGTGCAAACGGTGCTGTCCAAGGAGAAGCGAAATCTTGTAGGTAAGCCCAGAGAAGGCAAGTGCAGAGGCATCACCCCATCAGATAGGATGCCACCACAGGGAGATGGGCTCCTCCAAGATCAGATCATGTGTGCCAAGAGTTATGCCAAGGCACTTTGAAGATGCTCCTTATTGAGGACAGCTTACAAAAACAGACCAACGCCCTAATACTGAACGGCTGAGCTATCTCCTCCACGGAGGGAGATGGACAGCAAGAGAACCTCAACCACTGGCTGCACCTAAACAGGGAGCAGAGACACAACCAGCCAGTGTCAGGACGGGTCACAGACTGGAAAAGCCTGAGACGCTGCAGTGCTGAACACACATCTAGGGGGATCAAAAGGAGTTGCGAAATAGGGAATGTGCTCGCCACAAAAATGCAGCTGCAGGAAGGGTCCAGACAGCCTCAGCTTTGGTTCACCAAGACATCTTTCCATCACGTGGGATAAGAGACCCACTGTGTGGCTCCAGGGAGATCCCGTGCATTTCGAACTCAGCGCAGGAATGCTCGCAGAAGACTATCAACCTTAGCAGAATCACTCAGAGGTTAGCCTAAAAGAAGGAAGAAGGCAAGGTTATTTTTTGTTTGTTTTGGGCACAGTTGTTTTTATATCATTTCTTTGAGAACTTCTTGCATTTCTCAAAAATGTTTTTTTTTTCCATGAAGTAGAATTTCGTATTTTTTAACAGCATCTCTCATCTACTGGTTGGATACAAAATGCCAGTACAAGTACTTATATCATCAGAAAGAGACGAGGCTCCACTTTACCTTGCAAAGATGAGAAAAGCGATGCTGCTCACCAACGTTAGATCTGATGACACTGTGCTCCGCAGAGAGACAGCTCTGGCTGACAGGGAGGGGTGTTGATACATCAATGGACGTCTGTTGACAGTTGAACGTGCAGTTCCCTGGTGTCTTCCGGTTCATAGGCTACTCACACACAAGGAAAGAGCAGGAGGGTAAGACTGCGCTTTAGAGACAGCTCAGGAAGAGAACAGAAGAGAAAAGTAACTAGAGGGGGGTTTGGGAGAGAAGAGGGCAGTGGGGTGCTCATGGGTACAGCAGCAAATCACGGGGACTAGATGAGCCTGAGTACATGTACCATGAGTAACATCACTGCCTTAACTCACCTGGCGGTTGAATGACGTTCAGCTTTGCAATCAGTGATGATGTCAATTGCTAAACAGCAGAATAGACAGTTCGGTGGGTGCTGCAAAGCTGAGGAGAGTTTCTCCATGATCTTGTAAATTTTACACATGTCTCTGCTTAAGAGAACGGTGTAAGGTGCAGGAAGGTGATTTGTAAGAAAGCATCTCAAGCATCAAACGGGTTGTCTATGCTGGTAACACATCTTGTGTTGCCTTTTTGAAAACCTCATGGAAAATGGTAAATTATTTCATCGACAAAAAATGCAGTTTCACCACTGTATAAATCCATGGTTCGGCCATACCTTGGCTTCTGTGTGCAGTTTTGATCTCCTCATAGAATCATAGAACGATTAGAGTTGGAAGGGACCTCAAAGATCATCTAGTTCCAACTCCTCTGCCATGGGCGGGGAAACCCTCCAAAACACCATCTCAGACACATGCTAGAGCTGGAAAAACATGAGGTGGGCAAAAGGGTGATCAAAGATCTGGGATGGCTTTCTTATGAGGAAGACTGGAGGACAGGCTTCTTCAGTAGAGGAAAGAGATTACTGTAACGGAAATATGAAAGAAGTCAACCAAATCACGAGGCCCTGATAGGATGTGTAGGGCTTGGCTTTTCATGTCTCTTCCTACAGAGGACAAGGGGCATCAAATTAAACTAGGGGAATCAAGCTCAAAGCAAACAAAAAAGAGCTTATTTTTCACGCAACAGATAAAAGACTTGTGGACCTCCTTGCCAAGGGAAATTGCAAGTGCTAAAACCTTGCATAGGCTCAAAGGAAAAGTGGAAAAGGATTTCGGGGAGAGGTTCACCAAGGGCTATAAACACCTCAGTATGTCTCAAAAATCTATAAGTTGCCCCTGAAGCAAGAACATTGTCCCGCCAAAGGCTTGTAGAGCATCTAAGATGCCATAAGAGATGGTCTTCACAGCTAAATGTCTGCCCAAAAGGCAGGACGCAAAGGACTGGATCAAGTGCTCAGTTTGTGGAGTGCAAGGGGGTGGCTTTTTGAAGGGATCTCTGCTTAAGACAAGACACTTATGCCTGATCTGCAAAGGAAACGAATGGCAACATAACACAATTCACTGTACTGATTTACTGAAGGAGGTAAAGACAAGGGCTGACTGCTTTATTGTAAGAGTGTATGAAAAAATTGTCAGCTGAAATTCAATAGAGATAAACAGAAAAAAAAAGAAAAAAAAACCAAAAAAATCCTAACTTCAGATACACCATAATGGGCTCTGAAAAACTGCCACTTAAAAAGGCGAGCTGGGTTATAATGTACAGTTCCGTGAAAACGTCAGTGCAGCTCTCTGCAGTGGTCCAAAATCAAGAAAATCAAATTTTGGGAGCAGAGAAAAACCAGAAACCACCCTTCTGAAACACTGAGGTTCCCCTGCAAGTAGAAAATCACTGTCTTCCCTGTGCCCATCCCAGCTTCAAAGGGCACATGGCAAATTCAGAGAATTTATTGAGATGAGCAATAAGGAAGGAGAACCAGACGTTATTTGATCCAGAGCTGCGAAAGAGAGGCCAAACGGAGGCCCCGAGGCACTGGCCGTTGGAGCTGAGGACATCACATCTCCGCAGTCTGACCTTGCTCTGAAAGGCTTCCCTGAGCATTGGTGGCTGCTCTCCGTGCAGCTCCAGCTAAGCAGACTCAGGACAGGACTCTGCTGGGAAGAGGGCTGTGGCCAGCCCACGAAGGAGAGGTGCAGAGACACTGGGGATGTACAAGCACCAAAACATGTATTCTCATTTCATGCTTTGTCCTCTGTTCTGTGCTTTGCCCTTGTGTGTCTTGACTTTATCTTTTGTTGAGGATGTTCCAGCTGTTTCTTTCACAGGTTGTTTTAAAGAGCACTCACTGAGACGTTCATATTCTGTCACAGCGTGGGACTGTCGGTCTCTGCTTTCATCTTTTTTTAAGTTCCAGATGTGGGCTCAAACTAGAGCCTGTGTTTCTCAGACATTATGAAGGTCAAACCTTGTGGAGGTCTTCACCATGAATGTTGATCTCTTCCTCCTTCCCTCTGTTTCCTCGCCTTTAACCTAACAAACCTCTGGAAGGACCTTTCTTCTTTTTTCATTGCAACTTTGGGATCTATTAAGATTTCTTTCAGAATCTGAGATTTTGTTGGAGAGAATTTGTTAAGAATTGATTAGAGATTTGTTAAAAATCTTCAGGAAATCCAAGCAGACTGTGTCGACTGGATCTCTGCGCGACTTGATGCCCTGCCGTTTTTGACTCCTTCAGAAACTCCCAGGAGTCCCTAAGGTAGGACTTCCGTTCACATAAAACCTCGTTGAATTGTCCCATAAATCATGTCTTGCTTACGTGCTCCCTAATTCCCCTCCGTACTACACTTTTACCTCATTTGGACATCAGTTTTAATAATCTGCTCTTCCTGGATCCGCTCGGAAGCATTTTTTAAAATCAAGGTTTCACTGCTTTCTCTCCCTTTGATAGTGAGAAAACTTTGAGAGGTTTCACAGTAGACTTAATACAGTTAATACTTAGCTATTTCATCCTTGAATTCCTTTAGAGCTCTTGACTGAATACCATCCGCTACTACCGAACTGTTACCGTTTATTTTGTCAAGTTGTTTTTATAGCTTCATCTACTGAAACATCACTTTAAGACACATTTTCTGACTCGTCCCCCATAAAGAAAGGTTCAGGGCTGGGGACCGGTAAGCTTCTCCACACAGATAGAAAACATTTGCTCAGCCTCTCTGCTGCAGGCTTATCCTCTTCATTCGGTGCTTCTGCAACTTGATTATTAGCTGGCCCCAGAGCAATTCGCACAGGCTTCCTGCTCAGATGTTTTTGAGGGAGAAAACACCATTGGCATGCAACATCTGAGCTACCAGTAGGCACTGGGGGGGGGATGAGTGGTGTTGGAGATAATGTTATTGAGAAGCACTCCAGAGATAATAAACTTCTTGTTTGGAAAGACAAAACTAAAAATGTGCATGGCTGGTGGTCACTGTACTGTCTCTTAGCTCACGTGTGGTGACTGTCCTCAGAGGCTGCTCACAGGGATGTCCACCCAGTTCTCTTTGAGCAGCTCTGAACTTGATAGAGGAGCCAGGGATCTGCAACGTGTTGCTACTAACTTCTGCCCCCGGCCCTTTCTGCAGCCTCCCTTACCCACCCGCGATACTGACCATCACCCTGGGGCTGAGGTGGGTCCTGCGGGGTGCGGTAGCCAAATCCTTATGTGGGTGCAATGTATGATGGAGCCAATCAGACAAGTATAAGAGAAGTCTCTGGGGACAGGCATCATATGATACAGATAATGTGGGCACAAAACAGCTTTGGATGCCTCAGCCATGCTCTCCAGAACCAGAGAGGAGTAAAGCTGTGCAGTCACTTTGTGGCTGCAATGTACGTGCAGGAAACAAGGCCTTCTTCCTTGCAGATTTCTTTCCTCCACAGAGACCTTCCTCAGACAGGAACCTTCCTCTTCCTCTTTCCTTTTCAAATCCCTTGACCCAATCACTGCAAAAGCAGTGACCCTCATCACCAGCCAGAAGAACCCACCTTGGGGCAAGGAAAGACCTCTCTAAACACGAAGCCATCAAGCAACATCCAAGTCGGGTGCACTAGAGCTTTTTCCCCTCATCTCATGCCCAAATCCACCCAACTGGTATCAAAGCGCAAAAAAAGTCCTCATTGGGACTGCCAGTTCCCAGCTTGTCACCAACAGAATCAGGGTGTATCCCTTCCTCCAGATCTGGGGTGGTGGTCACTGCTTCCCAGGGTCCATTTGGCCCTGCCAGCATTGCTTTCTCCTGCCTTTGGCTGTATCTGGTGAGCGGCACATCCTCTTACTCTTCACCATGTTCTCCGTCCATCCTCCCCTTTTCCTGCAAGACCAGCAGCTGTGCTCCCAAAAACCTCCCTCCACCTGGCCCAAGGCTGCACAGCCCCTCCCAGCTCAGAGCCGCAGCCTTTCTCTAACAGCTCTAATTAAATTAGAGCTTCTTCAAATATTTCAGTTCAGTGGAATTTGTATCTAGCAAAACCTGGATTTGCTCCTCTATTATAAGCACTTGCTACGTATGAGAATGCTTTCCCACCGCATTTGCTTTCTGGTCACTGTGTCACCACATAGAAAATGTGTCACTGTCTTTTTAATGCTTTTTTCCCATGATCTAGAGGATGAAGCAGCCTCTAGTCTCTCTTTAGGGTGAGCTGTGTGTAGGGCCCGCAAGCCATCCAGGAGTGACAACGATGACTGTGGTTCATAACCAGAATATTTAATGCATGACTTTTCCAACCCCATTTTTTCCCTCGGAGCCAGCAATGCAGTGTGCTGGGGTTGGAAAAGGTTGGTCCTGCCACAGAGGAATATTTTCCATTTGCTTTACAAACAGGGACCAGAAAGAGTTTCATACAACTTCCTATCCCAGCTGCTTGCTTTAGCTCCGAGCATGTGATCAAGTCAGGTAGAATCAGCCTTTTTCCAGGCAGGAGTGGCCCAAGAGAGCAGGGTGCCAACAAAGAGACAAGATGAATGGGAAGGAGAGGAACATGTTCTGCTCTAAAACTCCCTTGTCACTAATGAAGCTGGATGTGTAAATCTGCTGGTTTATGGAAGAGATTTTTCTTCAGTTGCTTTGGCTGTGTAGGTTATGCCAATGTGAAGTTTCACCAGAGAAGAGGATGTGCTTTGAGATAGACCTCCTGCTATGCTCAAGCCCTTTTGAGCTTCTCTGCTTGCAAGTGGTGAATGGTGCCCAAATTGCAACTGAGTAGAGAGAGATCAGCTTGGGGAAAGACAGATTAGCCCTCTTTTGTGGGGCTACATAAAAGCCCAAGCCATAGGCGTTGGCTTTTGGGTGCTGGATCCAAGGTTTGGATCTTATAAATGACATGCATGAAGAGTCCTGTGGGATTTCGACCTTGGCAGGTGCCGTTTCTCCGTGCCACATCTTCATGCACTCCCAGAGATCAGTCTCCTCTCCACCCTCAGGGTGGACCAAAAGGCAGTTCTGTGGAAACAGCAGCCTTCTAAGGGAAAGACAGGCTGGTACACTCCAGATGCCTCAGCTTCATATGGAACCGTGCAGCCAGTTGTCCCAGAAGGAAGCAGTATGTCTCCCCGGCTAACCTGCAGCCTGATGTCGCCACCTAAAGCAAAGCCCAGCTGCACCTGGTTTTACCATTTTGGCTCATAGACTTGATGCTGCTTTATATCCTATTGCTTTTGCAGGAGAAAAATCCTCTAAGCCTCTAGGTAAACAGGACCTGCCGCCTTTTTATAATGCATTTGACGTTTCGTGGGCGCTCTGCAGACGAGCGGTGCTGAGCACGGGCCTCGCGTTGTGCAGAGCAAACTTGCCATCTAGTGGGTTGAGAGCATCTCTGCAGAGGCGGCTGGGGTCTGTTCGCCTGCAACAGTCACTAGAGTGGGATTTACCCCTAATGGGTATCATCTGAAAGAGAGAGCTTCCACTCAATCTAGGCATTGGGGTGAGAAGAGGTCCTTCCCACTGTGATCGACCCAACTAGTCTACACCCCCTAATTGCAAAGAGGCTTGATGCCCGGTTTTAACTCCAAGCTCGCTTTTAGCCCGCTAATATTAGGCAAGATAGATCCTGTGTGAGTGGCCACAGGCAGTAAAAGGCCTCAGGACACTGTCCTGCGGACGTACCGTCTGTCCGTGGCTTTGTGGCTACAACTGAAGCCCCAGTGCAGGGTTCAGTGACTGCAGAGATTTCCTTGCTGATTGCCGTATTTTTCATAGTTTTAATTAAAGCGAGTATTCCGCATATTTCCAACATCCGTTGCATCTCCTGTGGGCAATTGGAATTTTTTTGTTAAAAAAAAGAACGAAAACACACTATTTTCTTCTAGCAGCTCCTACAAATTATCAGTGCACAAAGTGTGTTTCCCCGCAGCGTTATAGTGGGGACTCTCCGTTAAACGCCCACGAATGCACTGAGATGATAACGTCATGAAGCCGTGGCGTTCCGCAGCTGTGTCTCTTGTTGACTATGCCCAATTTGGAGAGAATTTGGCAGATGCTACAATTTACTGTCCTTCAGTCCAGCGAGCATCAGAAATTCTCCAGGAAGAGCAAAAGCATCCTCGGAGCTCAGCCACGGTTCGCAGGAGATCCCTCTTGCCATCCCTGGTCCTATGGAGCAACCAGGGCGCGCTTTGGTTACAGAAGTGCCACGGGGCCGCGGGGAGAGAAGGATTTTATCACCCAAGGAGTTGTGCAGGTTTTCGTTAGGAGTAACACACAAATCAGGAGTTACTGAGCGGAGAGAGGCTCTCATCTGCAAACTCAGGGACCATTTACTCTCCATAAAACATAAAGGCAAGTTTGAAGTGTGATGCGGAGCCCGTCAAAACAAGTCCTTCTCGCAGTGCAAGCGTGAAATATGTTGGGTGTCAGGTTATGGCTGGCTTTTGCCTATCGTAAAAACAACTCTTGAAAATAATTTAAATTATTTTATTGAAGTTGCTGAAATAATGGGAAAACTGTTAATTCCTTGATTAAGTGATGTCTCTTCATTTTGATGGCAACCATTATTCTCATTCTCTCAAGCCCTAAAGAGCTTTATGGCCAAGAACCTTCTGTTTGACAATCTTTCAGGCCCAAAAACATTAAATATGAACCAGTTTCAAGCATGGTTAAGAGAAATCAGAGAGTTAGCACCAGAAATAGCCAAGTTGTGAGAGTGAAAGGTGCGTGTCCTTCTTGGGCACAGGGAGGAAAGCCTACTAACGGAGGAGGGTAGGAGGTCCCGGGGTCTTTGCCTTCCTAAACCAGTGCCCTACACATCTTCATTTATGGGCTGATTCATTCCCATCTGCCCCTCGCAACAGCTGTCCCATCAGAAGGGTTATAGGATCCTGAGCTCTTTTGTGGTGAACAGATAACTGTGTGTGCCTCAGTTTCCCTCTCTCAAGCTCCCGAGCTTTTTTTTTGGGGGGGAGGTGTTTGCACATGAGGCTGGTCCCACAAATGGGGGGGTGATCTGAGAGGAAACAGGTCACTTTTACTCAAGGAGTGATTCTTTTCTTATTTGTATTTTCTTCTTTCTCTTCCATTTTTTTTGGTCATTTTTTCTCCCCAAGGACTTAATTGTCACTAACATTCTATTCTTTTTCCTCATTTTGCTGTGGTTTTTTTTTTGACTGCTTTTTCTCACAGGGAAAACAGGAGGCACATGCAGCTTTCATTATTTAATTCATGAGTGAAGAAGAGAGGTTTTTTCCTGCATTTTTCTAGATTTCCTTTCTCCCCAGGAAGGCCAGGTAGTGCCTCTTTCTTTATTTCTTCTCCATTTACTGACAGTTCCGTGGTTTGACCAACGAATTTAGCATTTGCTTCTACTGGTCATTTTTTCCCCTTGTATTTGCTTGAATTTTTCATATCTAATAAAAAAACCTCATTTCTCTTCCCTACTTTGTTGTATGCTCTTGACTTTTTTACCAAAAAATCGTGAAATATTTTTTCATTTCCACTCTTTTTTTAATTGATCCTGTAGGTTTTTTCTCACCTTCTTCATACTTTCTCACTTTTCAATGAAGCGTGGTGGACTTTTCTGCTGAATTTTCCAGATTTTCCCCTTCTTTTCCTTCATTTTTTCTTTGGGGCAAAGCAAAGAAATTTTTTTTCCCCAGTTTCTCCCCAGCGTAGTCAGAAAGCAGAGCATTTTCCCTGCACTGCTGCTCCCTGTGTGTCATCTTCCTTAAGCACAGCAGGGCAGCGACAGCCTTTATCTCATTTCTCATCGTTTTTCCCCGATGAACAAAATGATGGCAAATATTGTTTCTCATTTTTGTCATTTCTTTCCCATCATTTTTCATCTTTTTTTTTTTTCATGTGATCCCTCTGGTGGAACAACATGACGGTGGCTTCCTCTCATTTTTCTTTTCTTTTTTCTTTAATTTTCTAGCCCGTTTCTCATGTCACCCAAGCGGCAACAGGTTTTCTTTGCTCCTGCTTGGGTGGGTGTCTTCTCTTTTCTTTTTTCCCCCTCTATTCTCTTTTCACAAGGGATGAAACAATGGTCTTCTCCATGGAGGGAAAGCCATAAACGGCCCCACTCTTTCCACACAAGTCTCCTGGCAGGAGACACCATGCCCAGCATGGAGGATCCCCTTGTCTAGAGGCTCATTTTTAAATCCCTGCTTGCTGAAGGCCATCAGGACATATAGGAAAACACAAAATGTGCTCCAGGCAGGCATGCAGAAGACTTTCAAGCATTTTGGACAGTCTCTTGGTTGGACATCTGCCAATGGATTTGGGAACAAGCAAAGAAAGGACAGGGTTTGCTGCCCATTGGGAAGCGGCTCTCAAGGGGCTGGGAGGGTGGGTGGTTTTCCCAAAATGTGTTAGGGGTTACTAAAGAAAATGATTCAGCATTCAGAACAATTAAATGAATAAGGCAAATCTGAGTAAGCTTCAGTTTCCACAGCTCCCAAGGAAGGATGGGAGTTGCAGTCCATCACCACAGTTTACTGATAACCTGATGTTTTCCAGAAAAACAGGAAAGAAATCAGTAAAAACAATAAACACCTCTGAGCACCCACCTTTTCCCAGATCCTGTCTTGGACCCTTCAGTTTTTTCCCGGGACATGGAGATCCATCTACAGCAGCACAAGGATATCTCCGTTTGTCCATCGTCACCTTCAGTTTCCTAGAGATAATGCGGTCTTGTCAGCAAAATTGCTTCTGATTAGCCAGTTTTTTCTAGAGGGTGTGGGAATTAATATACATCTGAGAACATCCACTGCTTTGTGACCACACTTCAAGAACTGGGGTACATAAGCAACATGAGCAGAAAAGCTCCAGTTGTCTGGTGTTCTCCAACACCAGCAGAATTTAATCACCATAAATCAAATGTATTCAGTTAATTACTGTCACTTTCTCAGGGATGGTGGAAATCATTAGGAAAACACCTTTGATTAATCCCCATTACCCAGAGCTGATGGGAAATCTTTGTTAAAACCCACCAACAACTCTGCTCAGTCACTGCTACCCACAGGACAAAGGGCCTGACCCTAGGGAGAGAGAAAAAATTCTGCATTGAAATTCACTAGAAAGCTGAGAAATTGCCACTACAAGATAAGTGTGGCTCATCATTGCTCTAATTTCTCAAAATTGCAAGGAATGAGGAGAGTGCCTTATCCATAGTAAAAACAGGTATCCCGACACCCTACAGAGATGATGGTGTTTATCACCATAAATTCTAAGTATTTGCACTGCCTGCAGCTGGCTCAGAGTAATTCGCCCTTGCAGAAAGTCACTAGTCCCTCCAGCATGCCCAAGCCTCCAGTGTCCAACGAGACTGGTTGTACAACGAGACAGTGTACAACCAGCCAGTGTACAACGAGACTGGTTTTCAATCACAGCTGTGTCCTTATGAATGGGTGTATGCATTGGCTAGACTTCCCTAGGGATGCTGGGAATTAATCAATAGATGATAAATCTGCTCCTTATCAACAATCATCAGCTCCCATTTCCACAGGAAAGGGGGGAATTACAGTACCTGGAAGTTCCGTGTTCAGCTCTGGGGCCCCCAATGTCAGAAGGACATGGAGCTGTTGGAGCAGGGCCAGAGGAGGCCATGAAGATGATCCAAAGGCTGGAGCACCTCTGCTCTGCAGACAGGCTGGGAGAGTTGGGGTTGCTCAGCCTGGAGAAAAGAAGGCTCTGGGGTGATCTTATAGCAGCTTTCCAGTACTTAAAGGGGGCCTACAGGAAAGCTGGAGAGGGGCTTTTTACAAGGGCATGTAGTGATAGGACATGGGGCAATGGCTTTAAACTGAGAAAGGGGAGATTTAGATTAGATCTAAGGAAGAAATTCTTCCCTCTGAGGGTGCTGAGGCACTGGACCAGGTTGCCCAGAGAAGCTGTGGCTGCCCCATCCCTGGCAGTGTTCAAGGCCAGGTTGGATGAGGCTTTGAGCAACATTATCTAGTGGAAGATTTCCCTGCCCATGGCAGGGAGGTTGGAACGAGATGACTTTTAGTTCCCTTCCAACCCAAACCATTGTATGATTCTATGAATTACTCACTATATGCACAAACCACCTTCATTAGCTGATGTCATCCGCAGAGAATGAGAACGAAGCACCTTGAGACAGAGTGAAGACAAGCCGCCAGTTTACTGTCAGTAACCCAGTCATAAATAATAATGGGAGTTGTTTGGTGTAAGTACAAAAGGCATCTAATAAATATAATTACATAGAAATTAAGAGAGTTAATCAGCATAAGACAAGCCCAGCCCTGCTTAACAACGATAGCAGTCATTCCATGCAAAGGATCAAAATACTTTGTAAAAAATTTTGTCAACAAAATATGTATCTGATGAAGTAGCACTCTTCAGGGATGGTGGAATCTGACCACGACAGCAGGAGGAACGGAAAGAAACACAAATAAAACCCACTTTCTTGACCAGGTGGGTTTCTCAAGATAAGATGGGAGGTTTTGTCATGGGGCAAGCAGATCTCTGCACCACCAAAACTTCCCTCCAAATGGAGTTACCCTCTGCAAGCAAAATACTCTTCGCTACCTGAGATTTTCGGGTGTATTTAGTACCTACATGTATTAAAACAGGAGAACAGCTACAGTTCACCTTGATCTCACAAACATCCTGGAAACAGTGGAAGATAGTAGAAGCAAAAACGCTGCTAATTCAGTAGCATCTTACAGAAATTATTGGAATTAGACAGTAGAGAGCAAATATGTCTTTAATTAAGCACTACTGCACACTGCATTACTGTGTGACACTAATAACTAAGCAGAAGAGAAAAAAATACCTTTTACAGGCTGACATTTTCTCAGAATAGTAGAAATTCATCATCAGAATGTAAATGTACCATAAAATCACCATGCTCCACACTCCCTACTGATTGGCTGGATTTAGTCACGATAATCAAAGGAATGTAGTTGATTAACCAGTATTGCTTGGGAATAGTGTGAATCAGTTAATTAAGGCAGGTATATTTTCTTTTAGTCAATGCTGACTAGGACCTGTGTGTATTTCTCATTCTAAGCAGAAATTGTCTGCTTACCTGGCACTTCTCAGGAAACTGCTACAATCAAAAGTGACTAAAATTAACTGCCACCTTGAAAACAGCAAGAGGAGCGGGCTGTGTCAGCATAAAGGAAATATATCTTCAATTAGCTACTACCTGCAATTCATATAAATGACGTGAGTCTTTTTACCACAGCCTCAAATGGCTCTGATTAACCAGCGTGGCTAAAGAATCAGGATAATTAATAAGCAGGAGGCAAATATACGTCCAATTAAGCACCCTTATCCTCTTTTCCCTGGGTTGGCTGGTCCTCCTGTTGAGCTCTTTCCCTCAGTTCAGGTGCCCAGGATGTAACTGCAGACCAGCTGAGCCCCTTCCTCCCACTCTCCTGGCCTGTCTTTATGGATGCTCCGCCACGTTTTGACTAAAGCTTCTGCTGAGCGATGCTGAATGCAACCCAGGTGCACTAATGGTGGTCCATGACAGCAGTTTGCTCCCTTGTGAGCCCTCGTCTTGGACAGGTTGGACTCGAACCCATCACTGGCTCTCCAGCCTTGCAAATGTCTTTACCCGCCCCACTTTACCTGCCTTTTACCCTTCATCATTGACCAACCCTCAGATCAACACTGGCCGGGTCCAGCAACTTCCAGGCAGCCAGTGGTGCCAGTCCAGCCCCAGGCTTTGCTGAGAAGGACTTCAGCCTGTTGCTAACAAGGTCAGGCTGTTAATGTTTACAATCTGTTCCTATTCAGCTGCCTCTGCTCCACAGCATGTTTTTCTAGCTTGCGGTGAGTCCCTTTCACGTCACCCCAGGGTCTCCATGCTGTTCTGAACAGGCTTTGACTTTTAGCCTCAATGCTTCTACGCAGCGATGATGCCCGGCTGCAGGAGTGCTAACACACTCCTGCTCACAGCAATGCCAGGTGGTCTAAACGGCACCTACCAAGCACCAGGAGAAAGCCCAGAGCCCTGGCTAACAGCCTGCCAGGGATGCAGGCACCTACAGGTGAGTAATTTCCCACAGACCTATGCAATATTTCTAGCTAATTACCTTCACCTGCAATTCCCGCAGAAGGATGGGGACGACGCTTTCCCTGTGACAAACACCACCGACTACGCAGAAGTCTCTAACGAGGCTGGGACATGGTTATCCTGATGCAGCTGCTCCTTGCTGCTCCACCTGCCATCTCCCTTCCAGAAAAGATGAGCTCTGCTTACGTGAAAAAAGGATGCCACCAATTACTCTGCAATTCTCAGAAGGGGGGAATTTAATCAGCAAAAAGCAAATATGTCAGTCGTGAACCACGAGTATCCGCAATGCCCAGGCATTAGGAGATTCTCTCCGTAAGTAAATATCTCTAATGGTTGAGTGCTCTCCATAAAAACACACAAAATCACTCAATGAGAAAGCAAGTGATCTTCCAGCTAAGCAGCACTGGGGCAGGCGGACAGCTGTGCCAACAGTAGAAAACATCGAACTCCAAATGTCAAACTGACCTCAATTCATTTCACCCAAACATGAGGTGGGAGCGTCTTCAACTTCACCCCCTTGGAGGCTCAAGGCCACCATAGGCAGTGGACGGAGGAGCTTCCAGCACAGGTCACAAGCCTTCATGGCTCAACGTGCCCTTTTCATCACTTTGCTTAAGACGGTTCCTTCACTTTCCCTCGGCGAGGCGTGCTCTGTGTTCCTTCTGGTCACAGGGAGCCATCGCCAAGGACTTCAGCCAACCTCCCCGGTCAGCCTGGTGGAAATCTCCTCCTTCTGCAAACTTATAGAGATATCAGAGCTGCTGCCTTGACCTACACAGTGCTGGGTACATATCATATTGTTATAGTGGATTATTATATCACTGGTTTATTGTGTAAGTGTATATATACTGGTATACTAGATTTCTGTATTGTATTTTATTGTACTATAGTATAATCTATTAATATTGGATGAAAACAATCATTTCTGGGTTTCAGGCCACGCAGCCTTTGCTTGGCATAAGAGTCTCCCAACATCACCCTTAGCTCTTTATTGCTGCCAAGAACGTTCAGAATCTCTGGCTGCTACTTTTTTTAATATCTTTTCAAATTAGATTCAGGTATAAATCAGCATTTGCTTCCAAATTGCGTGTCATACGTCACCATTTCAGGAGTTTAGGAGCTTCTAGGACGCTGTGTCTCAATCCCAGTCCCAGAAGTAGAGGCTTTGGGACTGGGAATCTCTGTGGTTTTAATCTCACCTCTCTGGAGACGTATTTCAGTGCTGACGCCAGTGCAGACAGGCAGAGGGGACCATGCAAAGTCCTTCTTTCTTGTTTTACTCTGCTTTCTCCTTTTGGCTCACGGCGACCTGTAGTTTTAAGGTGAAAACAGCCAGAGTTTCACAGGCAGTTGGCGATTGAGAGACCCGAATTTCTGGGGTAACACTTAAACTTTTAATTAGGATAACTTTGGTTGCCAAGGGAGATAGAGCTCAGCACAGTCCTGCAAAGAAACTCTCCGAAAACCTGAAGAAAACACAAAAATTATAGAACTAGTGAATGGTTTTTGTTGGAAGGGACCTTAAAAAGCATCCAGTTCCAACACCCCTGCCATGGCCAGGGACACGTTCCACTACACCAGGTTACTCTTAGCTCCATCCAGCTTGGCCTTGAACACTTCCAGGGATGTGGCAGCCACAGCTTCTCTGGGAAACCTGGTCCAGTGCTTCATCACATTCATTGTAAAATTTTTTTCCGTAGATCTAAAGGAAACCTCCCCTCTTCCAGTTTAAAGCCATTGCCCCTTGTCCTGTCACTACACACCCTTGTCCAAAGCCCCTCTCCAGCTTTCTTGTAGCCCCTTTAGGTACTGGAAAGCTGCTGGAAGGTCACCACGGAGCCAACTCTCTCAGCCTGTCTTGGTTACAGGAACAAAAACCTTTAACTTAATCACTCCCATAAACACAAAGTTACTAAGCTGTTGGCTAACACACAGTAGCGATAGAGCAAGAGCTTGCAAGATAATGATAACACTGAAAAATACTTAACAGCTTTTGTCTGTAGAAAGAGAGGACTTTTTTCTTTTCTGCTGCTTCGGCTCGTTAGAGGTGGGGAAGTCTTCTGCGAGAGAACTTCAATTTGCAGTCCTTGCAAAGGTCACATTGTTACAGAAGATTTTAGAATAGAGACGCAAATTATAAACATATATGGTCTATAGTAGAGCAACCTTTTACAGCCCCATAAGTTACTTCCTAGGCAATCTACATGACAGGGAGCAGCCGAGAAAACAAACAGAACTAAAAGTAGGATGTGCATCCTTGTGGAGTGTGAAGGCTACAGCAGACATCAGGGCATCTCTGCTAAATCTACCCTGTTAGGAACAACGGTGGGGTCCAGGGTGTCATGGGACTACCAGAAAGATGAAGAAAGATCTGGAGCCCAGTTAGCAGAAGCGATATAGTTGAGGAGAAAATTCTGTACATGTAAACACAGTTACAGGGTGGAGGCTACCTGTTCAAGGTTTGTAGCAGTAAGAGCCATCGTGTCCCCCCTTTTTTCTTTTAAGCAGAGAAAAGCCCAAAAGAAGAAGTGTGTTGCTAGCACTTGCTGCAGCAGGCTTGTTAATCTTACCTGAACCATCGTCCGACACGTCACACTCTCGACCAGAGAGAAGATACAGCTGGTCCCAAAATTGTAATAGGAGTACAGGGTTTAATAGATGACCTCTCTACCTGGATTTTTTTTTTGATATGTGCAAATATGGAAGTGTTTTCTTTTTAAACCTATTTCTATAAACAAACCAAACCTAAAAAGCATCCCTCAAAAAAAAAGGCTGAGGACCGGAGTCCTGCTAGGCTTCGCTTAGCTCAGGTTTTCCCTGCCACCGTGGGAACTGGAAGCTTAATATTTTGGGTTTTTTTAAATAGAAAAATATTTACTCATATGTAACGATCAGTCCTAAGCATCCCTGGCAAGGGGAAAAGCCGGTTACACACACACAAGGTCATTGTCACCATTATCACAGTAAAAATAGTGACGGCTGACAACAGCAGGAACTAGCTTCCCTGATTAAAAATACCGGTTTTTCTTGGGATTCTCCTTGTGCTACAGGGTTTCTCCCTTGTGCTTTTGTTTCCTCTTTTTATATAAAGAACAGCTGAATGTTTGTCGTGTGTATTCCATCTGTTCTTGCATCCGGCAGTGAGGTTTAAATGTTCAGCTCATCGGAAATCACGTGCCAGGCAGTTCATAGACAGAGGGAGCCCCGACCCCTTCTTGTATCACCATTAAAAGTCTGGCAACAACGCGATCACAAAAGAAATTATTAGTTCAGATCTCCACCCTGAATACAATAAGCCACAAAAAGGAAGATTTGATGTGATTCTGTGGCATGTGCCTGGAGTGAGACATGGGCAGCTTTCCCCCAGGGATTTTTGAACAGAGGGCTTTCTTTCCCAGCGGCGTTTCAACAGCAATTTCCATTAAACGTCTCCTCCTGAAGAAAAGGCTTTTTGTTACCCAGATTATTTTATTTCTGAAAGCTCCTCCTTACACCTTTCCCATAACCAAGACCTCTTCACTCCCCGATAAGAACTCAGCGCCAGTGCTGACACTGGCAGCGGGCGCCTTCTCGATCCGTGCCCCTTGCACCAAGCAGGTTTCAATGTGGGGCAACCTCTAACCAAAAATGTGTCATCAAAAATGTCAGCCAAGCCCCAGCGGTGAAGGGTTCAACAGGTCTGGGATCCCTGGCTTTTAACACACAACCCCACAGCCTCACGTTTTTTAATCTGATCACTGAGATCTCTTAAATCCTCCACAGATGGTCCTTTGTTACAGGTGCACAAAACACTATAAAATAGGCATTTTCAGGTAATAATTTCTTACAGAGGTCATTTTCTATAGCATTACGAATTACATGTTGCGTCATCAGACCTTTCCAAATTCTTCACAGTCACATCATTTTTGTTCTTTTTTCCCTACAACACAGTTCATAATTTCTGGCATGATGCGTTGGTTCTACGTACTTCATCCAGCTTTCAACCGAACTTTGGTTATACTAAATTAAAAATAAGAGCTGCTTTCATATTCTTGCTTTGCCTTCAACAGGGGCACATTTTTTTTACCACATGCTCTCAGGTTTGCATTAGTGTCCCAAACCTGCGCTGCCTGATAGATCTACCAAGCACGAGCCAAGGCAGGAGCATCAAGTTTTATGCTTTCTAATGACACTGGTTGAGATTGGACGGCCTGTCCCTCCTAAGATGGCCTGTGCACCATGCAGTTTCTCCTGCACAGATTTCTGTCTATTCCCTCATATCTGTCTCCTCGGCATTTTTCCTTCTCACCATTTTGTGTTTCACAACGGAATCCTTTTGCTGCATCTCGCTGTATTTTTTCCCTCCGCATTTCACCCAAAATCTTGGTTTCTGCGACATGTACCATGTCTCCATTTTAACAACCCGTCACACGTTCCCCATTTTACCTCTTATCACAAAACTCAGCGTCGGCATCACACTCTGCCCCCATCTCACTACATTTCCATTTTCACTCTCGTTACATCTGCATCACACATATGTCAACACTTACATCTCAAAATCAACGCTCACACAGCCGAGCAGGTGGGCTCAGCCGGCCCCCTTTTTTGTGCTGCCCTCCTATAACTAGTACATTTCCTCTCTGTTGGCGTGTTTAGCCCCAAAAGCCATGGAGAGAGCCTCATGGCTCCTGCAAAATATGAGCCCAGGCTGGGGCACATCACCCCTGCTCCCAGCAGATCCTTCTAGTTCACGAGAGCTGCACATCTCCTGCAGCCCAGGAAAACCGGGTGCAGAAGTGAGCAACCATTTCAGACTTTCGGGGACATGAGCATCTGCACTTCAAGGTGTGTCATGTCTTAACAGGTCCCTTACACTTCCCCAAGGCATGAGGGCGTATCCTGCTGCTTTAAGTCACATTTCTGTGTTGTTGTCCAGCAAACAAGGGGAGGAAATCCTTCAGCCCATGGCACTCAGGAAGACCACCAGCCATCTCAGCCCAGTGTCCCCTTTGCAAAGGCTGCAGAGAAGCTGTCTCCGGAGTGCAGCCTTGGCCCCGGCACGGCAGCCACGGCTTCTCTTTGTGCAAGAAAATATTGCGTAGGTGTAGGACAGCTGCAGATCTGTCATCTCAGATGCTCATATCTGCAGTGAAAAAACATCCCAACAGGCTCACAGGATAAACCTGAGCATGGTTAAATCTCTGTGATAAGTTACTCCCTTGCAAGAGAACACCTCTGCTAACCAATGAGTGGACTGTGTCCTGCATTGTAGCAGCAAAGGGAATTACCGAGCATTTTAAGGCGATTCATTTCCCCGCACAACAGTGTCAACTTTGACTTTTTCTTGCAGAATAAACTCAACGTTACCAGAGAGAAACACTGCTATTTCCTGATGATGCATCAGACAAGCACAGACCGAAGCTGCATCCGCAGCAGGAGGGCTGTGACTTTTACCTGTGCAACAACACGCTGGCTCTGACTTCAGCCACAGCATCTGCACCTCGTTTTGTCTGCAAGGCCACCGTCTGGGAAGCAATAAAGCACGGAGCCTGTGTGTTGTCAACAAAATCTCGACCAGCAGCAAGACTGGCAGTGATCTGTAGGACTTGGCCAAAAATCAGCACCTTCTGGACAAATCAGGAAAGCACTCATGCGCGGTAATATTCCCCAAAATTTCAGAGACTCTCTTTACCATTTAATTTCAAAACCATTTTGCAGCTCAGCTGGCAGGCGCATCTAATCTGTCGCACAGGAGATGAACGCAGCACTCAGATGTCGCAGGGTTTCCCAGTTTCACACCTGATGATGGTTGTGGGAGCACGTTCCCAGACAGGCATCTCCTATCACCTCATGCCTGCCAGTTCTCCTGGGTGACACTCCTCTGAGAATCAATAAAAGCCAGAGGGACTGAAGGTTTTCCCCATCCCCCTTCTCTCCAGTCGCCACAGTTGTAGGGCTTCTCTGTGGTGAACTACAGAGAAGGTGTTTCCCACCACACAGCCAAGGCTCCCCCCTACCTTCACGGGGTCCCTGTAAGCAAAACTGTTCAGGACCTTGCTGGAGAAGGCCTCATTTCCTCCAGACTATGTCTTGTCCACCCTTCCTGGCCCTTTGCTTTCTCTTTCCAGGACAGGTAATGCTCAGGAGTTACCTCAGAATCTTCCTACAGAGGATGCTGCTCTTCCCCATTTCATCACCTGACTTGTTGGAGCAAAGAGCAAATAATAGAATCATAGAATGGCATGTGGGAAGGGACCTTCGAAATCATCCAGTTCCAACCTCCCTGCCATGGGCAGGGACACCTGCCACTAAACCAGGTTGCTCAGAGCCCCATCCAACCTGGCCTTCATCACTTCCAGGGATGGGGCAGCCACAGCTTCTCTGGGCAACCTGGTCCAGTGCCTCACCACCCTCACAGTGAAGAATTTCTTACATCTAACCTAAATCTCCCCTCTTTCAGTTTAAATCCATTGCCCTTTGTCTTATCACTGCAGCCCTTGCATGGCCATCCAGACCTTACACGAACAAAAGACCTTGGACATGCAAATGCAAGACAAGGAGTACCCAGCTGTTTTGAGGCCAGAAGTGTCGTGCTTTCAACACTTTAACAGCAGCAGTAATGCTTATCTTCTTCCCTGCGGCAGGGGGCTGCTGGGCTCAGCCACGCAACCATCAACATTGAGACCAAAAATCCTCTGTCAGCCCAGCTCCTCCTGCAGCTGAAGGTGAAAAAAACACCCAAACCTCTGAATCCGGGTGAAATACTCTCTGTGCCCTCAGAGCTCGCCCTGTGCTGGGGGTCTCTGCAAGCCTCATGCTCGTATCCACTGGCAGAGATGCTGGAGAGGGCTCCCCACCGGCCCTTTGGGCACAATCGCATGAGCATTGGTGGGTTTTAAGCTATCAGGGTCTTTCGGGGGGGAAACGCAGTTGGCACAAGAAAAAATTGGCACAAGAAAATGGAAGAAAAAGTGATAGTTTGCGTTTTATCCAAGATCGTGGCAGTGAAGCTCTGGAGCTGCTCTACCGGAGGAGAAATAGGGGCACAGACAGATGGAAAGGCCCGTGTTTGCATCCAGCTCTGGCAGCACCAAACAGCATTTGTCCAGGTGACCTTCACCTTTCCAGCTTCATTCCAAACCACAGCCTCACTCTAGCTACTACTACTCTAGCAGCCAAAATCAGCACACAGAGCAAAAATTTTTCCTACATAAGAGAGGAGGTGCAAAGCCATCAAAACCAAAGAGCAGCATGAGGTCAGCCATACGCTGACCCTTCTGATGCCATCCAACCTGTTCCTCAACTCCTCAATATTTGCAGGAGCTTGAAACCAAAATCAAGCACTCTGAGCATGCTGAACAGGAACAACCCAGCTGTCTCACAAGCTTTAAGTCTGGGTTTGCCTCTGCAAGCCATGAAAACAAGGCAGACGTCAGTATGGGGAGCTATCAACATGGCAGGAACAGAACAACCCAGTTTCAAGAGTGCCTGGAAAGTGTGGTGACACACCAGCTCCCGTCCTCAGCCCTTCTTCCTGGTCTGACAGCAAAGCATCTTCTCCCTGCAGTCCTCTGCATAGCTCCAAAGCAAAGCGATACGACTTGCTGCAGCACACAAAGCAGCAGAGACAACCTCGACAGCATTGGCCTCCATCCAGCTGGAGCAGGCAGTGATGAGCAGGTTCCCACCTGCACCCCAGCATAAAAAAAATGGTCAAGACTCGGAAAAATGTGACTCCGTGAATATTTCAAAAGACGAAAGTGCTGCAGGCTATCTCCATCCACTGCCTCATACTGTTGCTGAAAGGCTTCTTCCAGGCACGCATTAAATTGACCTGAAAAACCCAACACTTCTGTGGGACTTTGAGTGCAAAATCTTCACAAAAATTCCATCACAAGACAACACCCATTCCAGCTCCAATTTAAGTGGAGACTCCTGCTCCAGAATCAAATAGAAGAAACAGACCTCAATTTTTTTTCCTGTGAAACAATTGCAAGGTACTGCCACAGGCAGCCTCAAACCAAATCCAGACATTTCAGCAGGAGTGAGACCAGACTGGGACGCTTCCAGGCGAGGGTCATTTGAGCTGAACCATGGACATCTGTGTATGAAAACGAGAATAACAGCATTGGCACTCAATGACAGCTTAGAAGGCACTGCCCAGTTCTGCAGGAGGGGTGATGAATTCATGCGGAATACGTGTGCGAGCCTGGGAGGTTCATCACTCAGCACCCACCTGAGCAGTTGTCCTCCCCAGGACATCGCCCCTGGGGGAAGGCTGCAGCATTTACCCTGCACTGGGAGCCAGCGAAACATCTGCTCCTTGCTACACCTGTGGCAGATTTCACAGCTGGACGCGGCCAACTTAAGGCAACACCACTTTAACCTGCGGCAAACACCTCGGTGCTCTGTCTGCAGGACTTTCGCCCAGTCTTGTGCCCGAGACCTCCCTGCCACCCCTGGATCCTGCCCCTCCTCTCTTCGGGGCAGGGGGAGGCAGTGGGCTGCTCCCAGCCCCTCGCCCCACTCTCAGCTCTGTATCTTCTGCAGCATGAGCACCCACGGTGTTGCAACCAGCACCTTTCACCAGGTCCATGCACCCAGAGCCTTGCACTCAGTCTCTGCTCTCAGCAGTCAGGGCCCTGCACCCAGGTCATGCACCCCAACTAGGTGCACCTCACCACCATCCCTCTTCTTCCAGGCAAACACAGCCCAGAAGCCCCCTTTGTCCTCCTCCCCACCACTCTTAACCCTTACAGCATCCTCCTGCCTCAGTTTACACACTCAGTGCAGAGTCCAAAAGCAAAAAGGATGTCAGCATCAGCTTAAAGAAGAGGAGCTATCTGGGGTGGTGTTCCCCCACAGCACCTGGCAAACCCATGCAGACAGGGATGACATAGTGGTGATCACCGTCAACGATGAAGATCAAGGAGAACATGTCTAAGGCCCCTCAATGAGAGTCGGCTCCTCCCTCAGCCTGAGCTCATAATCCATGGCCACCTCCAAAGCCAAAGGGAGAAAGAGGCACCTCTGTAGGACAAATTATACATAGAGACATGTCCAACAAAACCCCATTAAAACTTTCTCTGCCTTACGCAGCCACAGGAACACGGTGCATCAATGGAGTAACTGTTCCCCAAACCCAGCCATCAGATGAGTCCCACCAGGTCATGACCCATCTGATTATTCAGGACTAACCTTGAAATATCTCAATTTGTCTGGAAGACTCCAAGCAGGCACGCACAGCCAACCAAAAATATCATTTAACCGGTGCTACAAGAGAGAACATCTCTGTACACTGAATCGACAATGTAGAAGTCCAAGTCCTTCTGTTACTAATAAAAATGAAATGTTCTTCTCTGGAAAACCTTCTCTTTTTGTATCTTCAGAAACACTGTTTTGGCTGTAGCCTGGCAGATGCTGTCTCTGATCCAGCCAAAGCTCTTTGGGGTTTTTTCCCCGATGAATATGGTGATGCTGGATGAGCTGCAGGCTGTGGCTGAAGCTTTTCTCCTCTCCTGGCACCTGGAGGGATTCTGCAAGAGCATCCTGCAGTGACCAGGGAGCGCTGAGCAAGGGCAAAGCTCATCTCACACTGCCATGTGGCTGAAGTCTCTCACCCCGGGGCAGATTTGCTGGTGCTGGAGAAGCCACGACTGCTGAGCAAAGCTCTTGACAAGTCTCTAAAGGTTTCTGGGGTGATTTTCCTGCCAACAGTCCCCATTTCGTTTGTACTGCTCCTTCACCTGCTGGGCCGAAACAAGAATCCAGATGTTTCTGCAGCGGAGATGGTGGGAGGAGAAGCATGAGAGCAAACGCAGAGCCACTGCATGAGACGCTGTGAAAACAGAGGCATGGCTTCATCCCAAGCTGCGAAAAAACAGGAAAAATAAGCAAAGACAGAAACAGATGCTCCATCTCACACTGAGCAGTGAGGAATTCAAACAAAAGTGGAAGGAAGGATGAGGTGCAGTCTAGCCAGATGACATGGTCCTTGGGGACCACAGCACCTGCGATATCGGAGGGCGTCGCAGGTTCCTCCACCTGAAGACCTCTCTTGCAGCACTCAGCAGGGAAGGAACAGCATTTCTGTTTTGTGTTTTGTTTCTTTTTCTCATTCTGTGCAGGCTCATAGAATCACAGAATGATTTGGGTTGGAAGGGACCTCAAAGACCATCCAGTTCCAACCCCCCTGCCATGAGCAGGGACACCCTCCACTACACCAGGTTGCCCAAAGCCTCATCCAACCTGGCCTTGAACACTTCCAGGGATGGGGCAGCCACAGCTTCTCTGGGCAACCTGGTCCAGTGCCTCACCACCCTCAGAGTAAAAAATTTCTTTCTTATATCTAAACTAAATCTGCCCTCTTTCAATTTAAATCCATTGCCCCTTGTCCTATCACTACACGCCCTTGTAAAAAGTCCCTCGTGACACTTTCTGAGCAGTCCTGATATGCTGAGCAAACATCTCCACTGGTCTATAAATAAATCCACATAAAAACACATGGGAGGTCAAAAAGAGTTTGTCTCCAGCCCAGCTGGCAACCTCTAGCCCAGCTGGAGAGCGTAGGAGGCTGCCTGCAGGGCTGCCTGCACAGCTTTTCCTATCACTCTGTGCCTGTCTCTGAACAGCAGCCAGACTGCCGTGGCCATGCTGAGGAACAGCGTTCCAGGAGTTTGGGAATAAGATGGAGTTAAGCCATATGTGGAGGAACGTCACATAATTTCCACTATTCCTCAGGTACCAAACGAAAACTGGTGAATGCAAAACACTTTCCTTGTTTCTTTTACAGTGTCCCGGCTCCAGCACCTGGAATAGACTTTGTTGTGCATGAAACGCAGCAGCTTGACTTTGGACATGGGATAACTTAGGGATAAAAACGTGAGCAAAGGGTGTTTGAATCTCCAGATTGTCCAGAGCTGTTTCTTTACACCAATAGGGCTTCTGAAGAGAGGAACAGAAGAATATCCAAGATCTGAATCTCCCCTGAGCATCCTGCAAATTCACATGCCCCTTCCAACAATTCTTATCATGCAAGCTCAAACCCTTCAAGTCATCCTTCATTTCCATGTGTCAACCCCAACTCCTCCCAGCGCTTGTTGCAGAAGCAGACAGTAATAAACCAACTCTAACATTTCTAGGAGCTGTTGAAGAACCAGCAAGTTCTGTAAAGAAAGTCCATCACTAAAGTCAATCACAGTTGACCTTCCACTTGCTGTGTTTTCAGCCTCCTCCAGAATCAAAACCTTCATGAACATAACGAAGAGGGAAGGACCAAGATGCAAACAGGAAACTCCACAGGCAAAATTCCCAGTGATGAAAACGTTGCTGTGATCATTTGGAGATTTGGGAGCTGTCAATCTTCTGCTAAAGGATGTTATGTCTTTCCTAGTACCATTCATATGACCTGGAAGCTCCGCCCACTGTTTGCAGAGATGTTCATGGAGCCTTGCAAGTGTTTGGGTTTTAACCGAAAGCTCCTCAGATGAAAAATGTAGCTTACACCACAGTTCTCCTTGTGAAACTTAAAGGGAAAAAAAAGCAATAATTTCAGCAAGGGAACAGCTGTGCATCGTAAGTCATTTCAGAAACCTCCCCAACCCTACAGAAAAAAAATGAAAAACACTTTTATTTTAATTGGAAAGAAAGCATACAGATAATTCTCATCTCTTCTCTTCCCCTGGAAGGAGGTGTAGTAATAAAGCACTGCAAGAAAATCTCATTTCCCTTCTTGCACACGGAGAAACTCTCGTTGGACGTTCTCTTGCAAATTAAAAAAACAGCGGTCTCTCCAGTGAGATGTATAGAGACTGAGAAATAGGTTTCTCCATTTCAAAATTAAATGAAAGCACCTAAACAGAACATTTCCCCGTTGTTTTTTCGTTACGTGTTTCTGCTGGCATCCGTCCCAGGGTCAGTGTTCACAGCTTGGCCGTGCACCCTTGGGGAGGGTAAGAGCTGCGTTTGTAAGAAACTGGGCTGGTCTCTGCGAGGAGGGCTGAGGCAGCCCCACCTGGCTTCTCCATGCCATATTCCTGTCCTTTCTCCGTGCTCCTGCCCATTCCCTGTCACTTGTTCCCACTTCATACAGTCGGCTTATTCAAAGAGCTAATGGCTGGCCAGCTTTCTTCAACAACGTCATCCAGCAGATTTTGCCCCCAGAGTGGACAGGTAACTGCAGCAAGGAGCATGTAGCTGAATAGAGAAGAGGAAGGGGACAGCCAAGGAGCAGGATCTCTTCCTTTCCAGGACAGCAACCTCCTAAATTATCATAGAACCATGGAATGGTTTGGGTTGGAAGGGACCTCAAAGCTTCCACTACACCAGGTTGCCCAAAGCCTCATTCAACTTAGCCTTGAACACTTTCGGGGATGGGGCAGCCACAGCTTCTCTGGGTGACCTGTTCCAGTGCCTCACCACCCTCAGAGGGAAGAGCATCCCTAAATCATTGCATCCTGACCCTGAGCTGGCCTGAGTCCTCTCACTGAGTCAGTAAGAGCAAGTTTCTGCCAGGTGAGTGAGCCAAATCCCATCAGTAAAGGTCTGGTCAGTGCCAAGAACAGGCAAGAGGTTGTCCAGACCCCTCCCAGCAGCTCCACTTCACCCTCAGAAGGTAAAACCCTGACCCAGTGAAGAAGTCAATGGCAAACAGCTCTTGGGCCTCTGTGCATCCTTTTTTGGGGTGAGCCAAGCTGAACGCCTGGCCCGGGGCACCACTACAGAGTGTGGCATGTAAACCATAAAGCCGAGAGCCCCAAATGTATCACGTCGGGGTCACCAGTTGTTGCTCACCATAAAAGTCTTCATGAAAACAAAAATTGTAGAACAAAAAGGGGAATTATGGCATCAGATCATTATTAGCCAGCTGGACTGAGTTGATTATAATGAACTAATTAACTAATCAACTCAAGGTGCCGATCCTGCCTACAAGAGGCAGGCCATTTCCTCCTGGCTGCGGAAGATGCAACAGCGTCCCTGGTGCTGCAGCCCAGGCTGGTGAGCAACAGTACCTCCAACCCTGTGACACAGATTTGTGGTGGTGGGATCTGCCCAAGGTCTCTAGGTTAGAAAAAGAACTCTGGTGTCCTAAGCCCGCTGCAGGGCTATTCCCACCAGGCTGAACTCTCCTTGGCATGCTCTGTGGTGGAGCTCTGCACCTCTGCCTTGCTTTGAATCAGTCTCTTGGGCGAAGCTGTGGCAGAAGGTGAGACCCTTGTCCCAAGCTGTCCCCATACCTCCTCTCTTGCTGCGGTGCCCAGCTCTCCTCCCAGGACAGTCAGGTTCCTCAGCCTGCCCGTGTGCTGCGTCTTCTCCAGCTGCAGCTCCTGCGTGTGGCGGGACCCACGGCCACACTGTCGGAGGCCAGGCACGGTGCTCAGGGACAGGGGGGAAGCAGGACGGGGGTGCAGATGTTCACTCCGTCTCTGTGCATGAGAGAGGCAAAGGTCAACCCAGGTTTGGAAGGGCCAGGAGGGTCCCAGGTGCACACCCCTGCCTCATCTTGGCTGGGATCCCCAGCCCTGGACACCAGACACGGGGCAACTGCACCGCGCAGCCGGGCACAATTCTGCTTCCTGTGTCATCTGGGGAGTCGCACAGGACAGCACTGGCCCATCCAGCCTCTGGAGATGAGCTGGAGGTCCCCACGGGTCTGAGGTCTCTAAGACCCCAGCCAGAGCAGCCCCTCCTGAAAACAGTCACAAGAAGCCCCCGAACCCCCCACCTCAGCCTTGCGAGGGCCAGGGGAGGCTCTGGAGCAGGATCTGAAGCATTCACCTGGATCAGCTGCTCCTTCAGGGCTCCTGGAGCTGTTGTCTTCTCCATGCAAAGCTGCTCTCACTGCTGCCTCTGCTCACACTCCTGCACGTGAACAGAGCACAAGCGGCCCCGCTCACCGGCAGCCCGTGTACGGGGTCAGCATGAGGCTGGAGAGGGTCCGATCTCCAGCAGACATCCCACCACCCTATGCTCCAAGACACAGCCACCAACAACGAGGACTTCGGATTCCTCCAAGGACTGATACCTCCCATGGGTTCCACCTACTTCACAGCTGCAGAGAGGGGCTGGGGGCTTCTCAGGTGGACAAGGAGAGAGGAGACCCTGCCCAGCTCCGTCACCGTTCTGCCCCAAGGAGCAGGGGCTGCCTGGCACAGGCAGAGGGTGCGAGACCCCTGCCCAACGCCGAGCCCTTGCCCACTGCAGGGTGTCTCCAGGGGGCTGCCAGCCCAGCAGTGCCCCAGCTGAGGTGATAGGCAGGTGCAGACGGGGCAAGAGAGTCGCCAGAAGCCCCCAGCCCCAAGCCCTCCCCTGTGCAGAGGGCACAGCCTGAGCCACCAGGGCGACACCATCGGTCAGAGCCCACCGTGGCTCGATGAAACCCTCCTCCCCATTCCCAAATTACCTTCTTCCTCCAGCCGATGGGTTCCAGGGCTCCCTCCACCCTCCGCAGCTCCCCGAGGTGATGCTGGATTTGCTCTCAGAGGCCATGCAAAACGCAGAGTGCGTGGCTGGTGGGGAGCAGAGGTGAGTCGGAGATGGCTCACGGGTGGAGAGGAAGAGCCGCCATGCCCGAAAGCACCAAGCGGTTTCTCCACAAAGGATGACTCAGGGATGGGGGCAGGGGAGCCCACAGCGCTGGGCAAGGCGCCTCCTGCCAAAGCGTGAAGCATCCTGTGGCTATGGGACTCACTCGAGCGCTGCTGGAGAAAGGTCCTGCCCCACAGCACTGCGGGGGAGTGGGTCATGTCAGCACGGGCACACCAAGGTGATCCCTGAGGCCAGGGAGCACCCGACCTGCCCTGGCACCCATGAGTGGCACAGGAGATGCTCCAGCCGCTGCAGCCGTGCTTGCAGCCGGGCACTCCTGCCAGCCCTTTCCTGGGGAGCAGCCGCCAGGAGAGAGACAGATCAGAGCTCTGACCCCGAGTCCACTGGGGTGCCAGGTAAGAGCTTCTGGGGAAGACCTGGAGCCGCCGTGAACACCCCAGGCTGAAGAGGAGAGGTTTGGCATGAGCAGGTCAAGGACGAAGGCACCCAGGAGGGCCTCTGCCCTCCCGGGGCATCCCCAGCTCGGTGCACAGACCTGCTCCCTGCAAGGCGCCCTGCTGAACTCCCTGCCCGATGCACTCAGCAGACCCCACCAGCCCTGCGCAGCCACTCTTGTGGGCAGGGCGACCGCGGGGGAGCAGCACATCTGGGCTGCTGTGCTCCCCAGCACTGCTCCCCCTTCCTGTGCAAGCCACAGCCCCTGGAGCTGGCAGTTTCGCTCTGGCTGGACATAGCCAGCTGTGGCCCTGGCAGCCATCCCTGCCCCAGCACAGTCCCCGTGTTAACTCAGCTCCGGGGATCCCAGCTGGAGTTGTCCCAAATCCCCTCACATTCCTTTTTCCCTTCCCCAACCTGCTCCAGGGCCTTCTGGAGCTGCCAAAGGGCGTCCACCTTTTCCTTCTGGAGCTGCCAAAGGGCGTCCACCTTTTCCTTCTGGAGCACCACCTGGAGCTGCTGCAGAGCTTCCTGCCGCTGCCACAGGAGGGAGCGGGTATGATGCTCTAGATCCCGGAGCCTCTGCAAGAAAAGCTGGGGTCACATCACCCCTTTGGACAACCTGCACCCACCCTCCAGGTCCAGGAAGGCTCTTCCCAAGGGCAGTGTCCATGAAAGATGTCCAAGTCTCTCCTGGCCATAGTGGGACCACCTCAGCCTGTTCCAGCACAGGGCTTGATGGCCCCCCAACCGGTCAAGAGCTGAGGTTTGGTGGGGAAGTGTCGTCAGCGAGGGGATCACCACTCCTGGATCCCTGCGGAGCTGCAGCCCTGCTTGCTGCTCCCACCTGTGCCCAGGACCCTCGGCTCTCCCTGCCTCTGCTGGGAAAATCCAGGGACCTTCTGCCCTGCAGGCCGATAGCCCCAGTCCGTGTACACCCGTACCTGCAGTTTCCCCAACAAATTCCTCCCTTCAAAAGCTCCAGCCTCTCCATAAAACCTTCCTGCAGGTAAGTTTGGCTGTTTAGGATCTTGGGCAGCACTGAACGCTTCCCGTGGGACGTGTGTGTGGCTGGGTAAGGGGCTTGGCCTGAGTAAGGGTGGGATGTGCTCCTTCCCAGGGTCCCTCCAGTGCGACCCTGGGCCCACTGGAAAGCCAGGGGAGCACCGACCTTCTGCAGCTCCTGTTTTTCTTTTTGCTGAGCCGATGTTTTCCTTCCTTCCTCCTCCAGCCCCTCCCGGCCGCCTGCGCGTACTCTCTGCCCCTGCCGAGATGGGAAGATTCCCCCCGCCTTTTCCACCTCCCGCGTCTTCACCCTCGCACCGCGCACGGGAGCGGCACTGCTCCTCTCTCCCAAAGCAGGGCCGGTGGCCATGGCCGGCGCAGCGCCCCCCCGCTGTGCCCCAGCCCACCACGGGCACCCCAGGACCACATCCCTGAGGAACCCCCCACCCACCCTGTCCCTGCTGCCCATGGCCGTGCCTGGGCAGTGCCCCGGCTCTGGCCGTCTCAGGGTCATCTCACCATCCTCTCCACATCCATTGGGTCCCGACGGGAGTCCTGGGCGCGTGGCAGCAGCGCCGGGCCAGCCCTGTGGCAGCGACATTGTCATCCCCATCCCCCTCCGCGCCGCTCCCCACCTCCACAGGCTGAGACTCTATGGGATGCCCACCCAGCACCCAGGGGTCCAGGACCCTCTCGGGCTTCCAGTGCCACTTTCTGCTCCCAGGGCTCTGGCAGGCATCTGTGGGCACATCTGAGCCTCCAGCCTCAGCATCAGATCCATCCCTGGAGCCCCCGGCGTACCTGGCTCTGCCACCGCTGCTCCAAGTCCCCTTCGCAGCAGATCCCAGCATCCCCTCCTGGCTCCTCTGCAGGGATCGTTGCAGTGACTCCGGTTGCCCCACTGCACACTTCCAGCCGGGAGCGGGCTTACAGCTCCTTTCCCTGTGCCTCTCCATGGCCACCACGTGGCACCCAAGGATCGGGGCCAGGCTGGGTCCCCTGTCCGCATCTCCTCTGCTCTCCACGCCCGGCAGAGAGCAGGGCCAGGAGCCATCCCCTTGCCCATGGCTGAGCACCCTGCCACAGCCAGGGCTGCCCCCTCGGCAGCAGAAACCCCCACCCTGCTGTGCCCACGGCCGGCCCAGGGACACACCGTGCAGGGCAGCGCGGCTTTTAGCTTCCCACGCTGCCACCAGCACTCGGCTGCTGCTCCTGGACGGGATGACACATCTGCCCCCATCCCGCATCGCCCAGGGGGTCCCGCTGCTGGGGGAAAAAGCGGCACTTTCAGGGGGGGTGTCCATACCCCCCGGACAAACCCCATGAGCAACTGGGGCTGGTCTGTGCCACCGTGCCCTCCAGATCACTGCACGTACTGGGAAATCAACCCCAGCCCAGAGACAGGGTCCCTGGCCCGGCCATGCCCCTTCCCCCTGCTCGGTCCCAGTCCCTTCATCCTCCTCCAGCGTCACCCCGGGGCCAGCCCGGACTCACGGACCGGGAACTCTCCTCTGCCCACTGCCTGCTCCTTCTTTCTCCACCTCATCCACACCAAGGGCGATGACTGCTCCGTGCCATCCCTGCAGAGCCAGTAGCTCCCGCTGTCTCAGCCCCAGGGACTCGCTGGTGGGACGTCCCCTACTCCCGGCACCACCAGTCCCTGGCAAACTACCACGGGGAGAGCCCCTCCGCGCCCCGGCCCTGCTCCTTCCAGCAGCAATGGCCAGGGGTCTCCAGGGACGCCCAGCAGTTGGGTCTTCACTGCACAAGGTCATGGTCAACGGGTGTTTTCCGGAGCGTGAATCCCGATGAGGAGAGTCCTCCCGGCGCAGGGCCGGCTGCAGGGAGGGGGGTGGCCAGGGACCCCCCCAGCTCGTCCCCAAAGCATTGCTCTGGCTCGGTCTGGATATCCTTCCTCCCAGAGACTCCAGGCTCTCCCTCCTCATCAGAGGCACAGAGCTGCCCTGCAAGGGATGGCTGCCCAGCTCCACTGCCAACTGCCACCGGGCATCCGGTCCTCTCCGTGCAGGGAGCAAAGACTCATCCTGCGCAGGATTGTCTCCCTCAGGAAGGACATCCCCAGCGGACTCGTCTTCCTCCTCCTCAGAAAACAGCAGGGGCTCCACCATGCCCTCCCAAAACCTGGCAGCGAAGTCTTCCGTGCAGATAGAGCTGGAGCTGCTCGGCTTCCCGGGGCTGGGCTGGGAGCCCGGGAGCTGAGCCAGCCCCCAGCAGCGTGACTCCCATGGGACCGGGCTGGCGTCACCCCGGGGACACCTGGCACCGTGTCCTTCCAGCTCTGCGTGGGAGAGCAGAGAGCCGTGAGCCTCCTCCACACCGCGGCAGGGATGGGAAGGAGCTGTCCCACCCGTCTGGATCTGCCTGAGCTCAAAAATCGAGGGCATCCCACCCTTTCCAGCAAGATCCTGAACGTCAACCGCTTCCAAAAGAAAAAGCCACAATATCACCCTTTTTTTTTTTTAAAACAAGGGTAATTTTTCCACCCTGATGGATGCTCCAGGGCATTGCCATGGCAGCTGCGGGGCCGTGCCAAAGTTCATGGGGGCCCTTTGCCCCTTTGCCGAAGCCCCTCCGACAACATCGGTGTTGTGGCCCCAGGTTCCCAGGGCACAATTCTGCTCTCCCAGCGCTTGCTGTTTTGGGCAAAAAGCTGAGAAAGCACCAAAGCACCCTGTCCTCACTCACCAGCCATCCAGGAGCCCACGAGGAAGGTGTCAGGAGAGATGGCACTGTCCCTGCTGCTGCCGGTGCCCGGCGCACCCGTGCCGTGCTGCTGCAGAGGGGAGAGCAGAGCACGGGGCATCGCCGGCAACCTCAGTGCACCGGGGTGGGGGGGGGTGCAGGGCAGGAGCACCCCAGCGTTGGTGCTGTATCCCCACATCTCAGCCCCACACTGTGACCCCCATCCCTGCACCCCACACCTGGCCGAGCTGGGCACCAGCAGAGTCCAGCCCACACTCCTGGTGTTCCCTTGCCCAGGATCCGGCAAATCCCGGCTGCTTTCCTGGGTCCAGGTCTGCAGAGAGGAGGAAAGACGTGCCGCTGGTCAGGACAGAGCAGCAGGTCTTAAAGCCCTGGGGGGGCAAAAACCCCCATGTCAGGGCGGGGGAGGGCGGTGACACCCCTGTGGGGACAGGCTTGGGGGGCAGTGGGCAGCACCTCTGGCTTCTTGCATCCTGGGGTTGCAAACTGCTCCACTGCAGAGTGGCTGGGACAAGCCCGTCCCCATCAGCACGGGAGCAAAGGGATGTTGGTCCAGGGCTAGGGGAGAAGCGGACACCCCCGCGCCATGGGTACAGAGCTGGGCATCTGTGCGAGCCTTGCAGGGTTTCTGGCCTTTGAAGACAGCCGCCTCCAGCTCCATGCCTGCTGTGCCACCTGGGTCTGCAACACACGGCAACATGCTCTAGGAGCTCCCATGAACTCATTAGGCTTCAGAGTGAACATGCCAAGAATGACACAGTCCAGTCCACCCACCTCCCGGAGCCAGAGTGCCGGGCGGAGGGCCATGCCGCAGGGGTGTCGGGCAGATTTGCAGGCACTGCAGGGCATGGAGATTTGTCTTTCATTAAAGCCAAGATGCTGGCGCGCTTCCTGCACCCAGGAGCTGCCAGGCCCTCGGCCCTGGTACCATGTGCCCAGCGCCTCACTGCCTGCACCCAGAATGGGCAGGGCAGGCTGCTGGCATGGGCCGAGTGGGTCCTGGTGGTGGGGTCCCCCTCCCCAGCCCCAACCTGTGCTCACCTGGCCGAGCTGCGCAGGCAGGACAGGAGGCAGGAGAGCTGGCAGGACAGGCAGGATGGGCAGGGCTGTGTGCGCCTGTCGCCTGGCAATGCTACCGCAGCGGCCAGCCAGTCTAGCCTGCCCTGGACTTCCCCTTCCTGTCTCCATGGTTCCTGCCCGGAGCCTCCTCCACCTCCCCTGGGCCTCCTCTGCCGGGCCACCTCCTCTTGGCCACCTCCTGCCCTGGACAATGGCCCCTGGGCCATCTCCTTCCCTGGGACACCATCCACAGAGAACCGTCTGCCCTGGGCACCTGCCCTTGGGCCACCTCTCCCGTTCCTCCTTCCCTGGGCAACTATCTTCTCCCACTGGAACACCTCCACCTCAGATATGTCCTCCCCTGGCCCTTCTCCCTCCCTTGGGCAACCGCCTTCCTGGTCCTCCTCTGAGCTACCTCCCCCAGAGAACCTCCTTCCATGGGTACCTACCCCTGGGCCACACCTCATGTTCCTCTTTTCCTGGACCTCCTCCCCTGAGCAAGCTTCCCTTGGCCACTTCCTGCCTCGGACAATCTCTGCTGGGCCATCTCCTCCCCTGGCCCTCCCACCCTGAGCCACCTTCACCGGACCATCTCGTTCTCTGGGAGACCTCCCCCATGACCCTCCTCCTTCCCTGAGCCACCCCTTCCCTGGACCTCTTTGTTCCTCTGGGCCACCTCCCACAGTCCTCCTCCCCTGGGCAACCAACTTTCTTTGGACAACCTACTCTGGGACATCTCCTCCTCCTCTGGGCCACCTCCGGTGGGCCCTTCCCCGGCCACCTCACCTGTCGTTCAACAGGTGCCCAGGTCCCCCGCGCATGCCCAGTGCTCACCCACCTCGGGGCTCCTCCAGGACCCCCACCTGCAGCCTTGAGGAGCGAGTGACAACCTCAGCACTGCGACTTTTAAAACTCCCGAATCCAAGTTTTATTACCGGGTAGGAGAAGAGGGATCACTCACAACATATTGTTCAAAAAGAAATACATTCAACAGCGTTTACAGTGGAATGACACTAAAATCCTCTGGTGGAGGGGAACAGAAAGATCAGGAGATGGCGCTCTGGTTACGCGCTGTCGCTAGATCAGCTCTGGAAGATGGAGCAATTTTGGAAATCAGCCTAAAACCCCAGGGATTTGTGGTTTGGGGGTGCTCCTCGCCCTCCCCCAAGCTCCGCCAAGCTGCGCGGGGTCGGTGATGGTGGTTTGTAGAGAGATGTAGCTATGGGGGGTACATCAGAGGGGACCCCTCGGGTGGCACCAGCAGGACACTGGGTGCCACCACTTAACTGAGCGACACCTCACTCCCCGCTCCCTGCTGCAGAAATGCTCGGATCCTGGTTTGGGGACAGCCCCAGAGCCGGAACTTCTCACCTCTCCAGGCTCTCGGGTGACACTTGCATCGACAAAGCAAAAAAGGAAAAATAAGGCATTTTGAAGAGGTCCATTTCCAGCCCATTTCACAAAACCCATTCAGGTCTTGGGTGGAACAAATCCCCACCCCGGGCAACTTCAGCTGCCGGCGCAAACCGCAGCAGTGGCATCAAGGCTCGGTGTGGAGCATCCTCCGCTCTCCAGGCAGGTGAAAGCCAAAGGAGCGAGCCAAAGGGTCTCCAAACGAGAGAGCCAAAGGTCTCCAAAGCAGACCTGCACGCCCTGGGGCTGGGACACCCGGCAGCTCTTCGCGGGCTGCATCCAATGGCTAATGCCAAAGTTTGGATCACTTAGTAGCCACACCGGCTTTATCGAGTCATGGGCAAACCTCCAGAGAGGGTCTGGAAGGAGCGAAGCCGCCAGACCAGCTGCTGTAACACCCGGAGAGCCAGGAGGCAGCTCAGAGCATCCCACTCCCAAAGAGGGGGGATACGGAGCGCTGCCCTTCAAATCCCAAACGCATCGTTTCCAGAAGGGAAGATCTTTGTCAGACCTTTTGGATGCCACCACATCCGGCTTTGGGGCAAAACGTTGCTGCTCTACTCGGGGAATTCCTCAGTCACCACCACCCCTACACCCTGCCTCTGGGGCAAGCCATGGGAAATCCTACTCGTGCTACAAAAACTCAGACAGACGCTTCTGTCTTCATTATTTTTCGTCTATTGTGTACCATAGAAATTTAAGCAAAATAATTTTATATATATATTTTATATATATATGTATGTATAAATTAGAAGCAAATAAATAAGATTAAAGGGTACATGGAACTTTGTGGGTGTCGCCACTCCGAGAGCCGCTCACGACTGCGAAGGGATCCATACATACTGTACACGTCGGTTTGCTGTAAATAAAGGAATGGAGGTGCTGGAAGAGAAGCTGACCAGGAGGAGCCCGATGGTTGAGGAACCTGATTGCGTTCAGTGTCTCGTGTGCAGCCGGGACGTTCCCGTCGCCGTCGCCTCAAAGTTTGTTATTGCTAATTATCTTCCAACGTGGATGCGACGGTCCGGCTGGGGGGAGGCAGCACTCAGTGTGATATGGTGAAGACCCGGAGAAGAAGACACCAAAAATGAGATCCCATGGGGCAAGCGCAGGTGTCCAGGTCTCCCCAATACTCTCCGGCCCAGCGGATCCCATTGTCAGGGTCCTGCCACCCCCACCCTCCCCTCCAGCGCTGCGGATCCGCGCAGCCGCTGCTGGAGCATCGCTCGCTCCCAGTCCTCGCCGATCATCGGCCGGGCTCGCTCCGCTCCTCCCGGCGCGTCCATGGCCGTGACAAAGGGATGGCAGGCGGGAGCGGGGAACGTGGGGCTCCCCCGGCCCCGTGCTCAGGCTGCTTCAGCGATGACTTGAACCTCTTCCCGCAGAGACTGGCCATGGGGAAGGAGTGGGGCCGGAGCCGGGCACCGGGCTGCGGGTGCCCTCCAGGCTCAGCCTGGGACCCCCTGGCGCAGGGGACTGCAGACCAGACCTGTCTGGCTTAGCGAGGAAGAGACAAGGATGGGAGACCCAGGACCAAGGCTGCAATCCAGGGAGGCTCCATCCCAGCGGCACCACAGACGGAGCTCAGCAGGGAGATGCCACCAGCAAACCCCACACCGACGTCTGGGCTACGGCAAGACGGAGCAGGAGAGAGATGGTATGCAGATCCCGGGGCACTGCTGGGCTACAAACCTCTTCTCCCTGTGTCTGCCAGGCGTTCCCGACCTCGACGAGGCCATTTTTCCCCTTCGGATGCGGTTGCAGGAAAACCAAACCAAACCTCAACTTGAATCACTCTCAGAAAGCAGCATGTTAAAGACAGTCCTAAGCCTTGGCTAATCACGGCAGACCGCGGGGAATCTGCTCAAACACTGCTTTTTAAAAACAAAACAAGAAAAGGTCAAAAAAAGAAAAGTCACCAGCTGAAATATCCTAATCAGTGTTACTGGGACGACTGGGTACCGCGGCAACCACCAAAAACCTCCAGGATCCAGCACCACAGCCCCTGGAGCCAGTTTTCTGGGCAGGATGTGGAGTTGTTTGTGTCTGTCTTTGAAGGAACCTGAACCAGGAGATTATTTTTTTTTTTTAAAAAAAAAAAAGAAAATTCCATAAAGTCCACACACAAATTGGAGGGGGGGGCGGAAAAAAGGTCAAAGAAAAGAGCTCACACAAACACACGGCATCCCCACAACGCGAGCATCTTTGGAAGTCGACGTCTCAGCCGCTAAAGCCAAGGCGCTGAAGATACAGGCAGCAACTCCTGATAGCAATAAATTTGTCAGGCTAAAACCCACCCGGATTCAGTGTCCTCGCTCCTGAGCAGTCGTTGAAAAAGCCATCGTTGAAAAATAAAAAATTAAAAATTAAAAAAAAAAAAAAGCTATTTATTAGTGCGTAAAAAAATAGGTTTGGAATCCCTGTTTAGATTCTCTTTTCCGATTTCTGTGTGTTATTGACTCCGTGTACATATCCGCACGGCGGGATGCTGCCAGCGTGTCCTCGCTGTCCCTCCGTCCGTCCTGGTGAGCCGACACGCGGGACCGGCCGCCCCGGCGCGTGCGGAGTGGCTCAGAAGATGTCGGGACACGCGCTCCAGTCCTGCTTCTCCTTGGTCTCCCAGTAGCCGCCCTTGTAGACGCAGATCAGCTCCCCCGTCACGGCGTCCACCTTCCGCTCGAACCACAGTGGGACGTAGCCTTCGTAGTCCTTGCCTGGCCAGGGGGAAACGGGGACTCAGAGCCGCTTTTCCCAGCGAGTCCGCGCTTCCCCTGGCCGCCCGAGCGGACGCAGGGTCCTTCCCTCGTCCCCCCAAAACCCCACGGGGTTTCTTGGCTGCATCCCCCTCCCCGCAGCGAGGGGCGGCCGGGGCATCCCGAAACGCCTCACCTTCCTCCAGCGCTTCCACGGCCTCGGCCTCCCGCCTGCGGCGCACGGCTCGCTGCTTCTCCTCCAGCCGCTGCTTCTCCACATTGGCCTCGTCCCAGCGGCCGCTCTCCATCAGCCGCTGGTCGGGGCGCAGCCGGCTGTCCGTGGGGGCCACTCGTTCCTCGGGCTCGTTCAGGGTGAGCGCCAGGTTGGAGAAGAAATACATGTTCTCGGCATTCTCCCTGTGGCCAGAGAGCCCCGGTCAGGACGGTGGAGGTGGTGCCTACCTCGAGCTCCCCAGCCCTTTGTGTTCTTGAGGTTCACCCCAGCCCCACTGATGCTGCTCCTGCTACCCCAAACCAGACACGCGGAGGTCTTTTGGGGAGCCCTGCCTCCCACCTTCCAAGTGGAGAGGCCACCGACACCTTGATGGGTGTCTTGGAGGCGAACAGACCTCTCCTCTGTTGGCTCCAAGCAGGGAAGCCAAGAGCCAAGCCTACGAGCTCCAAGTGTCGTATCACAGAGCTGCGACACGACCCTGCTTCACCCAAGAGCTGCTGGATCCCCGGCTGCAGAACTGGTGGCACCAAGCGGAGGACGCTTCTCACTGGGGACCATTCCAGCAGAGTGTCTCCAACACAGGGACCAGCCGCTGGAGCTACCAAAGCTGGGAGACTGGTTTGGTGTCTGAGAGCAGCCCCACTACGAGTTAAGAGCGTTGAGCGTCTCTAGGTCCCTGGAGAGCTGAAGCGACCAGTGGGTCAGGATGGTCAGGGACTCACCAGCAAGGCAAAGCAGCCAATGCATCTCCCCGCCACGGCCAGCAACCCAAAAATCCTGACCAGTAACCCCAGCTGCCCAAAATCTACCCTGCAAGGGTTCCCCAAAGCCAGCCCCGCCTTGCAGGGACCTGCTCTGCCCTCCCGCTGTGCACTCGCACCCTGACAAAAGCCACGCAGCCACCCAAGTCCTGCTCCCCTTCCCATGTCCTCAGGATGGGGCACAGGAGCCCCCTCCATCCCATGGGGCTCAGGGTGACCCCGTTAATCCCCGTGCGGCTGTTGCACCCCACGCCAGGAGGAGACTCACGGGAGGGGGTACTTCTTCCACAGGACCTTTGGAGACAGCGTCTGGTAGACGGTTTTCTGCTTGCCCTCCGTGCTGGTGCTGCCGTGGCTGCTCTGCACTATCTTGGAGCACTCCATCTTCTCATCCCACGTGCCAGACATGACGTAGTGGGCTTTACCGTCGGCATCGCTCACCACTCCTGTCACCTGGCAGAAGGAGATGGCTCTGGTGGCGTTTGGAAGTGGCCAGAGGACAGGGAGAGGTGCTGGGGGGAAAAACACCCTCCGGGTGCCCCAACCAGAGCAGCTGGACCTGGTGCTGCATGTCCTCAGACACGGGCTGTGCCCAGCGCCGGGGGAGCGTGGGCCCATCCCGACCACGCAGGTGGGTCTCCAGCCCACCAAACCCTTCCCAGGAATCAGACAGCGCAGCAGCTCCGGCTCACGCAGAGCTGAAACATGGGCTGTGCCTGGAGGTCCCCCCACCAGCCCTCCCAGTGACCCGTGTCAGGTGCCAGCACAGCTCCTCGGCCCCGTGCTGGGGCTCATCCCGGCCATGGCACCAGCACCCCGTGAGCCCGGCGTGGAGGGAAGAGCCAGGTCTCGCCCCGCGCCAGGCTGCCAGAGGAGCAGGAGGTACCCGGGTACGCACCTTTCGGGGGACGTCTCTGGAGAAGTAGCTGTAGGGGGTAAATTTCAGCTGGCATTTATCTTTTGACTTATGGTTAACAATCTCTATTTCACCAGACTAGATGAGAGACACAGAACCACAGCGAGTGAGAGACTTTGCAAGGAGACAAATCAGGCGTTAGTCGTAGTTGGTGCAGGTACAAACCCACCCCGGGTGCGGCATCGCCGCCGGCGGCAGCCACTGTGCCCGCCGGCCCCACAGCCGCAGGGTACAACCCATCCCGCGCAGGACCACCCGCCACCCCATGGAGCTGCTGAGCTTGGGAGGAGCCATCAGAAGCTCCAGGAAGCCTCCCCACCACCCCTGCCAGGGAAGCACACCTTCCTACAGCGGCAGGAGTCTCGTGGGGACCCCAGGCAGCGCTGGCACACACCCCAGGAGGGCAATGCCCTGCCAGACCCCTGCCCTTCCCAGAGCCATCGCCTCAGACCCGCCTCAGGCCACCGACCTGGTCAATCCAGAGCTTGCCCACGATGATGTTGTGAACGGTAGAGGTGACTTTCCTCCAGACGTAGTGATTCCCGCTGGAATGAAACTCGAGGTGGATGGCGCCTGCGGAGAGAGGAGCGGTCTGAGCTCAGCAAGGGCACACAGGCGGGCAGGGCTGCAGGCACGTTCCCCCAGAGCACAACGTCACCCCAGCACCGTGCTTGTCCCTGGAGCCCACCTGGCCCCTCTACCTGCATCTCCCATCATCAGCAGGGCTGGGTCTGGATTCATCCCTCCCCTTGCTGCACGCTCCGGGGTCTGCTGCAGCGAGGGAGCTGCAACACCTGCAAGGCCCTGTGTCCTCCTCCTGCCTCCCTCCCCAAAAAGCACTGATTTTAAAAACAGGTTGCAAACGTGCTGCCTGGTTGACTCTCGGTGTCATGAGACCAGTCAGGCACCAGCACGGCACGGGGACCAGCCCCACGAGTCCTGCCCAGCCCAGGGACAGGCAGAAGACCAAGAAAACCTTGGAAGGAGGCAGCTTCTTGCATCTGGCTGCTAGGGAGAGGGTTCAACCAGGCAGCAAGCGAACCTTGAAATATCACTGAAGGAGAAAGTCACCTACCCAGCGGCATGATGGAGAGGTATTTGCCCCTGAACTTGCTGGCGATGGTGATTTCCTGCCACAACGTCCACCCTCGCTTGGAGTAGACGTGATGGGCGGCTGCTGGGGGGTGGTGGCTCACCTGGAGGAGAGGAGAAACAGGCTGTAAGGCCACAGCCACTGGCACCGCAGAGCCCTGGCGAGCGCTCGGCCGTTGCGACTCCCAGGAGAGGTGAGGGCTCCACGCCAGCGCTGGCCTTGAGGATGCTCCTGAACCACCCCATCTCCTCCCTGGCACTGGACTGGTGACCCCCACGCAGCACCCCAGCACCGTGGGGAGGTGCACCGAGCTCCTGCCAGGATTTCCTAAGCTGTGAAAAAACTTCACTTGAGCAACTATCGCTGTCGGACGATGCTGTACTGTGACCTCAGAACACGGTCCCGTTCTCTGGGGATCCTGGTTGAGAAACGGATGTGCTGAAACGCACCCCAGGCCCCCAGTAATCCCATTATATCGGTGCCTCTCCCACCAGCTTCCATTGCTCTGCCTGGAAACTCCCCAGGGACACAGGTCCCTGAGTTGTCCAGGACACATGGGATCAAGCCAAGACTTTGGCTTTGCTCCTGCAGACCCGCTGGGCTGGAAAAGCAGACACGGCACCGTTGGTCCTGGGGATGACTCGTAAAAGGACGGCGCTGACGTTCCCCTGCACTGGGAAAGCTGCCCAAAACCAGGGTGGGAGCAGGACACCCCGACCAGAGGGCTCTGTCCTCCCACGGGGTCTCACCCGTCCGACCACGGTGCTCCAGCTCGGCCCATTGCCGGGAACCGGCGAACCGCCGAGCTCAGAGGTGGTTCGCACCGATGTAATTACAGGCTGAGAGCCCCGAGCTGCCGGATTACGAACGTGAGCGGAGCAAAAGCCCCTCCATTAAATCCGCTGTCACCGGCAGGAGAAAATCCTATTTGGATAACTGGATTTCAGGCACAAGATTACCAATGCTTTGCCGGGCTGAGCAGCACACGCAGCCTCCACGGGAGCAGCATCCACAGGAAGTTCCAAGCAGCGGGAACAGCGTCCGTCTGCCCATCCCACACCGCCCACAGCACCAAGACGTGGCACCAACGGTGCGCCGGCGCGGAGCTGTGCTGTCCCTGAACACGGCACCATTGGGATGGCTCCAGAGGGAAGATTTAGGGACTTTGCTCATGGACCGAAGGCTCCAGAGTGCTGCAACGGAGCAGGTTTGCTCTGAGCTACGACAAACCTAATTTTGGATGAAGCTCGCGTGCCAACAGAGGGGCTCGAGGAGTCGGCAGGAGGGCTGCACCCCAGGGCTGAGCCCAGCTTGTCACGCTGCTCACGTGGAGGTGTCAGCAATACCGAATTTGGGTACAGATGTGGCAAAATCGGGTCCAAGCAGAAAAAGTCAATCAGGGCAGGTTATTTATTTGGGAGGGGACAGGGATGATGAGGCCACGTTGGATGAGGCTTTGAGTAACCTGGTGTAGTGGAAGGTGTCCCTGCCCATGGCAGGGGGGTTGGAATGAGATGATCTCGAAGGTCCCTTCCAATCTAAACCATTCTATGATTCTAAAAGGAGGGTGAAGGAGTGAGAAAAGGGATGGCAAGGTGTGGGAGCAACGTGGTGGGGGCTGTCCGGCTTCATCACCGCAGCCCAAGTGAGGGGAACAAACCCATCCCGCTGTTCTGACTGTACCCCGGGAGGCGGAGGGACAGTTCGAGCACCCCAGTAACATTGGCACCATCCACCACTTTCTAACACCGGGCTGAGCAGGGAGACGGGGCAGCAGGGAGGTGCTGGGAGAAGCAAGATCCCTAATTTCCCTCCGCTGTGCACACAGGCAGCTGGGGAACGTGGCTGAGCGGCAGGATGGGGGAATTGCGGCCAGGTGAGGGGCAGGGAAGGTGCTATGCCACGATGAACCTGAGCCCTGCGGCGTTCGCAGCAGAGATCCTGGAGGGGTGCTGCTGCCTCTCATCCGCCTCCCTGGAGCAGGACAGAGAGGCACATTTGGAGCTGTAGCTCATGACACTCCGGTCAGCGGCGTCCTGGCTCACTGTAGCCCAGCACACAAGCTCCCAGGTCTGGGACAGACCATATGGGCATCACTGGGGACGACCAAAGCTGGTTGGCATCGGGCATGCAGCTTGGGATGGCACGAAGGGACAGCAGAGACACGGATCTTGGAGATTACCTACTGAAGGATCTTTCTTTTTGTCAGGAGCAAGGGTCACATTTCTAGGAGACTCCACGGAGCCTGTCCACTGACACTGCCCGGTGCAGTGCAGCCGAGGGAGACAGGATGCGACTGACGGGAGGTGTTGTCCTGCCTTGGGCCAGAGCTTTGCAAGAGTCTGTCAGGCCTGGGCACCCGTTACCATGGAGGGGTTTTGTCCCCATCTGCATGTCCTGCAAGGAGTCGATGGCAGAGTATGGCACCTGCTACAGCAGCTGCTCCAAACCTGGGTTCGAAGGGCCGTGATTTGGGAGAAGGTGATGACGAGGGACAGAGACAAGCCAGAGCACATCAGGGGGACATGGGAATGCTGGTGCAAGCCTGAGCCTCCTCACTGCAGATTCTCAGCACGTCCCATCCACATGTCTGACATCTGCTGTGAGCATCACATAGCACGGCACGGCATGGCATGCCCAGATTAGTACCAAGACCTTTTTCCCATGCCACCCTCCTCCAAAAAGCCAAATCTCGGAGCCACGGTCTGCCGAACGGCTCTGCAGATCCCTGACCTGCATCAGCCTCTGCAGAGTGACAGAAATCTGAGATTTTGTATGATTCATCTAAACACTGAAAGACGTGACGGTCACTCTGCCCTCGGGAGAGCACAGCCAGCCCCTGGAGAACGTGATGATGTCCTGCCTTCAAGGGGTGATAAACGGCCCCTATCCCTCCCCAGGAATCCAGGATGGACCAGCCAAGTGTGCTAAATATTGAACAGTCCATTCTCTGCACAGGTCACAACTCATTAGGCACTCCAGGTTTTTAATTAAGACCTGCTGTTCGACCAACACATGCCAGATGCGCTATGCGGTTAGAGCGCAGGGCTGCCAGAGCTTCTCACGCTGTCCCCAGGCTCTGGAACTAAACATTTTCAGTCCCACAAGAGAGAACCGAGACCCTGAGACACCCTCCATCCCAAAGACACCCTGAAACAGGGAGGAATTGTGCCAGCGCTCGCAGGCATCGCTGGCATGGCCAGGAGGGAGCTGGAGTGAGGACAGCTTCTCCCTTTCTGCTCAAGCGTTGAGCTGTGACAGCAATCCCAGCCCCAGGTGAGCTGCCAGGAGACCCGGCAGGGTGATGGGACACCTTCCTGCTCCTCTCCTTCTTCCACACCTCCTGCTCTGCAACGCTGGCACAGGCACGTTGTCCTCCTGCTTCTGAAAAATGGCTTGGGCTGTGCCTGCTGCTGCTTTTGCCAACACCACCAGTGACCCGCTGGCTGTCTCGGCCAGGAGGAGGGCTTGGAGTGAGGAGATGCGGGGTCTCCTTCAGGGAAGGGCTGCTTTGGCTGGAAATGAGCAGCGGGGAGGACATGCAGAGCCCCTCCGCAGCCCCTGGCTCACCTGCTCGCACAGGGAACGGAAACCGAACTCCTCCAGCCGGTCGAGCTCGTAGGTTTCCCCCAGCAGCGGGTTGAATGGCTTTGCAGTGCGGTGGACAGTCGTCGAGTAGGAAGACACGGAAAACGCGGCGACGAAGCACATCTGCTCCGTGGAGCTCTCACACTTGACTGCTTTGTCCAGCAGCTCGTGGTACTCCAGGTCCTCTGTCAGCCTCTGCAGCATGGAGAGCGGCTCGTTGAAGTTTACCTGGAGCGGGACGAGTAACGGTGAGCAAAGCAGGAGATGCCAAGCTGGGCACTTCACCCATTGCCTTTTCCCTCAGCACTGTGCCCTGCTCACCACCAGCATCCCACACGTTTGGCTCTCCGAGCGCGGTGCAACGTGCTCCAAGAGTCAGGGATCCAGGGCAGATGGAAATGGCACCCACCTGGAGCAGCAGCCCCACCGGGTGGCTCACGGCGAGGAAGGGTGTGCCGAGGCACCCTGCCTGCACCCTGCCTCTGCGGCGTCACACAAATATTAAATAAAGGCAAGAAACTCATGCTCTGCTGTGCTCCCTGAACCGTACCATGAGGGCATGAAGGCTTTGAGGTTCCCAGCTGAGAAGAGGTGTGCTGGGGAGCTGGAAGCCCCATGAGCTAACCAGATATCCCAGGTATCATGGAACAGTTTGGGATGGAAGGGACTTTCAAGATCATCCCGTTCCAACGCCCCTGCCATGGGCAGAGACACCTTCCACTACATCAGGTTGATCAAAGCCTCATCCAGCCTGGCCTTGAACACTTCCAGGGATGGGGCAGCCACAGCTTCTCTGGGCAACCTGGTCCAGTGCCTCACCACCCTCAGAGGGGAGAATTTCTTCCTTAGATCTCATGGAAATCTCCCCTCTTTCAGTTTAAAGCCATTGCCCCGTGTCCTGTCACTACACACTCATATCCAAAGTCCCTCTCCAGCTTTCCTGTAGCCCCTTTAAGTACTGGAAGGTGCTGGAAGGTCTCCCCGGAGCTTTCTCTTCTCCAGGCTGAACAGCCCCAACTCTCTCAGCCTGTCTTCAAAGGAGAGGAGCATCACCTTGGTCTGGTGATGGAGCATCGATGATACTCAAAATGAGCCTCAGCAGCACGACCAGCTCCCTCCTGCCTCCCACCAGCCCACCAGCAACATGCAAAAGGTGACATGGGGCAGAGATGTGCTCCATCACCTCCTGGCAAAGCCGTCCCTGTGCTTGGCTGCAGCCCAGTTGCTTAGAAAACCTGGAAAAGCCCTGTTTTGGGGTCTCCCTGCTCCTAGGACCGCAGCCCCATGACAGCACCCAACCTGCATGTGTGAGCCAGAGGCAGCAGTGGCAGCGACAGGCCATGGGACAGAGACCAGAGGGGAAGCTCTGTACCAGGAGAGCCCAAATGGGTCCCAAGTCATTGCTTCGTCAATTAGAAAACTTTGCCAGCTTGGACAGGCTGCAAACATCTCTGGGAATAAAAAAAAAAGTTTGATTTTAACAGTATTTTTGGTTCTGAAAATAATTAAATCAAAAAAATAATTGAAAGGAAGACAGATATCTTTTGTCTCTAAAGGTCTTCTGCCTCGAAATCATGTGAAATTCACTTTTGACTTTCAGTTCAGAACAAAGAAATGTATTCCAGAAGGAGCTGATGGTTGAAGGATGGGAGAACCGCTTCCGTAAGCCAAGTTACATATTCCGCACTAAAGAAAACAAACCCCAGATCAACCCACTCAGGGATCTGAGCAGCAGAGATCTTGGAGCATCCAAGAAAGAGCGAGCTGTGCAGAGCATCCACGCAAAAAAGCAAATCACTGCCGGCTTGATGGAACTCCCGGGAGAGACGCAGGCAGCACGAGAACAAAGCCAGCAACTGCATCCTCTCCGCCGGCACCGCTCGGGCAACGGTGCCGCGAAACCCTTCCATGGGGGAAGGAAGATGAACTCACCCGAAATGCAGAACCTCTAAAGCTGCGTTAAATCCCTAATTCTTCCTCGTCGATGCTGCGGGTTGGTTTGTTTAGAGGAAAAATTCAGGAGCGGTTTTTCAGTCCATCGCGTCCCGCGGGAAGGGGATGGGGGGTCGGAAATGCTCTTTCATCTGCCAAGACTCAGGAGAAGCGCGCGGGAGGAGAAGCTCCCATCGCCCGGTGCGCACGGCAGCCTCACCGACGGTTCGTTATTAGAATTAACCACGTTTCCCACCAGCCCTCCCCGAGGCGGCTGCTCCGCTTCCTTCTTCTCCTTCGCTCCGTTTACCGCAACGTCAGCTTGGAAAGCCATCACTCGGCTGCTCCTGCGCTCCGAGGAGGAGCGTGCCACGGGGAGAGAATTTAAAAAGCTCTTGAAAGGAGATTTAAACTGCTCTGTGCTGCAGGGAGAAATTCAATGAAATACAACAAGGGCGAGTGTAGAGTCTGGCACCTGGGTAAGAACAACCCCATGTACCAGTACAAGTTGGGGACTGAACTGTTGGGGAACAGCACAGGGGAAAGGGACCTGCTGGTCCTGGTGGACAGCAGGATGGCCATGAGCCAGCGATGTGCCCTTGTGGCCAAGAAGGCCAGTGGCATCCTGGGGTGTATGAGAAGGGGTGTGGTGAGTAGGTCGAGAGAGGTTCTCCTCCCCCTCTACTCTGCCCTGGTGAGGCCACATCTGGAACATTGTGTCCAGTTCTGGGCCCCTCAGTTCAAGGAGGACAAGGAACTGCTGGAGAGAGTCCAGCGCAGGGCCACAAAGGTGATGAAGGGAGTGGAGCATCTCCCTTCTGAGGAAAGGCTGAGGGAGCTGGGTCTCTTTAGCTTGGAGAAGAGGAGACTGAGGGGGGACCTCATTAATGTTTATAAATATGGAAAGGGTGACTGCCATGAGGATGGAGCCAGGCTCTTCTCACTGGCACCCAATGACAGGACAAGGGGAAATGGATATAAGCTGGAACATAGGAGGTTCTGCTTAAACATGAGGAAGAACTTCTTCTCAGTAAGGGAACCAGAACACTGGAACAGGCTGCCCAGAGAGGTTGTGGAGTCTCCTTCTCTGGAGATGTTCAAAACCCGACTGGATGTGCTCTTGTGTGATCTATCTAGGTGGTCCTGCTCCGGCAGGGGGATTGGACTAGATGATCCTTTGAGGTCCCTTCCAATCCCTGACATTCTGTGATTCTGTGATTTACCACGGGCTTCTTGTTCCTGGGGTGAACCTGCCAAAGAAATGCCACGTGCGGCTGAGTTTGTGGTGTGCAAAGCATCTCCTTGTCGCTGAATCAATACGGATATCCAGAGGGGAGCAGACAGCGAGCGACTGCCGCTGGGCTGAGGCCCTTCTTTACAACCCACAGCTCTGCTGAGCAGTTCACAGGGAGAGCAGTGCTGGGAAAGCAGATCCTCTCACCCCAGGGAAGGACGGAGTAATAACATCCCCCGAGCCCACACCGGGAGCTGCTGGGCAAGCAGAACATCCTGCTCCCAGGTTTGGACTCGGCTTTAGTAGCTCCTGGAATGATATGATTGATAGGGAAGGTGTAAATTCCCTCTCTCCAGGCACTGGCAGCAGCTGGTATTTCACGTCCTGAGCTTATCTCTGTACCCATCGCGCCTCTATCTGATACTGATGTCGCTGCAGAAATGCTGATGGACGGCGCTGGGCTGCACATCTCAGCTGGAAACAGCCCTAAAAAGAGACAAACTCATCTCTCTTCCTCTGTGAACGGCAGGCACTGCTTTAAGAAGAGCTGAAATACCATCAACTCAGCATCCGAGCCCCTGGAACACGTTCCTTCCCTCTACCCAGCAAAGGAAGGACCCCAAACATGGGGATATTTGTGGCCATCCATGTGAAGGGGCTTCCCTCCAGACAGACCTCCCACCAGCAAACCCTCTCCTGACCACCCACAGGATGCCTTCGCCCCGGGGAAGGAACCCAGCAGCACCCAGCACTGCTGGAAACCATCTCCATGGCACCTCCTTCACTAAAAGGTCACATTTCGCACGGAAAATAAAGGTGCTCTGAGTCCCTGGTGCCAGGGGGGTGGCTCTCCATGGATGCACTCTGGGGAAAGCCTCATCACCAACAAGGTCTCTTCTTCTTCCAGACCCTGGGTGAGATGCTTGAATCCTCAAGGATCCAAGGTGTCCCGGTCCTCTCCTTGCCTCAGCACCGGCTGGATTTGCCAAAGACACGTGGGCAACGTCCCCTCTGCTCCAGCTCGCCCTGGCACCGGTGCGACCACGCTGCCAGAGGCACGGGTGCTGCGAGGCTCTGCGCAGTCAGCACTGGAGAAGGGATCACTCCCGAAGAAAGAGCCGACCCGATTCCAACAGTCCCTACGGCAACAGCTGAAAAAGATCCCCAGCCAAGGACACAGATGATGTAACTCCAGACCGTGTTGCTTTTCACTCTCTGGGAAGGCGAAAGCCTTTTAATCCTTTCCCACATCATTCAGACTACTGAGGCAACACTGTTCCTGTGGAAGGAGATAATCCAGGAGGTGCAGATAACGAAGCTGCTAACGAGCGTTCTTCCCAACCTTTCCAAAGCCCGTAGAAAACTTCTCACTGCGCAGAATCAAGAGAAAGGGCAACTAGCGGAAGAATCACCAGACGACCACCAAGGCAGACAGCTGCGCACCCGAGATGGACAACGGTACCTATTAATGATTTCCAGGAAATCTCACGTTGAAGTAAATTAGTTCTCGGAAACTTCATGAACACGTATGATTGTGTAACACGCAATTTCATCAATATGTGTGACTGTGTAACATAAAATCTCTACAATTTCGTGAAGTTGACGGAGCACTCGTGGTGCAGCGATCCCCAGTGCTGCCCGGTGCCGTGATAAAGAATTTCCAAATTTCTAAAAGCTTTCTAAAACTCCAAATGAGTCTTGGAAGGTTCAATCGCACCAACTTTTCGGGTATCACAGCCACATCAGAGCCGTTTACCACAAAGCAATTAGCGACGCAGCTCCGTGCTGCCGAGGTCAGGCTGTGCCACCACAGCACCTGGCAGGAGCACCCGGAGCCATAATCCAAATCCTCCACACAGCCAAGAGCTGGGCCCAAACCAAACCCTCAACGTTGGCACCACCACCTCCACCAGCCCTCGGCGCTTGGGACACGCTCACTTACAGGCATGGGGATCTTGGACAGCTCTTTGCCGATGCAGTTCTTCATGATGCTCCAGAGGTTAAGGCTGTAGTTGGGTTTGTCGGGGATGCGAGTCCGTCTCCTTTTCTTCGGCAGGAGATCTCTGCAAGTGGACTCATTGTAGCTGCTTTGATTTGAGCTTTCAAAGACCTGTGGAAGCAACAAGAGAAACGCAGGACTAAGCTGGGCTTGCCCAGCATGACCCAACCAGACTCAGCAGCTCCCACAGCTCAGGAGATGCTGCACACTGAGGAGCATCACTGGAAGCTTTTTCTCCAGGACATGGGAGAAATAATGGTGCAATTGCCCCCCAACACTGTCCTGTGTTCCTCAGGAGGGTGTCTGAGGTGCTGCTGTAAGACCGGTGACACCTGTACCCCTCCGCAGCTCACAAGAACAACCACCTCTGCTCCTTGAGCTGCAGGAGGGACCTGGATGGAGAGTGCCTCCAACAACCTCCTCCTCTCCTGCTCCTCTTCCCTGGTTTCATCCCACCAGGACTGTCCCTCCCGCTCCGACTGGCCAACTCACACTGTCCTCCAGGTTCCAGTCCTCCGGGTGGCCCTCACTGGCCCCGCTCAGGTTACTGCCCGAACGCCTGTGGGGAAGAAAGTACCAACTGAAAAACAGGAGCAAGGGCAGAGAAGAGGAGGGAAGAGCCAGGGTTGGTGCAGCACAGCCACCATCACCCACAGCATCTCGCTGCACCATCCCAGGGTGTTGCCAGGAAGGCAACAGGGTGACGGACGCTGCACACAGGCGTTGGGAGGGGACGCTCAGCGCGGGGCGTCCCAGCGTGGGGGCCCAAAGCCTCCGTGTTTGCCAGCGAGCCCAGCAGTGTGACCATGGTTCAGACCACAGGTGCCTCCAGACAGATGCCCAGGGAGGTGTACGGGCAGGTCAGTGCAGACGGAGAGGCAGAGTACTCCCTGCTTCTGCCCAGTGCTCCAAGGGATGATCCTCTTAAGTCAGTCTGCAGAGGACATCAAGTTGGGTGGGAGTGTTGATCTGCTTGAGGGTAGGAAGGCTCTACAGAAAGATCTGGACAGGCTGGATCGATGGGCCGAGGCCAATTGCATGAGGTTCAACAAGGCTGAGTGCTGGGTCCTGCACTTGGGTCACACCAACCCCACACAACACTACAGGCTTGGGAGAGAGCAGCTGGAAAGCTGCTCGGCAGAAAAGGACCTGGGGGTGCTGGTTGGCAGTGGCTGAACATGAGCCAGCAGTGTGCCCAGGTGGCCAAGAAGGCCAAGAGCATCCTGGCCTGTCTCAGCAATAGTGTGACCAGCAGGACTGGGGCAATGATCGTGGCCCTGTACTTGGTACTGGTGGGGCCGCACCTCAAATACTCTGTTCAGTTTTGGGCCCCTGTCTACAAGAAGGACATCGAGGTGCTGGAGCGTGTCCAGAGAAGAGCAAAGAAGCTGGTGAAGGGTCTGGAGCACAAGTCTTGTGAGGAGCGGCTGAGGGAACTGGGGTTGTTCAGCCTGGAGGAAAGAAGGCTGAGGAGAGACCTTCTCGCTCTCTACAGCTGCCTGAAAGGAGGTCGTAGTGAAGTTGAGGTTGGTCTCTCCTCCCAGGTAGCGATGAGGGGAAACGGCCTCAAGTTGCACCAGAGGAGGTTTAGATTAGATACCAGGAGAAATTTCTTTACTGAAAGAGTGGTCAAACACTGGAACAGGCTGCCCAGGCAAGTGGTGGAGTCACCATGCCTGGAAGTGTTCAAAAAACGTGTAGATGTAGTATTTCAGGACGTGGTTTAGTGGGCACGGTGGGATTGGGTTGGTGGTTGGACTTGATGGTCTTAGAGGTCCTTTCCAACCTTAATGATTCTAAGATTCCCACCCAGGCTCCCCTGGAGCCCACATCAGCTGCCGGGGCAGAGGACTCAGCTTTACCGCAGCACAGACTTGACGTCTGCCCTTCCTCACCTGCTTCACCATAGTTGGGGCCATCCTCAGCCTCACTCGCTCCAGTTGACGCAGGAGCAGCCAGGCGCAGAAGAGCCCTGGGCAGAGGTGACCTGTTTGCTGGGGGACGTGAAGGCAGAGCATCCCCACGGGAGAGGACGCTGCCCTCGAGCCCATCACAGTGCCGGGCAAACGGTCCCTCCCCTGCTCTTCCCGTACCCGCAGCAGGTTTTGACGCGGGGGCTCCTACCTGTGGTGCTTGGGGTCTGCGGTTACAGTGATGAAAGCTGGTGCATCCTCCATGGCATCAAAATACTCCGTCTCTTCATCTTCGTCACTGGCCTCCCCTTTGGCAGACTGCAGGCTCCCTGCTGGCACAAAGGGTTCGAGACGTTTGGGTGCTGTGGGTCCCCGTCAGAACCCAGAGCCCACCCTCCTCCCGCCGCGTCCCCTCCAACGCCGGTTCCCTTCATGGCTTGTCCCCCTCCTCTCCGTCCCACTCCACGACAAGAGGACATCATCACCGACTGCCAGCTTCTAAAATCATGGATGAGCCCTGGCAGCACGTGGCCCACTCCCCACTCCAGGCACATGAGGCTTCCCCGCTGCGGTGGGCAGCACCTCCAAAAATGCCACCGGGCTGCGTGAGCCACACACAAGCGCGTGACTCGCACGCCCAACCGCCTCTAATGCAGCTTCGACTCCTGTCTGACCAGAAATCCAGTTTGGATTGAAGCAGGGAAAAAAACAAAAGTCACGTGTTTCAGGTGACGCTCAGAGAGATTTCCCAGCCCTCGGGTTTTCCAGCCCTGCACTTACAAATATTTCTCTTCTCTGCTGCACTGGGAGAGATGGCTACAAAGCCGGGAGCAGACGTTAACTGCGGGGACTTGTTCAGCCGGGAGAAGAGAAGGCTCTGGGGAGACCTTCCAGCACCTTCCAGTACCTAAAGGGGCTACAGGAAAGCTGGAGAGGGGCTTTGGACAAGGGTGTGCAGTGACAGGACACGAGGCAATGGCTTTGAACTGAAAGAGGGGAGATTTCCATTAGATCTAAGGAAGAAATTCTTCCCTCAGAGGGTGCTGAGGCACTGGACCAGGTTGCCCAGAGAAGTTGTGGCTGCCCCATCCCTGGAGGTGTTCAAGGCTTGGTTGGATGAGGCTTTGAGTAACCTGGTGTAGTGGAGGGTGTCCCTGCCCATGGCAGGGGGGTTGGAACTGGAAGGTCTTGACGGCCCCTTCCAACCCAAACCGTTCCATGATTCTATGCCCCAGGGATGGGGCAGCCACAGCTTCCCTGGGCAACCTGGTCCAGTGCCTCACCATCCTCAGTGTAAAAAATTTATTCCTTAGATCTAATGGAAATCTCCCCTCTTCCAGTTTAAAGCCATTGCCCCGTGTCCTGTCACTACACGCCCTTGTCCAAAGCCCCTCTCCAGCTTTCCTGTAGCCCCTAAAGGTACTTGAAGGTGCTGGAAGTCTCCCCAGAGCCTTCTCTTCTCCAGGTTTCTCTCAGCCTGTCTCCATAGCAGAGGTGCTCCAGCCCTTGGATCATCTTTGTGGCCTCCTCTGGACCTGCTCCAACAGCTCCATGTCCTTCTGATGTTGGGGGCCCCAGAATCCTTAAGATCATCGAGTCCCACTATGAACCCAGAACTGCTGCCAAGTCCACCACTAAACCATGTCCCTGAGCACCACATCTACACGTCTTTTCAATACCTCCAGGGATGGTGACTCAACCCCTTCCCTGGGCAGCCCGTTCCAATGCTTGACAACCCATTCACTGAAGAAATTTTTCCTAACATCCCATCTAAACCTCCCCTGGCACAACGTGAGGCCATTTCCGTGAGGCCCCCAGTGGGGCAGCGCCTGGCACTGCCATCACCCCCCCAACAGCCGCGGTTCTCTCCCTGGAGTCTATATATCCTTTAAAAGCCAGACAAGGTATTATTTGTAGTTTTTGGCTACCAGACTGTAACTGATGCCTCCCACAGGGAAGGAGATTTGGCACCAATACGCGAAGCTGTTAAGATTTTTATTGCCCAGAAACTCCTGCAAAGAGCAACGAGCCCCGACTGCGCCACCATCGGGAACTCGGCAGTGCCAGGGGACCCCGGGATTTCTCCAAGCACCATGGCTGCCCTCCAGCACCCAGAGATGTGCCTGTCAGCGAGGGCGAAGGCTACCGAAACAGTCTGAAATAGTGAGAGCAAACTGGGACACGGCCTTCTCCTGCATCTGTTCCTTGAGACATCCAAGTCCCCGAGCAAGGACAATTATGGTGCAATGAGATCCATTAAAAAAAAAATCATGGGCATACAGGGCATCGCCTCGTGCACCCTTCCCATCCCTGCCGACTCGCTGGGAGCAAGCAAGCAGAAAGCCCTCGTCCATCCCAGGGCTTCCCGCAGGGCTCTGCCCCCGTAACAGCTGCGGCCCCGCGCCGGCGCTCACCCTTGGCGGTGCTGGCGACACCGGCGCTGGCGGAGGAGAGGCCGGGGGCTCCGCGGCAGGCACGCTCCAAGCTGTTGTGCTGCTTGGCTAACTGCTCGATGGTCTCCTCCAGCCGGATACGCTGCTCCCGCTCATACTGCAGCACCCGCTGCCATTTTCGGCTGTGGGTTTCCGCTAAGTCCAGGAAATCACGGCAGGCCTGGAGGGGAGGAAGGGACACGTCAGCACCCGGCACAGCCCCAGCAGCTCATCACAGAGCCAGCGCTGGCACACGGGGTCTCCAGAACCCACTCCCCACCACTCTTCCCTCCTCCTGTCCCAGGACCCTGGTTTTACGAAACGCAACCCGAGAGCTTTGCCCAATCCCCCACGGGACCAACTCTGACCATTCAAACCTGAATCATCTCCGAGGAGACGACTGCAACACGGACAACTGCCTTGAGACCACGAAGCCCTCGTGCTGTCCCACCTCCCGCAGCAGCCCGGCTTGCCATGCCCCAGCCCATTCCTGTCCCCGGCCCCGTCGCTGGTCCCCAGGAGCCCGGGTTGGAATAACACGAACCTTGGCCAAGCCCAGCCCTCCGCAGATGCCCTGAGATCCCCAGAGTCACCTCCATCCCCAACCCTGGAGACGGGGAGAGGCTGGACAGAACAACAGTCCCCAGGGTGACAACTACAGACGGGAAAGGATGCTCAAGCCAGGAGCCCACGAGCCCTTTGCTCCAGGAGGCAGAGAGGGAGGATGCTCAGCTCCTCCGCGGAGCCGCACAGTCCTACAGACAGTGAAGGGCCCGGCCTGGCCCCTGCAACACCTTCACGGTGGCCAAAAGCCCTATCCTCTCCACAATGGGCCCTTCTCTGGGGAACAGGACCCGCTGGCAGATGCACTGGGCGCACGGGAAGGAGGGCTGACGGGATGCGCCAAGCGATGCCTTGCGGGATGCACAGCATCCCTGTCCTTTGCCACTGGGCCAGTGACAGCAGGGACGTGGTGACCTCGGCTGACAGGAGAATCCCTCGGTGCCACTGACCACCACCACGGCCCCGAGTCCTCCTCAGCATCGCCGCGATTCCATCGCCCATCCCCGGATGCTCAGTGGGCTATTTCCGGGCACAGGACGTCCGCTCGGGGATGGGATGCTGCCAGCTCCCGCGAGCTGCCGTGCTATTGTCTAACGAGAGAGCGCCAGCCCTCGGAGCTCTATTTTTAGGATTTTTTTTCATTTTAGCCTGAAACACCGAGTCCCCTCGGCTTTGCCGCTTCCGTTGTGACCGAACCCACGGGAAGCTGAGCGCAGAGGCAGAGCTGCACCTCCTCCACCCTCCCCTAAATCTCTGCAAGCCGGAGAGATTTTAAACTTCTTACATTTAAAAGTAGGAAATATGTTTTTTATGGAAATTCTACAGGAGTTTGGAGGCAGGCTGGCGACTTGCAGGCAAATTAACTCCGTCTGTGCTTCGGCTAGCTCCAACTCATCGTCATAGCAAGAGAGGTTCTCTTTAGATAAACGCTGGCCTGAAAAACTCAAAATTATTCAAAAGGACTAAAAGCAGAGAGTTTTGGATGTCTAACAGACTTGTAACCATCGCCAGGACTCCGGTATTTCCTATGTTTCCATTTACTTGGATTTCACCTGTCATTTATCCAGCTCTTGGCAGGTTACTCTACATTTGGGCGTATCGAGGTATCTCCTGGTCAAGCAACAGGTTCAGGGCTTAAGCTCCCACAACCCGGCCTGATTTTACCAGGTTTCATCCAAGGATGTCCAATTCATCCACTCTTCATCCAGCTTTTCCTTCGGATAGGAGCAGGATTTGAGTCTCATCCAGGGAAAGAAGTTTTTCCTTTAATAACACCAGAAACGAAGCGCCAGGAAAGTGACACAAAGCCTCAGCTTTTCCTATTTTAGGTGGGAAGCAGAGGGAATGAATATCCCATGATTGGAAAGAAAAACACAGGAGGTGGGCACGTGCACCTTCGGTGACATCCTGAACACCGCCACGTCCTCCGGGAGCTCACCACTGTCCCCAGCATCACCTCGAGGAGCCCCTCAGTCGCGGGAAGAAGCAGGAACCAAACTGAGATGAGATAAAAGAAGGACAAACACAACGAGTTTGGGTCTGTCCTTTGGGAAAAAAATAAAAATCAGCGTGGCCCATCGTATCTAGAGAGGTTTTGCTTTGCGTTCACCTCTGCTCTCTCCTGCTTCCCAATGCCTGCGGCGTGGAAGGACCTGACCCTCCGGTGGTGCTGGCGCCATGCTGGATGGCTCCCCCCGCCCCAGCTCAGCAAACACTCCCCAGTGAGCACCACACTGCGACGGCTGTACCGGCAGCTGGGAGAGCGGGTGGAAACGCCCACGGGAAAGGAGAGGGGCAGAGCCCTTTGGACATCCTCGGTGCCACAGTGGGCAACGTGGCTCCTGCAAGCTCGGAGCCATGCGGCACATCCCCTCCGCTTTGCTGCTTCTCTGGTTGTGGGCAGGGAGGTGTCAGGGTCCTGTCCCCACAAAATTCCGAGCTGTGCTTCCACCCTACACCCCCCAAACCCAACAGGGACCACCCAGCTTCTCCTGCACCCCCCCAAGCCCAACAGGGACCACCTGACATGAGCCACGGACCCCGTGGGGCTCCACGGATGGGCAAGGGGAGACGTGAGACCAGAGCATGGATTTTCAGGGCACCTGGCATCACATTTTTGCCTTGATCTCCAGAAGCAACTCAGCTCCTCTCCCCAGCAAAAAAAGTCCCACTGGCAGCCACCCATGGCCACAAAGCCCACGGGCAGACCCTGCCCTGATGCCTTCATACCCAGCTTCAAGCTGAAGCCTCCTGCCAGTTGGCACTAACCCATGCCCTGCGCTGGCACGCTGCCTTCTTTTGTTACGCTGATGCATTGCGATAAGAGGATGAAACCACAAGCGCAAGTAACGGGACAGCAGCTGTCACCTTCCCAGCCCGGCGAAGCTCATTATCTGCTCCAAAGGTCCCTCTCCGCAGGCAGCGGGTGCAGGAACACACGTTTTGGCACAGCTCGCTGGCACCGAGGACGGAAACTGCCAGCTGTCCCCAGCTCTGGGGGTTGAGCACTTTAAAACGATGCGCTGGGAGATCACCTGGAATTATCCTGTTGCAATTAAACGTGGCTCATAAGGTGTAAGGGTGAATTAGGGGGAAGGAGGGGATCATGGAAGAGCCAGGAGAAGGCAGCCCTCCAGCACATCACCAGGGAGCTGCGGGATGCGGAGGAGAAACCGCTGGATGAGTCGATGGGAATCAACATCCTAAATAAAAATCACAGCAGATAAAACCTCGGGTCCGCCCATCCCAAGGCTGCTGAGCTTCACGGAGGATCCATGCTGTATCCCAAAGGGAAACCTGCACCGACGGGCTTCGTCTACAGCTACATTAAAAAAAAAAAACCACGTGATGGAGAAGCAGCCATTTGGGAAGATGACTGATGCCTGTTCCTGCCAGCATCCCACACCTGGTGTCCGTGCGGATTTAGGGGCCGGTTAGGGTACGTACAGGGTTTATCCCCTGTTTTCAGAAGACTGTTGGGCCACCTTTCTGCAGCCTCTTCCTCTGTCATTCGGACACCGGCACGAGTGCCCAGCCCGTGGTCTCATCCAAACCACCGCGCTCACAGAGCCTCCGGATCACCCCAGCTTGTTCGCTGGATGAGGAGCGATGCCAAGGGTGGTTAATCGGAGAACGTCCTGCAGGAAAGATCCCCCCGAGTCCAGCTCCCCCGCTGCCAGCAGCAGCCGAGCCGATTCAGGTTATCCATCTGGCACCGCACGGGGCTCAGGGAGTGTTTTCCATCGGCATCGGCGGCTCACACCAAACCCCACCCTGGCCAAGGCCGTTTTGGCCATCCCCACCTTTGCCGACAACAAACCAAGACCGGCAGCCGCTGCGTTCCGGCGTTGGCTCGCACGGCACCGGCTGGGCGAGGAGCTGCGGCAACCTTTCCCTGAGACAAAGACACACCAAGCGCGCCGCGATCCGACGTCCTCCGAGGCCGCATCCTCCCCGGCTGTCACCAGCAGTAATTCAACCGCCGCCGGCTGCTGCCTTCCACTGACGGACGGGACATGACTTACTCCTGGTTCCGGCTGTGAGCACCCGGGGAGCTGTGCCTTCCCCTCGGACAGACCTTCCACTTCCAGCAAAACCCCTCACAGCACATTGTCCCCGTTCCCTGCGGGACGCAGGATGAAGCCCTCGGACTCACCGGAGCTGGCACGCCAGCACGGTGCTGCTGCTCGGCGTGCGGGGACACACCGGTGAGGCCAGCCTGTCGCTCCCACAGGAAACAAATCCGGAAGGAAATTGTCCACGAGGCTCCTCCAGGATCAGACCGCCAGGTTCCCTGCTCTGGGCTGGGATGGCTTCACCGTCGCTCTCGGTGACAGCCATCACCAAGATGATTTTTCCAGCTGGCTGAGCACCGCCAGCTCCCAGGGCTGTCTGGTGCCATCATGGAGCAAGAAAACATGGCCAGGAAAACGGTCCTGGAGGAGAGGGGAGTGAAGGGAAGTGGGAGACGGAGCTGGAAGGGGGATGTCCTGCCAGGAGCGGGTTTGGAGGATGACGATGAGATCTTGAGCAGCGAGTGATTGCGCAGAGAAGAGCGAAAGGGTGATGTCCACCACACAAAACAGCTGGACTAGGAGGTGGCATGACAGTGGGATGTCCTCTGCACCCAAAGCCACAGCAGAATCTGGGACTGGCAGCTTCTTTTGGGATTTCCAAGTCCAGCTCCTCCCAGCAGCAACCCCAGGATGGGATTTGCGACACCCACGCTTGGTGCCCAGGATCTGGCCCCGCGGAGGTGACACCATTGCGTTCCCAGCAGCAAGAAGAGGCAATGCCAATACCTGCTCTGGGGTTTTCCGAAAGTGGTCAGGCTCTGTGGTCCCTGAGCTTTCACAGGCACAGCGAAATTTCCGGAATTGCCAGAATTTCCGAAATTTCTCCCTATTTCCAATCGCTCCTCTGCAAATGGGTGAAACAAGTCAGGCCGTCACCCCTTGCTGCTTGCACCCCAAAGGGCAGCACCCAGCTCGCACCAGGGGGCTAGGGATCCCGGGGTGCCCTGTGAAACTCCCGTTAATGCCGGGGGGTGCTGGCAAACATCCGTGCACAGCCCAGGGCAGGATTTAAACCTTCAGCGCCAGTTGTCACGCACCGTTAGCAGGCACCTGCTCAGCACCACGGGCATCCAGCAAGGGAGAGCGAGTAATTGCAAAGAGGGAACTCCCCACCGTCCTCCGGCTGTTTTCTCTGATGTTTGCAAGCAAGGATTGCAAAATCTGCGCTCCGCAGAGCGGCACCAGAGGCTCAGGCACCCCCATGGCTGCAGGGAAGCAGCAGCCGACGGATTTCCAACTGCCACTGTGCTGCTTTGGTGCAGGGTGGGAGCAAAACGGGGAACAACTGCCCGTTTCTGCACCGGTCACCCTAAATCTTGGCAGCTGCAACTGCAAAAGCTCTTTGAAATGCAGCTGCTGGGAAGCCTCGACATGGCACCGACATCGCGGGGGTCTGTCCTCGCTGACCCCGTGGAGACTCCCAGGGACCCCAGCCCAGAGGGTTTGGCTCTTCTCAAGGCCACACACAAGAGGCTGAGGTGGAGCTCAACACGTCCCTTCCTCGCAGGAGATGACAGGGGGGAGATGCCATGCGCAGGGACACACGTCTTTCCTCGCTCCCGCTGCCCCAACCATGCCAGCGGTGCCCCGTGAGCCCCGTCCGCACTCCAGCCAAGAGCGATGCTGCAGCACCTCCATCCACTGGGGCAGCCAAGGAGGACCGGCCGCAGCAGGACACAGTGTGATAAGGTCCCAGGACAAGCTCTGACTCAGGAGATAAAGCCCTTCATGCCCTCACTCCGCTGAGTCCTGACCTCGGACGGGTTTGGTTCACTACTCTGCACCACGCCGGGATGAATCCCGGCTCCGCTCCCCTCCTGTGCCACTGACCCTGCTGCAACGGCTCAGAGCACTCAGCGTTTGGACTGAGAGCACCCACGAGCTGCTCAAGGGCTGCGCTCGCCCTCGTCGTCTCCCTGCCTTCTCCTGTGCTGGGAGACGCTGGGGCTGAAGGGCCGGGGAGACGCTTGCTGTGTCCCCAGCTCCCACCTACCTCAAACAGGGGCTGGGAGCACCCGGGGGGTGCCCAGACCTTCCGCTTCACCGCTCACAGGCACCGCCACATCCCACCTCCCTCCCTGAGTTGTGTCGCGTCATCCTCAGCAGCGACGGATCACGCAAAGCCCACGGGATCACGACGGGCAGCCGAGGAGCACAGGGACGGCCCCGGCCGGTGACCTCCCACTGGTGACACTGGAGGGATGTGAGCCGCTGCCACGGACCGGTCCTGGCACGGATTAAGGTGAGGGCAGGGGACATGAACCCGGCTGAAGCTCCAGCAGCCCAGGGCATCGCTCATTCATTTCATTAATCCCCCTCCTCCAAAGGTGAAAACAATTACAGGCGCCGGGCAGGAGCAACGCCTCGAAATCCGGCTTACAAAACCCTGACGGAGCGGCGGCTAAATTTAGTTCCAGCCGAACCCAATCGGGGTTGTAACCAAGAGATGGCCCCAAATCCACGTTCCACCAGTGCAAGGACGTGGGCAAGAGGCTCCTCGACGAACGTTCCCAGGTCACAGGATGGAAGCAAATGGAAAGCAATTTCCCAGTGAGCAACATGGCCACAGTGTCGAGTCCAAGCACGTCTAAGCCTTCACACAGCTACACCCTCATCATTATCATCCGCGCAGCCTCCCTGCAGCGAGGCGGAGACCACGTCACACCCCATCTGCCCACGTCCCCCCTGAGCCATCGCCGCCGCGACGCAGCAGCTGCGTTTTAGCAACGCCTGGATGCACCCGGGGCTCGGGCAGCACCAATGTCACTCTGGTCCTGCACAACGGGGCTGCTCATATCCCCAGCCCGGGCTGGCAGGGATGGGGCACAGCGGCGCGGTGCATGCGGGGTTTCAGGGAGCACCGCTAACACCCCGGAGCCAGGTCCATTGTGAGGGCAGTTGGCTGCTTTCCGTGCCTCCTGGAGAAGAAGATTTCTCTCTCCCACCCTCCCCTGCCTGCACAAACGTGGCACAACATGCCCCAGCTTTTGCCACAGGGCCAGAGCTGGACAGAGCCCCGAAGTCCAACTGCTGGCGCCGCAGCTCAGAGACCACACAGTTTCTCATACAATCACAGAACGGTTTGGGTTGGAAGGCACCTTCAAGACCATCCAGTTCCAACCCCCCTGCCATGGGCACGGACACCTTCCACTACACCACGTTGCTCAAAGCCTCATCCAACCTGGCCTGGAACACTGCCAGGGATGGGGCAGCCACAGCTTCTCTGGGAAACCTGTGCCAGTGCCTCACCACCCTCAGTGTAAAACATTTCTTCCTTAGATCTAATGGAAATTGCCCCTCTTCCAGTTTAAAGCCATTGCCCCGTGTCCTGTCACTACACATCCTTGTCCAAAGCCCCTCTCCAGCTTTGGAGCCCCTTTAGGCAATGGAAGGTGCTGGACGGTCTCCCCAGAGCCTTCTCTTCTCCAGGCTGAACAGCCCCAACTCTCTCAGCCTGTCTCCATAGCAGAGGTGCTCCAGCCCTCGGATCATCTTCGTGGCCTCCTCTGGACTCGTTCCAGCAGCTCCGTGTCCTTCTGATGTCGGGACCTCAGAGCTGCATGCAGTACTCCTGCATCATCTCATCATTCTCAGCACCATCACAGCGCAGAGTCAGGGTTGGAAAGCAGTGGCCAAGATGCTCTCCTGCTCTGCAGCAAGCTTCTTCGAAAATAAATAAGATGAAGGCAAGGCAGAGCTGCTCAGTCACCTCGAATGTCCCAGCTGGTGCTTATCTCTCGTTGTCTTGCAATTCTGGCAGATCATCAGCAACTCAAGACAAAAGCAAGCTCCATCCATCCGCAGCATGGGCATGAGGTCCCAGGGAAGCCCAGTGGTACCTACAACCCGGTGGCAGGAGGGATAGAGGCGGCTTCTCCTCCTCTCCGTGGCTGGAACAAGTTGTCATAGCAGGTCCTAATTCAACGTTGGATGGTGGAGATGTAAATCACCGTTAAGACAAGGAGGCACAGCCAAGACGGCCAAAAGAGTGTGTTCTCATGGAAAAACACCACCAAGGCTCCTGCAAATTCCCATGGAGGAAGAGGCAAGGTGCCATCAAGACCCTGCTGCGGAGTAGGAGGCGAGACGTGGCACCACCATCTCTGTGGTCTGACCCCGTGCCCCGCAGCCGCAGCCAGGATGGGCAAATTTCGCACCTTTCACACGCTGTCACGGCAAATACACCAGATTTCACAGCTGGTTGCAGGCTAATAGGAACGTCGTTAACAGCCCGTGGATTATTTATGCAGCTGAAAATGATCACCCCCGGTCACCCATGTCCTGCCAACATGGTGCTGTCACACATCATGTGTCACACATCCGTGGGCATCTCTGCAGAGTGACATCGCCGCTGGTTCCTTAACGGGAGCAAACAGTCAGAATGAGATACAAGGAACAAAGAGATGAGGTTAATTAGCTTGCAAGTGCAAACAATCGCGTCAAGGTACGCCAGATCTCTGCCCAGGGGTCTGAACCACTGCAGGTGACAACCTCTCGGGAAGTCCTAGCAAGGCTGAGTGTTCCGACACCTCCCAACGCAACGCTGACGGATGCCAAGGGAACGCACTCAACCCTGCAGTCCCACCTGCCCCGAGCATCCCACAGGAACAGTCCTGTGAATCCTTTGGGCAGGAAAAACCTACCAGGGAAGCGCCCGCTGTTCTGAGAGCAACATCTCCAGCTCCTCAACCACTCTTCCTTCTCCTGTGCAGGACAAGGACCACTTCATCGCCCAGGAGTGACAACGCCAGATGCGTTCAATCGTCTCTTTTTCAACGGGGAATTATACAGCAAGAGCCGTCGCTCCATTCATCGGGGGAAAGAGCGCCTGTGCCAATCTGCATGCGGCTGGCGCCTCCCAGATAAGTGCTCCCTTCCTTCCTGGAGTCATCAAAACCCTGGGACACATCTGCGCCGCTGCTTACTGCAGAACAGCCCCCCAAGGGAAGGGCCATTTCTGCTCCTCTTTTTAGCTCTGAACACACCCAGGCGGTGCCAGCGCTCCAGGCGTGCAGCACGGCATAAAAATGAGCCGTTCGGATTCCGAGCGCCGAAACGCGCAGAGCGTTGGCACCGCGAGGGGGTCGATCCATCCTTCGTGTCCCCCTCCTCCACCGAAATACTCTGAGCAGAAAGCAAAAGGGAAAAGACAAGGATGGAGCCCACTTGAATCCCAAATCATCTCGCACGAACAATCAGATCGCAACGAGACGCAGTTTTGAGTGCGGTCATCCACCGCGACAGCAATGGCACCCACGGCCGTGCTGGTGGCCCAAGGCCAGGCTGGCCAGCCACCACCAGAAGCAGCAGCGCAGGGGACATCAACACAGGCTGCTTAAATAACAGCAAATCTGTCCCAAATCCTTGGAATGACCATCAGCTGGCTCATGAGCATCCCGGCTCTCTGAAGCAGGACGACACAGGTACACCAAGAACTGCTCCTCCCTGGGGAGCTGGTGGCTAGAGGAGAGCCTGAAAGAAGGTGCTGAGCCTCACCAGGTCACGTCACCGCAAAAAAATAAGGTGTCATTGCTTAAAAACCCATGAGGACAGGAGGTGTGAGATGCTGAACATCATCCCACTCCCTACTGCTTTTCTTTCCATACTTCTCAGCGTTACATCGGAAGGAGCTTTGTATCCAGACAAAATGGGTGCTACAGAAATGCACGGACGTGGAAAAGCTCATTAGTGCCCAACGCGGAGCGGGAAGACACCAGAGCAGAGCAGGCTCCAGCCCACCTTCTGGTGACCTGCAGCACGCGCTGCACACTGCCAACGTCAGCGTGTCACCAAGACTCCCAATGCTCACCCGAGGTGCTCCCAAAACCACTGATGGTCCCATACCAGGTGGCACCTTGTGCCCCAGCAGTGCCCATTTCTCTCTGGGGACCGTGGATTCCCCGAGAGTCAGAGAGAGACATCCATGGTGGAGATGTCCGCGATGGAGACATCTACAATAGAGATGTCCATGATGGAGACACCCACACTTGGGTAGGAGTCGGGATCTGGTCTCACGGTTGCGTCTCTGGGAATTTTATTACCTCATCGTGTTATTTTGGGCCATTTACCTAAATACCACAAAGACACCAGTGTCCCCTGCCGCGAGGCAGGCTCAGCGCTGCTCAACCAATCAAACCCACCTTGCCCAGGGCATAGCTCCTCAAAGAGGACTCAACCCAGGGCCAGCACCAGCATGACGGACATGTAATCCACCCCACGCAATCAAGAGAGGATTAGTGCAAAACAGAGCCCAATCCGCCAGCCCGGCTGCGTTAATGGGCTCTAATCCCGTACCCGTGCAGCCTTTATGTAGGATAACGAATCCGTAGGATATCAAATCCATAATCATCGTGTACTCAGCATGATAAAAGAAAATTTTCATCGTGGCTCTGAGAAGCGGAACAAGGCAACGCTACCCAGGGGTTAGGGACCAAAGCCATGCCAGCCGGTGGCTGTGGTCCAGGAAAGACACCGGGTCCGGTGTCCAAAGCATCGTGCTCTGGTGGAAAAATAACTTAAGGAATGTCCAGGATGCTTCGGCATGTTGGCAGCACCACCCCCTTCCACCCCAAACCTTGCCAAGCAGCACATGGCAGCCTCCAGCATAAGAAGGACATGGAGCTGTTGGAGCTGGTTCAGACGAGGCCATGAAAATGATGTGAGGGCTGGAGCACCTCTGCTATGGAGACAGGCTGAGAGAGTTGAGGCTGTTCAGCCTGGAGAAGAGAAGGCTCTGGGGAGACCTTCCAGCACCTTCCAGTGCCTAAAGGGGCTACAAGAAAGCTGGAGAGGGGCTTCAGACAAGGGCCTGTAGTGACAGGACACGGGGCGATGGCTTTACACTGAAAGAGGGGAGATTTACGTAAGAGATAAAGGAGATTTTTTTTTACATTCAAAGTGCTGAGGCACTGGCACAGGTTGCCCAGAAAAGTTGTGGCTGCTCCATCCATGGAAGTGTTCAAGGCCAGGCTGGATGAGGCTTTGAGCAACCTGGTGTAGTGGAAGGTGTCCCTGCCCATGGCAGAGAGGTTGGAACCAGATGGTCTTGAAGGTCCCTTCCAAACCCAACCATTCCATGTTCATTCTATGATTCTATGTCTTCAGCTTTTCCTTTCGATGCTCTTACCAGCACCGGGGCCTCTCCACTGCCACGTGTGCCAAAAATCACCTCCTATCCGGGAAGCTCCTGGCATCGGCTCTTCCCCAGCAGGGAGGTACCTCCAGGCAGCTGCTGCAGTTTCGTCCTTCCTCTTCGCTTGCCCAAAGCACTGAGAACTACCGCAGCAGCGTGGGGACCCTGGTGGGAGCCTGCAAAGCAGAACAGCCACCACCACGAGAGCACTTGGAGGCCCGATCTGTGTGCTCCCTGGTGTGCTCCGGGAGCTCTGTCCTGCAAACGGCTCTTGCCAAGAGAGGTTATCAAGGCTCTCGCCGGCTGCTTCTTTTCTCATCCGCCCGCTGGAGCGTACTCCAGGCTGGGAGAGCATCTGTCCCCAACCGCACGGTGAGCAGCCGCAGTGGCAGCAAGCAGCTGGCGTTGCCCACGGGCAGCTCCGACCCTGGCATCTGGAGGAAGCTGCTTCAGTTTGTACCTCAGTTTGCTGCCGTGCCAGAGGTGCTGCAGGAGCGGCGTCCGCCGCAAGTGGCTCCTCCACCCGACTCATCTCCCACTGCCATAACTTCTTCCTGGGTAAACCCATGGAAGAGCAGTGCCGCCATTCCAGTGCCTTCTCCTTCAGCGGATGCTGGAGGAAGGAGCCGGAGAGAAGCATCTCGGTGTGTCAGCCCAGGCGAGAGGCAAACACAACCCTTGTGACACCAGGGGCAGAGCCCCAGAAGGGATTAACCCAGTGCCACGTTGCTGTCTGCCCTCCGCACGTCCCCGTCCTGCCCCACAGTGCTGATAACCGCCTGGCACAGCCACGCGGCAGCTGCCGGAGGATCTCCACGAGGTCTCACCTGGTTCAGCATCAGAGGCTCTTCAGCCTGGCCAGGCTGTCTCATGCTTCAGCAGAGCTGCTGCTGAACATCGGGCGCTGCTGACAGCGCAGTCAGCGGCCCCAGCGTGCTAAGCCCACCGACACACAGCCGCCCGGGGAAGAAACGCTCGAACCCTCCTCTGAAGCTGCAATAGAAACGTTTCCGCTCTCAGCCAAAAAAACTGGAGCTGTGAGAGGTGTCCTCAGGTGCTGGTGACAGGCACATCCCCCATCTTCTTGTCCTAGGCTCTGAAGGGAGCCCCAGGACAGAGTCTGAAGCCTCCTGGGGGTCAGATGAACATAATGAGGAGGAGGAGAAGAAGGAGGAGGAAGAGAGGCGAGAAGCCCCAGGGCACGGTGAGGATAAAGCAAGTTGTCTGCAGGAGCCCCAGTCGGCACGGAGCACGAGATCTGAGCACCCACCACACGTTGATATAATCTGGCTGGAAGGACTCAGCAACCATGGGGAGTGATGATGATGAGGAGGAGAGCTGGAAGAAGGCACTGTCTGGACAGATTTGATCAGAGATACCCTGACATCTCTAAATTCAAAGAAGGAATAAAGGATGCTCCAGAGAAAGTTACAGCAGCACCAAGCACAGGGGCTGGGCTCCCCTTGACCCCAGCCCCGCTCCGGCAGCCGTGCAGGCAGGGACGGAGCCCCCAGTGACACCCATCACCCTCCACCCCAGGTGACACCAAAGCACTCACCAATTATTTACTCGCCAGTGCGGCGTATCCGCAGCAAAACCGCCCAGGACACGCGGACCTCCCGCTGCAGCCTTCTCTGCCGACGAGGATTAATGGGTTGGGTTAAAGATTTAATCCCAAAGCCGGGGGTTTTCTGGGTCGGTGACATGGTTTTCAGCATGCTGATTAGCGTGCACGCGCATCGTTAGCGCAGCACGGATAATTAAGACGGGCCACATTACAGCACGGGCACGCAAAAAAACGGCTCCTCCTGCGCGGTCGCCACCGCAATAGTCCCAGGGAGGAGAACCCTGTCCCACCGCGGGGCTCTGCTCTGATTTCAGGCAGCAAAGCATCTGCTCAGGGCCACTGACCATGGCTGGGTCAATCCCGGGGCCGGAGCTGGCACTTGCTTGCTGCAGCGCGGTGTAAGGGCGCGCAGGGTGAGGGCTGCTCCAGCCCCACTGGCTGTCCTGGGCTGAACTGGGAGCAGCCAGCTGGCTGCTATTCCTTCCGTGCCCAGCGCCTCTGCCCCGGCAGCACCATGCAGGCAGAGGGGAGGTCGGGTCTCATCCTGCCTGTGTCACGATGGGCTCGGGGACCCCGAGATCCGAGCCAGATCTGCGCCGGGATCCTGTCAGGTTTGTGGCAGCGCCATCACCCCAACCACGCAGTCACCCCAGTGTCCGAGCCCTGGCGAGGAGATCCCGGGGACTCTCTTTCCTCCCAGCTTTAAGCAGTTCTACAAGCACACACAGCCACGTACGGCGGTTAACTCATTGATAAAACAAACCGTTAGAAACCCCGCACCGGGCCGGAGGCTGCTCTGGTGAGCCTGACGCCGCTCTGACACCATGCTCAGTGTCACTCCGGTTTAATACGGAAACAATTGTGGGAGCATAGGTTCATCACGGCAGCATCCCCGCGGGGCAGAGGAGGCTCAGACCTCACGACACAAGCAGCGCAGCTGGGACATGGGAAGGCAGAGGAGCAGCGCAGCTTCCCCCCGGGCAGCTCGGTCTAGCACTGGCACCCAGGAGGTCTCCAAATCCACCAGGCAGCTGTAACCCCCCCGGCTCCCGCACTCAGACCCTCCACAAACCCACCTCCGGTGCCCACTGGTGGATGCCTCCACCGGGCAGATGCCACTCAAAGGCTCCAGAAGCCAAGCGTGGCCGTGGGGAGAGGTTGGCTGCTCCTCGAGCCACGGGCATGTGGCACCGGGTCACCCCGTAACCGCTGCTGAGCTGGAGCACGGCCCCGAAGGGATCCGTAGGGAGAAACACGGCCGGGGCTGGAGGATGTAGGCTCTGGGATACTGCTGTGCATCCTGGAGAGGCTTAAACGAACAGCCCGTGGCCACTTCCCGGGGGAGAAGCAGCACATGCTGCTATCCATCTCGCTTCTGGTTCAAGCGTTGTGTTTCATGTACTGAAAAACCCCGACTGCAGGTTCCGAGGGCTGCAGGATGCTCTTGGCGCATGTCTTGGGGTGCCGGTGCTCCAGATAGGTCCGTTCCCGGGGGAAAGAAAAAGGCGGGTGGGGAAGTCAGTCTGCCTGGAAGCAGGTGCCAGCGTCCCCCGCATGATAGGCTTGGGTGGCCACCGCCACGGTGGCCACGAGAAAGCACAAAGGCAGCCAAGAACAGCGCAGCCACCGTGCGCTCGCACACAGTTCGGCTGCCTCCGAGCTTCGCCACGGCAAACCCCATTCCCATTAAAAATCCTATTTCCAGCACCACCCCCAGCTCTGTAAGCTCTTCCCAACGCGCAAAACCGGCTTCTGCAGCGTGTCCGCGCGGCCCTGCTGTCTGCTGCGGAATGACGAGACGGGAGCTCTCCCTGCTCCTTGGACGAGCCAACGCAATTCAGCACAGCGCCCTTCGTCTCCAGGCCTCCAATTATCCCTTTAATTTGCCACTTATTATATTTACACGCCTCCCACTCCTCCCCCGCGGCAGATTGTGACTCGCTTTTCCACGTCTCCTCCTTGGCACTCCTTGCAGCGACATGGGGCCTCTTGGTCCTGGCGCAGCCAAACTCTGCCATGAGTCTCACCGGCGCGGTGCTATGTGAGAATTCCAAGCACGGATGGGAGCTGAGCGAACGGGTGGCTCACAGAGCCCTGCAACAGTCAGCCCCCACCGCGTTTTAGATCCTCACCTGTAACACAAAGGTTTGGCGCATCCCGCTCTGCCTCGGCCCAAACCTTCCTCCGCCATCCCGAGCACCACTCACCCAGGGGCTGCCCGAACTGATTCCTCCTCCCGATGTCCGGAGCCATCCGAGGCAGAGCCCCAGAGCACGCAGCAAGGAGGTCACCTTCACCTTCACAGCGAAGCTCTTTCATTTACATATGTATTTATTTATTTCTACTTGCTTGCTGCCGCTCCCCACGGCTCCGGGGACATTTACATAATCGGATCACAGGCAGCTGGACGGAAAGCCCAAGCGCCAGCCTCAGAGCATCCGTCCCATCCTGCTGCGGGCAGCGAAGCCCAGCCCTGCCCTGTCCCCTGCCCAGTGGCTGGGGCACGGTGGCCGCACGGGTCGCAGCCAGGAGCGGGACTCAAGCACAGAGCCTGGGGCTGCTCGGGAGGAGGCAGGGTTTGTCGTGGCTGGAGCTTCATGGATCCGAACCCCCCTCAAGTGCTCAGGGATGCAACCGGAAAAGAAGGGAAGGCAGCAAGATCTTAGCAACGAACGGGCGGTGCCGCGTGTCACCATCCCTGGCGTCTCCTGCAAAAGCAAATCTCCAGTGCACAGGAAGAGGCGATGCCCTGGGAGGCAACTGGGAGCGGATCAGCGGGTTCGGTGCTGCGGCCAGGGCAGAACGCGGACACGGAGCATCCACGCGCCGGCACCAGCCTGTCACTGCTGGCTCAGGCCTCCCTGGGGAAGAGCCGGTGGACGAGGGGTGTTTAATTCCTCCTGCAAGGAATTCCTCCAGCTCGTCAAAAGCACCCTGTGCTCCCACGGGACGCGTGGCCCCAGGAAGCCCACCGGGCTGGTGGTGGGCAGGAGGACGGTGTATTTTCACCCCCTGCCAGGAGATGGCTTGGCTTCTGACTTCATTATTTGGTTCTGCATCTCTCTAGCGATATCTCCCGTTTGGATACAGAAGATTTTGGGACCTTTGCGTCGCGCGGAGCCGCCCTCCAGCCCCGCGAGAGGCTCCCTTGGCAGGGGGCCCCCGCAGCTCGCAGAAGGCATCGCCAAAAGGGATCCATGCAAGAAACGGGGACAGCGTAACTGGGAGCACCAGCCCACCGCGATGGGGTGGGCAGGCGGTGGGTCCCCCCACAACCCTGCCCTGCGTCCCCCTGCCCACAGCCCTGTCACCTTCCCCCCGAAACAAGAGGCTCCTCGGCAGGTTGGGAGAGCTGCAACCACCCCCCCGGAGCTGCCGCTTCGCTCCTGTCCTGCCGCTTTGCCACGTCACAGCCCTTCCCCTTCGGACATCTCCAGACACTCAGCCCCCGGCTGAAGCACAAAAGGACGCTGTTAGAAACGGATCTCTGACACCCATCCCAAAACACGTGCCTCGCTCCCTCCTCTACCCCACTCATTGCTCGGGGTCCGGAATAAATCACGTTTCTCCGGGATTTTTTTTTCTGCACAACAATTTTTGTGCTATTTCCCACTATCCAGACGGCCTCGCTCAAGCTTTTATCACGTCACAACTGCCGTGACCTCCTCCTCTCCAGGCTGGACCCACCAAATATCGCTCTGCTTGTCCCTTCCCAAACGGCTGCTAGAGAAACCCTCTCCCCAGTGACTCCCTGCCCGCATCCCACAGCCGCTCTGCTTCCTCCCAGCAAACCTCGGCAGCACCCAGGGCTCCGCCGTCCCCTCCCCACCGCTCGCGACACGCTGCCGTCCCCACTCCAAAAACTTCAACGAACTCCCTGTGACGAGCACGCAGCACAGGCACTCCCGAAACCGCTCCAGAACGCAAGACATCATCTCAGGAAGCCCTTTTTTTCCCCCACCACGGCTACAAAATCCTGTGAGCAGGGCCGGGGGGGATGCTGCGACCATGCGGCTCCCCGAGCACCCTCCAGCTCCGGCTGGGGATGATTATTGTTTTTCCAAGCTCACGTAAAACAACACACGACCTCCTTCTGCTCGGCGCGGTGACGGCGCTGCTCCATTCACAATTCCCTGAGCTCTGCCTTCATATATTATTCCAGGTCCGTTAAGCTTTTAGGTTGGTGGGTTGGGGTTGGTTGGTGGTTGTTTTTTTTTTTTCCTTTAAATATTTAATGGAGTTTTACCCTCTCTTCCCCTCCCCAAAGGTCCCCAGGGAAAACGCGGCTCCCTGAAAGGGCCGTCTCACTGCGACGAAGGCAGAAGAGAAGCTGTCCAAAAAATAATGAGGAATTCCCATCCCGCTGCACAAGGCGGGGAGCAGCACCGGTGCCGGCATGAGCTTCCCAACCTCCAAAACGGCGCAGAGTGGGAGAGCGCAGCTGGCACCAGGCACCTCTCCGACCCCGAGGGGGTTAAATCCCCCGGTCGTGTAAAACAAGGGCAGCTTCATGGAAGCCGATGAGGACATGAGCAATGTGGGGATGGGGGTGTGAACCCACAGCAGGCAACAGGCTCCGAATTGTCGTGCCAGCCGGAAAGGAACCCCCAGGAACAACCAAAAGCCCCTTTGCATCCCAAATCTCCACTTTACAGCCAAAACATCCTATTTTGGAGCAGCCTCCCAGAAAAGGATGCTGTAAGGATGCAGCAGACCGGTATCTGGGGGGGCTGCACCTTCCCAACTTCCCATCCCCTCCCCGCGGTGCTAAGCCGGCACTGAGCTCCTGGCAGTGCCCGAGCCCGGCACCAACGCACAGCTCCAGGAGAAAGCTGGCGCGCGGGGAGAAAACGGCGTCGTGCCGGAGGGAGGAAGGACGATGGAGGAAGAGGAGGAGAAATAAAGCTTCTCCCTCTGCCTCCTGGCAAACCGCGGCGGCTCGGCGGGCAGCACTTACGTTGATCATAGCATTGGAGGTGATGCGGAAGAGCGTGGCTCGTTCGTTCACTGCCTTGATCTTCTCACCACTCTCAGCAGGCACCTTGAGGTTCTCCAGCTCGCTGAGCGAGCGCTGCAGGGCCGCCCCGTGCTTGGCGATCAGGTCATTGCAAGTGCTCAGGTCCTCCAGTTTACTCGAGAGGGTTTTCAACGTGCCGTGCAGCTCGCTCTTGTCTGACTGCGAGGCGGGCTCCTCGTCGCCCGAGTCATCTGCAAAGGGAGGGATGGAGGAAAAGAAAAAAAAAAAAAAAGAAGAAAAAAAAACAGTTTCCATGGTTACCCTTGGACGTACTAACCCCCCTGCCAGCGCTGCAGGCAGGGGGACCTCCTGCCTCCCCACCGCGTGCAGGCAGCTGAGCCGGGGCTGGGGGGGTCGTTGGCACTGTGCGCCCTGGGAGCAGAGTGTGGGGTGGAGGAGCAACATGGGAGGTCACCCGGCGCCCCGAGGAGGCAGCCAAAGGACTCCTGTGGCTGTCACTGGGCTTTGGTTCAGGGCTGGGGGACAGCAGGGTGGCACCAGGGACGGGGGGCTGGTGCCACCACGGAAGGGCCACGTGCTAAAGCTCCCTGTTCCGTTATGGGAGCTGGGCAGAGCATCAAGGTGCCTGCACCAGGAGCAAAGCTCACAGGGCTCTGCATGGTCGAAAAGCTCTTTCACCCACGGGAGAGGGCACGGGACACCGGGGAGAGCAGCAGCTTTTACCCGAAACTTCAGAGGGCACGAAACTCCAGGATCAGCCTCTCCCCGGCACGGCAGGAATGGTTATCCCTGCAACTCCACAACGCTCGGGTGACTTGGAACCAGCAAACCAACCAGAAAGTGAGCAGCGAGTGGGCACAGCGTGTCTTCAGCCCGTCCCACCGCTCACCCAGGGATGGCGCAGGGGGTGAGCAGCTCCGAGGGGCGGCATCACCTAAAGCTCATGCAAAACGCGAGCGCGGAGCGGTGGCAGTCCCCTGCGCAGGGAAAGGGTCCGGGCACCCCATCCCCGCGCCCGTGCCCTGTCCTCCCTGGGCGAAGGTTGGCTCCAGGTTTCTCTGGCTGCACCCAAAAACCGTCGGCAGAGCGCAGAGCGGCCCCTTTCACTTCCCCTTCCCTCAATCATCTGTTTCTGGATTAAAAAGAGATGGGCACAAGTGAAACCTGCCCACGGCTTCTGTGCCAGGACTGGGGGAGCTGCGGAGGATGAGGACGTCCTCCAGGTGAGATGTCGCGACGCTGCCAAGGTCAGAGCTCAGGGATGGCTCGGTGAAAGCGGGGATATGGCACGTCACCGTTCTGGGCTGGGAGGAAAGGAGAAAAGCCCCAACTTCGCTGATGGGTGGGCATTTGGGATTTATTGCTGACTCGTTTCAAAGTACTGTAGATATGGAGAGCGATGTTCAGCCACTGCTTGTGTCCATTCCACTGCTCTTGGGCCAGCCAAGGAAAACGAGGGAAAGAGCATCCTGCGTTGGACAGGACCGGGGGTGTGTTCCTAAGGCGGGAGCCAGAGCAAGTGGGATAGAACAAAAGGACCCTCAACCCAGAGCCGAAGCAGCAGCGGAGCACAGCACGGCGCTGCACCAAGTCTCCTGGCTATGAAGTTCCCCAGAAAGGATGTGAAGGGACAAGGCTGACTTGGAGCACATCCTCGTTTCAGGCTGACAGAGTTTGGATTGTTCAGCCGGGAGAAGAGAAGGCTCTGGGGAGACCTCCCAGCACCTTCCAGTACCTAAAGGGGCTACAAGAAAGCTGGAGAGGGGCTTTGGACAAGGGTGTGCAGTGACAGGACACGGGGCAATGGCTTTAAACTGGAAGAGGGGAGATTTCGATCAATCTAAGGAAGAAATTCTTCCCTCTGAGGGTGGTGAGACACTGGACCAGGTTGCCCACCAGAGAAGCTGTGGCTGCCCCATCCCTGGAAGTGTTCAAGGCCAGGTTGGATGAGGCTTTGAGCAACGTGGTGTAGTGGAAGGTGTCCCTGCCCATGGCAGGGGGGTTGGAACTGGATGATCTTGAAGGTCCCTTCCAACCCAAACCGTTCTGTGGTTCTATGACTCTATGAAGGCAGCATAGCCCAGGGATGAGGCTTATCCCACCCAGCAGGATTTACCCAGCTGCTCAAGGAGAACAGGAGAAGAAAATCAAAGCCCGGCCAGGAAACAGGGCACAGAGCAAAACACAAGCAGCGCATGAAGCACCAGGGCAGCATCTCCCAATGCAACCGTCTAGTCTGGCTGCAACCCGGAAGTTTTATGTTTTATGTTGTTTATATCTCCTTTCATGGCCTCCCATGCATCTCTCCTTCGCCACCAAACACAGCACGAGCTTTCACCAGAGCTACTGCCCAGCAACACAGCCTCCACCTTGCAAGGCTCCATCTGCAGCCGTCATATGATCTTAGAACGGTTTGGGTTGGAAGGGGCCTTCAAGACCATCCAGTTCCAACCCCCCTGCCATGGGCAGGGACACCCTCCACTACACCAGGTTGCTCAAAGCCTCATCCAACCTGGCCTTGAACACCTCCAGGGATGGGGCAGCAACAACTTCTCTGGGCCTCTGATCAAGCTGGAAACCTGCTCCTCTGGAGCTGTAAGGTCCACACACTGGTCCAGTAGGTCTAGCCTCTGGCACTGCCCTTGTGCCACAACACCACACACCTCAGCACCACACAAACACACCCGCGGGCACCGATTCAAACACAGCCCACATCTCAGGCGTGTGATCTGCACACAGGGTGGGCACAGGATGGTGGTGGCATTTTACAGCTCAGCCACGGCCACGTATGTCCCGTTGAAGACCCCCCTGGCTCTCTCCAGGTGCCCATCCATGCCCTCCCCACGGCATCCCGGCAGTGTGTCCCAGGCTGGGCAATCTGTGGGCACTCAAGCACGCGGATGAGAACCACCTCGCCATAGCATCTGGCAATCTGATCACTAATGACTCTTCAATGGCCAATTTATAATATGTTATAAAAAAAAAAAATCTACTAGAAGCAGAAGTCAACCCCACCAGCTCGGTTTTCATCACAGACACCAGACAGGCAACCCTCACCGCTAACCATGTCCAAAAATCCACCGTTACCTCTGTGGGACTCAAGAGGACAAACCAAATTTGGGATTTTTCTCTTTGCACCCATCGCTAATACTTCTCAAAAAGAATTTTATCCCTTTACAAAGACCACCAAAATGGTGCCAAGCAAGAGGAAGGACCTCTCACCTGCCCCAGGCAGCATTCAACCCCCAGATGCCCCCTTGTCCCGGGTCCCAGCCCAGGGATCTCGCCCATCGCTAAACTGCTCTGCCGCAGGGATGGCACCGCGTAGTGACCGACAGGCTCCGTCCTTTGCCAAGGTGGCACCGCCCGCCCAGCGCCGCCTGTTTGTCCCGGCTGTGGCAACGCTCCCCGCCCGCGCGCTCGGCTCGAGGCAGGAGGCACCAACGCAGCGTGGCCCATTTCTTTTTGTATCATTTATTTATTTTTAATGGCTGTGCAGAATTATCGTGCTGGGACGCTGGTGGGGTGGGCGGCAGAATCCCACCTTCCTCCTCCTGCTCTTCCTGCTGCCCATGCAAACGGAGGAACGAAGTGTCAGATTCTCCGCTGAGGCTGCAGACCTCAAACGGGACCTTCAGGCGAGAGGGTGGTGGTGCACCCAAGGGGGCAAAAGCACAGCCGGCGCAGAGGACGGAAAACTCATCACCTCCCTCCATCCCCGGTATCCACATCCCCGTAACCGGCACCTCCTCCGCACCCACAGCCCCCAGGACATGGAGACCTGGATGGACGCGAAGCTTCGGTGAAATAAAAACATCTCAAGCAAGATCATTTGGTGCAATTATCTCAAATCCAAGCACGGGAAGAAGGAAACACGACGTCGCGGTTACAATCACATCGGAGCAAGTTAAACCCGAAAACGATCGCGCGAAGCACCCGAGCGATCTCACCGCCATCCCAGTAGGATGAGGCACGGACACCGCTCTGGAGACGGGCTTCCAGCCCCCAATAAACACTGAAACGCCTTCCAGCGCTGGAACACTCCGGTCCTCACTGCCCGCGCAGCACTGGCACGGCCGAGTGGGATCCACCGAGGCCCCGGAAACTCCTCGTCCCCAGAAACATTTCATCCCTGGAAACTCCTCGTCCCTGGACACTCCTCGTCCCTCACTTTACTACCTGGAGGCTTTTGACGCCTTGATGGTTATTCTTGGCTCTGGGAAAGCCGGGAGGTTGGATGAGGTCTTGGCTTCACCAGGAAAAGCATCCTAAAAGGGCCAGGAAAGAGCAAACCATAGCCCCGCGGGGATGACCATCACAAAGAGAAGAGCAGCACGTGAGCTCCTCCTTATTTTCTAAATTATCCTCATGTTTCCTCCACTCTGTCCTTCTGCACCTTCTCCATGCACAACGCTCACCAGAGACTCCAGCACCCTCCAGCGCCAGGATGCCAGCAGTGGGCTCCTGCCAGCCCAGGGAAGGGAGATGGGAGGACCAACGTCACCTTTCCCCTTTCTCCTGGGAGCTCGAGGGAAAGCTGACCAAAGCCAAAATAAGCAGAGAAACAAACCCACCTCTTTCCTCAAGCAACTCCCAACCTTTCGGATCTGCACCAGCTTCAGTCCAATGGCTCGTGGGTCAGAGTGGCTGCAGATTCGAGTGGAGAAGCCACCTTCACCCACCCTTCCAGCTCCTTCCTTGATACCATCAGGACAATCATCACAATGGGAACGGTTCCTGACGCACGGCCAGGACGGTGGGGACGGGGTTGTCCCAAGTTTCTCCATCTTGGGGAGGATGGTCCCAGCAAAGCCGCTTTGCTGCGGCTGTAGGAGACCCACCACCTCCTACGGTTCCTGCTGAAGGTTACTGCAAAGTGCCGCAGGAGAGAGAAGCGGCAAAATTTGTTCTTGATGCTGAGAATAAAAGGATTCGCTCATCCAGAACGGTGGAAGAGCCGCAAGCCATGGCCGGGAGGGCTTTGCTTGGAGCGTGGCCAAACGCCGGGGCTCTGGGATCCTTCCCTCCTTCCAGCCTTTGGATCAACTTAGCCAGGGGGAAAAAAAAAAAAAAAAAAGAAATGGATTTTGCTTTGCTCAGGCTGGTAAAACATCCCAAAGGTCAGGAAACACCCTCGGAGAGACAGACTCTGTCCACAGCTCCGCACTCGAGCACAAACGCCGCAGGCGACCTACAGAACCAAAGCTGTAACCGGCCCGGCACAGGCACCGCGCGGGGCCTCTGCAGCCCCCAAATCCAGGGCTTTCCTAATCACAGTGATTTAAGATCACAAAACCTCCTGAAAGCTGGAGAAACTTATATTCCTAAATGCTTGGGAGCTACAGAGGGGGAAAACACAACTCCCAACTATTTTTTCCACCCCTGAGAACGGCTGAGTAAGTCCAACTCGGAAGAAACCCATGGAGGACAAAGGTGCTTCTCACCAGGACGCAGTGTGGACACGGCACACCGGGGACATCCGTGAGGCTTTGCTGCAAACTTCACAATGGGCGAGATGGAAAATGAAGGCAGAGCAGCACAGCGTCCCTCGCTGGGATGCTCCTCCACGGGGGAGCTGGCAGAGGGAGGATGGCACATGGGCCATGGCAAGGAGCACCCCGGCACGGCCCCAGCTCCGCCCCCAGACTCCTGCTGCGAAGTTTTCCAGCGTGGCAAGTGTGTCCCAACCCAAATCGAGTTTTCACGATGGCTTCCAAAGGCTGGTTTCCAACACAAGCACGGGATCAGGAAGAGATTGGCAGGATCGGGGCGGGGAGGACTTGCCAAGCTGGAGGACGCTCTGTGCTCATCAGCTCTCAATGCTGCCCTTACACCTTTCACCAGTTTGGCCCTTTTGGATCCTCATCTCCAAGCCCAAGCTGGTTCCCAGCAGCTCCTAAACCACGTTAAACCTCAATCCAATGTCCATGACTGGGCAGGGCCAAGGTGGACCCAGGGGCTGGTGCTGGCACCAGCAAAAAGCACAGAGGCTCTGCTGGAGCCAGGAAAGCATCCCTGCTCCCTGCACACAGTGTGGATCCTTCAAGGACACCAATATTATTTTAAGACGTGGTTTCCAGCCGTGCCACCTCCAATGCAGGCCCCAGCACACCCTGTCCCTGCAGAGCGAATCACAGAGTCACAGAATGGTTTGGGTTGGGAGGGACCTTCAAGACCATCCAGTTCCAGCCCCCCTGCCATGGGCAGGGACACCTTCCACTACACCATGTTGCTCAAAGCCTCATCCAACCTGGCCTTGAACACTGCCAGGGATGGGGCAGCCACAGCTTCCCTAGGCAACCTGGTCCAGTGCCTCACCACCCTCAGAGGGAAGAATTTCTTCCTTAGATCCCACCAAAATCTCCCCTCTTTCAGTGTAAAGCCATTGCCCCGTGTCCTGTCACTACACACCCTTGTCCAAAGCCCCTCTCCAGCTTTCCTGTAGCCCCTTTAGGCACTGGAAGGTGCTGGAAGGTCTTTCCGCAGCCTTCTCTTCTCCAGGCTGAACAGCCCCAACTCTCTCAGCCTGTCTCCAGAGCAGAGGTGCTCCAGCCTTCCCATCATCTCTGTGGCCTCCTCTGGACCCGCTCCAACAGCTCCATCTCCTTCTGCTGTTGGGGACCCCAGAGCTGAAGGCAGCACTGCAGGGGGGCCTCAGGAGAGCAGAGCAGAGGGGCAGAATCCCCTCCCTGGACCTGCTTAACAAACCTCCTCTCCGGGCAGGCACACGCTTTCGTTTCGCACGCACCCTAACGCCACGCGCCCCTCCGAGCCGGACCCTTCCACTCCTGGTCTCATGCTCTGGTTTGACGTGCGAACCGACTCCCGGGCCATGTGTTGTGGTTTGCCTCTGCAGGGCACGGGCACGGAGCAGTTGCTATAGGAACCGTTGGCCTCCCCGTAAGCCGGGAAGATTATTTTTGGAGCTATTTAATCGACGCAAAGTGGCTCAGCAGCCATTGGCAATAAGCCTCTCCGGGCTTGTTTCTCAGCCCGCAGAGCGACGCGAAGCCTCAGCGCCCGGAGCGGCAGCTCGCGAGGAGGCCGTTAAGGCAGAAACTCTGTTTTCCGTCTCTAAAACTTCCCTCAGCCAAATATTTCCCATCACTGGCAATTTCTCCGGAGCCGGTGGAAGGGCTGGAGGGGCAAAGCAGGCACCTCTTCGTGCTGGGGCTTTGCATCGCAGCCTGTGGGGAGAACCCAGCGCCACGGTGCCCACTGGGGGCATCACGCAGCCCACCCACCCTGAAATCATCGGGGAGACCCGGAGCAACCCCAGGGTGCTGCTGCTCGCGGCCAGGCGTGTCGGGGCTGTCCCTGGACAAGCAAAGCCGGGATGAGCCTTTTCAGGAGGACGGGGATAGCACAGGGAGAGGCAAAGGGACTGACAGGTTCAAAGATTATGTGATTCTTCTCCTTGTCCAAGCGACAAGCTAAGCCGGCTCAGCTTGCCCTGGAAAAGCCCTTCTCCCAGGCAGGCAACAACCTGCCCAGCCCACCATGGTCACCACCGAAATCCCACACGAGATGTTCTGCTGATGCACGGTGAAAGCTGCTGTCAGGCACCAAACCAACCCACAGCACTGCCCGTTTCCCCAATCCACAGCCCAAACCAGTCACCTTTTCACAAGAGGAGAGCCCACAGCTGGTCTCCACCAAACCCATCCACAGCCGGTCTCCACCAAACCCACCCACAGCCGGTCTCCACCAAACCAACCTTGACCTCCTCACCAGAGGATGCTGAAGCAGTATATTGGCAATCCCCAACGCCCTTTGGAGATGGGCTTTGGCACGGCTGGCTGATGCCGATGCTCCTTGGAGCGGCACTGGGAGGTTCAGGGAAACTTTGTAAAGACTCACACGGCAAACCTGAAGCAAATGGTGGAGCAGCATTGGTGCTTTTAACGAACCCCACAGTGCTAATGAGCTTCTCTCAAAGCAAGAACCAGGACAGCACAGACCCGCTGCTGCTGTGCTCTCCCAGATCTGACAGGCAGCGTGTTGAGGGGTAGTTTTTCCCATTGCTACGGAATGCTGCAGCGTGTCACATTCTTCCTATCACACACTTCCACACAGTGACTCTGGGACACGACTTCACAGAATCACAGAACGGTTTGGGTTGGAAGAGAACATCCAGACCATCTAGTTCCAACCCCCCTGCCATGGGCAGGGACACCCTCCACTACACCAGGTTGCTCAAAGCCTCATCCAACCTGGCCTTGAACATTTCCAGGGATGGGGCAGCCCCAGCTTCTCTGGGCAACCTGTTCCAGTGCCTCACCAGCCTCAATTTAAAAAATTTCTTCCTTAGATTTGATTGAAATCTCCCCTCTTCCAGTTTAAAGCCATTGCCCCTTGTCTTATCACTACACGCCCTTGTAAAAAGCCCCTCTCCAGCTTTCCTGTAGCCCCCTTTAGGTACTGGAAGGCTGCTCTGAGGTCTCCCTGGAGCCTTCTCTTCTCCAAGCTGAACAACCCCAACTCTCTCACCCTATCTCCATAGCAGAGGTGCTCCAGCCCTCAGATCATCTTCGTGGCCTCCTCTGGACCTGCTCCAACAGCTCCAGGTCCTTCTGGTGTTGGGGACCCCAGAGCTGAACACAGCACTGCAGGGGGGTCTCAGGAGAGCAGAGCAGAGGGGCAGAATCCCCTCCCTCGACCTGCTGCCCACGCTGCTTTGGATGCAGCCCAGGGCACGGTTGGCTTTCTGGGCTGCCAGCACACGGTGCCGGCTCATGTTGAGCTTCTCATCAACCAGCACGCCCAAATTCTTCTCCTCAGGGCTGCTCTCCATCCATTCTCCATCCAATTCACCCATGTGGGGACAGCAGGGCACCCATAGCCAGCCCGGGCAGGGCACACCAGCTAAAACAGGCACGTAAGGCAGGAGCAGAGATTCAGGAGCTTTCCTGCTGCTACAGTTTCCATGGGAAAAGTCAGCAGAGCCCATGGCCTGCCTCAGTCCAAGCTTCCTCTCTATAGTTGTCACCAGAGGTCCACTGAAAGCACTCCATCACCTAAAGCATGTCCCCTGGAAAACACCCCAGTCCCTACATAGCTCAGAGGGTTACAGAAATGGGCAACTCGAAGCTGCTCTTCCCCTTTGGTGTCTTTAGGAGCTGACCCAACCCAACCCACCACTGATGGTTCCAGGACACTGGCCACCAGCGTACAATTGGCATCACAGCTACCAAGGCTTCCTACTCCGAAAGCAGAGCTTTACTTCCACCAAGAAAACAAAGCCTAGTTTGGTTCTCATCGTCGGTGTTTATCACCACCTCAGGTCACTGCAACACCTCAGCGCCCAAATTTCCTGCACCCCTTACAATGAGGACACGTTCAACCCCTGTGCCTAATTTCAGGGGGGCTGAAGGCCAGAGCCATGGCCAGCCCTCGCTGCCCACGGGGAGCTGCCGGGGCAGGAGCAGCCTCGGGAACCGCTTCTTCCGCTCCGATGACGACGTATCCACATCAGAACCGTCCCCTGGCTCAGCTGCTTGAGGTAGGTGACAAGCTCTGTCGCTCCCTGCCTCAGTTTCCCTCCTGCTGCCATCCAGAGCTGGTGCTTGGGAATCACGGCATGTTTGCTCGGCTTGGAGAGGATGAAAAGAAACACGGTGGGGGACAGGGACGGGATGGACAGGACACAACCCAACTGCAAAATATAACATGAAAAGAGCAATATTTCACTCTCAACCTCCTTCTTCTCAGTTCTACCTCTTGGGCACTCTCTCCTGCCTTTTCCATACCTGTCCAGGAGTTTTGTATCTAATCGCATGAAAAATATCACACTTATTTAGCAAAAACCCTTTTTCCTCCCCAGGCAGAGCGGAGGAAGCCCATGAGGACAGGCAAGCATCAAAGCCGATCTCTGCTGCAGCAATCCCAGACAAAACTCGGAGCCCTCGCTCCTCCCAGGTGTTTCTACAAGTAAATACTCCGGAAACCAATCCCACCTCCTTAGGAGATTCCCTGATTTCTCCCATCACCAACCAGTCTCCCTGTTGACACTACAGGTTCGATTCAGAAACACCAGCTCTTCCCATCTGGGATTATCGGGATCTCTTGGAAACGTTGATCCCCCTGTCGTTTCTCAACGGAAGCCATTTCCACATTGGCTCTAGAAGACGCATCTGCTCTCACCGCTTTTAATAGCGATGATTATTAAATGGCAACGGGCATCTATATTTAATAGCCCAGCCTGGCTGCCAAAAGATAGATGGGGGTTTTCACAGCATCTGCAGATGGAGGCACAGGCGGTACTTTTGTGGTAATAAAGGATTACACTGGGAATTAATCATCAAAATAATCATTCATAAATCGTTCCGAATTTGGGCAGTCGCTTAGCAGTTATCGCCAACCTGGCAAGGCCGTTTCTTCTCCTCGCTAATGCCAACGGAAGCCTAAAAATAGGGAACGTTGGCTGCTTGTGACAAGCTGGGACACCTCCTCAAGTCACATTCAGTGGAAGCAGGTGGTGGGCACGAGCCGAGGCGAGAGGTCCCCCAACCCGGTGATGGGGCTCCACAGAACAAGTCCAAAGCTCAAAGAAAACTGCTCCTCACAAAACATCCCACCAGATTCACCTGAAATCCCTAAGGACTGCAGAGAGAAGTGAAGAGAGTAAGTTTTGCAGGAATTGAAGTCCAAGGACTTGAGTGACGTGACCTACATCGGCCCAAGGTTGAGCAGGGGGTTGGATCAGAGACCTCCAGAGGTGCCTTCAGACCTAAGATACTCCATGACTCTCTGCTAAGCACGATTTCGTCCCTTGTAGTAACTGCTTTTGGTTAAAAATCAGATGTAAGAAGGGAAATTCAGCATACATATCCGAGTAAAAATTAATGGGTAAAATAAGTAGGATACAAAATCAGGCTTAAAAATTTTTGGAGCCTTTCTTTGGACAACACAGCATCATTCTCCTACCAGGGCATGCTGAAATAAAGAAGGTAATCAAAGGGAAGAAGTTGCTTTTTTAAAATGTTACTACCACCTCTTGATTTCGGTGATTTCCTTAATATTCCGGTGCGGCTGGTTGGAGCCAAACCCAAGGGGAGACGCGATGCTTTACCGTGGCCTTGCAGCGCTTGCTTTTTTGGTAAGCAAACATCACAGAGAGACAAGGACTCAAAAGACCATGAACAAAAGAGCAAAGGGATGAAGAGCAGCCGGGGTTAATCTCTCTGCCTCACATTGAGGATAAACTACAGGTTCCAAGGAAAGCAACCAGGCAAATACACACCGATACAGCAGGGAACGTGCAGAGAGTCTAAGGGAGCTGGGACCCCAAAACTCTGATCCCAAAAAGATGCCTACTTGGAAGGAGCAATGCTCCTGAGAAGAGACTGCACAAGGAATTTCTTCTGAGACATCAGAAAGTGCAATTGCAATCCAGGAGGCCAACCGAAACGGTCGACAGGCCTTGATCTGCTCCGGCACCAGCCCTTGGCCGTTCTCCTTGCGATCAACCCTTCTGCGCTCATGGTGAACCATTTCCAATCAAGGGGAGCAGTCGGCTCCATCCTGCCCATTGCACCATAACCCAGCCAAGCCACCAGCCTGATGTAAAATCCACTTTATAACTGGAGCTGCCTTGGCACCGCAGCCTCAGCGCAGCGTCAGCACCCAACCAACCCCCAGGAAACGAAAAAGACCCTACCCAAAACCTTCCTTCCATGCTGGAGGAATGCCAGGGGACCACATTTCCAAGAAAAACCCACACCAAGTTTCACTTTCAGGATTCAATCAGCAAGCAAACAGTATTAGTCCCATTACAGCACAGGACATCACAGGAGACCTAAACTCACACATTTCTTTTGGCACAAGCTATCCTTGCCATAAAGGTCTTGAAACCAGTGAAACCACACCAGGGATGAATTTTGACCCACCTTGTTTTATCTGCTTCCCTTCCTACGAAATAAGTATTAAAATACGGTCCAGAACGGAGAGCGGACACACCAGTCCATTAATGCACATCAAAGACTTCGTGTTTCTTGAAAGAGAAGCACTGGGAAAGCACAAAGTATTTTTATTATGATTACTGCAGCGTTCCCAGTCCAGCCATTGAACGTTTTATTGCTGCAATTAGAAAATGATGATGTTACCAGTCAATAAGCCTCAGCAGCAAATGCTGTGCTTTATCGGGATCGCAGTCGTTCTCTCTTTCCGGCACATACATGATTTTCCACTTCACCCAATCGCCTAAACAACTCCAATAAGCTGATTAATTGGGCTACAAAGATGTACAGATGGGTTTAAAACACACGGGAAGGCAGGGTTTAGACTCAAAATAAGAGGAAAACGTTGGGAAAATGGAGCCTGAAATACAGGACATGATAAACGCAAGATACCACGCTACGTCAGGGGGGAGAAGCAACCCAACAGCTAATGGGCAACCACCGGGTGAGCAGAAAAGGAGCCAATAACCACGGGAAATCCAGTATAAATTACTGTCATGGTTTGACGTGGAGGGGGGGGTGGTTCTGGTGGCAGGAGAGGGGTTTTGGTCCCTGTGACCTCCCTGGTCTTGGAACCGGGTTAGGCTTAGTTCTGGCCACCAGATCAGACTGCCATCCCCCTCGGGGTTGAGCCAATAGGGCGCCTCTGCGAATTGCCCTATTTAAGTCAGGACAAAGGGACCGGAAAAGGTGCTTCGCCCAGGATCGAGCAGAGAAGGGAGGAGGGCACTGCCCCCGCTCCCTGGCTCCCGGCCGGGCGGCTGCCTGCGTCGGGCCGGCGCCGCCCACGGAGGATGGCGGCGGCGGAGCCAGCTGGGGAACTCGGGGGCACCCCACTCCCGGGGTGCCCACTGGGCTGAGTTCACCTGGAGAGGACTGAGATCTGAGAGAAACAGCCGCATCGACAGCAGGTCAGTGAGGATGGAGCGGGAGGCGGTGCCGGAGCCGAGTTTCCCCTGCGGCTGGTGGTGAGATGGCAGGCGGCCCCCTGCAACCAGGACGGCCTCGGTGGAGCAGAGACCCACTCGCAGCCCGTGGGGAGAAGATGCCTGAGCCTGAGGATGGTCGTGTTGGGACGCACGACAGGCGGAGAGGCATCTGGAGTCTGCGTGACGACCCACGCCGGAGCGAGTGGCTACAGCTCCCTAAGTACCCGAGACTGTGGTAAAGCCCACACCGGAGCAATCTGTGGGGAAGGATTGTTTCCTGTGGGCTGGACTCACGCTGGAGAAGTTTGTGGATTTTTCCTCGTGGGTAGGGGATCCATTGGAGCAGGGGAAAAGGGTGTAAGGACTCCTTCTCCTTTAAGAAAGAAGCAGCAGTAACAGCACGGAATGAACTGACCTGCACTCCCCCAGTCCCTGCCCCTGTGCTGCTGGGGGGAGGAGGTAGAGCCGGAGGAAAAGGGGAGGGGGGGGAGGAGGTGTCGGTTTTAAGATCTGGTTTTGTTTCTTTCTGTCCTCTCAAGTAATCGGTTTTTGTTTCCCTTTGTCCTTCTAAGTAATCATTAATAAACTGTTTTGCTTTGAGAAAAGCTCTGCCTGTTTTGCCCAGGACCATGGTTGGTGGGTGCTCCCTCTGTTCTTGTCTCAACCCTCAGTCCCTTTGGTTTTTTTTCTCTCCTCTCTACTTTACTGGAGAAGGAGAGACTGTGTGAGTTTTAGTTGCTGGATCAGCCTAAAACCACGACGATTACAACGAAACTTTTAAAAGAGAGCTAAAAATAACAAATAAATTCAGGGTTATAGAACAGAAAAGTCGTATCTGAGACGCGCGATGTGATTTCTGGTCAGTGCCCAGCAGCTCGTGTCCGGTTTGGAATACTGCGCTCCTCAGACAGACGTGCACCGTAAGAATTCACCCGTAAGGACGACGCTGGGGCTGGAAAACAGATCTGTAGGGAGAGACGGAAGGAAGGGACAGTGTTTTGCAGAAGTGGGAGAAAATCATCTGAAGACTTGCTAACAGTCCACAAATAACAACTTTTATGAAGGACAGAAGGGACTGATGTCTCCATGTCCATAACAGACAAGAGAAGAAGCAGCCATGAGCTTAAGCTGTTGCAATGACCCTGGAATATTTGGCCAACTGACCCACCCCAGAGCAGGGACGCTGATGAGGCACCAGGCAGGGACTGGGGCACTCCGGTGCTGGAGATGTCCAGGGACAGAACAGCGACCATCTGCAAGCACTGCTTCGATGGAGCTGATCCTGTCTGTGGGCAGACAGGTGAATTGGACAGGCCTCTCCCAGCCTCCTTTTGCATGATTTTATCATTTGAAAGAATAGAAGGAAAAAAAACCAACAAAACAAACAAATAAAGCTAGAGATCACGCAGGAAGCAAACCTGTAGAAAGGAGCAACTACAGAGGTCACCTGTGTCATGAGCCAAACCCAAATCATAGAACCACAGAATGGTTTGGGCTGGAAGGGACCTTCAAGACCATCTAGTTCCAACCCCCCTGCCATGGGCAGGGACACCTTCCACTACACCAGGTTGCCCAAAGCCTCATCCAACCTGGCCTTGAACACTTCCAGGGATGGGGCAGCCACAGCTTCTCTGGGCAACCTGGTCCAGTGCCTCACCACCCTCAATTTAAAAAATTTCTTCCTTAAATCCCATCGAAATCTCCCCTCTTCCAGCTTAAAGCCATCGCCCTGTGTCCTGTCACTACACGCCCGTGTCCAAAGCCCCTCTCCAGTTTTCTTGTAGCCCCTTTAGGTATTGGAAGGTGCTGGAAGGTTTCCCCGGAACCTTGTCTTCTCCAGGCTGAAAAGCCCAAAATCTTGCAAAGAAAGTCCTCCTGGCTTCTCCTGAGGAGAGCTGGAAAGCTTTTGAAGAGATCCATTCAAAAGATGTGGAAAACAGCACTGGTGCTTGTTCATGTTTCACCCCATGTACATATGGGGGTGTGTATATGTGTATGTATGTATGTATCTGCATATAGGGTGAGGGGAGAGTCCCGTCCACCTTGGCAGGCGAAGGGCCATGAAGATGATCCAAGGGCTCGAGCACCTCTCCTCTGAAGACAGGCTTAGAGAGCTGCTGGCTTTTGGAGCAGGTAGAGGGCTGTTATTTTTCTTTTTTGGCTCTGTCCTTTGGCTACAGCATTCTGCTCTCCATTTCCATCGGCACTAAAAGTTCGGCAGGCACCAGGAGAACCGCAGAGCCAGACCTCCAACCTGCCACACCGGAGGCAGCAGGCCCAATGAGTGGCTGGGAACGCAAGTGGAGCTAAAAATGAGTCCAGCTGAAGCTTTTGTTAAAACGCTGGAGAGCCAAGGTCAGCCCCGCTGGACACGGCCAAACGTCCCGGCCTGTCCCCTGCCAACGGTTCTGAACAGCCACGGGGAAAAAAAACGATGGCGAAGGTGTGATTACAGGGAAAGAACTGCTCATTATCAGATAATTGGTGGCTCATGCTACACATCTCATCACCAGAAAAGAAAAAAATAATAAAAAAAAAGGCCTGATAAAAATAGAAACTTTTTCATTTCACGGCTCGGAACAGAAACGAGATGCGAGTACCGACCTCCCGTAACAGCTCTGGGCACAAAGGGACAGCGACGCCGCTTTTCTTCCCACCTGTAAAACTGGGGATCCTTGTGGGAAAAGCCCCGACTATTCCCACTGGCCCCACAGCAGGAGGCACACATACAGCCCAGGTGCCTGCAGCATCACCTCCCGACTCCTTGTCTCCTTTGGGAGCCCAGTAAGGGTCCAGGGACCCCAGCACCTCCAGCAGAGAGATGAGTGGGAGCCCAGCACGTGTCCAAAGGGTGTCACTTTTCAGTGGATCAAACCTTTATGGAGCAACTAACATCAGGGAAGGAAAAAAAAAAACCAAACCTGTTCATGGCCACCCATGCTGGGTGAGGACCAGTACCAGGAATCATGTTGGAGAAGGTCTTCCCTGAGAGCCTATATGGACACATGCTGTGTCCACCTCGATGAACTGAGACTGCTTTGACAGACTGTGCCCACCCATCAGGACCTCAAGTTGCCAGCACATCCCTGACAGCTCCGAAGCCACCTGGTCCTCCTGGGACAAGCCTGAGGAGCACTTTGGGGTTGGGTTCAACCAGCACATGCAGCCAACAACCTGCCTGTTTCTCAGAGCAAGTGTTCTGCAATAGCTCAAGAGTTTCTGCCTCCCAGACTCCCATAACGCTCCTGCCTCCCCCCTTGCCCAGGGATTCAAACTGCAGAAGACATCCCCTTTTACAATCACAGAAGGGTTCGGGTTGGAAGGGACCTTTAAAGGTCATCTAGCCCAATCCCCTCTGCCACGAGCAGGAACATCACCCAGATCAGGTTGCTCAGAGCCTCATCCAACCTGACCTTGAATATTTCCACTGATGGAGCGTCTACCACCCCTCTGGGCAATCTGGTCCAGTTTTTTACCACCCTTATCATAAAAAACATCTCCCTTATGTCTCGCCTGAGGACAACTCATCTGCAGAGGGGACCCGTTCCCTCTTTGCACCTTTAACAACCACAGGTTTTCCTGCTGGAATTTCATTCTCAAATCACTTAATGAGTTTGCTGAGCACGGAGGAGACCTTCCAAGCTGTTAGAAGATCGAAACCACGTGCTGCACACTAAGATGGCTCCGTCAGCTCCCTGGGAACCGCTCTGCTCTAAATTAAACTAAAGCAGACACTATAGGACACTCCCCAGAGAGATGCTCCAGGCTTGCTAAGGAAGCCCACCCCAAATCGGCCCATGTGTGCCACCCAACGAGTCCCAAAGTCCAGCTGCTCCTCTTCTGCAGATTTCCAGAAAGAGGGACTGATGGCTATGCTGCAGAGCAAGTCCCCAGCCCACATGTGGTACCCAGTTCCCCTTTCAACACAACCTCCACCATGGGAGGTTGATGGTAACATTGAGAACCTCCCTTTGGGGCATTCTCGGGTCATCAAATTACTCAGTGGATGGAACCAGAGATCAACAGAGCCATACTCAAGGCAGCCCTGATGACGCTTGCATTTAAAAATATCCCAAGTCAGATTCCTGCCGTAGATATCAGGTTCAGTCCTAGGACCTCCCCAGGGCTGCCAGCTCCGTTGCAGACTCTGCATCCTTTCATATTCTACTTTTCCACAGAGTCCACAGGCCACTGGGCAGAAAGCACCAGGATAAGGAAGCCTTCAGGCAACCAAGCCCTGGGTGACAAGGGGCTCTGCTCTTCTGGGAGATGGCTGGGATGGTGAGCTTGCAGGAAGCCCTGTCTCCTCCCAGCATCACTATGAAATTTTGCCCTGAACGGCTGGATATCCAGTTACTCCATGAAACTCCATGTAAAACTGCCTGCGAAAGCATTTAGTACTTTCAGATTTATTCACATCAGCAACACAGAAACAAAAAACCTCCCTGACCCGTTCCAAGTCTCCAGGGCCAAGAAGATCCACATCCAGATGAAGGTTACAAATCTGCACTTTGCTAAACCATCCCTCCTCTCGTTTATCTGCACGCTGCAAACTGAGAGCCAGCGCGCACCCCGCGAGCTCCGCAGGGAGGACTCCCGTGACCTCCAGCTCTGGGACCTGCTCCAAGTAGCCGGGCGAATATTGAGCCCCACAGACACAAGTGTCATCATAAATAATGAAAAGTTGTTTGTTCTTGTCTAACAGATGAAGAAGCACGTGGAAAAAACGTACAAACTTTCTTACTTAATTGTGTCTGTCCACTTATTGACTAAATCCTGTAGCACCCAGTGATCACTATGAATTTGCACCGCTCCACTGCGCTAAAATGGAGGAGCCACTACGGTTTGGTGGCACCAGGGCTTTGGACACGGGTGTGTAGTGACAGGACAAGGGGAGTGAAAGAGGGGAGATTTCGATGAGATCCAAGGAAAAAAATTTTTACAATGAGGGTGGTGAGACACTGGACCAGGTTGCCCAGAGAAGCTGTGGCTGCCCCATCCCTGGAAGTGTTCAAGGCCAGGTTGGATGAGGCTTTGGGCAACGTGGTGTAGTGGAAGGTGTCTCTGCCCATGGCAGGGGGGTTGGAACTAGATGGTCTTGAAGGTCCCTTCCAAGCCAGACCATTCTGTGGTTCTATGAGCAGGAGCACAAGAAGTCTCTGTGTCTAGGCAGGGGCTGCAGGCAGGAGCTGGCACGGAGTGGCACAGGGCTGGGCACCAGCCGCCTGCTTAGCCAGGAGAAACACACAGGTGCCATAAAATCAAAACGTCGAGATATTTTGGAGGAAATGACTTTTCTTCAGAGCAGAAACGATAAGCGCCAAGGATGTGGGGTGGCGCCCTCTCCTTCCACAGACAACGGTAACGGGCGCCCGGGCACACAGCTACTGAAAACCATCCAAGGTCTTAGATGTCCTCCCAAGTGCGTCACCAACCATGCATTTTTAATGCTGCTTAAACATTTTCCAGCCTCAGCTCTATCTACGATTTCAGCAGCGCGAGGAGGGGAGCTCACCCACGGGCTGGCATCTCTTCCTGACATCCTTCATGGAAACAAGGCAGCAATGCCAGTGGCACAGCCACGACCCGGGTGGCACTGGAGAGGCCCATCAGCTAATGCCAGCTCCCATCCTTCGCAGGGTAACCTCATCCTTGGCGTAACAGGGACAGCTCCTGGAGGGTTCGCCACGGATGAACCTGGCCCATGATTTTTCATTTTTATTTTATTTTTTTACCAATTGTCTGGAAGTCTCCCATCAGCAGGGAAAATGCAACCTGCCCCAGGGCTTCCTCATCCTTGTGGAAACCACTGGGAGATGTACAAAGGACCCTCCTACGCTCCTGCTAGCTCCCTCCTCCCTCGCTCACCCTTGCTAACATGAAGGAGATGACAAGGGACCTTGTTCCTGGGGAGGGGGGGCAGCGACACAAACACAGGCTGGGAAGAGCCCGCTGGGCTGCGACGGCACCGTCCTCATCAGACCTCCAGCTGCCGCGGGATGGTGACGGCAACACCAAAATTCATCGACACCGGGGGTTTTGCACGGTTAGAGCCGGCGCAGCAGTGGTGACAGCCTGCCAGGACACAGGGGCACAGCTCCCCATCCTGAAATCCCTGCTGCCGCGATGCCAGCTGGAGCAGCTCGGGAGAGGGCACGCTGCAGCCAGCCTCCTCCAAACCCACCGGCTACCGCATCCCTCACCCTCAGGACCCGGCGTTACGCACAGCTTCTAAGCTCAAGCGCGCCCGAGGTTCTGGGGAAAGCCTTCAACAGGCCCCCAGGGCTGAGCTGGATGCCACACCCTGGCATTAACGCGTGCCCTTACGTGCATTTAAATCCCCTGCGCTCAGCTTACCCGCGTGTAAGAGGATCAGGGCGGGTGTCAGTTATCCACCTGCCTCCAATTCCCCACAGGTCAGGACGTGCCAGCGGGACGGGAGGGACGCTGCGGGAACTGGAAGTCCCCCAGTCCCTTTCCTCTGCTGCCCAGGGCATCACTGGGAGGGTGAAAGTGGGTTCCGGGCAGCTCAAAATAAGGCATCTGAGTTACACCTCCCCCTCTTTCCACCACTTTTGCCTTTGGATTTAAATCCTGCTCCTTCCGTATTCACATGCAGGTGAAGCCCCGGAGCTCACACCTCCACCAACCTCCTCCTGACCACCGGCCGGCAGAGGGGACCGGGATGGGCTTGGTAAGGGTTTGAACTGGAAGGAAAGACAAAGCTTTGTAGGGGAGATTTTTACATCGTAGGGAAGATTCTTCCAACGGTGAGCAAGGGCGAAGCTTCAGCGAAACAGAAACTTTCCCCTAAAAGTGAGAGGCTTGAAGTGAGGGACATGGCGACCCTGCACCGGGACAAGCGGACACACGTACGGGCAGCATCGGGGACGTCACCGTGGGCAGGGGGGCTCCCAGATACACGCGGTGAGACCCAAACCCCAGCCAACTGGGCGTACGCCTTTACGAACCAAACTAACGACAGCTGCCGAGGCAGCGGTGGCGACCAGTAACCTCCCCCGGTAAGGCGGGACGAACACCTGCACAACAAAACGTGTGTTTCACTCAACTACGTGTTCGTTAATTAAAAGCTGCGGTTTATCAGCACCGCTCAAGTCGTCTTAGTTGACAACAAACAGTGAAGCTGCAGATAATTAGCAGGATGGTACTACATCCAGTCTGCTGTTGAGTCAACGGTGCTGGTCCTGGTCTGACCCCAGCTCAGCACAAGATGCCCAAGAGCAGCAGGACGAGGAGGAAGCATCTATTTGGCCCAGAAAGCCGACTATATCCTGGGCTGCATCCAGAGCAGCGTGGGCAGCAGGTCGAGGGAGGGGATTCTGCCCCCTGCTCTGCTCTTGTGAGACCCCCCTGCAGTGCTGCCTTCAGCTCTGGGGTCCCCAACTCAAGAAGGACATGGAGCTGTTGGAGCAGGTCCAGAGGAGGCCACGGAGATGATCTAAGGGCTGGAGCACCTCTGCTATGGAGACAGGCTGAGAGAGTTGGGGCTGTTCAGCTTGGAGAAGAGAAAGCTCCGGGGAGACCTTCCAGCACCTTCCAGTACCTAAAGGGGCTACAGGAAAGCTGGAGAGGGGCTTTGGACAAGGGCATGTAGTGACAGGACATGAGGCAATGGCTTTAAACTGGAAGAGGGGAGATTTCGATTGGATCTAAGGATGAAGTTCTTCCCTCTGAGGGTGGTGAGGCACTGGAACAGGTTGCCCAGAGAAGCTGTGGCTGCCCCATCCCTGGAGGTGTTCAAGGCCAGGTTGGATAAGGCTTTGAGCAATCTGGTGTAGTGGAAGGTGTCCCTGCCCATGGCAGGGGGGCTGGAACTGGATGGTCTTGAAGGTCCCTTCCATCCCAAACCATTCTGTGATTCTATGATTCTAAGTTCACACCACTCTTCATGATGGAGGGACCTTCCCAGCCCTGTACTGCAGTGTGTTTTCCTGGTTTTATTTCCAGGAGCTCAGCCCTTGAGCCACTCGCTCCTTATGGGAGGGATGACGGCATTCAACGTGAGGGGCAGAGGGCAAAGCCAGCTGTCCCCTCCAGGCTGGTTCAGGGTGGGATGCTGACACTGCCAAGGAGGACACTTGGCCATCTCAACAGCTCGAGCAGTCCCCGTTGGCTTCCTCCTCCCTGCCTAAGGCCACCGATAACATTGGAGCATCTCTGTCCGACACACTCCGCCCACAGACTTTGGTCCAGCAGCCTGCAAGCCGCCGCAACGCAGCCAGACAGACAGACCCCGCGGGGCACGAGCTGTCGGTGACCATGTCCCACAGCCATTTCCCTTCGGGAGAGCGGAGGGACACTGCGCTTCCCTTGCCTGCTCCTTACCCAACTGCTCCCGCTGCACGCAAACGGAGTTGAATCCTTTTTGATGCCAAAACCCTGGCCATGGTGAACGGAGCGACCATCCATCTCCGGCAACATCACAGCCGGGCGGCACAGCCCCCGCTCTGTGACGGGACGCTCGGTGGGGTTCGCGCTACTTGGGGCATCTTTACATCCTCAAACACGACAGCGCTTTCCTGGAGACACCACCCCGTGCCTGTGCCTGGCTTGGCAAATTCAGGGATCATCTAGCCTGTTTTTTTTCCTGGAGATGATGTAGACACCTGTCCTGGGCTGGGGAGGAGGCTTCGAGAACTGAGCCCTGCCGCATCTTCACCCAAATGGACAACAGGTTAAAGCCACCCCTAAAGCTGCCCAAGTCCACGCCAAGATTGAGGCAACCAGGGAGCGTCAACGAGCACTTTGAGGCTCCTTGGTGTTCATCCAGCCCCGCCACGAGCTGGTGCAACTTGCCAAACCACGCGGCACTGTTCCCAGTTTAGTTTTCTGCTGGATTAGCAAAAGTAAAGGCAGTTTTGACCCCCACGCCCCCAGGAGTCACCAGCACAGCAGCGATGACAGCAGACACATGGTTTGACAGCAGCTCTGCAGGACCACGACGCAGGACGGGCAGCAGCTCACTGCAGCCAGGTCACACTCTGCTCCCTACACAGCAGTTACTATCGATGATTGACTGCAAAAAAATCCTTTAAATCAGCATTATTTCCCCTGGCATCGCTCCCCCATCAGCAGCCCCCAGTCCAGGCTTGGCTGGGGAACAGCAGAGAGAGGGAGAAGGGCCGTCATGCCCAGGCAGCATCCTCCTCCCCCAGCAGTGCTGTGCTGGCTGCCAGCAAAGCCTCGTCAGGAAAAAAGGAACAAAATAAATCCATTTCTGCTGTGCACGGGGCCTCTATTTGCAGACTCATTCAGATGGAACTGGGAGTTCATCTCCTTTCCAATTCCATAAATACGCTTCTGGTCTCTAATTACACCATCAGGCTGTCAAGATGGCCACTTCCTCCCTAATTACTCCGCTTTGTATTTAAGACACAGCTAATACGCCCACACTGTCAGTGATCGCTGCCCATCAAGAGCATCTCCTGCCTTGCACTGAGGATCCTCCACCAATCCCGCTCCGCGAGCACCGGGGCAGCACGCCCGTTCCCACTGGCACCTGCACATCCTCGGGGCGTGTGTTCTTCAGCACGTGTGTGGGAACCCACCTCTGCAATTGCCAGAAACCATCAGGAAGGGGTCAGAGTGGACATTGTTTGGAAAGAAAACGAGGGGTCCCTGCCCCGCAGCACACGTGTCTGCCGCCCCGCCGGGCTGCCAGGTCTCCTGGCCGCAGAGGAGGAGGTTCCAGTTTCGGAGGCAACGCGACGCTCCGTGTTTGCAGAGCAGGACTGCCTTTGGACACTTGCTGCTCTACAAGCTCGTCCCCCCAAGATACCTAAACATCCATCTCCACCAGTCATTGAGGTCGAAGGCTGCTGGAGGGGCGGCTCCTTCCTCGCTTCTGCAAGCGAATGTCCCAGTCACTCCTCCCTCAGCTCACACTGGTTAAAATAAGAGGATTTCCACAAACTGAAACATCTCTAAACATCCCCAAGGACACCCCTGAGTTGCTATTTCACCGCTGTGGCTGGTAGAACCACCTAGAGCGAAGGAATCCAGGTAGGGCACTCCGTAAACACACACTATGTAATACATCCGACAGACGTAAAGCATTCTGTCCTTCAAGAAAGAAGGATGGATCCAACAGCCCTGATTACAGACTTTAAGCCAATTCCCAAAGGGAAAACAGCAGCCACAAACAGCTGTTCGACCACTATGGTCACAGCAAAACATCTACAGCTCTTCAGCAGCTCCAGCCAGGCACAACCTCAGCACAAACTACAGACATCTTCCAACCCTGAGAGCAGCTAAGCCAGGAACAAAACAACCAAGGAGCCAGCGGATTTAGCATCTCTTCATGCTTTTACATCTCGGCTGGATGCCTTTCCAGCAGATGTGATTTCCAGAGGAGCCACATCACATAGGAGAAGCAGTACAGGATGTGCCTGTGGGTTTCACGGGACAGGTATTAGATGTTACTCTATTTTGGGTTTCCTCTGCTCGTACATGGCCATGCCAAGGAAGGAGGTGTCAAAATCCTCAGCAACAGCTCCCCTAGGAGATTTCTAAATAAATTCCAAACAAGGTTGAATCAACATTTCTGCTTTAGGAAGCAGGCCATGGCATTGTCCATCACCAACGGTACAGTGGCCGCGCGTGCCTGGTCCCTGCTCAGAATGTAATCCAACATTCATTACATGGCATGCTTGGATCTGTACATGAACATTAAACACGCATGTACAGCGTTTCTAGCTGGGCTGTGACATAAATACACACCGCTATGTATGGGGCTACAGAAATGTTATTTCTTCAACTGTTTATTTGATGGCCTGGGTAGAAACTATTCCCACACACGGGTGCACCTCGGTGCTCAGCACCCATGAGTCCAACCCGCTGACGATCCAGCTGGCAGCCGGGATTTGACTTTCATTAGATAATTATCATCTGTGATATCATCAAATATTGATGACAGGTTCCATTTGCTGAGCAGGGGACGTGGTAAGAAACCACCGAACGCCCCGAGCAGATCAGGCAAGGGATATTTGTGTCACATATTTCCTCTGCGAGCAGGAGCATCGTTGCTTCTGCCGGAAAGAGCTTGGAGATCCTCAAAATTAACTAAAGATAAGTTAATTATCTTTATCTGTCTGCTCTCTATCCACCTTTTCACGTGCAGTAAGTGTGGTCTGCGTGTTCCGGCCAGCCAGTACTCCCACGGCGTAAGGGAGGCAGCTGTAACCTGTTATCAAGAGCCAGAATAAACCCAATTATCCTAACACAGAATAAAACATTTCACTTTTTAGAGAGATTTCAACACCTCAGTCCTGCTCCTTTCATTTTGTCAATGCCACTGAACCCAACAGACAAGATCCCATCAGCTCTAACCGAACCGGATCAGGCCTTTAACATACAAAGAATAATAATAATAACAAAAAAAAACCCCTTAAATCAATGTTCACCTTTTTTTAGTCGCTGTCTAATCACGAGGTTTGGGTTAGTTTCGTTTTACAGGCACAAAAGAAACTATTAAAAGCGACCCAAGGGCTCCAGGCTGAGAGCTTTTGTTTGCAAGGAATCTCCCGCAGAGCAAAAAGCCGGAGCAGCTTTTCCCTGGGCTGCTCATTAAGAGTCATCAGTAGTTTAAACATACCTCAAACTGCTCCTTTTTGGCGAGATAAGTGAATTTAAGGCCAAAATTCTTGTAGAAAACAACTGTTTACAGCCATAAGGATTTCTAAATGAAAAGCAAAAGCATCCTTGGGAAATATTTTGGCTTCCAAAAAAAAAAGTATTGGATTTCCAACAGGGAACATCCTTACCGGAGAGACACATACAGCACAGTTTGCACATCACAGTTTTTTACAAAATTGATTTTAAAAGCCAACATTTCCCCAGCTTTGGGGTTCACTTTGTTGCTAAAACACAAAAAAAATACTTGCATGTCATGTCCCAGGGCCAAGACCCCTCTGGGTTTGCTAAACATGCTCCACATGTGGCACACGGACACGTCCCCTGCCATACAGGGAAAGCTTCATACATGTTAAAGCAAAGCTTCCTTAAAAGCATCATTTTCCCACCAGAAAATGGGGGAAAGATGCTTTTGGGCCAGAAAAAGATGAGTCCAGCAGGAAAACAACCCCCAGCCTCATCCTCATCACAGAACCGATGGAAGCTCCTGCATCAGGAGTGGCCAGAGATGCCTTAAGGGGAGCCTGATAAATCCAATATTCACTAAAACGGAGGGAAAAAAAACAAAGATCAGGCTGTGATTTGGGGTGTCCACTCCAAGAGGGCTGAGCGTCACCTTCAGCCCCTGCCCCGAGTCTCTCCCTTCACCCAGGGCTATGGAGATCAGGGGCTACGGAGATCAAGTGGGACATCTCTGGTCTAAGACTAGACTGGAAGGTCTAAGGAAGGACATCCAAAACTGTTAAAATCACATCTGTACATTTTGCACATGGAATCCATCACGGTTTATGCTTTACACGTGCAGTCCCACGACGACTACGCTCGATGTGCCCACGAAAAGAAGCGCACACATCCGCGGTGGCTGCAAGCAGCTGCCAACGTTTTGCCAGCACCAGCTGGGCAAGACTACAGAGAACAGCACCGGGAGAACTACGGAAAACCCTGACGATATCTGAAAGCTGTTAAACTGAAAAATAAAAGTGCTTTATGCTCTCTGTTGGAAAGACGCCAAGGCCACCTATCGCCTTCCCAGTCCCACACCTGAACTAATCCCATCTCGGACGCCTGTGGAAGACATCTCCCCAGGTTCGTTCCTTGTGGTCACCAAGGTCTCCCCAAAGCCCCTGTCACCGTTTCTCCTGTGTTCACCACTCACCACCTTCCCTTCAATTTTCACGCAACAGGAATCAGGAATTATTTTTGTGAGAATAATCCTGGTTTGGAGCGTTTTATTCTCTGCTGGAGCCTGGTTACATAAAGCACCGTGCATGCACATCTCCTGTTACACGCATGTCCTCATGTCACCCAGCCAGAAAAAAAGCTCAAAAAGAAAACCAAAGGAAAGGGGATTTGACAAAAAAAGCTTTTTTTTTTTTCCGGTCATTTGAAGCCTGCTGTAAATCCTCGATTGCTTGAATTTTGATTTGACCTATTTCCACTTCTCCTTCCCCTGCCTTTTTCCAGGGAAAGAAATTACATTTAGATAATATAACTTATTGTGAAGAGATGCTTGAGAGCAGGATGGAGCCACGTGTCCCACATGGACCAAATCAAGCGGAGGCTGATGCTCAGGCATGGCTCTGCAGAGGCAGCTTCACACCACCACTAGTGAAAATCAAATGCGACCAGCCTTTGGAAGAGACAACTTTACACACTGGTATCTAAAGATGATCATGAAATGGGTTGAGTTGGAAGGGACCTTCAAGACCATCTAGTTCCAACCCCCCTGCCATGGGCAGGGACACCTTCCACTACACCACGTTGCTCAGCCCCATCCAACCTGGCCTTGAACACTTCCAGGGATGGGGCAGCCGCAGCTTCTCTGGGCAACCTAGTCCAGTGCCTCACCACCCTCAGTGTAAAAATATCCCAAACTACAGCAAAAGAGCAACAATTGGACATGATCCCCAAAGAAGTCCAGGTGTGCATCACCCAGTGCCACCAGTTCCCAGCCACAAACAGACCCTCTGGGCACGGCAGCAGTATAAACAAAGCACAACAAGTAACAAGTTGTCAGTGCCCAGGATCCAGTGGTCTGGAAGGAAGGTTATGAACATCCAAAAAATCCTCATTTCTCACCATCACCCCTTTTTCTTTGCTGTGAAAAGCCTGGTTTTGCTTGGCCCCTTCACGGATGAAGCATCCCAAAAGTTACCTGAATCGAGATGTGGGATGCCCCCTTCACAGACCCCGTTCTGCTTCGTCGCAGGATCTGACCCCGAAAAACAAAAAAACACACCAAAATTGTTCAGTAGCACTCACAGAACAGGGATTTCTGCCCCAAACCAGTGTGGATTTGAGCAGAGCATCGCTCGCCCGTGAAGGATAATGCTCCTGTACGCCTGGCACTGAGCTCCCCTGGGACCGACGATGGGAAATGTCTGGAATAACCACGGGAGCAATAACAGATAACAACAGAGCTAAATTATAGCTCACCGTCACTTGGGGTGCTTCTAAGTCACTAAGAAACGTTTCCTGGAGAACATCTCTGAGCTTCATGGTACATCAGACTGAAGCACGGGCAGGGTGGGCTACAGGATGCACCCAGGAGCGCTCCCGTTTCATCTCTACTGCAAAGTAATGTGGCTTATAGCAAAAAAAAATAATATCTAATTTACTGAAACCCAGCTAACGGGTCAGAACAGAGCGTGGCAGGAACCAGTTTCCCCGTTACAAACCAACGAATTCCCCTTTGTGCTATTAGAGGCTCACAAAACCAACAAACCATCATAAAATTTAGCAGCAGAACTTAGTAAATCCGAACTGTTGGCGATTTACTGTATTTTTTTTTAAACACCTGATAAAGCAGAAAAAGCACGTGCCACACACTTGACAAACCTCCAACCAAACTGCGGAAGGACGCAGCACGCAGTGCCCCGGAGCGCCGTGGGCAGGCAAGGCACCGCGTCGCCACGCAAACGCCACCGACGGACCCAAACACACTGCTTTCCGTAGTTCTCTGTCTTCCAGGGCTCCTGCATGGGATTAAAAACCACCCTCCATCCCGGGAAGGCACCTCGCTAAGCCAGAGCAGCCCCTCTCCATCGCTCCCCAGCACATCATCCACGCCAGATGCCGAGGGAGCCCACGCTGGGCTGGATCTGGCCGGCAGGAGGCCACCAGGAAAGCCACTAACCCTTGTGAAATTTATTCAGACAGCCGGCGTTGCAGAAGGAACGGATGGATCCCGTCTCCCAGCAGCCCCTACCCTTCATCCCCACAGCGGGATCGCTCTCGCGGAGGTTACGAGCTACATGGCTGTTGGCTTTAGCATGGAAAAAAAAGGAAGGAAAAAGAAAGCAAAAAGAAAATGTCCTTATTGAGCAGTCAGCTGCAGCACTGCACTTACGGTTCCACGTTTCCCATACTAAATCCTGGCCACATGCTGTCAGCAGAGCACTACAGCACGGCTGGCAGCAACCATCCAACCACCCTCTTACCAGCATGCACCACGGAGCAGCCCTTAACTCCATCTCTGCCAGGAGCAGGCAGTGTCCTGCCAAAATAAAGGAGGAAAAAAACAGGAGGGAGGAAAAAAAAAAAAAAGACAATACCAGGTCCCACGGAGGGGAGGTTTTGCCGGGGTTGTCTCCGGAGCGGTGCTGAGCAGGCTGTCGGATATCCAGTCCGAAAACCACAGGGATGCAGTTTTGCAGGGGGAGAGGATGGAATTTGGAAGCTTGTCCCTTTAAATGCTGCTGGAGGTTATTTTTAGGACACTTGCTTAAAATACACAGCAGAATTTCTTTATTTTTATCAGAAATTTCATTATCCATTTTCCACACGTAGCTGCGTTTCGCATTCCCAAACAGCTCAGGAACAAAACCTCTGCGGTTCCCGCCCGCCCGCCTTCCTCACGCCGTCCTCTCGCCCCTCCGTTGTGGGACGATTGGAATTTCCCAGCCTTTAATATTTTACCGGTCTCCAGGGAACAAGCCAGTCCAGAAGAAAAATGCGGCATAAATCACAATTCCATATGGGCCGAGCAGGCGCAGCCCAGGTGCTCCTGCGGGATGTGAACCTCCGCTCGGGGACCTGGAGACGGCACCGCTGCGAAATGAAGTATTTATAGTTTGGAATTGACAGTTTTCTCCCACTTTAGCTGAATAGCAACGAAGGAAAGGCTCATATTCCATCCTTTAAATCGCAACCACTCGCTGTGTATATATATTTTCAAAAAAGAGGCAGGGACTCCGCAAGCATTCTGGGTGGAAAAAGGGCAAAATCTGGCAAATGAAGCTCTCGCCGGCACTATGCATTCAAGGCAGGGAAAACCAACGCTGGCAACGCAGGCGCACGCCAAAATTTTATTAATTTGTTTGCGTTAATTCGTGCTTTGGGTAAGAATCAGCAGTTTTTCAAGGGGAAAAAAAAAAGAAAACACAAACTACATGAGAACTGCAATTTTTAATTGGAAGGGAACACCTTGGCGGGATTTGGCTCGGAATGAGCACTTCCATTTCTGTTATCAGACCCAAGAAGCAGATGGAACCAGGATCTGTGTTTTGACACCAAGATCAGAGCCAACACGTATATACAGCTCTACATCAGTCTGTGTACATATACGTACTGAGACACACACACACACTTGGGTGTCTTTCATGTACAACGTGCCTGTGATCAGCAGAGCTGTGATTTCCTGCAATCACTCCATTTCCCTGAAAATCACACCACTTATAATGAGTTCCGGCCCATCTTCCAACCCAGACCCCCACAGATGACACGAGGCCAACACAACCAACACTGTTTTCTCTGCAGGGCCCAGCTTGGCACCCCAGGCAACAAGCAGAGCCCGCAGTCTGCTAAGGGCAGACAGCAAGAAGGGGTTCAATGGCGACTTGCAAGAACCCCCCATTTGGGTTTGGAAGGTAGGACAGCAAGATGAGCAGGGCATGGAGATGACCACCTCAGCCTCACAGAAGTTTACCCTGGCAGGGGCATGGATCATAGAATGGTTTGGGTTGGAAGGGACCTTGAAGATCATCCAGTTCCAACCCCCCTGCCATGGGCAGGGACACCTTCCACTACACCACGTTGCTCAAAGCCTCATCCAACCTGGCCTTGAACACTTCCAGGGATGGGGCAGCCACAGCTCCTCTGGGCAACCTGGTCCAGTGCCTCACCACCCTCAGAGGGAAGAATTTCTTCCTTAGATCTAATTGAAATCTCCCCTCTTCCAGTTTAAAGCCATTGCCCCGTGTCCTGTCACTACACGTCCTTGTCCAAAGCCCCTCTCCAGCTTTCCTGTAGCCCCTTTAGGCACTGGAAGGTGCTGGAAGGTCTCCCCGGAGCTTTCTCTTCTCCAGGCTGAACAGCCCCAACTCTCTCAGCCTGTCTCCAGAGCAGAGGTGCTCCAGCCCTTAGATCATCTCTGTGGCCTCCTCTGGACCCGCTCCAACAGCTCCAGGTCCTTCTGCTGTTGGGGACCCCAGAGCTGAACGCAGCACTGCAGGGGGGGTCTCACGAGAGCAGAGCAGGGGGCAGAATCCCCTCCCTCGACCTGCTGCTCACGCTGCTTTGGATGCAGCCCAGGGCATGGTTGGCTTTCTGGGCTGACAATACACCACCAGAAGTCCAAGTCCAAGCCACCTTAGCATGACATTTCCTTTCTCACTATTATTATTCAAAGCATGCCTAGTCCTTAATCTTCTAGCATCTTATAGCTGTGCCATATCCATCTCCAAAACCAACTGACAAAAACACAAGATGAACATTAACAATCCAGAGCTCTAATGGGATTAGTGGTACTAAACCAACTCAAACTCCAGCTCACCCATTAAAACAATCAATCGGAAATGCTGCAGAAGTTGAAATCACTTCTCCTTGGTTTAGGTGCAGAAAGCAGCACTGCGTACGGTGCCGGGGGAGAGACAAGCCCATCACTTTACGGACTTACACCTCAGTTTCAGTTTCTAACCAACTTCAAGGTTTCTCTCAAACATTTCCACACCCCAAAAGAAGCACAACCCTACCAGCTGCGGGACCCGGTATTCAAAAAGCACCGAAATTTGGGTGGCTCATGCATGCCCAACTCAGCCCACCTCCTCTGCTCCAGCCTGTGTGGACACAATTACATACTGCGCTTCCCGCAGCACCTCTTCCTCATCCAGCGCTCCAGAGGGGCTCAGCTCCGGGACGTGCGGTGGGAGACGACAGCTGTAAGGCTCCGACCGAGGGTGATCTTTTCCTGGGGACGCTCTCCGCAGGCTCCAGATCCTCATTTCTTCCTTTCCCTTTCCCTCTCCCCTCCGCAGCTCTCATCCCTCCGCACTCGGGGCCGGGAGATGCCTCCTTCTCCTGCCTCCTTCTCCTTCTCCTCCTCCTCCTCCTCCTCTCCCCGCATCCACCAGCTGCCTGCCCTGCCCATACCACCTGCCCAGCCCAGCACACGGGTGGCACGAAACGGGCTTGGAAGAAACAAACTTTGGATATTTCAGCTGTTCGGATTTTAAGAGTTTCTAAGGGAAAAGCACAAAACCGATCACTTTCTTGACCCGTCGGGGCAGATCCCCGTTCCGAGAGCGACACCAGCTACACAACGACAGGCTCCTCGCCAAATTCCGAGTCCTCGCTTCAAACCCTACGGGAGGCAGCGTGACAAAACCACCTTAAAATAATTTTGGGGACTTCTGCCTGCCTTGAAATACCCTGCAATATACTAAGTATAATATTTTAATTATAATAACTATATTAATTTACCACATAATACTGCATTGAAATGTCATATAATACACTGGGTATAATACACTAATTAGAATAACTATAATAATATACTGTATAATACAACACTGCATTGAAATGCCCTTTCCAGAAACACCCAAATATTCCAAAACGAAGCAAAAAAACAACCCAACCAACACCAAACTCAAACCCTGTCATATGAATACAGCCAGGACTTAAAGAATCAGAACAAATGGATAAAGTTTAATACAAGTACAAGGAAATGAGGAATCCCATAATTCTATTCTATTCACACAGGTAACAGTGACCATAATATTTACAGCGGCAACGCCAGACTGGAAGGGATCTTGAGATCCACCAAGGCAACACCCACAGTACCCACAGCACCTCTGACACGACTTGTCAAACCCCTCTGGAAAACTCTCCTTCCAGACGTCGCTGCTCCAGGACTCCTGTGTTTCGTAAGCAGAGTTTTCTTCACAACACCCGAGTTATTTTCTTGCTCCAACCTGCAGGGATTCCTTCTGCCCTCTGCAGACATGAGGAAGAAATGATCATTTTTTTTCCTATGCAAAAACCTTCAGTATATCGGAAAACATCTGCCGCATTGTCAGAATCTACTTCCTTTTTCTTAAAAAAAAAAAAAACCTAAATAAATTTACAATAGTGATTTTTTTTTTTCCCTGCAGTATTTCGCGTCCTGCTTTACTAAATTTCACCTTGTTGCTATCAGACCACTCACCAATTCCCAAACCTCTTCTGTTCCTCTCCTCCCTCTGGGGAAAAGCCATTCACACTGTGTCCACACAGCAAAAAAACTCCTGAGTTTTTCTAAGGGAAACCACATTCAGCATATGAAACCTCCTCCTGCCAACGAGGTAACACGGCACCTTCTCTCTTGTCCTGTGCATCAAAGGAAGAATTATTTAAAGGGTAAAAAGTAAAAGGAAAAAATGTAAAACCTAACGGCATCTTCGCTTCTCTGGTTCTTTAGATTTTCTCATTCCTCTTCTCTCTGCAAGGAATTATTTTGCTACAAGCTTATTCTTAAAATAAACTTAAAAACAACCAGTTCCTCACCTCGGCCACCTGGTTTTGCCATTATCTGCCCCATTTCTGCTCCCAGCAGCGTTCTATCAGCCCTGCACCGACCCATCCAACCCAGGGGATACTGCCACAGTGCCCGGCTCCTGCCGCAGCCCGCACAGCCGGGGCATCCCGTTCACTCCCCTCTCCCTGCCCCAGGGATGTATCACCCACTCCAGGGAGCCTTCCCACCGCCCGCTCCCCTTCCTACGGCTCATCTGCAGAGGACCCGGCTCCACCGGCGAAGCCTGAACCTCCAAGCCTTGGAATCCCAGAGCGCGGCGGGATACGGCTGCGACGTCTCCGCATCCTGCGACTTTCGGCTTCTGTTCCCATCCCCTCTGATTCTTATGCTGCCCTCACTCCCGCCGGGTTCAAACGGAGCAGGGTGCCCGACGCACCCAGGGCTCCGCTGACACAGCTCACGCTCCAAATCTCAACCATTAGGTAATTTTTGCTAATAATTTGGTTTTAGGAAAGCAAAGCTCACACCACGTAGCCCCGCAGTTAAGCCATCTCTGCCCACATGGCACTGGCCCCAATGCCACAAGCTGGAAGTAATGGGCACACAGAAATGCCCAAATATTCCAAAACAAAGCAAAGAAAAAAACACAACACCAAACTCAAACACATAAATACAGTGACAGTGATGGGCACAGGGAGGACCGGAGCATCGCACACCGACAATCGATGTCTCGAACCCTCTCTCTGTGTTCCCTTCCGACGTATTTAATTTTCCATCGTCGCATTCAGTCGTCGGCAGTCAGCCAGCCCCAGCCTGGGAGCTCGGCAGCGTCTCCAGGGAACGAAGCCCCTTAGCCTCATCTCATCCCCACATACCTTTTTTTTTTTTTTTTTTTTTTTTTTTTTTTTTTTACGGTTAATCAATTCACGAGCAGAGTCGGAGAATCCAAAGCTGAAACTCTCTCCCGCAGACAAAATGCCATTTGGGGACAGACACACTCACCACTCCATCTGATCTCCCAGCCCCACCACCCTTGCCTACGGGGCAGCAAAAGACAGCAAAATTACAGTTAATTGCCCCTGGGGGTATTTTCTTTCCCTATTGAAAAGAATTTCAACCTCTGGATATCACCAGGACAAGACGACGCGCAGGTCCGGAGCAGTTTAAGGCCCATCTCAGCACCCCCAGGCTGCACATCTCAAACCGGGGACGCCCAGAAACAAAACAGCGTAACTCGTCCAAGGTCAGGCAGAAAGGCCATCTCCAGAGAAACAGACCGCTGAGGGCTTCTCGTTAGCTTTGCCCAACAATCGGCTTTTTCTTTACATTAGGTTCCCGCCTTCATTTACTTCATTCCACTCAAAAAGCACTGCTGGAGTGAGACGAAACACCCATGGGCTCCACCTTGCTGACACTGACTCCCGCGGTGGGTTCCCACGCTACAAAAGTCTTCGATTAAGGAAGAGTATGCAATTCACCCTCGAGATGGAAATAAAGGGAATAATCAAAAATAACCTTTTTCTAGTGTAAGCAGACAGTTGAAAGAGTGAACAGGTGGCTCTTGCATTAAAAGACTGATGGTTCTGCTCACGGACAGATCGTTGGCACTGCAGGTCACAGCATCCCTCGTTAGGCATCATAAACCATTAAAAAACCCCAAGTTTCATACACAACTTGTCTGTATTTCTGTTTGTTTACCTGGATTCTGCTCTTCGCATCGCTGCCATCAAGAGCCTCACAGGAAGAAGTCGCTCAGAAAGAGCTCAACAGAGGGAATCATTGAACGGTTTGGCTTGGAAGGGACCTTCAAGACCATCTAGTTCCAATCCCCCTGCCATGGGCAGGGACACCTTCCACTACACCACGTTGCTCAAAGCCTCATCCAACCTGGCCTTGAACACTTCCAGGGATGGGGAAGCCACAGCTCCTCTGGGCAACCTGGTCCAGTGCCTCACCACCCTCAGAGTGAAAAATTTCTTTCTTAGATCTAATGGAAATCTCCTCTCTTCCAGTTTAAAGCCATTGCCCCGTGTCCTGTCACTACACGAATTCATTGTGCAAGAAACAGCTACCAAAAAGGATAAAAAAGGACACCAAATTTGAGCTATTATGTTGCTCTTTGTCCTTCACAACATGAAAACCTAACAAAAAATTGTCCTACTGAAGTATTTTGGCTTGGTACAAGGCATGTATATGATGCAAAATCCTGTAGATTTTGGAACGTGTACAACGACACTGCCCCACGTATGTCAGTACCCATCAACAGCACAAAGGACTTGGGCACCTTCCAAGTTCCTTAGATGGTCTCAAACCTGAGACCCCCCCTGCAGTGCTGTGTTCAGCTCTGGGGTCCCCAACATCAGAAGGACATGGAGCTGCTGGAGTGGGTCCAGAGGAGGCCACAGAGATGATGCGAGGGCTGGAGCACCTCTGCTCTGGAGACAGGCTGAGAGAGTTGGGGCTGTTCAGCCTGGAGAAGAGAAGGCTCCAGGGAGACCTTCCAGTACCCTCCAGTACCTAAAGGGGCTACAAGAAAGCTGGAGAGGGGCTTTGGACAAGGGTGGGTAGCGACAGGACAAGGGGCAATGGCTTTAAACTGGAAGAGGGGAGATTTCAATTAGATCTAAGGAAGAAATTCTTCCCTCTGAGGGTGGTGAGGCACTGGACCAGGTTGCCCAGAGAAGCTGTGGCTGCGCCATCTCCAGAAGTGTTGAAGGCCAGGTTGGATGAGGCTTTGGGCAACCTGGTGTAGTGGAGGGTGTCCCTGCCCATGGCAGCGGGGATGGAACTGGATGATCTTGACGGTCCCTTCCAACCCAAACCATTCTGTGATTCTACGAAAATATACAGGTGCTCTGCACAGAGTCTACCATTCCCTGAGATCTGCAAGAATTCGGTTCAGGGAGAAGACCTCTTCCAATCCTCCCAATGCAGCATCCAAGTAAGTGGGTGTCCTGTGTCAAACATCCCCCTGGGCCAGGCAGGATTCCCTGCTCCATCTCACGGTCCACAGGGATAAGCTGTACTCCTCCAGGAGGGGAAAATCCTGCCAGTATCTGCCAGAAATTAAGTACAACCTGCACCAATTTCTGGGAAGAAGAAATGGCGTCCTGATGCTGTGGTCACCGGTGGCAGACAGCCTCACTGCTGGTTAACAGCTCGGAACCTCGGCAGCACCACAACCTGTTGTGCCCGAGAGAATGACTGGTGGTCTACGCAAAGGAGGATGATGAACCTTCCCCCACAGTTTGGAAACCTTCTCCTGCAGCACTGAGGAGCCTATTGAGAAAGTCTGAACAGTTTTTCTATCCCTTCCATCCTTTCCAAAGTCAGCATCAGCATCTTGCAACGGCAGAGGAGAGAAGGACATGATGGTGTGTCTCTGCTCACGTCAATGGGCTCTCTGCGCAGCCTCACTCGTGTCAGGAGCCGAGTGATTACGGACGCCCGATGTGCCAAGTCACCGCCGTGCTCCCGTGCTGCTAAATATAACACCTACCGCTTCCCTCGCCACGCTCTGCCAGCAGTTTGAGCTCCTCTCAGCACATTCGGGGGCAGAACCATAAATTGGATTTTTATCACTCTGTCACGCTTTCGTTCCTCCTTGTTTTCCCTTAACAACTTGTCCAGCTCCAGCTGTAACTGAATATTTAAGTGCCTGGTGAATGGGTTACTGCCAGAGGGAGAGCTTCTCCCCGAAGAGATTAGATTAAAATTGGCGAGGCTCCTTGAAGCTGAATTTTCAGTTGAAGCCACAAATCTAATAACTGAGGTCAAAACCCAATGGTTACTCATCTCCACGAACAGCGTGGTCACGATGTGATGTTATTACAGTACCACGAGAAGTCATTTGACATGGAAAAAGGCAGCTTCAGCACGGCACTCGTCTTTGGAGAAGCCTCTCTGCGCCCCACGCTGGTTTTGTGTCTCAGCACTTGTCCCAGCGCACGCAGGGTTCACCTCCAGTGCTATGGCACCAATCATTCTTACCCAGCTGGACTGAGTTGAGATAATGAACTAATTACTAATTACTAATCAACTCAAGGTACCTATCCTGCCTACAAGAGGCAGGCCATTTCCTCCTGGCTGCGGAGGATGCAACAGTGTCCTTGGTGCCGCAGCCCAGGCTGGTGAGCAACAACTGGTGACCCCGACGTGATACATCCGTGAGACCCTGGGAAGCCCCGACTCCCTCGCCAAGCCGAGAGCCCGAGCCAAAGGAGCCCGAGCCAAAAAAGCCAGAGCCGGAGCCGGGAGCTCAAGCCAGAGTCCTTCGGAGAAGAAGGTAAAGCTGCAAGCCCCGACGTGGTATTCGCGGGAGGGACGCGTGCTGGAGTTGGATGAATGGGCCGGGTCTCTGCTCACCCATAAAGCCTTTGTGAAAACAAAAATGGTAAAACAAAAAGGGGGAATTATGGCACCAATCATTCTTACCCAGCTGGACTGAGTTGAGATAATGAACTACTAATTACTCTAATCAACTCAAGGTACCTATCCTGCCTACAAGAGGCAGGCCATTTCCTCCTGCCTGCGGAGGATGCAACAGTGTCCCTGGTGCCGCAGCCCAGGCTGGTGAGCAACACAGCACCGCCTCCCAGGGAAAGGTGGAGCTGGGTCCAGCCTTCACATCGCTTCACACTCATCCCAGCACAGGGATCCTACCAGGGAGGCTGGTCAGCCACTGGAAAGGTGCTCCCAGGGACCCCCAGGCAGGTCAGGCAGAGCTCCCTTCCCCGCAGAGGGGAGCAGGGACTCACGGAGACTTCAGATGTTGCAGGTTGCCACCTTCTTTCACTGCAACATCCCTTTCAGTGAGAAGAACACTCATAAAACACCCATCCCTGGAAGTGTTCAAAGCCAGGTTGGATGAGGCTTTGGGCAACCTGCTGTAGTGGAGGGTGTCCCTGCCCATGGCAGGGGGGTTGGAACTAGATGGTCGTGAAGGTCCCTTTCAACCCAACATCGAGACCAGGGAGAACACAGCCCTGGAGCCAATTGCCACCTCCTGCCATCCTCCAATGGGGACATTTTGGCTTGTGTCAACATCACCAGCCCCTGCAGAGTGCAGAGCCTCATGCCATGGGTCGACGCACGGCACCGCAATGCCAACCGCGCTGGGAAAAGAGGCAGGGAAAGGATAAAGAGAAGCCAACTTGCAATCAATTAGAGCTGTGCAAATGAAGCTGCCAAGATTTCTAATTGCACATAAAGCATTTCACGGGACTCCACGATCTCCAGAGGTGCCACCCAACCTCAGCTCCCACGTGCAGGACTGAAGCCACCGGCGCAGGGCTCAGCGTCCTGCAAAGCTCCCAGGCAGCTTCCCAGCTCACAGCTGCCCGGTCACCTGCTCCAGCCTCAGGCTCTGCTGCCACACGGACACGAAGAACCGCCCCGTTGCTCTGCCACCGGCGCCTTCCCACGCCATACACCAGTGCCCCTCGGGCTGCAGAGCCCCCGGCACTTTGGAGCTGTCCCATCTCCAGGGTCGCTCCACAATCACCTAAAGCCACAATTCCTGCTGCCCCTCACTCCGTTCCCAACCAGGGGGGACTGTGGACCCTTCCCATGGGGTAGAGGATACGAAGTGCTCAGCCCAACGGGGCTGAGACCCCCCCAGCAGACACCCCCTCCTGATGTCTCCTGACAGAAGCAGCACTCCATGAATCCCACCTCTCACCGATGGAGCCAATGGAGGAGGCTGTGAGTTACTACACAGGAGAGATTTTCTTGTAATAAGATCAAAAGCTGAGCAAAGTAAGTGTCATCATATCCCCTTGAAGCTGATCTGCGCTTCCTAGCATGACAATTTTAACTTAAAGACTTCCAAACTCCGCAAGAATTATAAATTACCCGGGCTGGATCCAGGGAAACGCCCCAAAGCAGTGTCTGCTGGTGTCAAAGCTGGTTTCAGCAGTGGGAGGAGACGAGGTGCTGCAAGAGCACAGAGCACCGCGAGATGCCAGCACAGGCCGGTCAGATGAGCCGTTTCCACGTCGGCATCTCGGTGCGGTGGATGTTGTGGGGTCCCCACGGGGCTCCGTGTGCTGTGAGCAGCCTGAAGCATGGCTGAGCCCGGGGAAAGAGCTGAAATGCTGGAGAGAGGAGCCAGCAGAGCTAGCAGGGTCTGGCTGCTAAACCTCTTCATATATCTTCAGCATCTTCATCACCGAGCTCTCCACAGGGACATCTCTTATGCCAGAACTGGGGAGCCTCCCAGCCAACCCTGCTGAGCTGCCGAAGGCTTCGTGGAAGGAGAGTGCCAGGAGAGGGCAACCTGCTCCTGTGGCATCGCCACGGCTTGGAGCACCGAGCAAACCACCACCAACGCAGTGTTCTGAATCGCAGAACCAACAGTTTTCTTAAACCGCCCTCGGGAGGTGGTTTAAGACCACCAGGTGGAAGAAAATGTCATTTCTGGGGAGTTTCTCATTCCCCCGGGGCAGAGCCACTCGGCAGTGCTGGAAGAAACGCTCTGCACGGTCCGAAATGACTGTGTGCACTCGGATGTTCCTTTACCACGTCCCAAGGGACGTCAGGCGCCGCGGGGAAGGGAAGCCACGCACGGCTCTCCCAGTACACCGATGCCGTCAGTCCTACCAACCCGCCGACCTCCGAATAACAACTGAAACCATCGCGCCCAACCTGAAAAATACACATTCACTGAGCCGCAGGGAGAATCACAGAGGGACTCGCCATGCCCCGCCAGGGTGGCACGGGCTGCTCGTGCCCCACCTCAAGCTCAAATCCAACTCTACGTTCCGCGGACGGGCAGCAGAAGCTGACTGGCTGCGTTAGACACAAACCACACAGCAGAAGCGTTTCCTCCCAGTCGTTCACTCCATAGCGAAAACCAGCTCAGCCACCGAAGAGATGTCTTCGGACTATTTGAAGGGATCAACTTTCATGTAATGACTCATTTCTAATTAGTAAGAGTCGTTATTTCCGAGTTCAAAATTGATTTTCCTCCAACAGCCTTTTGCTGTGCCAGTTAATAAATAAATAAATAAATAAATAAAGCACTGGGGAATTTTAAATGCCTAAAAATAACATCAAAATACACTGAACCGATTGCGTGAGCTGGAAACGTTCCCCCTGATGCTCTCAACCATAGGAAAATCCCTGTTACACAACTAAAAACTGTACTAAAACCACTTACAGGTGAAACTTGCTTGGCTGAAAACTTTCGGTACCAAGCACCCATTGTAACCCCTTCGCCAGAGTCCAAGGCCCAACAGCTGGCGCGAGCCGCCGTGGCTCTCCAGCACCCACAGTGCCGCGTACCGGCATCACCATGAGCAAACCGCAGCGGGAAGGCCCCGGTGACACGACTATGCAGGGCAGAAAGGCCTCCACAAGTCATGGCGTGAGATTCCAGCATCTCGGGATGCGCCCGCGGAGCCGCTCTCTGCCACCAACCCCGGCTCCGGGCTGCCTGCGGCGCTTGGTGCAAGCAATGCCCAGCGGCACGAGGCAGGCTGACCCAGCAGCGAGGGCAGCAGGAGGCAAAGCCACCCCAGCTGCCTGGTTTTTCCCCCCAACAGCAGTTCTGCCTCCTGCAGCACCATTCCCCGGTGCGACCCGGCCACCGCGTGGGAAAGATCTCCGCTCCGGGAAATCCCGGCGGAGATCTTATCAAGCGCAACGAGGGTGGGAAGTCAGGAGCCCACCAGATGTCCTCGCTCGAGAGCTGGCTTGCTCTTTATCAGACGAGTAGCACGGCCGGCCGGGGGTTCCCCCACACAGCCCATCACTGGGCTCCCCGCTGCCGGCAGTGGGAATTACCGACCCTTTGCTGTGTGTCCCGTTCCAGATGCAGGCTCCCTCCCCATCTGCGCCACCTCTGAACAGCCCAGCTCGCCCGGAGCAGCCTCACGGATCAGGACGTGCTGTGCTCGGCCAACTGCTGCTCCCAACCTCACACGGCTCCGGGTGCGTGAAGGAGCTGCTGAAGGTCACAAACACCAACTGTGCAGACCAGAGGTGCCCCAGCAAGTTAAAATCTGACCCGGGCAGAGCATCAAAATCAGCAAACCACCGCTGGTGGTTGGTGAGATGGGACCGTTCATATTGACATCCCAACTCCCGTTATAACCGTTACCAAAATGCCAATCCAGCTAACGTCAGCAGAGAAGTGATGACACACATCATCCTTCCCACTTCTGCCACCCACGCAGGAACGGGGATTTTTAAGATCACAGGGAATACACGCCGCACACCTGGCAAGACCAAGAGGAAACTCATCCTTGGTAACAAACCGGGACTCATCAGGTCCCTGACTGCACCCAAAAGACAAGTCAAAGGGCAGGATCAGGGCAAGGATGGGTGGCCATGGCCAGCGAAGACAGGAGCTTCTCCAATACCACCTGCACGGATGTAGGGCTGCTCCCACACATCCAGGTGATTTGATGATTGAGCGAGGTGGTTGGCTGCTCGTTGAATGAAAGAGGAAAGTGAGGAGCTGAACGGCTGGTTGAACCCGTAACAGAGCAACTCCCCAGAGCAGCATTTCGCAGTCTCTAACTGGAAAGTGAGACCAGCTAAAGGAATAAACCAGACTGCACACTTAAGCTAGAATCACAGACCCATTAAGGTTGGAAAGGACCTCTAAGACCATCAAGTCCAAGCATGAACCCAATCCCATCATGCTCGCTAAACCATGTCCCAAAGTGCTACATCTACGCATTTTTTGAACACTTGCAGGCATGGTGACTCCACCACTTCCCTGGGCAGCCTGTTCCAACATTTGACCACTCCTTCAGTAAAGAAATGTCTCCTAATATCTAATGTAAACCTCCTCTGGCGCAACATGAGGCCATTTCCTCTCATCCTATTGCTACCTGGGCAAAGTTGAGCACCAGCTGCTCCCAGCTCACGCTTTCCCCGCACTCAAACCACGGCTAAAGAGACCTGGAGAAGCCCTGGCAGAGGACACGGCGCTGCTTGCCACAGCCACAGCCAGGCCTGGTGGCATGTCCCACCACCCAGCCAAAGCCTTGGCTCAGCAGAGGTGCTCCCGAGCAGTGCGAGGCAGTGATACACCTACATCCAGCCAGGCTATTCCCAATCTGAGCTCAGCTGCTCCTGAAAACTTCTTTTAAGGCAGAAAGCATCCTGCCTACGCGGTCCCAGCCCCATCGCTGGAAGGGTGGAGGGCTGGTGGCAACCAGAGTTTGGCCAACAGGAGCACAGCAGATCAGAAGAAATCCTGGAAGCTTCGTCGCTCGCTCCCCAGGGTTTCCAAGTGCTGGGCCAAGTGCTCTGGAATGGGATGTGCATCGGCCACTGCTTCATCCCAGCCCATCACCAGAGTCTGCTCTGGACCTTACAGCTTAACTTTGCTTTTGCTTAAGGACAATTAATCCCCCAGAAGCAGACAGGGTGATAAAGCCACAGAAAGCCACCCACACGCCAGCTCCGTGGCAAAGCAGCCACCCACACCATGAACCAGAGAGCTCAAGTGTGGCCAAGTCAGAGCTTCCCTGTATCCGACGTGAAAGGCAGCTGGATTGTGCTGCAGCAGCCTGAGGCCATCCCACCTCCGTTGCAACCCAGGCGGCACCATGCACCAGACCAACAGCACCCAGACCAAGACGGAAACCCAAATACTGGTGACGCCAGACCCCCACAAAGCCTGTCGGAGCAGGGATCCTGGCCACAGTGTGAGCAGCCACCCACAGAGCCCAGATTCAGCTTGTTCCTGCAGCCTTTGAGGAAGAGAGAGGAGGTGGCGAGGGAAAGGACAGGGCTGTGCAGGGAACAGACCTTCGGCTGTGTCCCCAGCCCGGAGACAAGATCCGGGGGGGGGGATCCGGGCAGGGACCGAGCTCTGCCACCCACAAGCACTCACGCGTCCTGCTTTGCCCAGGGCAGCGGAGCTGGCAGCCTCCCACGGAACCCCAGGCTGCAGAAAGTGGCTACCAAAGGCAGGAGGATTTGCTTCTCCAGGTGGAAAGGGCGGTGCTTCCAAACTGCAGGACATGGGCTCGCTCCAGGGGTCACACCGGGATCTCCCAGCAAAACGGAAGCAAGTTTAAATCACTTTTCTCTTGCAAAAGCATCTGTTAACAGAGGCAGGCGTCAGTCCCACAGCCCATCACAGCACGATGAGCAACAGCAGCGCTCCAAATCCCACCGCTGGTCACTAACTGCTCCGAGGTTTTCAAACCAGCCGCTGACAAGTCCTCATTCAAAAGGATACAAAAGAAAAGAAATCCCAACACTAATGCAAACCGAAGCTGCTGCCTCTGTTCTTCCGCACTTCCTGTTTAAAACCGGTCACCAGTGCACGGAGCAAAGCCAGAGGGATCAGGCGACTGATCCCCCCACAATGGGGCACGGGATGCGACCCCGGCCGCGGCACGCTGCCCTTTCTGGGTCTCAGCATTTACGCGGCGGCGGTTTTTGAGCCGTACAACAGCCAGCACCGGCTCCGGGACGTGCTCCGGTCTCTGTCCATCCAGCTCTTCGCGGGGATTAACGCAGAGGCAACGGCTCCTCCTTTCCGTTGCGCTCTCGGAACAACACTGGATACACAGATAAAGCCAAACTTTAGCTGCTACAAGCAAATTATGGGACGCTTCCAAGGCTTTTCCAAACTCTGGCGAAGTAACCAAGTGCCACTTGTCATTCTCCAAGTGAAATAATTAAACAGGACTTCAGGTAAAACGTGTGCGCAGGTTCCGGTGTGTTCCTGATTTTCGCTTTTCACGTCTCGACACGGAATATATTCTGATGTGTGGAAGTGATGAACTCAAAAGGAAGCAACAAAAAAAAAGCCACCAAGCATTAGACGAGGGAAACAGTTAGTTACAAGCAGCTGAAAAACCATGAAGTGATGGAAATGACACTCAGGTCACACACTCACACACAGCAGATACTGGGGTTTGTCCAGAGCGCAGGGTGAGAGTCAAGGAATAATGAAATGAGGAAAAAACACAGATTGTAACGAAACACAGAAGAAAAATAAAACAATAACATGATACAGAGCACTTTTAAAAACAGGAACAAATTTCTGGTAAATACATTATAAAATCAAAAGCATTGTGTCAACATTTTTCCTTAATACTTATCAATTCAAGGAGTAGCACAATCCTCACTGTAGATACTCATCCCTCTCCCATTTTTGCTTGTGAAGCATTTCATAGAAAAATCGAATGGTTTGGGTTGGAAGGGACCTTCAAGATCATCCAGTTCCAACCCCCCTGCCATGGGCACGGACACCCTCCACTACACGACGTTGCCCAAAGCCTCATCCAGCCTGACCTTGAACACTTCCAGGGATGGTGCAGCCACAGCTTCTCTGGGCAACCTGTGCCAGTGCCTCACCACCCTCAGAGGGAAGAATTTCTGCCTTAGATCCCATCGAAATCTCCCCTCTTTCAGTTTAAAGCCATTGCCCCTTGTCCTGTCACTTCACGCCCGTGTCCAAAGCCCCTCTCCAGCTTTCGTGTAGCCCCTTTAGGTACTGGAAGGTGCTGGAAGGTCTCACCGCAGCCTTCTCTTCTCCCGGCTGAACAGCCCCAACTCTCCCAGCCTGTCTCCATAGCAGAGGTGCTCCAGCCCTCAGATCATCTCTGTGGCCTCCTCTGGACCCGCTCCAACAGCTCCATCTCCTTCTGATGTTGGGGACCCCAGAGCTGAACGCAGCACTGCAGGGGGGTCTCACAGAGCAGAGCAGGGGGCAGAATCCCCTCCCTCGCCCTGCTGCCCACGCTGCCTTGGATGCAGCCCAGGACACGGTTGGCTTTCTGGGCTGCCAGCGCATGGTGCCAGCTCATGTTGAGCTTCTCATCACCCAGCACCCCCAAGTCCTTCTCCTCAGGGCTGCTCTCCATCCATTCTCCTCCCAGGCTGTATCTGTGCTTGGGATTGCCCCGATCCATTTGCATTTGCTCTTCAACTCGCCAAGGGAAGAACAGCACTGATCCCTATTACTACAACAGGATACTTTCTCCCCCTAATTTTGCCCAACCTCCCAGCTCCTACAGCCACGATGCAAGACCAAGTAAGGACCAAGAAGGATTTTTCCTCCCAGTGTACTTGCACCAAACTCTTCCTAACATCAGCTCAGCCAAAAAAAGTGCCTTTTCCTCCCCCTTGCCCGACCCTGCCAGCTCTACAGAGGAAAGCAGGGGCCCGAGGGGCTCATGTGGCCCCACGCAGCATGGCTGCACCAGCAGATTTCTACCCACTTGAAAGCGATCCACAAGCCACCGCAGTGGCATCCCTCACCCCGACGCCAGCTGCACAGGAGCCGCCGTGGCGTTAACAGATTTGTAGCTAAAAAGGAATAAAGTGGGTTATAATTTAACATAATCATATTTAAAATACTCAAAGGTTTCCTTTAAGATCTCTGTGAACACAACATTTCACTCCAAAAATTCTGGAAATCACAGCGTCAGGGACACCTCACAGACCCGAAGTTGGCTGAATTCACACCCAGCATCTCGGGTCTTCATCACCAAGAGATATCTTCGTGTCGCACATCCCGTCCCCCCTCCTCCGGCAGAAGCATCCTTCCGAGCCCCTGCGTGGGAGAAGCTCCCGCCCACCGCTGCCACGCTCCTGCTGCCGCAGCCGCTGCCCAAACCCTCGTCCCCTTCGCTCCTCTGCACGGACACCTTCAGTTATTTATTTTCCGGTGGTTTATTAACACGGAGTACAAGCAGGAGCCCGAAAAGCCGCTGCGCGGAGAGAGGCGGCACGCTCGGTCCCGGCTCACCGTGTGCAGCCGACGCGCGCCGACTCCTGCAGCGGTATTTTAGGAACCCTGAAACACGCTCCGGGAGCTCGTGCCACACGTCTGCCAAGAGCATAAAAGCGCCTGGAGAGCGAAGCGCCAGGTTTGCCCCCTCCCCTCCTGCTCCCCCGGCAGCAGCACAGGCCACGGGCGGCGGTGGGGACGTACCGGTGGTGCCAGGCAGGCATGAGCATGTCCTGCAGAAGTGGAGAGCACCGTGAGCTGGGACAGTGTTTTCCACCCTACTTCTTTGCAACGCTGACACGTACTACTTGCCCCACACCTCTCCATACCGAATTGTTGGGTTTTTTTTACACTAGAAGATCATCTTGGAGCGTTTGGCCAGTCTTTCCCTTGCCTTTCGCTGCTGCTGTTGCACAACAAAGCCCCTTCCATCAACACGACGCCAATGCTGAGCAAGCGGCCACGCAGAACGGGCGGCAGGGGCACAGCTCCGTCACTCATTCCGGAAAAAAGAGGCGGCAGCGGCACAGCTCCGTCGCTCGCTCTGGAAAAACGAGGCTGCAGCAGTGGCGATGGCCCACATACTGCAGTCTCCACTGAGCTCCCCGCTCCTAACGTTTAATTTGTGGTGTTATGTAAGTACCTTTTTCTGCGTTCCTTGGCTATAAGCGATTATCATGGATTACATCTGCAACAGAATGACACATAACATCATATTGCACCTGGGAGACAAGGGAAAGACCAGCACCAAAACGAGGAGGTGAGTGTATTTCTCTCCATCCCAACATGCGAGTGACGTGGAAAACAGTAACAAAAGAATTAAAACCAGATTAGCAATAAAAAAAAAAAGGGGGGGGTGGAGGGGGGGGGTGGAGGGAAGTCCTGGCTTGCGAAATACTGAAAAAATCCTAAAAATTCCCCCCATCCTCCTCCCATTTCCTTGGCCAGGCAGCAGTGGGAAGAAGGGAGCAGCTGGAGGCTGTGCAGATCTCCGACTGTTTACAGCCCATTTCAGCTGAACGTCCACCCATCAGGATCTCATCAGCTGCAGATATTGGGAAAACGTGATTAAGTACTCGCCCCCCTGGGCCTCCCATCTCAAGGCCCGCAAACTTCAGGAGTTAAGAAAAAATCCCAGGCTGATGAGACACACTCTAAAAGCAATGAAAACAGGTAATGACATTTTTTTTCTTCCTGTCACTTGAATTTCCTAGAAGATAGAACCATGGAATGGTTTGGGTTGGAAGGGACCTTCAAGATCATCTAGTTCCAACCCCCCTGCCATGGGCAGGGACACCTTCCCCTACACCAGGCTGCCCAAAGCCTCATCCAACCTGGCCTTGCAGCCACAGCTCCTCTGGGCAACCTGGTCCAGTGTTTCACTACCCTCAGTGTAAAAAAATCTCTTCCTTATGTCCAATCTAAATCTCCCCTCTTCCAGTTTAAAGCCATTGCCCCTTGTCCTGTCACTACACACCCTTGTCTAAAGCCCCTCTCCAGCTTTCCTGTAGCCCCTTTAGGTACTGGAAGGTGCTGGAAGGTCTCACCGCAGCCTTTTTTTCTCCAGGTTGAACAGCCCCAACTCTCTCAGCCTGTCTCCAGAGCAGAGGTGCTCCAGCCCTCGCATCATCTCTGTGGCCTCCTCTGGACCCACTCCAGCAGCTCCATGTCCTTCTGATGTTGGGGACCCCAGAGCTGAACACAGCACTGCACGGGGGTCTCCCAAGAGCAGAGCAGTGGGCAGAATCCCCTCCCTCGACCTGCTGCCCACCCCAGTGTTTCTTTGCTGCTGCTGCCACTCTGCAAAGTCGAAGTTCTCAAGAGGCCAACGCACAAGGTGACAAAAATCCAACAAGTGATGCGGGTACAATATGGTAAGTGGAGAAGACTGAATTATTCAAGAGCTTATAGTAACGCGAACAGAGGGCGATTACAGAAATCTGATTTTCAGGACAGACAAAGAGCCCAGGGCTGCACTGAGTACATGGCTGCTCCTTCCATGGGATGACAGAGCTGGGTACCACGAGGGCAAATCAAGTTTACGATGACTTCATCAACGCTTTATAAATCCAACTAGAAACAGAAATGCCAGATTTGGCTGAGCAGAGGCTAGAGGTGACCCGCCCGATGGGTCAGGGACCCTTCTGTCCTAACATTACACTACACATTTATTTTAGAGGAATTAAGCACCACGTGGTAATTGAGGCGAGAGCTTAGACAGCAGCTCAGCTCTACTCTCACTTTCTGCCACTAAACCACGCAGGATCATGAGGCAGGTTCCTCGGCAGAGAAGCAGGATGAGGACAGTGAGCTTTCTCACCTGACATCTGTCAGTACTTACTCGTGTCCCAGCTCACGGCTCGTTACCAAAATAGTCACCAGGGAGAGCGGAAAGCAGAGCTCCATCAGTTCAGCATGAGAGGGAACAGCAAAGTCTCCCATCTCACACTTGGTTTGGGTAATAGGTTTTGCTATTTCTTCAAAATGGAAATTAAAATCAGTCCTGTGAAAACAGCGCAGAATCATGGAATGGTTTGGATTGGAAGGGACCTTCAAGACCATCCAGTTCTAACCCCCCTGCCATGGGCAGGGACACCCTCCACTATACCAGGTTGCCCAAAGCCTCATCCAACCTGGCCTTGAACACTTCCAGGGATGGGGCAGCCACAGCTTCTCTGGGCAACCTGGTCCAGTGCCTCACCACCCTGAGAGTGAAAAATTTCTTCCTTAGATCCCATCGAAATCTCCCCTCTTCCAGTTTAAAGCCATTGCCCCGTGTCCTGTCACTAGCACCTCTCCGTGCACAGCCCAAGCGAGGCAGCAGTCAAGCTAAAACACTTTCGTATCTGTTTATTGCAAGAGAGCTACTGGGGGAAAAGACTCTTTTCATCAACCCCAGAACAGTCTCCCAGTTTAACCCGATCTGCCAGTCCTGCACCTCATCAAATCTCAAACGCCAGGGAAGCAGTGAGGGACCACTGATTTGTGCAGACACAAGCTAACAGAGAACCCCAGCTTACACTTGAGCACGTTTTATGTTCAGCAGCTCATCTTTAAAACATCTCCAAAAAGAGGTCAAGCTTTTTTTTTTTTTTTTGATTAATTAACAGTGTCTTGTCCCCTCAGACCAGAAAGAAAAGCCTGGAAAAACAAGAGTTTGAGTTTTTATCTCCTCTCAGCTCCCTAGCCTGGATCACAGCAGTGCCCTGCAAAGAGCTGAGTCAGCACAACTGCGAGGCAGCGCAAGAACGAGCATCCAGACCCAAAACCAGCACTGCCTCCGCACTGGCCTTACCCTGAAACCACAGCCTGAGCTCGCTGGAGCTGGGAAGTCAGCACGTCCAGTGTCTGAAGACAGGAAGTCTCTGCGTTTGCTATTTTTATGTAAAGACACAAACCAAAATAACGAACGGCGCGTGACTCCGGAGGCAGCACCGCCGACATCCTCCTGCAGCCCCGGGGCTGGCGGGGAGCTCAGCCGCTGCTGCCCGCGCCGCTCTCGCATCGCCACGGCCCCACGTTTGGGAAGGCAAAGGCAAAGGCAGGCACCGACCTCTGCTGCATGCGAGATCCTTTCCCAAATACCTGCTCGGCCAAAGGACTCACTTCCCGCTATGGAGAACGTGATGTTCACTGGACCCGCAGCCGTCGTGCCCAGGGGTGAGCTCGCCACAGCCACGACCCGGCACAGTGCCACTCTCTGCCAGGCAGAACCGGAATCCTCTCCTCAGTCAGCTGTACTCTCTGTTAGTGTTTACACACGCTCCAGAGCTGCAATGTTACGGGACAGAGGGTCCATGGCACTTTACATAATTAAATCCACACACGCTACAGCCCCGACACTGAAATAATTATGGGAAACGGGTAAGTGGCTCACACACTAACCAACTTCTGCATGACCCTGTGGGATGGCTAATTAATACAAAAACCAGCCCACGTTAATCCAGGACTGGGGGCTTATTGTCCTGCAAATCAAACCGTTGGCACTCTGCCACTCTGCTGCTCTCTGCCAAACATTACGGTAAGCACAGACCCTCCCGGCGCACTGCCCCGGCCAGCCGGCATCCCGCACCGGCAGCCAGCATCCCATCACCGTCCCACTGGTACACAGACAAAGAAGTTCATGTATTGTCTTCCAAAGCCACGGTGACACTAACTTCGACAGTGTGTTTTCTCAAGGCAATAGTGTTGGAAAAGCGGTCGCCATCCGCACAGCCTCCACCGCCACTCAGACGGAGAGCTGCGCCCTGCGGCCACGCCACAGCACGCTACGGTTATGCTGCACACGCAGCAGCGGTGGCCCTGGGGAAGCACAGGTCCTTCTCGATGCACTGAACCAACCACAGCTTTCCTTGGTGGCGACTCTGAAAGCGAAGCTTCACGAACACTTTTCCCTACGGATACGTATCCTCTGCAGTCGACAGTGCAGAGCAGCATCCGCAGGCGTCCCAAAGTCCAAACCCAGACCAGGACAGTGAGACGCTACGTCAGCACCGAACCACAGCTGTGCAACACACACCTTACCACGGCTTTCCCAGGTCTCACCATCACACATTCCCTTTCTGGAATATTCCGGGCATTTTCTTAAGCACCTAACGAACCCGTTACACAGCCGAGCGGTAAAAAGGACGCTCTGGGGAGGAGCCACCCAACAGGCACGGGGCTCCAACAGCTTCGCACAATGCAGCTGGCCCAAACACATGCTGATAAACACCACACCTCAGCGTAGTGTGTGCAGGGGGAGAAGGAGAAACACGTGGAGAGAGAGAGAGAGAGAGAGACTGCTCAACTAAATGTCCGTCGTTCATCTACCAAACTACCCGAAGCTATGGGTGAATAAGAAAGGCCCAGCTCTGGCACCAGTTGTGAACTGGCGGTCCGTGCAGTGCCAGCGACCACTGCACCTAGTGCCTCCTGCAGCATTCCCCGTCCACATGGACCAACACAAAGTCTCCAGGAGAAAGGCACATACATCTGCCTTCCAGAAGAAGCACCATTAGCTCATTTTTACTGGCTCTCTACAATTTACAGTCACTACCAGGAGCTTCAACAACTCGCTCAATGCTGCACGACCAGATGAGACGACGTTTGGTGCACAGAGGGTTGTTTAAAGCCCTTCGTGCCTCTGTGAAACCATCAACTATTTTTAATTGCACATGAAATAGTATCTGCCGGGGTTTCTGCACAATTTAGCAAGCACAGATGGGCAGGCTTACAAGGAGGTTTCAACAAGGATCCAGTTGCGCGTTCGCACGCTAAGACGCACTTTACCTGACTGGTTGTTCCTCATGCGGATGGCTTTGGCTTTGGCCAGCTCCAGGGCCGTGACCCAGCGCTGCCTCTCCACTTCCGAGTTTGCCTTCAAGTGGTATGTCCTTCCCCCGTTGGAAAGCACGATGTTACAAGAGTCCTCCGTATCGATATGAGCCGTGGACAGGTTGATGGTCCCGCGACACGTGTGGGCCATTTCCGCCTGTGTCCTGCACAGGAACAGAGGAAAAGAAAGAGTCAGTCCCTCTGCACCCAGCCTGTCCCCAAAACCTCACCGAAGCACCCTCCCGTGCAGCAGGGATCCAGGGAAACATCCCGAGCAGGCAGAGAGCACACAGTCACCAAAGTCAGACAAGCTCCTCGAACAGAAAAACAAGGACAGGGCTGCGGCGTTTGGATCGAGCTCGTTCCCTCATACGAACATCACCCCCGGCATTTCGGCTGCTGGTTTCGCATCCTGCCGCACCGATCACTTCTGATTGCCCCAAAAGTAGAATTACCAACTGCACCCCACCGGCCTTTCTCATCTCACTGGCATTGCTGCTTTTCTCCCTTCTCCCTACTACCCCATCTCCAGCATCTCATATTTGGTGGCTCTCTGTGTCCTCTCCCTTCAATCCGTGTCTTTCACCGAGGTGCAGTACGACCTTGCACGCAACGATCTCCATTTGAAAAGCAAACCAGAGCAGTGCAACTCCTCTCCAGCTGTTAAAACACCTTTACTACCCAAAAAAAAAATTGCTTGATGCTTCATTAGGCTCACCCGGATGAGCAGGAGGTGCTCCTGGGGCTGACCTCCCGAAGAACTAACCCTCCTTCCACCCCAGCTGGGCAAACCAGGGAGAACCTACCCAGCAGCAGCCTTGACCAACCACCATCCCATGCTTACAGCCCCATCCCCAGATTTCACGTCTAGGGACCAAAGCCCCCCAGCCCAGACGAGAGCACAGCATGTGCCTGCCCCACAGCCCAGTTCTGCTGGTCCCAGCCAGGGACTGGGCACAGCAGGTTGCTCCAAAGCGATGACCCCTCCAGCATCCACGATCTCCACCATGAAAGCATCTCCACGTCTTCAGACGTTCTTAGCTCTCCATGGGGCTTTTAGCTTTAACAAAGCTGAAATGTTCACCTGATTTTATTATTTTTTATTGATTAGTTTTCCTCTTTCTGCCCCAGGAGAGCAGCGGGTCCCATGCTTGGTCATGTCAAGGTGGCAGCGGGTGTTGCGTCGGCTGAGAGCTGCCTTCTCGCACGCAGAGAGACGCTTGGTCTTCTCAGAGCATACAAGCTGTGGAAGAGCCACGCAGAAACCGACAGCCGCTACGTAAACCATGGCTTAACAGTGCTTTCAGAAGCACCTAAAGTCACTCGTTTTAAAAAAAGGCAAAGACTAGGAGTTTTAAAAGCACTTGGGCACAAAGATAAATGCCCAAGTAGTTCCAAAACTGCCTCTTCGCCCACTGCTGCATTGCAGACACCTAAAATAGCTCTGTAAGGATCAAGCCAGCAAGTCCTCAAGGTTTCCACCAGTCCAGCAGACACACTCAGACCAGCCAGCGCCGGCCCAGCCGATGCCATACAAGCCCCCGCTGATGCCAGGGCAAGCATAGCAGCCATCAGCCTCCGCTGCCTTGCTGCCATCCTGGGGGCTGTGTGTTCTCCATCTAGGGGGGTACAGAGGCTGTAACCCCCACATCCCTCCAGCCAGGAGGGGCTCAGCAGCACCTGGAAGCCAACTCCTTTGGACAGGATGAATCCAGAGTGTTCTCCTCAATCCTTATTGTATCTTTCTATCTTTTACCACCCATATTCCACTTTTTACTGTTATTTGTCCACCCCCTTTCCCATCCCGTTCCGCTCTGCTGCACACCCACCCCTAATTCCTCATTCCTCACCCACCTTGACACCCTTTCCACTCCTCTGTACCATACTACCTATCCCTCCCCAGAAAGCGAGACTACAATAAATACACTTGTCATTGGGCCATTTCTGGGTCCTAACGGGTCACGAACTTTCCAAGCTCCCCCCAGCACCCACAGACCACTCACCACCCTGCACTTACACTGCGCAGCAAGGTGGGATCCTTCCCAGCTTGTCCATACAACCAACCTCGTTAAAGAGATGATGTAGAACAGACATCGTTAACACTTGGAAAATTCAGTTCTTCCGTGTTTTCCTCCCTTCTGCTGCCGGCTATCGCTTCCCACGGCACGGTTTAATCTCACCCAGCATCTCCACCCACATAAGCAGTCAAAGGTCCAAGGAGAGTTTAAAAGACCCTAAATCCCCCTGAGTCCAAGTGACCATCCTGGGTGGATGCAGGACGCAGGAGCAGGACGATGCTGTCATAGGAAGTTGAGGGAGGGGATTCTGCCCCTCTGCTCTGCTCTCATGAGACCCACCCTGCCGTGCTGCGTTCAGCCCTGGGGTCCCCAACAGCAGAAGGAGATGGAGCTGTTGGAGCGGGGCCAGAGGAGGCCACGAAGATGATCTAAGGGCTGGAGCACCTCTGCTCTGGAGACAGGCTGAGAGAGTTGGGGCTGTTCAGCCTGGAGAAGAAAAGGCTCCGAGAAGACCTTCCAGCATGTTCCAGTACCTAAAGGGGCTACAAGAAAGCTGGAGAGGGGCTTTTTAGCAGGGCCTGTTGTGACAGGTCAAGGAGTAATGGCTTTAAACTGAAAGAGGGGAGATTTCCATTAGATCTAAGGAAGAAAATTTTTACAATGAGGGTGGTGAGACACTGGCACAGGTTGCCCAGAGAGGTGGTAGATGCCCCATCCCTGGAAACATTGAAGGTCAGGCTGGATGAGGTTTTGAGCAACCTGGTGTAGTGGAAGGTGTCCCTGCCCATGGCAGGGGGGTTGGAACTTGATGATCTTCAAGGTCCCTTCCCACCCAAACCATTCTGTGATTCTATGATCTGTAAAAGCCACCACGGCTCACAATGGGCTTCCTAAACCTCTGGCCCTGCTCCACATGCTGATGCAATGGGAGAGCAAGACCTTGGCTCTTGCTCCCCAAGGAAAGCATCACCAGGCAGGAGCCTCTAGGTGTCTTGAAGGAGGTTTAACAGGCATAGCCTAGAGTTGTTTTCAGAAAGATGAAGTTCATTATGGGATGGAGATGCAGTGCTTACCGGGGAGAACAGGCAGCAATTCAGAGAGATACTTACTACCAAACTTATTGCTGGGGTTGCATGTTATGCAGAAGGAAGCCATTCAGGCTGAACATGAACTCAAATCCCCAAATCCCCAGCTACGGTATTCCAAGGACTTCTCTCACCTGCTCAGCCCTGACACCTTTTTGCAGAACAGATTTAACCGAGGGCTGCATCCATGCTCGACATGGAGGCACAGAAAGGAAATCCTCTTGGTACCTCCTGAGGATTTCTGGTTCATGTCTCGCAGCACTGCAGGTTAAGTTCAGATCCAACCTACAGCGTGGTTATGCATCCTTGCAGGGGTGAGGGGGGGTGAACTTGGTTCCAAATTAAATCAAGCACTGATTTGCATTTCCAAAGTCATCCTCCTCGTGATGCAGCACGTACTTACGTATTCCCAGGAGGGACTGATTCCCACCTTGAGAGAATCACTAAAATGATTTTCTCTTCTACGCAAAACAAAGGTCTCCAAGGTGACTTCACTAAATCATGGAAGTCATATTAAGCAGCCTCGCTCTCCTACTCAGGAAAACTGTTTCGGTACAGCTTTTTGTTCTTCAAGCCACCTTCCCGTCCCAATCTGCATGGGAAATCAATTCCTATCAATCAGCACCCACACACGAAGCAGGCGTCTGACCCAGCCCCGAGCCAACAAGCCATCTCCTCTCTCCGCATGCAGGCAAAAAATAAGAGGTGCCCTTCAGAAGGACTCGTGGTCAGACGGATCTGCTTATTCGCCGCTTGCAGCTCAACGATTGCATAATGTGATCCAGGCAGATTTCCCTGATTCTCCACTTTCTGCAATAATCTGAGCGCTGCACATATGGGAGAGCACGTGGGCAGGCTGCAAAAAAGCTGGAAGGAGGTTAAACGTGGACGTAAGACGTAAAATCACACGGCAGTGGACGGTGCTGAATTTCTGGTTTGTTTTTTTTTTTTAGCTGCTCCCTCACAAAGCTTATCAATCGGATTTGCCTTCAGAGACACAAAATTATAGGTATGCACGGGAGAAGATGGAAGATGACCGCCTTGCATCTAGTCCTTGCTGAAAAACGTGGTGAGAGGAGCCAAACATGAGCTAAAAAAATAAAAAATATATACCTGCAAGTGTTAAAAAGCAGGGAGAGCTGGCCTAAAGCTAACATCCTGGGTGACTATAACCCCTTCCCCCGGAGCACAGCGGCGAGATCCCCAAAGCACCGGAGCACACTCCACGCAAGCCTTGCGCCGTTAACGGAGGCGCAGGCTCCCGTGCCGAGGGCTGCACAGCCCGGGCACATGGCTCCAGACAAAAACCACCACGAACCAAGGAGATGGATGTCATGATTCATTCCCAAAATCACTGTTGTGGCAGGAACGGTGCTGCTCACAGATATATTAGGATCATCAGAACGGAGATTTTTTTACTCTATTCTTTATCGTGATGTCAGCAGGTCCCTATTTCAGCTGTCAGACCTGCTCTGGGCGCACAGGTCCCAAATCTGCACAGATTTTGCCAAAGCTACCCGAAGATGCTGCACTGAACACAGTTGTCTTTGCTTTTTTGATTTCGACAGCACGTAGGACGCAGCAACAGAAATTGCACATCAGCATCATCACTCAGGCACCCTACCCACAAGTCCAGAAAAGCTCTTCTAGCACAGCACTTTGCAGAATGCCAAATTTCGCAAAAGCCTTCAAAGATCTTCTTGGTTTTAAAATATTATTTGCAGCATCATTTTTTTTTTGACTGGACAAGCTGTTTCAGCTACTTTAACACCACAAATCTAAACATACAGAGCTTGACAAGACAACTTATCAGCATCAGTTACTTTAAAAAGGCCTTCAGTATAAAACTCCTGGCGTCTAAATTTCAGCAGCTCATATTCTGCAGCCTGACAGATCAGCCACACGCTGTAGCGCAATAAAAGAACAGCAAATCACGGTTTAAAGACCCGTTTTCCAGTTCTGAAGGAATACTTGAGCTACACGAGGCTGCTCGGAACGCCAGTGAGAGATGCTCCCGCTTTTCAACGACTGTAAGAAATCTTGCTGTGTACAAAACAATGGAATTCCTTTGTAAGAGCTCAGAAGACAGATTTATCAACAGAGCAAAAGAGAAGAAGGTGAAAAAGTAGAAAATAAAATGTTTTTTTCACCTACTAGCTCCACAGCTTTGGTTTTACAACAGCCAAAGATTTAGCTTCAGGTGCCGGAAAGGTGTTGCTCATGTGGATTTTGGAAGTAACTCTGCTGGAAGTTAACAGGACGCAGCAAGAAGCAGCCCCAGCTCATGCTCTGCTCCCAAGCACCGTTCACGTAAAGCAAGCACGCACGATGGATGCCAGGGGGATTTCTCTGCTGAGATTTCCTTCCTACCAGCAAGGCTCAAGGCCGTTTCCGGGCGGCCTCGTCAACCCTAAAACTCAGCATTCTCCTCTTCTACCAGCTCAGATGGGATCAGGCAAAGAATCCCAGCAGGGAACCAAGACTACTCTGCACAGCACTCAGCCTGAGCAACAAGGAGGTCCATTTTGAGACCCAGGCAGCTCACGAGCTACTTTGGTTCAATCGAGCAGAGCGGGTAGGACACGTGCAGGGACCTTGTCATGCTACATCCTTGCTAGGAGCACCCAGCTTCACGAGGGTGCTAAGAACGCTCAGGCGGGCAAGCGCACAGCTCTCCATATCAGCTTATCCACAAAAATCTCCGCAGGATCCTATGCAGACACTGACCTGAGGCTTCTCTCCTAAGCTGGAAGGGCCACTACTGCCTGCTCAAGGGTTCCCAGCATCATTCCGCAGCACTAGGCACCTTCGCAGAAAAATCCAAACACAAACACAGCTTAAGTTATCCCCAGGAAAAGGACCCCCTGCAACACGCTCGCCCTCTCTTCCTACAGATCTTTCTCCTATAATCTCAACACCATTTGCCTTCTGTAAGCCTCAGCATCCAGCACACCTGATTCCACACTTTAATGCTAAATTCTCATTTTATTGCTCTTATGGTCGTGCTGCTTTCCGGTGTGAACGTTCCGCAGGGCTCAAACTCATCCCCGCACCGACAGCCGCAGCCACCTCCCCGTGACGGCCTCGGCGAAGCACAACAGAAGCGTCACTTAGAGACTCACGTGTTCTCGTCTTTCCAATTCCAGCAGATCTTTCCATCCTGCAGTTACACCACAAGTAAAATGTGGGCATGTTCATTTACCAACCGGGAAATATTTTCTAATTTAAACAGCCTTTACAGGAAAATCTCCTGCTGTTGCTGTGCAATTTTCTTGGGTTTGTTTTTTTTTCCGCTCCTCTCAATGATTACTTGGTTACAGCTCACAATGGACAGCTGAAGTTTGCAAGGAAGTTTCACTGTCCACGTTTGAGTTTCAAGTGTAGGTCCAGAAACAGCCTCCCCAACACCATCGGCATCACCGTGACGGCCGATTCCTGCAGATCATGCGCTTCAGCTGGGACGATCAACACGGCACAGGGACAGAGCTGAGCGGTTCGCTGCCATCAGGGATGCTCCCGGCTTGTCTTCCGTTATGAAGGATTCAGGGAGAAAATAAAAACATGAAGAGCTTGAAAAGGAAAAGTCACAAACTATCACAGAAGAGAGTGGAATTATTTGTGGTTTGGGGGGTTTTTCGAGTCTCGATGTGAGGTAGAGAGATCTTAGAGCCTTAGAGCAACGCTGCCACTATGTGCATTGCACGAAGCTGGGCACAAATCCCAGGTCCATTTCTGGAGCTGGCAGACAGACACTTCGAGGAGCTTCCCCAGTGAGCTCCACCACCATGCTGCATTTGAAGAGCCAGGAGCTCGGAATCGCTTTTTGGCTGTCAAATCTCAAAGAAATTATGAATCCAGGCTTGTGCATCAGTGCTGCAGATCACAGCCAAAACCCAGTCCAATACAGTCAGAAGCAAACACTGCACCCTTGCAGCACAAACTCAACATCTCACGGCACCCTCCAACACACCAGGAGATCCAAAAAGGATGAGATAGATGAATGTGTTGGTCTGGAGGCGCCAGCACACTTCTACTGTAGTGTAAAAAAACAGCTCAAGGACCAAATCACAACTCACAGTCCAAGAACTGAAGGGCGCTGTAGCAAAACACGTGTTATCAACCATCCCTGAACGTCTCCATCCTGGCTGTCCTGGCCATCCTACCAAACTCAGCCAGCCCAGCATCACCTTACAGCTTAGCACCGGCACACCACCAGATAAACAGCGGGCTTCGTATCCACTCCCAAGTTTTCTCAGCAAGACGACGAGGATAAACATTTCCATCCTGATCTATCGAGAAAAGAGCAAGACAAGAGAAACTCGTAACGTGGCAGATGGAGCGCAAAGCAACACATCCAGGAGGCACTTCCCCAATTAAAGAGAGCGAGTCCTGTTCCTGCATCTGCTCAGGGCTCCCCGACAGCCCGTTCCCTCCCACGGGGAGAGGAATGCAGGAGCAGTAGTTCAGCACATGGCGGTTCCAGGGAGACCAGAGGGTTTCTCTGCGGAGGGCTGTGGAAGAGCATCACCTCCTGCAAAGCAGAGCGGTCCAAGACACAGGCCTGGATTGCTGCACTCCCACCTTGCATCACACGGCCATGGATATACAGGTGAAACCAGGCAGGGATGGTTGTAACTACCGGAAAAAAACAAATGCACATTGAAACTCACTTGAACGCGTGCATTTTTCAGACAGAGAAGTGGTACCTTCCCAGAAAGAGGTAGGAAACACAACTACAAACGGCTGCAGAGCATCCTCCTGCCTGAATCTGCAAGAGAAAAACTGGGAAGCCTTGCAGATGACAGCCTCGCTGCTTCCTACACCACTGACTTCTCCTGACTCAGAAATTAAGACCTATTTTTCTTATTGTATCTTCCACAAACTAAGTTGAAACCAGTTTTTTCAGTTCATTTTACCATCACACTGGAAGATATCGTACCGTTAACTAAGTTAATGGCTCTGTGGCCATAGAGAAATATTTATACCAGTCACACAACTGGGAAATGCCCTTTAGAGTAAACTGCAGGGATGGCTGCAGGCAGAGGCATGAACAGAAACCAAGGACAGGGACACAAAATAAGCAGAATTGGGCAATGCAGTAGATGGAGACAGAAACAAGGAGATACCCAACGGATTTACACTCTGCCTGCTCCACAGTAAGAGCAACGCATCAAAATACTTTCCGTACCTTTATTTTTTTTTTTAAGATGATGCAGAACAATCACTGCAGTCCACAAGGGTAATCAGGCTGATCTTTTCCTTAATTAATTGAGGATGGAAATTTCTCTCACGGGGTTTTGTTTCATTACCAGGAGCGGGGGCAGCACAAAAAGATGATGTAGCCTGAGCAGCACGGCTCGCTCCGCCCACAGCACGCTGCTCTCCACTTGCATTCCATGAGGCACAAGCCAACTCGGGACGACGCACGAGGATTTCCACACAGAATCCACAGTCGGACAAGACTATCTGGATTAGGTCAAGCTCTCCGATCCTTCGGTGACCCCGAAGGCATGGCCAGCACCCGCCAGCATTCCCACGTGGCGCAGGGACAGGAGCCGCAGTCCCTGTCTTACCCTGCAACAAAGGGCTGTGTGCCACTGCCACCTCCCTGGCATCGCCCGCGCCGGCCAGCAGCTCCTTCCCCACCTCGGCACCAGCTTCCAGCCCCTCGTCGTGCTGCTTCAGGATCCTCCGAGCCCGAGCAGTTCATCCGCGCTGAAATTTGGTACTGGGTTTCACCGTCACCATCATCCCATCCTCGATACGGGAACATCTGAAATATTTCATGCAGAGCAGCCTCACAGCTGGGTTACAGAAATCCACGTGCACGACGTGCTTCACGGCACGCCTCCCCACAAACTGAGACTTTGCACGGCCTCTGTTCAGAATCATTGAGGATACGAAAGCCAGTGAAATCCCTGCGTTCACTTTTATGCATGAGAAATTCCAAAACGCACTTGAAAATTGGTCTTGAGGCCAAAAGCTCACATGCCTGAAGTCAGGCAGTGTGATGCGCGGACACCAAACCCCTCGAGGTTATTACTCTCCCTCGGTTCAAGGAAAAAGGATTTTTACGATGACTTAATTCCAGAAGATGAATGCCCCAGAGAAAGCAAGCGCGTGGCTTGGGAAGGGTTTTCCCAGCTCGTGCACTAAGCGATATCCACGTTCAGCACATCACACGCTGGTTCAGCTGCTCTCACAGACCACAAGCTCCACATGACAGACAGCTTGGCTCTTTTTCTTTTTTCCTTCCTCTTTTTCCAAACCTACCAAATCACAAGCAAAACCCAACTGAGCACACAGCAAGCGCTATACTGAGATTTCTGTCAAAAAATACGATTTAATTCTATTTAAAGGCCGATTAATCCACAACCGGCTGCAGTTGGGACGGGCACAGATTAGTAATGACCAGATTTAAGGGAAGAAGCTGCGATCCAGGCTGCAATCCCTGCCAGCCGGAGGGATGCCCGCAGCTCAGGCACCCATCGCCTCTGCAGATCACAGGATAATTTCTACCCAGACCCGTCCAGCAGCTTCTCAGGCCAACTTCTGGGACAAGCTGCTACCTGCACATGGGTTATCCAAGCATGACAAGCTTCAGCCAGCACTGCATATCGAGGGTTTAGGAGTGGTGTTACTGGAAACCTCTCCTGCAAATAGATGGATGCAGCAAGCGAAGCAACCTGGATTTCACACTCCTTTCTCCGGCGCTTTGCCACTTTAGTTTGGCCCCAACACCTGCCCCAGTGCAGGGCAAAGCTTTGCAAGGAAAAGCCTGGAAGACGCTTGTGCTTCGCATCATTTACAAATAGACCTTGTTTCTCCATGCTTCATGAAGAGGGAAAAAAAAAAAACTACAAGGGAGCTTGGAGAAGGTAATTTGTCAGAAAGACATTCCGACCCGCCCTGCTGCAGTGCAGGACAAGGCACCGCGCTCATCACCAACGCCGCGTGCCAGAAAGGTTTAATGGGAAAATCTCACGAGCACGTTTTGTCTGTGTTACTGCTTTTAGGTCAGAAGCGTCTCCGACATGACAGCGAGTCTCTGAAAACTCACTGCTGGCGAAGCACACGGATTTAACAGACGAGCAGGTCCAGAAAATCGACAACACTGCCAAGCTGAAAGATCTCTGAAACCACTCAGGCTTCCCCCCGCTTCTGTTCTTAAGTCAAAGCGCAGCAGACCTGCTGGCTCGATGGCTGAGCCGGGCCCACTCGGCTTGTCAGCAGGCCACCTCCTCCGAACATATAACACATCCGGAGTACAGAGCCGCTTGTTTCCCGAGAAAACAGTGCATAAAGCATCTATAAATGCACACAGCCTTCTAAATGCTTCTACTGCTAACATCGGGAGCACATCGAAGTGCACAGACGTGCCCAGTTCCCTTCCCCTCGCTCCCCAAAGAGGAGATGTTCTGCCTCTACCAGGCTCTCACCACCAAGACATCCACCCCAACTAAAAGGACGCTCTCAAAGCAATCTATTCAGGTGCACGCTCCTCATGAGTAGCTTTTATAACACATTTATGGCTCTCCCACGTGCATGGTACAGGTTTTCTGTACTGCTGAAACCTCAGCAGTGGTCAGAAGGAAGAAAAAAAAACAAAAGCAAACAAACAAAAAAAACCCCACACAAAACTCTAGGCCACCACAGCGGTCAACAAGTACAAGATATGGTCTGGCAAAAGGGCTTTGTGTTGGGTTCTTTATGAAAAAGAATGAAAAAATAAAACAAGTTTGGAAAAAAAAAAAGTCACCAGTAAGCTTTCCCACTCCTCCCACCACGTCACGCTATCTCTGCTCCACCTCTGGAGAGGCTGGTGGTGGCCCCGGCCGATAAGGACGGATACCAGCCCTGTAAACACGGACACCCAGAGAGAGCTCTGCGAGGTGCAGGTCTGGGTGAGCAGCTTCCCCGGCTCCCCAGGGTGAACCGTCACCCCGATGCGTAGGGCAAGAGAAGCTCTCCACGCTGGCGTGACGCTGGACAGCTGCAGCTTTGCTCCAACGCAACGCTTTCCTCCAGCCTCCCGAAAAGGGCTTTTCCTCCTCTCCTTCCAACAGAAGCACAACTAAAGGCTGGAAAGGAACTCGGAGAGGGAAAGCAACGCAAAGTGTAGCTGGCTGGGAAAATATCCTAGTGCTTGGTGAGGATGAAGCCCCGTAAGGGCGTACCAGAGTACTAAGAGTCCCAGCTGGTACAGCAGACATCACACACAGTTGCCCGTCCCATCCAAAAAACCCAAAACACGAGGTCACAGCTTTAGCAAAGCTGCTGCTGCACAGCCGTGCAGGGGGAACGCCGCAGCAAGCTGGGCTCTGCATCCGGAGCTGCACCTCCCGCAACGACACTGCGGATGGCTCCAACACCACCAGGCACAACAACAAAAGCTTTGGGGGAAACCAGAGAAAGCTGCTGTCAGCACCAGGCGCACCGGTATCGCCCTCGGCACTCCCTCACCGCATTCTGAACGTGCTGGGTGTCCTCCCATGTAGGCACTTCTCCGACTGGTTGCCTGGATGTAGTTCCCAAAGACAAAAAGCTCAATTTGCCATTTTCATTGCTCTCCAAACAAAATGTTGAAGATCCAGAGGGGAAAAAACCCACTCGAATTTGTAGGCCGTACTGCTGCCGAGTTTATTGCATCAATTCAAAGTTTATTGGAAGGTCTGGACCAAATCCCATCATCTCCACGCAAGTTAGCATGAACTAAGACCTGGATGACCGACGTGCTCGGTGGCTCGTTTTTAAGCAAGAATGAGCGAGTGACCCTACACAAGGTTAATTTGACCAGTTCTTCCTGCACAAGAACACTGAAACAAACGCAATACAGCAGACGAGAGCCTCAAGCAGTAATTTTTCTCGTTAAAGCCCCTGCTTTTAGGTTTTTACTGGTCCTTCAACCCTCGGGAATTGGTTTAAATGATCACAATAAAGATCAGCCAAAGGCAGCTCATGTTTATATTTTCTCACCACCACGTCCAAGAACATACGAGCGCACAGGGCACAGCACGCTCAACATTAAGACCCAATTTTTATTCCTGTACCACTGACGCGCTTTCATATTTTGGATATTCAGATTGGTAAAGATGTCCCAGTTTTTCAGCCTATAGAGTTTTGGGGGGAATTTGCTTTCAGTGCAAGCCTTAACCAGTCTTTCTGACATCCTGTGTGGACAGAAGAGCTTGCTGCCAAGCATTTTTGTGCCACTGCGAGCAGCTCTCTTTCTGCAAGTTACTGTCAACATTAATTTTTTGAGTACTGAATAAATCTTCTTCCGAGACACTGCATGAATGATGGCCCGTGACCTCCAACATCACTCCAAAGTCATCGCACTTCTGCCTTTCTGTCAATTTTCAAACAACGCTAAAATTACAGCGCAGAATTTCTTTCTGTATGAAATATTTCTTCTGGCTAGATATTTAGATGCAAAGCCCGCATGGCCATGTAGATGTGTTTCTTCCTCTATTTTAAGGCCTGGGCAGAAGATGACAAAAGCTAAATCTTCACATTTACAACCCGATCGAACTGTTGCTTCTCAGCCCTTGACTGTCAACTCCTCAGCTGAGTAACTGACTTGCTACAGGTTTATGCACCATCTAGCGCACCGGCTGGTTTCCCGATGTGCACCCAGTACAGATCAGGTTGCCCAGAGAAGCTGTGGCTGCCCCATCCCTGGAAGTGTTCAAGGCCAGGTTGGATGAGGCTTTGGGCAACCTGGTGTAGTGGAGGGTGTCCCTGCCCGTGGCAGGGGGTTGGAACTGGATGGTCTTGAAGGTGCCTTCTTGGATGGTCCCCTTCCAACCCAAACCATTCTGTCATTCTATGATCTGGAGAGTGGTTTGTTCAGTTGCGTTCTCTCCCCAAACACAATGAGCAGCTGCTTCTTCTCAAGGCAAATGATGTCAGCAGACAACAGCAACTTCCAAAGCCTCCTGCAACCTCCTAGAAACTTTACTCCATGACAAAAAAAAACACCACACGTTCAGCTCTACAGTCAGCTTATCCTACTTTTGGTAGCAATCACCTGTTCTTCACAGAAATGAACGTAGGCAGCCGCCTGCCTTTCTGAACATGTTCGCGCTGCTGGGCAGTGGGCATAAAATCACTACCCAGGTCTGGGCAGAAGGGAGCATGAACTTGAAAATTGAGACACTTATATATACAAGGTACCTCCACGATCTCCATTATATCCTTGAAACGATCTGATTATCCTTTGAGGACACGCTCCTGAGGAGTGTGGAGGTCAGCAATCCAGTGAACAGCAATTTTTTTTGTAAGAACTGATGAAACAGAGAGGGGGAAAATGCAAGCAGGATCTTAAAACATGTCCACAATGCGAGCGCATGGGGCGGTGTGACACAATAGAACATCTCTCCTGTTCCTTTTGACACTATCCAAAAAATAAAAAATTTTGGCAGCTGGCTTTTCAGCCGCTGGAGACGCCAAGAGCTTTTTCTAAAATAGAAATCAGGAGTTAACCGCTCACTGGCCCGTCATTTGGACTGGCAGATCCCTTGGATCAAATCCTACAGATGCCCAAGTGACCTTGGCCAACCGCTTCTGGACGGACTCAACACATCTCAGCTGCTTCACCTGCAAGACCCAACGCCTAAAACAAGTCTTTCAGCATTAGCGTCTCCAGACCTCTTCCTGAACAGTTCATTTTCACTACCATCAGCCTACTTGGACAAACACTGCTCTCATCAGCGTCAACCAAGGATGGAGCACAGAAGAGAGCTACAATGGTTAGAACAACGTATCCCGACACTAGGGATACCACGTTCCCTCTAGCCTGCACACAGGAATATTCCACCATACAAAGCACATATAGGTCCATTCAAAAATTTACCTTGGGGGTTCGAGTCATGCCAATACTCTGCAGTGGGATCAGCGTCCAGGGGCTACGCATTTTCTGCAAAAATCCTATGGATATTGACAGTGGGTTACGAGGAACAAGAGTTAAAGGCACAGCCAAGAGGGAAGGTAAAGCCAGTGACCTTCACAAGGGACTGCTCTCACGCATAGACAAGGATGAGTTACAGCTTTAAGCGAATTTCCCAACTGCTCAAACCAGACTTTCAGTTTTAGTTGAGCGCTCTGTGTCACAAGAGAACCTCTATGGCGTGATGAGATGCTTGGAGATTTCTAATGCAGAAATATTCCAGCTGCTTCGGCACAGTCCAAGACCTGCGCTCCACTCTTGTCATCGTGCTCATCTGGTAACAGTCAAGTCTGGGTACTCGCCTCCCAGACAGCACTTCACAGGACACGTTCTCAAAAAGCACCAGCTGCCACCCCATCCCTCTCCACCACCCAGCAAAGGTTCACATCCACAAAAGCAGCATCAGTGCTTCATCCAAAGTCACTGCCTCTCACTTCAGCAGCCACTTGGAGAAGCCGAGGGACTCCCGAAGCAGCCTTGCTGCATACCACGAAGGCAAACAAGCGACTAATGAGCAAAACCACATTTGGCAGCAACCAGTGCTCGCCCAGGCCACCCGCCCCAGCCCACCAGCTCAGGCTCTCGGGAAGCAGAAGGGTTTTGCTGGCAGGTCCCAAAGCCACACTGCGGGTCCAGGCCCTGGTGTTCATAAAGAGCATTAAAAACCTCCGTCCCCGCATTGCCCGAGAGCTCATGTCCAGCAGTTCCCATCAAACTGACAGGGCTGGGAACAGTTTACTTTTAGACCTCGACCTCAGCAACATTCATTTCCGTCAGAGACGCACCGAACGCTCACCTTCCCTGAACGCCTGCCTCCTCTGCCTCCCACGATTTCAAAATTACACTGCTTGAGACGGAATGAAAAAGAATTCTGTTTGCTAATTAGGACCATTAAAACTGGGTGAAGCAAGCGAAGAGCTCACGCACATGGGGGCAACAGCCGGTCAGTTCGCCAGTGCAGACAAAGCAAAAGCGGAAACAGGAAAAGCAGAGAGAGATTTGCCTGACCAGCTCTCAGCAGCGTGACACACGCTGCCCCGCTATCTTACGAGATTACGGAGGGTGACACCTCTGAAAGCAAATATCAACAAGTGCAGCTCAGCACCAGGGGGAAACCACTTCTCTGAAGCTTCTCCACAGCTTTACGTTTTCTCCAACCAACAGAAGAGAGATGAATTCTGATGTATAGTTTTAAAGTATAATATATCAGTGACCAAACGTTCACACAGAAGCGTTAAGGCAGGTCCAATACAAAAAAGGCCAAACTTGGCCAAAAAGCCTCCCTCTGCACTGCTCCTCCGTTCAAGCGAATCCAAGAAGGTGCCAGCAGGACAGTGACACGTCCCACATCCCTCTAGCAGCTGCTAGAAAATGCTTATTAGCACTTGGTTCACTGTACATAAAATAACAGCGGGTGTAAACCAGCAATTCCATAAATAAATCACATTTGTAAATTAAAAATGCACATAATGGTAACAGTGGAGTTTATTTACATGATACAGGTGGGCCTGTGAGAACCTCATGAAGTTCAACAAGGCCAAGTGCAAGGTCCTGCACGTGGGTCGGGGCAATCCCAAGCACAAGGACAGGCTGGGCGGAGAATGGATGGAGAGCAGCCCTGAGGAGAAGGACTTGGGGGTGCTGGGTGATGAGAAGCTCAACATGAGCTGGCACCATGCGCTGGCAGCCCAGAAAGCCAACCGTGTCCTGGGCTGCATCCAGAGCAGCGTGGGCAGCAGGTCGAGGGAGGGGATTCTGCCCCTCTGCTCTGTGAGACCCCCCCTGCAGTGCTGCGTTCAGCTCTGGGGTCCCCAACACCAGAAGGACATGGAGCTGTTGGAGCGGGTCCAGAGGAGGTCACAAAGATAATCCAAGGGCTGGAGCACCTCTGCTCTGGAGACAGGCTGAGAGAGTTGGGGCTGTTCAGCCTGGAGAAGAGAAGGCTCCGGGGAGACCTTCCAGCACCTTCCAGTACCTAAAGGCGCTACAGGAAAGCTGGAGAGGGGCTTTGGACACGGGCGTGTAGTGACAGGACACGGGGTGATGGATTTGAACTGAAAGAGGGGAGATTTCCATTAGATCTAAGGAAGAAATTTTTTACGTTGAGGGTGGTGAGGGACTGGAACAGGTTGCCCAGAGAAGCTGGGGCTGCCCCATCCCTGGAAATGTTCAAGGCCGGGTTGGATGAGGCTTTGAGTAACCTGGTGTAGCGGAAGGTGTTCCTGCCCATGGCAGGGGAGTTGGAACTGGATAGTCTTTGAGATCCCTCCCAACCCAAACCATTCCATGATTATAGGATGTATGGGACAAAGCACTTGCTAGATTTAACTTATTTCCTTTACAAGGCAAATGAAAAACTGAAAATATTTAAAGAACGGCACGTTGACTGCGAGACAAACCTATAATCCCCGCCACACTCGTGACGATGTGCTGCTGTGATTAGAAGCCAGCTTACTACTGGCATTTAAGCTAGTTATTTTACAAACCCTTCCTTCCTAAAACTTCAGAAATTGTTAAGTCATCATGGAAACACCTTGTCACAACAACATTAAAACCACACCACATTAAAGACTACGTGGCTCCTGCTCCCATCACAACCACCCAGCCTCACTCTGTGAAACCCAGGGCACCACGCGGCAGTCACGGTACGTAGGAAAGCCCCACCGCCACACTCCCTCTGCTGCACTGCCAACACAGCACTGCCTCCCTGCAGCATCTGTAGGGATTTTTCCCTAAAGCTCTCCATGTCCCATCTGCGCTGGCAGCAGAATTTGACTCTCACAATCATTGAGTCTGTTACAGGCATCGTGCGCTTGGAAATCAAACGTCAAAATCCTGACGAAATCAGTCTCGTTCCCACGGCACGCACTTCATGCTGTCTCTAAAGCTATTACATTAACCTGTAATGTCCTCAGAATGGAGAATATCGGATATGGGCAGCCAGAGAGACGTTTCATTACTGCACTGTAAAGGCAGCTTAGGGCTGCAGATGTGGAGTAGAATTCAACCCAATAATTACAGACCTTAACCGTGCCGAGACACAGTGCTGCATCGTCTCAAGGTGCTTAGAAGAGCCACTTCAGGGCTTGATGCTTACGGGCAGTAAGGAGGGAAAAATTGGCTTATTACAGGGCAGTAAAGGATGTCTTAATAGTCCTCTGCAAGTCATCTTCCAAACTTCAAACTAAACTTCCAAGGAGCTTGCATCCATAGGTTTTCCACTTCGAAGCAGAAGTCCTCACTGCTTTTCTTGCGGGATAAAAGAAAGGGATGGAGAGGACAAGGGAGGTGCCTCATCCAGCACATACTCAGAGTTTACCTACATGAAAACACAGGCTCCTCGGAAAACACTGCCAGGGCAGCACCACAGCTGGGACGTCCCTGAGACCACACAGGCAAAAGCAAACAGGTAAGAAAATACCAAAATCTTTTTATGTTTCAGCTCCTGAAGCAAATCCAACTCCTAAACTGATCAGAAACCCAGCCAGGCCTTCAGCCCCCAAACATCCCAGAAGAACCTTGTATTTATTATAAGCTTTGATTAATAAACCTATGATACACCAGAAAGCACAGTTTAATTTCAGACGTGCGTTTGTATTTGCTTGCTGACCCTCAGCCTGCCTCAGTATCGGGTAGAAGTCCTTCCCTCAACGTAAGGGCTGCCTTCTAACTTTCGAGAATAAAACTGTACTGATTTTTTTTAGAAAAAGTAGCACAGTCACCAGCAGTGCAGGAATTGAGAGCTGGAAGGGCTGGATGAGTAACACCAGCTTTCCCAATGCTAAACTCCCAGTATCATTACAAAACCTCACCTTTAGAACCAGCACGGAGCGCACGGTAAGATTGCACTGTTCCAGGAAAGCACCAGCATCCCCATTTCTCACCAAAGCGGCTCTTCCCATTTATAAGTGGATCCTGCTCGTTTCCAAGCACGAGGCACGAAGAACCCCAGACTGCAGGGGACTCATCCTGCAGCCCGTCCTTCCCCACCTTCACCAATTGCTTCACCACACCACTCTTGCCTGTGGGGCGAGCGGAGCAGGTGCAACAGAAGGACCATAACCATGGAGTAAACCACTGGTGACCTGTACCTGCGAGCCCCGGTCAGCTCTTGTCGCTTCATGTTTGGAGACCCCTCCATGCAGCTCGTCCCATCAGGCGCTTCACCAACACAGCTCTCCTGCCCTCCCCAGAGTCTGGAAGGCACCTCAGGAGGCCTCAGGTCCAACCTGCTCTGAGCAGAAGCAACCAGATCAGGTAGCTCAGGACCTTGTCTAGCCACAGCTTGAATACAGTCAAGACTTTCCTCCGCCTCTCCAGACCCCTAACCTGATATTCAGCCCCCACTTCCAATTAAAACACGTTCCCTTGCATCCACGTAGGATTTCCCACTCTCTGGTACCAGCCCAATGCCTCACCCTGTCATTAGCAGAGCCAGGCTCTGTCCTCTCTGCACTCTCCCACCACATAGCTGCGGGCAGCAAAGGTCTCGCCTTCTCCTCTGCTCCAGGCTGAGCACATCCACATCCCTCCACCACTCCAGCCTCATCCTGGGGAGACCCAAACCAGACCCGGAGCCCAGACAGGCCTCCCCAGTGCTGAGCAGAGGGGATGGTCCCCGGCCTCAACGTGCTGGCTTCACTTCTGCTAACGCAGCCCAAGAGCCCGCTGACCTCTGATGACGCCTGGTCACCCTGTTGTCCACCCAGACCCACCCCAGAGGTTCTTCTGCAAAGCTGCCAACTCACCAGCTACCCCAGGGCAGGGCTTGCACTCCTCTCTGCTGAACGCCACGAGGTTCCCATCACCCCGTTTCTCCAGCCTGCCACGTTCCCTCCGAAAACCAGACCTGCCTTCTGACGTAGCAACGTCTCTGCTCCCTTTGGTGTCTGCCACAGACTGGCTGCGAGTGCACTCATCCAGTAATAAACACGTTATAAAGCAAATACCAGGACTAATGCGCTGTAATCTTATCACGTCTACTAAAAAAAATAAAATATAATCAAATTAAATGTCCAAACACTAGTAAACACAAAGCCACGCAGTACTCCTAAGCGATCCTTGACAGGATATGGCTACTGTGAGCATCAACACAACACCAGCTTCAAAAGAGGGTTCTCCGTGTCGCCTCGAGACAATGAGAGTCCTGTACAATTCGGCAGCTGACGGCATGTCGTGCGTGCTCAATGCAAATCACACAGGATTAAGAGGATTGTCACCTTCTGCACCGCTGCAAAATGACTCTCAGTTTGAGTACACTCTTCCCTCCTGCTTATAAAAATTACATCCCAGGAAAGATCCAAAGCTGGGGAGCCCGCAGCAGCCTCTCACCAGGACAGACCACGGCGAGATCCAACTGACAAGGCAAGGAAAATCTGCTTGGATAAAATAAAGCCATGTATTAGTTTCACCTGACCACACACTACAACCTGTAGTGCCTTCTGCTCCACGAGCTCTGCTGGGGAACACCTCAGCGTAACTCGGGAACAATAAACGGTGAATAAACAACATCCAGCATCAGTCACAGTAACACACACACTTGGAAACAGCAAAGCTTGAAGGTCTCGATCTTTTAAAAATAAAGGACTGGGCTTCTGAAGTACAGAGCCCTACAGCTCACCACGTAGCACCATCTGAGCGCACACATCCAGATGCCTCCTAAAAGGACTTCAAACTAAAGGCTGAAACAACTTAATTAACTCTTAACAAGCTGCCAGGTGGCACCCTCCACCTGCTGCTCATCACCACCACATTTTTAAGACAAAAAGGTGCTTATTTAATCACGTTCTCCCCACTCATGCACAATCCAGCTAGAGATATGGGGCACAGTTCTGGTCTACTGACATGAGCACATCTCAGCCACCCATGGCCATTCTGGAGTCAAATACACCCAAACTCACCCCGTCTTCTGAACTGGGACCGGTGTATTTGTCACATGTTTCCAAGAAGAGCCATCTCTCCTGACAGATGCAGAAGACCTGAAAACAAAAGTTTGTGGAACCACCCCTGTGCATTTCACAGAAAGAGAAACTTCAAAAATCATGAAGATTCCCAAAACTGGCAAATTAGTTGCCATGGATATTTTCTGCTGTGACAAGTACTCTAATTCTGTGTTCGGATGAGTGACGGGCACAAAGGACTGAGTCAGCTGAGAAGTGCCCAACACCACACTTCTGAAAACACGACTGTGCTTACAGCCCGTTGTCACCGAACGCCGTAGGGAGCATCCCTGAAGCAATGAAGCAAGTAACATGAACGCACAGCCCAGCAGCTGGAGGTCAAATGTCATAGAATCATAGAATCATAGAATGGTTAGGGCTGGAAGGGACCTTCAAAGGTCATCTAGTCCAACCCCCCTGCAAGGAACAGGGATATCTCCAACTAGATCAGGTTGCTCAGGGCCTCATCCAACCGGGCCTTGAACGTCTCCAGGGATGGAGCATCCACCACCTCTCTGGGCAACCTGTTCCAGTGTTCTACAACTCTCATGGTAAAAAATTTTTTCCTAATATCCAACCTGAATCTACCTCCCTCTATTTTAAAACCATTACCCCTTGTCCTATCACAACTGGCCCTCCTGAACAGCCTCTCCCCGTCTTTCTTGTAGGCCCCCTTGAGGTACTGGAAGACCGCTATAATATATATGTCTTCCCAAAGCTTTGCTGCCCAGCCAGGGTTACTGCTGCAAGCCCCTGCTATCACATCTGCCAGCTACCCCACGGAAAGAAGCGGTTTGCTGTTCTTCAGAAGGCCACGCAGCTGCAGTGGTTGGGTATCCGCACCAAACAACGAGCCTGAAGTACGAAGATATCATGAATTTAGCAGTAATATGCAAGCAGCAAGTGCAAAGGACATTTTCCTGCGCTGTTTCTTCTAAAGTGCTTAGTAGAAACCTGCTCTAGCTGTTAGTAACAGGTTAGGAATCACTGCGCTGTGTTAAAGAAGGAAAAGAGAAAGGCTCAGGCTCCCACTTCACCAGATTTATCTTCATATGCATTGCAAAGCTGCTTTAAACCGCTACGCGTGCCCAGACCGCGCTCCTCATCTAGAAGGGTTTGGAGAATTAAGACTATTTTTAGGGAATGAAGGACCTCCCTCTGAGTCACTGTAGGGATATACATCTATCCAGTCGTGATTTCAAAGCAAAAATATCCCTGGAGAGTTAGATAAGAGATTAAAAAAAATAAAAAATCCAGGAAAGTTGATAGAAATATAGTCTGGCCCAAATGAACGTGCAAGGAAGGGCTGCTGGATGCAGGGCAAACGCGCGACAGCTCATTTCTAACAGGCACAAAAGCTGGTGGATGTTGCTTACGCTGCAAAAAAAATTCACCACTGCCCGTGTGCGCACCGTGAACTGCGTGATGTAACTGGCACGCAGCAGCAAACCCAGTGGCGCAGCGATGTCATACCGTTACGAGCTAACATCACCCGGTGACAACCAGAGGCCGGGATGACAGAGAGCCGCGAGCCACATTCCAACCCACTCCTCCCAGGAGCCCGGGCTTCCAAAGGCGAAGTGAATCTTATAAGTGCCTGGAACAGGACCGAGGAGGAGATTTGTTCTGCTTTTATCCCAGGGCTGCCACTGCCAATTGAATCATGCCACTGGCCCCTTGTACCACGCTTTCAATTTGCATCGTGAATTCTCAGACTGATCCGTCCGTAGCTGGGAGGTTCGGCGCCGGCATCCTGGCACACGTGCCCGTGTGAGTCAGCAATCGCTGACCCAACAGCGACAAGCACATCCAGCTTTGTTATCCTCCAGCCTTAACTCCGTCTGCCCAGCCTGCAGTCGTCAGGCAGAGAAATATTAAGCAATTAATTATTAAACAAGCTTTTTGATAGAAACCAAACAAAGGCTGATATAAAACGTAGAAAGATCCCTGCCAACACACTGTAGGAACAATTAAGATAATTGAACGGCATAACGAAGACCTGAAGGGAAATTTAACACCTCCAGCCAGCTCGAGTTTTGAAATGCGATCCTATTTAGGGGACAAACCTCCAGGATGTCACCGCACCGCACGCTGCTGGCTCTCCAGATAGCAGGCTGGCACAACTCACATTTCAGGGTGACAACCTGAGTTGCTGGCCATCAGCGCTAGATCTGAAGAGACCTACAAGAAGCGACGGGCTCTGATATTACCACAAACTTAAGGTACCTAAAATTACCCCCAAAAGTTACCTAGCTACAACGCAATTTGTACTTTAAGCACGAAACTACACAGAAAAGCAGCTCAACAGACTGACTTGCTCCAAGAGAAAAAAAATCAATCTACAGATATCGAAAGTCCGAGTCACTCAGAAGTGACTGAACACTGCACGTTGTGCTGACAGAAAACTCCTCTTCGGGAGGAGATCAGGGAGGTTAAAGGGATACTGCAAGGGAGAACACAGCATGTTTCCCGCATTACTTCTGCCAAGGAAGATCAGCTCCTTCACCACTGACTCACTGTGGGTGCAGAGGGATGACAGGTTTAAACACACAAGTTTGAACCTGTAACTGGAGCAAAAGAAGTCAGACCTGAATACATATTGCCCTGGAAAGAGACAGGCAGAGGAGCTACAGCCAAAAGGCAGGTGATGCCCGTCACCTCTGTGCACCTGGACCAGAAGAGACAGCCGTACCGCTCCCTGAGGGTACCCGGCAGCACCGAAGGAAGACCAAGGATTTCTCAGAGGTAGGCAAAGCCACCGCCAGCACGAAAACCCTGAGCTGCAAAAGGCAAAGCTGAGCAGCAGCTACCAGCAGCGTGTGGGAGAAACACAGGACCAGAGCAGCGACTGACCTTCCCTGCCTCTGCAGAGCCCCAGGGAGGCTACGGCACAGCGACGTGTTCTCCAGCCACAAAGCTGGAACAACTGAGACCAGAAACGGGCGACAGGCATCTTACTCTCCCATTAAGCCGAGTCCATAAACATGCTTTGTGCCTGCAAACAGCTCCAGGAACTAAAACTGCAGGGTGAGCGACACTGCCTGAAAGTTCACCATCCAAATGACCTTGAGACAGCAACACCGGCTGCAGTCATACTGCCCAAAACCAGAACGCACTGCCCCTCCCGTCACCTCAAAATCCAGTAACACACAAGACAAATCAGTTACTTCTGCTATAATTTCACCAAATGAAGCACTTGAGCCAGTATACTCAATTTGAGATTATATAGGTGGAAATAAAGCAAGAAGATAGTTCATAGCTCTGGCTGGCAGTTTGCAACCAGCAAACAGAATACTACAAGCGAAGGAACAGACATAAAAATCCTCATCAGGCCATGCTGAAAACACCCCTAAGGAATAAGATCCGTGTCTCACACTCTCCTGCAGCGTCAGCAGCAGTTGCTGTTTGGAGTCAAGCAAGCCTGACTCCCTCACCGCAGCACTAAACTGGGAGCGGAGCAATCAAGCCTGGAACAAGCAGCCTGGCCCAGAGCATCGCTCATCTGGCACCATGGTGGCACCTGAGCGCTGCTCGGACTTGCCATGCCCCGACCGAGCCGGGCGAGCACTGCGTGCCCCAGTACAAAGCACAGAAGACAAGCTTACCCAAAAACGGGCAAGTGATGAACCATGATCAACAGCAAAGCGAGTATCACAGGAAAACATGACTGGGAACAAGCATTGTTAAAATGTTATTGAAAAACAAGTAGCTCAAAGTCACCACGCAGCCACAGGGCTGACCTTGAAACCTATGTGCTCCCACACCTCTTGGATGACAAACAGTCAAGGACATCAGCTACTATATCTGCAGAGTGACAAGCTGTTAGAAAAATCATTCTAGGAGAGGATATCTCACTCCTCATTTTATTACGTACAAGCTAAATAGAAGGAAACATTTTTCCCCCACAGGTGGTCTGACACTGGAAGAGGTGCTCAGAGAGGCTGTGTAATCCATACCTCTGAGACGTTCCAACCTCAGCAGCTCGAAGTCCTGAGGAACCTCATCAAGTAGCTCCATATTAAGTGGGCACTGGATCAGAGGCTCCCAGAGGTCTCTTCTGGAAGCTCTCCATTTGACTCTTGGTATCAGCAGCACACTCCCCGTCCCAGGTTTCAGCTGGAGTCTCAGCACAAGCAGCAAGAAAAAAAAAAACAAAAACCCTCTGGGTTGTACTCCAGACCTTACAATGCTAACCAAGAGTTAACTGCTGCATAAACAAAGCTAATAAAGAACCCTGCTCTGGGGAAACACAGCTTTTCCAGGGAACGGGGGCCGCCCACTGCCACCTCCACCTCGGCAGGGTACCAAAGCCAAGGCAGCTAAACCGCCCCAGGCCCCATCCTTCCCCCGGAGCGGCCCCAGCCAGGGCAGCTAAGGCTGCTTGCTGGTGAGAAGCCTGTCCTTTCTCAACGACCAAATCACACACAGCACCAAGAGGGCTTTTCCCTTCTCCACTTGGCTCTGCTGTAGCTATTACGTCCCGTGACCGCAGAAAGCACTGCTGAAGGCTCTTCAGACAGCTAACGCACAGACTACGGGCTGCGGACCAAACCCCACAAGGAGACAACACGAAACTCGAGCTCTTCCAAATACGAGAAAGCTGCTTGGAGAAGACAACACGCATCTACAGCCTCCATCACAAGGGCCAAGGCCAACTTTTGATGAACTAATACTTTCCTAAAGATCCTCCCTAATCTCCTTGAAAACACTTATCTGTTCAAGGTGATTAGATTCTCCTGTACAGACACACTAATTACAGATAATGATAAATCTGTAAGTGGCAGCCTGCCAGAGCAGTTTAGAAAGAGAGTTTTGATCATTAGAGAGTCAAGTAGAGCAGTTGTGCCATGCTCAACCTGCCTCGCGACACAGGCACCACCTATGCACTATGTATTTCCAAGTCAGCCAGAAAACTTTGTCAAAAAAAACAACCTAAGAGTCAAAAAAAGACAACCAAGGGCAATTAAAATGGTCCAACTATCTTACCATGCAACTCCTGTAAGTTCCTAAATCCGCACGCCTCACTCCAGAGGAGGGTACCGCAGAGGAAATCTTCATGAATTACTCAGCTGTTTTCCTTTTCCACAGGTTCAGAGCAAGGAATATGAACCAAAAGCACAGGTCCTGCAGGGAATCTTCACTGGCAGCAAGACTTGATGTCTTCCCAGATTTCACAAAGACGCAGGAGGCTTTTAAACACTCCACTTGGAAAGAATACACTAATTAGCAGCTTTAATTCCGCAAATCAGCCTTGTGAAACCAACTGGGCAGAAAACAGGTGTTGCACCTGGCTGCCCGAGAAAACCCCACCGAGCAGCTCCTGCAGGATGGCAGCAAGCCCACCCGCACGCAGGGACAACGGCAGCTCCCAACGGGCTGCGCAAGGCTCCAAGAGCTCAACTCTCCAGACAAAAAAAAAAACAACAAACCCCCCCAGGAATCACCACTAGGCACCACGGCAGGCTGGTTTTTAACGTAATCCAAACAGCAAGCAGCAGGAAATCCAAATGAAACAAAAAAACTTTAATCTGGAACTAAATCAATATGCACAAAGAGCATCACGGTGTGTTTTTTCCAATTAAGACGACTTTTAGCGCACAAGCGAAACGAAGCTTCTGTCCAGCTAATCCTGAATAGTCAACACCATCCAGGTCGTGCATCGGGGCTTCCAAACCCAAGTTCCAAAGGTGTCCAAAGCCATGGAGAGGAGGAGAGGGCAGCAATCCACCTGCAAGGGCATGATTTAACCTGCAAAGCCTTCACCAGCAAGGGCAGAAAAAGAAAACTCTGGCGCGCATCTTCAGAGCTGGGATGAGCAGAAAGATCCAGCAGAACGCGAGATGCGTGGCTCACAGAACAGCAAGAGCCCTTTATTCAAGTTATTTCGTAAATTCTCTGCATAAAAGTCAAACGAACAGAAGTCCACATGCTGCCCAGCAGTCTCCTCACACAGAGGAGGAGGAGGAGGAGGAAGATGCACAGCCTGACACCTGGAGCTTCCTTGCTCCTCTCAGTTAGCCAGAAGTCATGTGAAAATAAAAAATTGCCGTTTTACCCCAGATTGTCTCAAGGAACACTCCGTGATCAGCAAGACACGTGAGGGGTCGGCATGACCACTGTTTAAAAGCATTGGTTTTGAAGATTATCGTGGAGGCTTTTTTTTTTTTCTATTTAGGAAAAACTTTACCATGTGTTCCGCACTATATTTTTGTACTCCTGACTCATAATCAAATTCACTGAGTCCTCATCGAGCCCAACAATGAAAAGAAGGCACAAAAATCTTCAGCTTCACTTTTCCCAAGCACCTGCTGCAGATCTGCCCTGGCTGAAAGCTCCACAAGTAATGCAGTTTCAACTCCTTCACATGCTGCTCAGAATAATTTCCTTGGGTGTTTTTGTTTGTTGTTTTAGCCTCAAACAGATCAACTCATCTTAAAATAAACCTACTTGTTCCAATCTAAAATAATTGGAAGAAAACCACTTGTTTGCTCATGACAGACTTGGCGCCAATACAGAAAAAAAAAACAACGTTCTGACACGGTTACAAGTGGAGCATTAAACTCCAACGACCTTTCCAAGCCACGTAGCTCTGCTGGTCCAGATCTGGACCAGAGTTAGAAGAGCATAAGCGAACCCTAAAAGATTACAAGTTAATTAGCTGAATTACTGAGAGGTAACTACATTCTCGTGGGGGTGTTTGCTATAAAGCACTTTTGCTTGGCCTGAATTTGGGGTTTTCGGGGATTTTTATACAACTCCAAGTAAATAAACACACTATTCGACTTCTGACCTGTTACCTGCCATGGACTGCCACCAGCACCCAGGTCTCTGTTTAGAGCCGGAGGAGTTTACATTAGCACCTGGCAGCGAGCTGAAGCTCAGGGATCTGCAGCTGCAGCAGAGATGACACCAGAGGATGAACTTTGTGTCAGGAGGAAAAACAGCTTCTCCATAGCCTTCCCAGAAAATTCCTCACTCCCAGGGTTTGGTACTTTAAAGACGTTTTCTTTTGTAAAGCTCTAACCATCTTTAATATCCAGGATCATTTCCACATTCTGAAACACAACCAGCATATTCCCCACAACACTGAAGGTGACAGTGAACTTGTCTTCCAAGGGATGAGAATAAACCTCATCCTTCCTAAAGGATAAAACTACCAAAATCCCCATATGTTTGTATTTTTACCGCCCAGCTGATACAAGAAACACCAAAATCACTTTGGCTCACCAAACCAGCATCACTTTGGCTCAAACCTCACAGTGTCCAGTCCCCACGTCCCACACCCTCCTCGCTGAACCCGCAGCCCGTCGGTATCAAACCCATCACATTAAACAGCAAAGCAAAGCCAGGGAAGACTTCGGAGTCACCGCTACGTGCTGTAACTCCCTTCCCTCCTCCAACAACACAGCCTCCTGCCTCAGCAGCCTCCCCGAGCACAACATCCCAGGCCATCCTTTCCCCTGGGACACAGCCACCGCAGCGCTCGCCTTTCTACTGGAAATATTTTCAGCCTCTGGCCTCCTGCGTGATAATAATAAAAAAAAAAAAAAAAAAAAAAGCAGCAGAAGCAGGTTATAAAAGCAAATGAGTTTTAGGCGAGAAGGGGGGATATTGCCGGAATTATGATTTTGGCTTTAAGGGCGGTTGTAGCAGCTGCAGGTGCTGCAGGAAGAGGCGGAGGGGCGGGAGATGGAGGGGGCGGCCGATCCCCGCACCGGACCCACCGCAGCACCGAAAGATCAAACCTCGAGTTTTGCTTTAAAAGAGGATTAAAAACAAACAAAAAGAACCCAAACACACACCCCAAACTCGGCAAAACGAAGAGGTTTTCATTCTCCAAAAGCGCAGACCCCGCGGGGCAGCCCCCGCCGGCCGCCCGCCACCGGAGGCACCTGCCCGGGCTCGGCGGGGCCGGCACCGCACAGTCGGTACCGGGCACCCGGCGGACGCCGCGGGCCGGGCCGAGACGCCGCCGGTACCCGCCCATTCCCCCCCCGCCGCCTCCGGTACCTGTAGTAGCTGAGGAGCCCGTTGCTGAGCACGAACCAGCGGCGCTGGTAGCCCTTCAGGTAGTTGGTCCACTTGAAGAGCCAGCCCTTGTAGGTGTCGGAGCCCGGGGCGGCGGGCGGCCCCCCCGCCGGTCCCCCGCCGCCCCGGCCCGCTGGCTCCGCGCTCATGGCGGGCAGCTCGTGGCAGGCCAAGCAGGGGACGGCGCTGAGGAGAGACACCAGCCCGCGGGTGCTGCCGCTGCCGCCGCCGCCGCACAGCGCGGCCGCCTTCCCCATAGACCCCGCGGCGCGGCCCGACGGCTCCGCTCCCGCCGCCCCGCTCCGCTCCGCCGCGCACCGGCGCGGGGGCGGTGCCGCGCCCACGTGACGCGGGGGGGGGGGGGGGGGGGCACGTGAGGTGGCGGCGCCGCGCGCGCGCTCCCTGGCGGCGGGGCGGGAAGAGCTCGCCCCCCCCCATCACCCCCCCCGCCATTTTGGCCCCCGCCGCCATTTCGCGGCCTGGCAGGCGCGGGGGGGTCGTGGCTTCGTTACACCGACCCCTCCGTCGGAGCTGTGACCGCGTGGTTGTGGCGGAGCATCGGGGAGAGCGTGGGGGGGGTTACGTGGCCCTGCCCAGAGCTGCAGCCGGGGGAGCCCCACAGCCGCCATGGTTGTGTGGTTGTTACACACAATCCCGACAGGAACTCTCCATCGCAGTTGGCAGCATTACAGAGCGGCTCTGTTGCGGTGCGGGCGCACGGGGGGTGTCTCCTCCTGGAGCACAACTGGTCCCTGGGCAGAAACTTAGTTACACACTGCGACCACGCGTGTTCATCACAGGTTTCCGTAACCATTGTTGTTCTCTTAAACAATTGGATCATTTTCTCTCGCTTTACATGTTAATTCCTTCCCACGCTCAGTTCTCTCCTCCGCCCCTTTCTTTGGGGTCCGTTCAGGGCAGGTGGTCCATGAGTCGCCATCTCCCCTGTCCAGAATTCCCTTTTCCCCACCTGATTGCTGCATACGCTCACAGCTCAGAAAAACATGAGAACAAAGTTGATCCGTTCTCTGGGATGTTCCCCTCAAGGGCAGACAGTTCTGGCTAAAGAGTCTCCCTTCTGATCATTCCCAGCCGCTTCAGGGATGCCCATCCCATTATGTTCCTTAGGTGTGTGCAAACCGCCTACTAAACCCTTCAGGAAATTCAAAAATTTGACCTCTCCATTGTTGGATAACAATCGCTCCAACAGCCCTCTCTTCAGACACTGAAAAACCCCACACTTAACGCTGTTTTAGGAAGAGGATGCCCAGGGGAAGAACACAAACCAGCAGGCAAATAAGGAGAGCCCAGGAGATGGCTGCGTGGGCACATGTGGGGCCGAGGGCCCGGCACGAGGGGTAGCAGTGCCCGGCACAGCTCACATAGAAACCCTTCCTGGTGCCACCTGCCCAGAGGAAAAGCCCCATCCCGCTCACCTGCTCCTCCCCACCAGCCAGCGGTCCTGCTTTGTATGAGCTGGGTCATGTCCGAGGGGGGTTCCTCTCCGCAGTGAGCCCGCCGAAGCACCACGGGGGCATGTGGCAGACGCTGCCCTGCCAGGCATCCCCTGAGGCCCCTTCTTTTTGTGCCTCCACGCTCCCAGCCCCGGGAGATCGCCTTTCGCTGATCTCCCTGATCTGCCCTGATCCCGCTGATCACATTAGTGCTTGCCCACCACCTACACGTGCACTGCTGCCCGCAGCTCCTGCCAGCCCTGCCCGCTCCTGCCAGCCCTGCCCGCAGCTCCTGCCAGCCCTGCCAGGGTCTCCCAGGGTGGGTGAAGAGGCTCCTCCAGCCCCTGACACCAGCTCTGGGGACATCTCCAGTGAGCATACTTGGCTCCGAGCCTGAGGATTGGGGCTAGGCAGTTCCTTGGGTGAAGAAAGAAGCAGGCAAAGTCCATCCGCTGCTCTGGACAGAGCTGCTTCTGCCCCCCTGAAGCCAGCTGAGCGTTTCCTCCCACCAAGAGACACACCTGAGAGTCCTTCGACCACGAGGACCAGCACCTCTGGCACTAGCAGAGACTGAGGCAGCTCGTAACGGCAACTCCTATGTCCAGAAACAATCTGAGAGTACTTTGGACTTCAAAGGCTGGCATGCTCCCATCAGAAGGTGTTCTCGGTCTATCACCTGGCTGAATGCCTCTCAGTTCTTTTGCTATAGGTGCCTGTTTATGAACAGGGGTAGAAGGGCAGGGGAGGACTGGGACCTGGTGGCTCTTTGGGCTCTGCAGACAGTGTCACTGCCCGCTCCTGGGAAGAGCGGCTGCAAGGAAAGGCCACTGAAGCTGGGAGTGAAGAAGTGTCACTGGGAGTCTGGATCCAAAATGCTGTTTGCTCGCAGCCTTGTTAAATGCAAAGAATATGTGAAAGGAGCTGCCCAGGGCCTTTGTGGTAACACGTAACAGCCTAGTTTTCCAAGGAAATGAAATAAGACATAGCGCGCTGTGTATGACTGTATCCATGCCCAATTTCAACCCTAGCAGGCAGAGGAGGGAAGAGCTCCATGGTACAAAGTTGCTACACGGCTATTGAAAATAGGAGGTCGAGGGAGGAAGTAAAAACCCTTGTGTCATGCCCCCGTGGAAGGGAAAGACTGTAGGATGCTTTGGGAGCATTAGGCACCGAGAATCCAGAGCAGAGGGTGCTGTCAACAGAGGAATCTGCATTAGAGAGGGCGTAGTTGGCTGCTTGGCTTAGGGAGTGACTTGCAGGATTGGGAGCAGGGCACAAGCTGGGCTGTGCCACATCCCACCCCTCAGATGGCCCCTGCGGAACAATGCAGAGTGCCAGGGGTGATGCCCAGGCAGGACTGGTGTTGCTCCTCTCCCTGATAAGCAACAGTCCTGCAGCTTCATCCTGCAGAAAGGGACGGGGTCTCTCAAATCCAAACAAGGGGAAACCACATCAGATGAAGGAATGATTTTATTGCCACCTACGGTAAGAACAGAATTGGGCCCTGGCACACAAGCAAGGTGTGGGCAAGGAGACTGAAGCCAAGGAGAAAAGCCCGGAACCTGCACTCCTGGCCCATTCCCTTCCTCAGGAGACATCCTCCTCCTTGCAGAAGGAGCACAGATAAACCTAAAATGGTGAGGCACGACTTCACGGCACTGCTTCCGTATACTCCACAACTACAAGAGGCAGCCCCAGCCCTGGAGAGCCTGGGCTTTAATGCAAATGCTCTCTCAAATCTAATGCTTTTATGTGGAAGAGCTCAGTCCCAGTGGAGTCAGCACCTTTGCCAGGAGGATAAAGAACAGATTTTGTGCTTTATTTCTTGGTCTTTTTGCCTTTGCCCTTCTTCTTCCTTTTTGACTTGAAGAGGGATCGAACCAAGTAGCCTCTCCAACATGCCTGGATGCGGATGGCAGCAAGGGTCATGGTGCTGAGTTCCTTCAAAGCCTCCTCCTCCTCCTTCTGACGTATCCTGCGCTCCTCATCAATCTGGGAATACTCCTGGAGAAGCACATCGTGTTTCTCCATCAGCAGGGACAGCTGGGCCTTCTCCTCCATGTAAGCAACATGCAACTCCTCGTACTCAGCCTAGCAAGACAGCAGATACCAGGTACAGCAATTCCAAGGGCATTCAGCAGCTCATCCCTGCAAATCCCTAGGTAAAGGATTCTTAAACCCATCCCGAATCCAGGCAGAACCACGACTGGGAGCTGAGCTGAGCCTTTCCAAAGGGACTCAAAAAGGAGGCATGTGCCCAGGGGATTTCATGAGATGCCAGGCCCTAGTATCTGTGTGTTCAACAAGCTGTTCAGATGAGTGGCACCAAATCCCAGCTAATATGCTGAGAGCATGAGACGAGCCAGACCATCTCAGCCTGGAAAAGGCCAAGGACAGGTAGTTTTAATGGTGTTACTGCACTTCCAAACTAGCAGCGGTTTTGGCCTTTCCTTAATGCTTTTGAGGAAGCCACACAGAGGTGGAAAACTGGAGGAACCAGCAGCGTGGATGTGTGTCTGCCTTAGCAAGTTCTGCCCCACACCTGCTGTGACATGGTGCTCCGCAGCCCAGCAGACAGGAGAGCAAAACGGTCACATTGTTAAACACCTGACAAGGGGGGATCATTTCTTACAATTAGCAGCCAGCTCCTGCGTTTTGCTTTGTCAGTAATCCAACAGCTTTTACCCATCTCCATAAACAGGGCAGCAACAGGAAAGCAAATAGAGCCTTCTCAGAGGTGAGACTGGGCGTGCTGGTGGGATTCTCAGCCTGTTGTGGTTCGGGTGGATGCCAAGGCAGCGACGTGCAGGCTGTTCAGTTTCTTAGCGCTTGGGAGATGCCTCTTGAGGGGGCCAGCAGAAACAGGAGCGTGATTTGGACACCAGATAGGGCCAACGGGATCGAGAATCGAAGCAAAACTGGGAAGACTGGTCCCTAGCATCAGGTGGACACATCTGAAAGAACATGGCAACTCATTTGCCCCTAAATACTGTGGGATTTAGCAGTGGATGTAACTTTTTCTAAAGTCAAAGCAGCAGAGAACTCCTGAAGACATAGGCAGGACAAAGACACCTTTCCTCCTAAAGCCTGTTCTTCGGGATGGAGGACTGCCCTTCACTTCACAGCCTCCTGTGTAAGAGCCACATGTCCATTTGGACAGGGACCTACCTGAACACATCACTTCGTGGGAGAGCAAAGCACTTTAAAGAGGATACCTGTTTTTCTCCAATGTCTGTGTCATATTTCTCGATCCAGTTCACAATTTCCGTCTCCGCTCTGCGCTTCCTCTGAAACACAAAACAAGTCGGGTTCCGTGCAGGCACCTGAAGCCTGGTAAAAAATACCCTGAGTTAGAAGACGGTGTAACTTTGAGCCCCAGCATCATTCTATTTGTGTGTAACACCTCCTCCTTGTGGCAAGCTTCCTTCAGCTGACACATACTTTGTTTGCCCTGGTTTGCAGGTTCTCATGGGACATTCCCTGGGGCCAAAAGGGCCTTATTTTGTTTACAGCATGGAGCTGCGTGAGGCCTGAAGATCGAAAGGCATCTGAAAGGTACATTCTGCAGTAGGAAATGAACATGTCTGATGGAATGTGGCAAGTCATCGACAAACTGGGGCAACCACCCGAAAATTGAAGCAACAGAGAGCTGCTAAACATGAAATCGGGACAGAAAGTACTCAAAAGATGGAGCCTTTTAAAATGAAGATATATTTCTAGCTATAAAAGAGTTTAACAGTGGCCGTACTGCGGCATAACCAGGTCTGAGCAATTTACCCCAAGCTGCTCTATCATCTGCGCTCCACGGAATCATCAAAATCAGGTACAGCCCATCACAAGTGCTGCACGATTCCCTGCATGACACTGACCCAGGATGTCCCAAGGGCTCCCAGGCCATCATGAGGTCAGACCTCAGCTGTTTAGACCACAAATACAACCCTGGGCCAGCCAGGGCTACAGCACATGCTAAGGAGGGGGAAAGGAGACCTCTGTGGTCCATAAATCTCTGTCTGCCTGAGCACTAGAATAAGCTGAGCAACTCATCAACGAGCACTGCAGGGGCCTGCAGCCTCAGAAGAAGCTGCCATTCCATTAAAGGAGGCGTAAATGGGTGGATTTTGGATTTTGTACTGTGGCTCTAACATGCATTTGATGCTGTCAGTGCCCAGCCCCGCTGCTGCTTTGCTCCACGGCATCCGGTACGAGAGTGAAAGATGCCCCCTTACCCTTGTGTGCTGTTCTGCCCAGGGACAGCCAGTGCTTGTTTGGAGTAAATACCAAGTAGGAGCAAAATGAGAAGAAAAAATGCTCTTTTTCCAGTTCCAGACTCTCTGTGCCCTGTGTCCCCAGCACGTTCTGCTCAGGGCAGAGCTGTCAATGCAGAGGCCTCAGCCTGCCTGCTGCTCCTGCTTTCTCCTTCTGTATCTGCTCAGCACGGTGATAAATCACATTTCCCCCTCGTTCATCCCAACCCAACTCCTTGGCTTGTGTCTTCAGCAAAGTGCCAGACAGAGTGGGAACTGCTCAGCTTCCGAGATCGGCTGTGCTCAGCCTGGAATACTACGATCAACTCTGAAAGATGGCTTTATATTCAGCCAGCATTATGTTTGCTCTGCTCCTGCACCAAATCCCTGCCTGCCTCGCCTGTCCTGCTGTAGCCTTGCTCTCTGCACCCTGACTAGGGCACAGCCTCTCCAGCGTGCGGGATCGCCGGAGGTGTTGTCAGAGCTAAGTCAGCAGGCAGGAGGAAGACCTGTGAGCAGGCTGCTTCCCTGCTGTCGCTGCAGGGTTGCTTTCCACTGCAATCATCAGAGCATGAGGACAGAGCAGGTAAACTCTGACAAACAGCATGTGCATCCTGCCAGCAGCTTGCAGGAACCGAGTAATTACTTGCAGCAGGCAGCGGCCAGACCTGACAGCACTACAAAAGGTTTTAAATCTCCTGTTCTAGAGCTCTCCTACCATTTACCTTTCTGAGAGCCAGCTCTGACGCTCGATGCTCCAGTACAAGGGCACTGAGTTGTGTCCCCAGCTGCTGAATGTCCTGCTGCAGCCTGGCACACCTGGCCTGGGAGCCCTGCAGCTGCTCTTCTCGCTGTTTTTGCCCTTCCTGCTTGAGCTGCTGGATGCTGGCCTTGCAGTCTTTGATCAGATCCTGCATGCTGGTTTTCAGGTCTTTGATCAGGTTGTCCTTCTTGTGAATCTAGACCCAGAAAACAAGAGAAAGAAATACCAGCGAGAAATGCAGGTGAGGCTGAAGGTGGGCAGGAGAAGTAAGGCACCCTTGCAAAGGTGGAGGTGATCTAAGAAGACACTCTGCTGATCTGGGAGCAACAGGGACCCACCACTGCTGGCCAAGGGAACAGAGTTACAGTTACACAAGGTGCTTTGGAAACCTTCCCCCACTGCTCCTCTGTGCGCCTGTGACTAGAGGTAGAGAATGAACAAGCCACACTGAGACCCGCTGGCACTGCCATCTGAGGAAGGGCCAAAATCACTGCCACTGGAGTGAGCCCCGTGGCTCCCTCCAGCTTTGGATTAGGCTCCAAGTGACTGTCCAGGGACCGCAGCTCAGTGTGCTGCCCGCGAGAGAAACCCTCAGCTGGGACCAGTGAAACGGCTTTATTCATGATGCCCTGGACAAGCTGCCAAATTGCACATCAAAATTTCAAGTGTCTCGATTCATGGATCTCCAAGGAGCAGAGGGAATGGGGAAAGCAGCCCCTGTCTCCATTAGCACCATTCAGCACAGCGAGCACATGACAAAACCTTCCCGTCTGACCCTTCTTGCAGGAAGGAGAAAGAAAAAGGATTGTTTGTCAGGAGTTCAGGGGCTTGGATGCTGGCACAGCCCTCGAACTCACAGAAAGAGCCTGGGAAATGCCCATTCATTTGTCTGTACCTCTGTTGCCTTCACTGAAAACATTAGGAATTGGTATAACCGCATATTCATCACAAATGCTCTGAGGCAGCGAGTATTACAGAGTTGGAAATCACAGAAATGTTGGTTTTAAGCAAGAGTGAAGGCAGAGCAGATATAAAAAATGGATTTTAATCAGAGCAATCTCTCCCTGGAATGACTTTTCATTGTTTCAGCAGCAGTGAACGAAGCCTTGCACTGGCAGCTGACGTTGCAGCCCTGCCAAAACACTACCGCAGCGATTTGTGCCCGTCCTGCAGCTCCCTTTTAAACCCGGTGACTTGTGTCATACAAGTTGGCTGGTGAGAACAGGTTCAAAACGTGCCAAATTCAAGTTTAAAAAAAAATCAAGCATGTAATAAGCATTTTTCATTATATTTTACAATGAAAACAGTATCTTTAAATTTAGGATCTGGTTTAGAAATCATTTCTGGAACTTCTTTGAGAACTGCAAGAAGGGGATCAGCTTTTAGCTTATCAAAGTTTTGCTTCAGTAACGTTTTGTTGGAAAACATATTCCCACAATATCATACCTCCTCCTCTCGAGCCCGGGTTGCTGCTGCCAGCTGTGCCTGTAAAGCTGTGATTGCTTCAGTGTTTTTCTCAATCTGAAGGGAGATGTCTTCCACGAACTGAATCTTCTCTTCCTCTTCCATGGGACTAGTCAGGAGTCTCTCAAGCATGAAGCTCCTGAACTCCCCAAAGGCTTTGATAAACGCTTTGGCTGGTGGCCCTCTCACCCAGGCTTTGTGTTTCAGAGCCTGGCAAAGCGAAGGGTTGGCCAGCAAGAGTCTCAGGACGTTTCTAACAGAACATTTCAGATGCTGCTCTAGCAAGCAGACACAGCCCCGTCGTTCCTCAGCTCTCGCAGTGTCCCCTTCTTCAGAGCTGGACAGCAGGTGCTCCATTTCATTGGAAAGCTTTCGGTGTTCGATCAGGTTGGTTGTGATCTCAGGTCCCAGCATGTCAGCAAACTTGTCCAGAGAGCTGATAATACATGGAATCAAACTGCTCATCTCCAGCTTGGCAATCACCTCATCCAAGACAGCTACGATTCTTTCCGTTTCAATGCTATTGGGTTTTAACTGACGTCCATCTAATGTCTTCATGGCATCTAATGTGATCATTGCCATCTTTGAAGCTGCCATGACCTTTACCAGGGGCTTTTTTTAGCCAGGGGCAATCCCAGAGGGTCGGGAGCCAGGGGGCTGGGGGTATCTCAGGGGTCAGCTCCTGTCAGGGGGTCGGTCCCGGGCTGCCTCCAGTCCCTGCAGCGCACTTGGTCCCAGCCTGGTCCAGATCCCGATCCTGGTCCCTGTCCCAGCCCCGTCCCGGTTGTGGTCACTACTGTGCCCTCCTACCGCTGGGCCGCTGCCAGCGTCCTCTGGTTGCTAGGCAACCCAAGGGGGGCGGGGCCTCTCCCAACAGCCTATGGTCACCCAGCAATGAAGGGGTTAAAATTTCTGTAAGAATTTCCTGAAGGGTTTAGTAGGGAGTTTGCACACACCTCAGGAACATAATGGGATGAGCATCCCTGAAGCTGCTGGGAGCGATGAGAAGGGAGACTCTTTATCCAGAACTGTCTGCCCTTGGAGAGAACATCCCAAAAATGTATAAACTTTATTCTCATGTTTTTCTGAGCTGTGAGCATGTAGTGACATTGGGAAAAGGTAATTCTGGCAGGAGGAGATGGCGACCACCTGCCCTGAACATACCCCAGACCCAAAAGAAAGGGATGGAGGAAAGAACTGAGCATGCGAAGGAATTTACATGTAAAGCGAGAGAAAATTAACCAATTGTTTAAGAATATGTAAATATGCTATGAATATGCGTGATTGTAGTGAATAACTAAGTTTCTGTCCAGGGGCCAGGTGTCCATGCCAGGAGGAGCTATCCCCCCTGTGTGCGGTGCCACGACAGAGCAACGCCACTCTGTAACACTGCAAACTGCAATGGAGAGTTCCTGTCGGGATTGTCGGTGACACTATGGCGATGGGCGCTCGCCCCAACCTCAGCGTCGCCGCTCACTTGATGGGCAACGCCGTGTCTGATGAGCAGCTCCGTGACGGCGAGCAGCAGTGAGGGAGGTGGGCACCACGGTGGCTGCGGGCCCGGGGAGCAGAGCGGTGGGGAGCAGAGAGTGGGAGGAAGGGGTCCATGTCTGTGGAGATGGAAGACTCCTGCTCTGGCTTTCCAACAGCTGTATGGTGGAGAAGAGGCACCCCAGGCAGTGCGTGCTCACAGCAGCGTTCTCTCCACGCCCCTGGCAGTGCATTCCTGAGAGTCCTCAAAATAAGCTGGAAAATCTACCTTATACCCCCGAGATGTAGTCTCCCAGGCCCTGGTTGTAAAAGAGGAAAAATGAAGTAAGGGCAACACGTCAATGAGACAACTGAGGAGCCCTGAGGGGATTGGCTGTGCCACTGAGCATGGGGAAGGGGCCGCCAGCTGCCCACTGGACGGGCAGACGGAGGTGTCGGGAGGACGAGGGAATTGGTGGTGGAGCCGTCCATAGAACCCACCAGGTGTGAGATGAAGCCTTTGCCATGGTCAAAGTGAGGAAAGCTCGTGGAAGAACAGGAATGCCACACTGAAATACCTTCTGAGGACACTGCGTGTTCACACACCTCAGGCTGGGCTTATGGAAATTTAGACCATGTTGCAATATTAAATCAGACGGAATCTGGAGTCTGACGGGGGTTTGAAATGTCAGAACACCAGTAACCAAGATATTACCCTAGCTGTGCCCCTGAAGACTGATTTTATAGGACCGATTTTATTCAGGGCCATGAAGATGCTAATAAACTCCAACTGATTAAAATGCTGGTGCCATGCATGCCCAATTAGTTGTTTACCCATGAATTAACATCTGCAAAGAACGTGTTGGCCCTTGAAAGCCCTGCCCTTGCCCTGCTGCTCAGTCAGTGAGAAGGATTCAATTGGGGAGAAGAGAACGTTGGTTTCCAGGAAGAACCTTGGCACAATGCCGAACGCCAGCACGGGCTCCCGGTGATGCTAACTCTGTCCTCAGAGGCAGGAGCGAGTACAAAGCAGTGGCACAGTGGCCATGGCACCTCATGGACAGCGTCGTCCGGGGTCTCAGCCAGCCCACCACTGCCCAGCTGTACTCACATGAGCAGTCCCCTTTATTTCTGCTTGTCCAAGCCCGTGAATAAATCTCCAGCACCGGGGACTGTGCCCACTGGTCCAGCACGTCACCGGTTGTTAATTATTTCCCTACACAATGCAAGTTAGAGTCTGGTGATGGGAAATGCAGTGGGACTAACAGGGCTGGACTTTTAAGACCTGGCAGTGGTGAGAATGGAAGAGAGGACACCCATGGAGGGGCCGGGCTTGCCCAGATCTGCTGCCTGCCTGTACAGAGCGGGGCCATGGGTCTGGCAGGGGAAGCAGTGCCTCCCACATGGGTCACCTCCCGCCCTCAGCGACCCATCCAAAGGATTTATTCAAAGGCAACATCACGATTCGGTGTGAGGATAAGTCTGGATTTGGGTCAAAAATGCTGCAGCCACCAGCAGAAACTCTAAGCTGGTAGATACCTGGCCAGCTGTGCTTGCTCTAACTGCACGTCTGGGACAGGCTGTCCCTCAGCCTCCAGCGAAAGCACAGAGCTGTCCAGAAACCTCTTCTTGTGCTCTAATTTGGCAGTTGGGATCCTGTGATCATGCTGGATCCAAATCCAGCAGATCCACTGTTTTCTGGCTGCAAGGTGATAAGGAGACATGTGATTTAAGATTACAAAGGCGATGTGCCCTCAATCGGTGTTTCCCCCAACACATACGATAGTCATCACAGCACAGAGAAGCAGCCTGGAGGTGTGGAAAGCTGCTGCTTTTCCCAGCAAGGTCTTCAAGGTGAACCCTGACCCCCGTAAGAGGCTGCCATTTGCCCTGCGGACGTTTTGGCAATCAAAGCCGTCTTAAAAATAGCGTCTTTTTCTTTCCCAAGTGGAGGAGTGTCTTGATTGCTTCATCTGAAATGGGGCACCGCTCTGCGAGAAACGCAGACTTGGGCTTCCTGAGGCTGTGACGTGGAGATGGAATCAACTGCCTAGGGACTGTTACCAGAGTCCCCTGGGCACATGCCCTGCCTGAAGGAACAGAAGGGTCCTTGGGACATACAGGAAGAGAGGATGGAAAGTATGGGGCAGTGGGTTGCATCCAAACTTCCTCCAGAGTAGGGAAGAGCCATGGACCACTGCAGCTCCCTCCTGGATTTGGGTGGTTAAGAGACATCTCAGTCTTGCAGGCAGAGATGAGGGTGATGACACGTGCCCAGAGCAGCCCGACCCGTACTGCAACTTCATGCACCGCTCCAGGCTGGCAGCAGCTCTTCTGCCAGGAAGGAAACCAGGTTGTTTTGGGAGCTGGATGAAACATCACCAAACCTGTGTCAATCCCACCTCATCCAGGATGTAGAAAAACCTCAGATCCATCCTGAAACAATTTGCTGTATCCAAACCCACAAGCCTACATCATTGCCCTGAGCCAGAGGTGTCCAAGAATCCAAACTATGTGGGCAGGGGAGCAGTGCGGGTACATCTGAGCAGGGAAGGGAGAGCCGGGAGACCTGCGTGCAGGTACAGCCCAGGAGCAGGCAGTGTCTGGAGGTACGCGAGCACCTCGCAGGCTGCCACCGCCCTGGCACGGAGCTCCGCACGAGGAGCCACGTCCTCAGGAGACCCTTGCAGGAGCCAGTTGTGCTGGGTGCTGTGCTGCACCAAGCCTTGCATCATGCTCTGCTAGGAACGTGGAGCTCTGGCACCACTCCGAGCCCCAGGGGGATCTGCAAGGCTGACTGATCCCTGATCATGACCCGTCTGCAGCTCTGACTTGTGTTCACTTGTTCCTATATCTTGCCAGGTGCAGGGGCACCTTCCACTAGATCAGGTTCCTCAAAGCCTCATCTAACCTGGCCTTGAACGCCTCCAGGGATGGGGCACCCGCAACTTCTCTGGACAACCTGGTCCAGTGCCTCACCACCCTTAGAGTCAAGAAGTTCTTCCTTAGATCCGATCTAAATCTCCCCTATTTCAGGTTAAAGCCATTGCCCTGTGCCATCACTACAGGCCCTTGTCCAAAGTCCCTCTCCAGCTTTCTTGTAGCCCCTTTAGGTACTGGGAGGCTGCTGGAAGGTCTCCCAGAAGCCTTCTCTTCTCCAAGCTGAACAACCCCAACTCTCTCACCCTATCTCCATAGCAGAGGTGCTCCAGCCCTCAGATCATCTTCGTGGCCTCCTCTGGACCCGCTCCAACAGCTCCATGTCCTTCTGATGTTGGGGACCCCAGAGCTGAACACAGCACTGCAGGGGGGGTCTCCCAAGAGCAGAGCAGAGGGGCAGAATCCCCTCCCTCGCCCTGCTGCCCACGCTGCTCTGGATGCAGCCCAGGGCACAGTTGGCTCTCTGGGCTGCCAGTGCACGGTGCCGGCTCATGTTGAGCTTCTCATCAACCAGCACCTCCAAATTCTTCTCCTCAGGGCTGCTCTCCATCCATTCTCCACCCAGCCTGTACTTGTGCTTGGGATTGCCCCGACCCACGTGCAGGACCTTGCACTTGGCCTCGTTGAACTTCATGAGGTTCGCACAGGCTTCAAGAGGTTCTCACAGGATGACATGTTCCTTGTCTGTATTGTGAGCAGGTGGGAAGGAGTCTGCACTTCCCCTGGCCCCCCAAGCCTGTCAGAAAGACTCAAGTGGGGCTCTGGGAACATCATTAAACACAACATCATGGGGCTGTTTTCTCAGTCCTTATTGCCCGGCAGAGGGAACATACCGTCACTCGTGCCACGTGCAGGATCACCTATGATCGGCATCCCCGGATTCCCTCACCAGCTAATTCAGGGCTGAATGTAGGTTAGCTAAACCACGGCAGGGCTTCCCAAGCACCGCTTTGGGGACAATAGTTCCTGTTTCTGTGGTGACTCCCAGGCAGACGGGCCCGGAGCAGTCCTTGGTTGCACATGGGAGATGAGACTCATCACACCGAGGGGCACCACTGGGATGAAGTGACGGAGCTGCTTGTCCAGGCACGACAGCACAGCAAAACTGGCTGAGCTGGAGAGGAGACTGGCCTCAGAGTGGGAGTAAAACAGAAAGCAAATCTTGAGGAGTGGTGGTTTCATGGCCGTAGGATGGAGGACGGCTGGAGGGCAGGGGGGACAGCAGCAGCTACATGCTTTGCCCGTTGCTCTCCAGAGACAGGCTGGAGGAGCCGATGCCACCTGCCCACAGTGGGCAAAGACCACGGGTGTGCATCCTATGGTTTGCTGACTGCCCCACACCTTCTCACCGCACACAAGGGAGCTGATTTTGCAGGGGATCCCAGTGCTTTCCAGCCTTTCCACTCTAGCTGTCATGGGGCTGCAGGTCCCCCGGCATCTCTCCCTGGCCCGCTCCTGCCCGGCCAGCAGCTGCTCCAGGGCAAGGTCCCGCTGACTCTGCCTCTCTCCAGGAGAAGACAGGACACCCAGCCCCATCCCCTTCCTGGGGGACACACTGGGGAACAGGCCGTGTGCTGCTACGTGCAGAACAAGAAACTTTGACCCTTTTGCCTGCTCCATGGCTTCAGGCAGGAAGACAGCTCTGGTTTAGGAGTCATCTCAAAGGAGTAGCAATATCTGCTGCTGGGAACCCGTGCAGACAGCAGGCAGCATCTAACATTTTGCTTCTCGAGGTATGTTTCCTACCAGCCCCTTGCTGCTGGCGCAGGACAATAGCGATGCAGCACGCACATCAAAGAAGCCCGGTGAAGGTGCTGGTCTCAGGAGAGGCGCACAGGAGCTGCTATTTCTTTTCAACTGCATGTTCATCTCGAGGGTTTACAAAGCTCGTTCCAGGGCAGTGCAAACTCCCGTGATTTCACGTTCGGTGAGCACGCACTGTTGATAGTGATATTTGCAGTCCAAGCCTGAGCACATGGGCAGGCTGGGAGCTGCCTGCTCAGTCAAATTCAGGCAGTGCCGCTCCCACCTGCCTGGCACGCCGCCTGTACCAGGTCCTGCCTTCATGGGGCTACAGGAAAGAGTCACCTGCTTCTTTTAACGCTGCCCGAGAGCACCTGTGAGCACCCTGTACAGTGTGCCGAACTCGGGATGTGTCAGCTCCTTCTCTCCTTGGAGGCTCTTAGGTGAGGAAGGGCCCGGATCTCTGCCCAGATCCTATCTGCTGGCTTCTGCACGCTGAGATCAGACCTGCAGGGAGGGGAAACACAGGTGACATGTCAGTGTGGGTGCCCTGGGCTGCTTTGGTAATTCATCTAATCCTGGATGGCACCTGCCCTGCGGCTCCGACCTCAGCTGCTCCCCTGGGAAAGGCGTGGGCAGCCGGTACTACCCCCTCTGCTCCCAGCATTGCCTGTTTCGATTGATGACTGTTGCACCGACATGGCTCCACATTCCTTCCAGCTCTGGCCGAAAACACAGACCTCGCCAGTCTGTGCCAAGAGGAACGATTCTCTCCTTCTTGAAGTGGTGTCAAACACTGGAAGGCAAGAAGGGAGACTGAGGGTCTCCATGGTCAAGCGCTGGAGCTGGAGAGTCTTTCCTGATCAAACCATCGTTGCCTTCACCTCCGCTCTACCTAAACAGAGGAACCAGTGAGTTCCCACAATGAGTTTTCTGAAATGTAGTGGGGTTATTGTAAGCTCCCAGTAAACTGACTTTTAAAAGGAGGAGGACAGAGGAGGGCCGGAGGTGCTGAGCTGGCTGTGCAAAGCTGTGGGAGCTGGATGGCAGGAGGGTGAAGAAGGACACAGGCTCATCCAGCAGTACCCTCTGCAGTCAGCTGTGGGCAGCAAGAAGACCGGCTCTTCAAGAGGCAAATCTCCCACCCAGGGCTCCACCAGGGCAGGCAGCCAGCCCCTGCAGAGCCAGGTCTGGGAACCAACTAATGCCCACAGCCCGCTGTGGCCAACGGTACGGCTCTAACAGCTCCACTGGTTTCAAGGCCACAGGGCTGGGGAGGGAGAGGAGGTGAAGGCAAACGGGGCCGGGCATCGCCCCACGCCTGGTGCTCTTCACACCGGGGACGGCTGCTGTGCGCAAGGGCTGCCTCCTGCCGTGGGAACACCGGAATGGAGGACACCACTGAGCACGGAGGAGCGTGAGGCTGCTTGTGTTGCCAAGAAGTGGTGGACTGGAGAAACAATGACTGGCTTCTCCCAGCACGGGGAGGATGGGGAGATGCTCGGAGGGGCTGAGCCCTCCACACAGCAAAGTCCTGTTAAATAGAGCCCTGCAGCCCCTCTGAGTCCATGGCAAGGGGGAAGGACATCCCCTGCTCCTTGCAGGGTGCCGGGCACCGCTCAGGGACACCTCCCACCACGCATGGGGTGGGTGACTTTGGGGAGATGGATGGATGCAGCTGTTACCATAGCAACGGGGATGAACTGTTCCTGGGCTGGCTGCACAGCAGAGCCGAGCTGAAACCACCCTGACCTCGGAGACTGATGGAGAGGGGACAAAGCTGAGGGTTCCGAAATCGCAAAATGGGGAGGAAACAAATGAGCAATCATTCACTACCCATCGCGCAAGAACTGGGGGCACACAATGAATTTGCCCCCAGTAACATGCGAATATCTGGACCAAATTCAGAAGCTCTCACTTGGTTTTAAACTGGTCCTTTCCTCACAGCATCTTCCCACAAGGAAAACCCCTGGGGTGGCCAGCACAGGTCAGCTGTAACAACCTCCAGGCTTTTCTCTAAAAATTTAGTGCATTATTTGTTTGTTGGCATTTCTTTTTCACCTCAACACATCTCTTGGTTTTCAGTGCTACTCAAGCCAACTGATGTAGGTAAACACCAGTCTGTCACTGGTGCCAGCATGACCAAAGATGTTTACTCTCTGTCCTGTCCAGCAGCTGTCATGGTGAACAACAGATCCACATTTTCCTGGACAAACACGGCAGGCAAAAGCTGCAGATGAAGGGCTGCTAGGCAGTTAACTCTGCTGGTAATTTCTTTTTCCAGATGAATGGCATCACTAAGGTCTGGTGCAGGATCCAGGTGGCAGCATGATGGAGGCAGACTGCCCATGAGTGAGGTCAAGAATCATAGAATCACAGAATGGTTCAGGTTGGAAGGGACCTTGAAGATCATCCAGTTCCAACCCCCCTGCCATAGGCAGGGACACCCTCCACTACACCACGTTGCTCAAAGCCCCATCCAACCTGGCCTTGAACACTGCCAGGGATGGGGCAGCCACAGCTTCTCTGGGCAACCTGGTCCAGTGCCTCACCACCCTCACAGTGAAGAATTTCTTCGTTAGATCTAATTTAAATCTGCCCTCTTTCAGTTTAAAGCCTTTGCCCTGTGTCCTGTCACTACACACCCTTGTCCAAAGCCCCTCTCCAGCTTTCCTGTAGCCCCTTTAGGTACTAGGAGGCTGCTAAAAGGAGGATGTATCCATGGAGAAGACACTATGCAGGGCAAATTTATCACAGGTGTGAGAAGGAAAGACAACAAGATGCCTTAAATACTCTGGGAAAACAAGACACTATAGGTCTGTGGTTTGAAGCCAATTCAGGTGCCAAACACAGAGCCTTTCAGCACCTGGATCACGTCTATGAAGCAACCTCTGGAGACAGTTTGCCTTCAGCTAGCTGCAAGCCCTCGGAAGGCAAGGCCATAGCAGGTGGTCTGTTATTGCTGAGATGTCCCAGAGATGGAAAGCTCTACTCTTAAAATCAGGCTTGCCAGGCACCTTCCAGTCTCAGATTTTTAGTTCTCGTCATGCATAACACTGCCAGGTGTCTGAGTCTGGCTGAATTATTGGGAAAGCTCTAGGGAAGAAGGAACAGAACTAGTTACTGTTTTCAAGAGCCAGATGGTTAGGGAAAAGTTTGTTGTTTCTTTAAAAAAATAGTCTTACAGTAAACCAAGGAGCGGCGTTTCATCGTTCAGGTCTGATGCCTCCAGATTTTTGAGCACCGGAGTGTAACTCGCCGGGTGTGTTGTCCTGCTGTCTGAGGTACACCTTGCGCGTTAGTCGTGAAAATTCTCTTTAGAAATCCCAGCTGAGGGGGGATGGCTTGAAGGCACTGAGCATTTTTTAATCCAGTGAAGAAAATACGTGACAGCAATCTTCCAACATCCAATTATTCCCTCAAGGCCACTGGGAAACATACAAAAATATCAGCTTCATTTCAAGCAAGAAAGGTTTATGTTATGAAAACCCCAACATTGCAACGCTGGCTGAAAAACCAGGGCATTTTGGGAAACTGCAGCATCTCCTTTACTGCAAGTTTTTTTAAAACCGTTGAGATGAATGTATTTCAAGGATAGCCAAAATATACTTAATGTTACAGCACCGTAGGGGTGGATGATGTCAATCTCCCCAGCTCCGCACTCTAATAATAAGCTGGATCCCATCCTGCTGAGGAGACTCAAAGGTTATTCTGAATGTCTCTGGTTTGGGAAAAGGGAAGAGGAATGTTGACCAGTTCTACTTGCCTACAACCACCTTCTCCATCTGCTGTTGACACTCCCTTCTTCAGTGCCTTGAGGCACTCTCCTTCAATACTCCATCCCTTGCTTTTTTTCTCCTAAGCTTCTTAAATCACCAATCCTTCTTCTTTTTCCCCAACGACAGATTCGTTTACCCTCCCTGAACCTCCGATAACACTTCTGGAAATCCAACCAGCTGTGAAACATGTTGTTTGAATTCTCTCTAAAGGCACAAGCCAAGAAAAACTCTATCCCTTTCACATCTGTCTACATTTAGCCTGTATCCATTACCCAGTGACCCTTCCTCACTCAAGAAGGGGAATCAGGGAAAGGAAGGAAGACCTGTGGGTTGAAATAAGAACTATTTAATAACTGAAATACAATACGATACAATACAATTTATTATTATTGTTATTATTGACAAGTGATGCATGGTGCAATTGCTCACCACCCTTTGGCCAATGTCCATCCTGTTTCTGGCTAGCAACCCCAGAGCAGGAAAATCCCAAAACTGCAATCTCGGAAGAGAGAGAGTAGACCTCCGGAGCAGGACGACGGGTGATCGTGACCATTGAGAAAGAGTGCCCGTCCCAAAAAAACTTTCCATTTTATAGTGAGCATGACGTTGCATGGCATTGAATACCCACGTGCTGATTTAGGTGTCAATGCCCTGGCCATGCTCCCCGCCCAGGTTCTTGGCCATCCAGGTCCTTAGCAAAAATAAGTGGAAAAGTCCTTGATCACTGTGGATACCTGCATACCACGGTGGGCTACAAGCTAAAAGCGTCTTATCAACTTTGTCCTCACCAAATTGGGTGCTGCAGTCTCCTTAAAAATGTGGCTTGCTTTAGAAATGCAGCTTTTCTGAACAGCAAACTGATTCCATGATTGTATCCCAGCGAAACCAGGGACAACATCCCTTTTCCATTGCCTCAAAGGAAACCAGCCCTTTGAGGAGGTGTTTGAATCCTGCCGCTGCCACACTGCTCCCTGAATCATCCACAGCCCGTGGCCCCCCAACCCCAGGAGCCCCATCGATTTCAAAGATCAATGGGCAGCAGGAGGAGGCGGAGCGAGGGATGGTGCTGGTTTATTGCCATAACAGGACTGGGCGTTCGGCGAGAACAGACTGAAAATTCAAGTAGGTTGGCAGGACACGGCCAGAGCCCCGGGACAGCCCGCAGGAGGAGCTCTCTGGACGTGTCTCTTGGTTCCTTCTCCCTCTGCAGCAGCTGCGTGTTCCAAGGGCGTCGCTTCGCTTGCAGACAAACCATCAGCAGAAGGGACGGACAGCTTCCCACATCTGCGACTGAACACTTCCAGTGATTTTTCAGACCTTTGAGGTGCCTTCTTCCACCGTGCCATCTTCCTCTCCTGTTCTTTCAAAAACTGCTGCTTTAAATGTTTGTGGATACGTTCAGTCTTCTTTTTGGCCTCTTCAAAGTGTTTTACCTTTATGAAAGCAAACGTAAGACCTTATAGCCGCCATCCTAACTGTGAAATAAAGAATTCCAAAGCGATGCTTGTCTTCAGGAATAGAGACATCCTGACAGATCCCTCACTATAGTTAAGGTGACTGCCCTGATGTCTTGAAACCCGCACATCGTGAGCGTCCGCAGGCCAGGAGGATCTCCTCAGCACACAGCTGCCCAGAGGTTTCCACTGAGTTAAGGGATTAGGCAACGACAAACGGAGGAGAAGATGCCTCGGCTCTGCCTCGCAAGGCTGTCATCCCCACGGCAGCGGGAAGCAGCCTTCGGTCAGGACCGGTGAGCATCACTAGTTCATGTCTCAAGCGCTTATTTGAGTGAGAGATGTTGGCAGCTGAAACCATCAGACACGAATTTCCATAGTAGACTTTTTTTTTAAACAAACCTCACCCGAGAGGTGACGCCGGGTGAGCTATTTTCCCCTCTTCTCCCTAAAAAACCGCTATAGGGCTGCGGTTTATTGCTGAGGCAGAGTGACTCACCCGCAGAGCCAGACCCTGGGCAGGGCCCTGCAGTTCTGCCAGAAGAGTCGAGAGGGTGGACTTTGCAACCCTGCGTTGTAAAACTTCGATTTAAACTGCTGAAATCATGAGGTCTGGGTTTTCTGACCAAAGAGGGGAGGCAAAGTTCCTCGGGATACATGCAGTAAGGTGAGGGGATAGGATTCAGGTGGTGCTGGCTGGGTACTAAGGAGGAAAAGCCTGGCTGCCCAGGAGCAGAGGTGAGCTGAAGGGAACTACTCAGTGCGTGAATCATAGAATCATAGAATGGTTAGGGCTGGAAGGGACCTTCAAAGGTCATCTAGTCCAACCCCCCTGCAAGGAACAGGGATATCTCCAACTAGATCAGGTTGCTCAGGGTCTCGTCCAACCTGGCCTTGAACGTCTCCAGGGATGGAGCATCCACCACCTCTCTGGGCAACCTGTTCCAGTGTTCTACAACTCTCATGGTAAAAAATTTTTTCCTAATATCCAACCTGAATCTACCTCCCTCTATTTTAAAACCATTACCCCTTGTCCTATCACAACAGGCCTTCCTGAACAGCTTCTCCCCATCTTTCCTGTAGGCCCCCTTGAGGTACTGGAAGACCGCTATAAGGTCACCCCGGAGCCTCCTCTTCTCCAGGCTGAAGAGCCCCAACTCTTTCAGCCTGTCCTCATAGGAAAGGTGCTCCAGCCCTCTTATCATCTTCGTGGCCCTCGTCTGGACCCTCTCCAACTGGTCCATGTCCTTCTTATGTTGGGGGCTCCAGAACTGGACGAAGTACTCCAGGTGAGGTCTCACGAGGGCAGAGTAGAGGGGGAGAATCACCTCCCTCGACCTGCTGGCCACGCTCCTCTTGATGCAGCCCAGGACGCGGTTGGCCTTCTGGGCCGCAAGAGCACATTGCCGGCTCATATTGAGCTTCTCGTCCACCAGTACTCCCAAGTCCTTCTCCTCAGGGCTGCTCTCGATCCATTCACCACCCAGTCTGTATTTGTGCCTGGGATTGCCATGACCCAGATGTAGGACCTTGCATTTGGCCTGGTTGAACTTCATGAGGCTGACACGGGCCCACCTCTCCAGCCTGTCGAGGTCCCTCTGGATGGCATCCCTCCCTTCCAGCGTGTCGACAGCACCACACAGCTTGGTGTCATCAGTGAACTTGCTGAGGGTGCACTCCATGCCACTGTCCACATCACCGACAAAGATGTTGAAGAGGGCCGGGCCCAACACGGACCCCTGAGGGACGCCACTTGTGACCGGTCTCCACTTGGACATCGAGCCATTGACCACTACTCTCTGAGTGCGGCCATTGAGCCAATTCCTTATCCACCGAGTGGTCCATCCATCAAACCCATGCCTCTCTAGTTTAGAGAGAAGAATGTCGTGCGGGACAGTGTCAAAAGCTTTGCACAAGGCCAGGTAGATGATATCCTTTGGTCGACCCTTCTCCACCGATGCTGTCACCCCATCATAAAAGGCCACCAAGTTGGTCAGGCACGATCTGCCTTTGGTGAAGCCATGTTGGCTGTCACCCACCACCTCCTTGCTCTCCATGTGCCTTAGCATGGTTCCCAGGAGAATCTGCTCCATGACCTTGCCAGGCACAGAGGTGAGGCTGACCGGCCTGTAATTGCCCGGGTCCTCCTTGTTCCCCTTTTTAAATATGGGGGTTATGTTCCCTCTCTTCCAGTCATCAGGGACCTCGCCAGACCGCCACGACTTCTCAAATACAATGGCCAGTGGCTTGGCAACTTCATCCGCCAGTTCCTTCAGGACCCGCGGATGGATCTCATCAGGTCCCATGGACTTGTGCACCTTCAAGTTCCTCAGATGTTCCCGAACCTGCTCTTCAAGTACAGTGGGCGGTGGTTCATCCTCACAGTCCCTGCTAGTTCTTTCCACAGCTTGGGTGGTAAGACAAGATGCTTTATCAGTGAAGACTGAGGCAAAAAATTCATTGAGTGCCTCAGCCTTCTCTATGTCCCGGGTAACCAGAGCACCAGTATCCTTCCGGAGGGGGCCTACGTTCTCCTTGGACTTCCTTTTGTCCCCTACATACCTATAGAAGCTTTTCTTATTGCTCTTTATATCCCTTGCCAAATTTAATTCCTTCAGGGCTTTAGCCTTCCTCACTTGATCCCTGGTCACTCGTACAACTTCTCTATATTCCTCCCAGGCTATCTGTCTCCGCTTCCACCCTCTATAGGCTAACCTCTTCATTTTCAGTTGGTCCAGGAGCTCCTTGCTCATCCACGCAGGCTTCCTGGTCTTTTTGCCCGACTTGTTCTTCATCGGGATGCACCTCTGCTGAGCTTGTGAAGGTCCAGATATATCTCATGCCACCCTAAAGCCCAAGTCTGAGCTTACAGACTCAACCCAGCATCCCACACATTCCCACAGGAGACACTATCTCACCTGCTCTTGCTAACGAACTCATTTCTGCTGCACTCAAAGTGAGAGGTGCTAAAGAGGGGATCGGGCTGCTGAATGTTGCAAAACATTTGCTTAGTCCCCACCGCTGGGAGGTCACACGTCAGCGCTTCACTCAGTTCTAGTAATTTGCCCTTGATCTCCATATAGATCATGAGAACGACATCGAAGTCCAACTTAAGTCCATGACCAATGATGCCGGTAGTTTATCGTCCTAAAACACCCTTGACTTGCAGATAGGATATGGCAACTGTGTCCTGAGGTCAGGATGGAGGTGCCACCACTCGCACCAAAGGCAGCCCAAGAGCTGTTAGCTGCCCTCCCCCTGACCATGTGCTGGAGAGAGCCCTGGCACCAGCAGGCTGAAGGGCTGAAGACTTAAGTGATGGTTTAAGGACTTTGAGGAATTCATACCTGAGCATTTGCATAAGACATCCCTCTAGCCTCATGTCCCCTACAGGTCTCGCTGCCAACTGCTTCAGAGGAGAGGGATCTCCCTCTGCTTTTCCAAGACATGTCAACCAGCAGCCAAATGCAGAACAAACCCTCCCCTTGTGCTGGAGGGGACCATGAACCCCATGCCAGGGAGCAGTGCCGGTGGGTTCTGAAGGGATGAGGGGGAGTAGAGGTGTTGCCTTCTTCTCCAGGTGCGGCGGCTGGCATGGGTGGCGGAGTCAGACAGGGGACTATCAGGCAACTGGTTGTCCCAGTCAAGGTCCAAGTCTGCAGAGCTGCTTCACATGAGAGGGGGCTTCGTGTCACCCAGAGTGGGGTGCAGGAGGCTGCCGAGCCATACCCCGCTGACCTGGTCCTGCAGCCCCACCTGTGTGAGAGGTCCCACAGCCCCAGGTGATGTAAGGGTCCCACAGCCCCAGCCCAGTGTCAAGGTCCCAAAGCACCAGGACAGTGTGTGGGGTCCCACATCCCCGCACCAGGACCCACCGAGCTACCAGCTCTGCCATGGTGGGAAGGTGAGGCGAGGCAGCCTGTCGCAGATGACCGCCAACCTCTACCTTGCTAACGTGGTGGCCACCAATAGCCACCTCCTGCTCTTCACCCACCGCATCAGCACTGTCATCAATGTCTCCCTGGAGGCGGTGAACACCCTCTGTCCCAACATTAAGTACCTGTGTGTCCCTGAGATGGACGCCATCACTGCTGTCATCTCCAGCTGCTTTGACTCCATAGCAGCTACTATGTGGGGACACAGGGGGGCCAGACGCTGCTGCGGTGTGCTGGTGGAGTGAGCAAGTCTCCACTGCTTGCTTGGCCTATCTCCTGAAGCTCCGTGCCGTGTCCCTGGCAGGCACCCACGCCTGGGTCGAGTCCTGCTGTCCCATCGTACCACCTGACAACACCTTCTGGCAACAGCTCATCTACTACAAGTACAAACTCTTCAACAGGCTCGGAAGAATGATGGGCTCTCTGTCAGGGATGACACCTGATGTTTATGAAAACGGAGTAACGCTGCTGCTCTGAGTACAAACGAGCTGTTGTGACCTCTGGGCAAGAAACCAAAGGAAAGCCAACGGCAGTTCTCCCAGATCCACACCAGAGCACTGAAAATAATCTCATCTAAGAGGGTTGGAACATGAAATCTCTGCCGCAGAAAGTACAGGGGATTAGCGATACAAGCAGTGAGTAATGGTGTTTACTATAAATAAAATCAACAGAGTTTAAGCTCTGCAGTTGGTTTTCACACGCCGTTTTTACTGGGGTCCTGACAGGAACTCGGAAACTGTTGCGTGTTTGGAGAGTGTTGTTTTATTCCAGCACGAACTGTGCTTATGACACAGGACAGAAACTAGTGTGAGTCAGGATATTTGGAGAGTCACCAACATTTGTTTTTCCTAACTGGGATATGACTTTGGGTTTTGAGACAGCAACCCTCAGTCCAGTCATCTGCTGCATTCTGGAGCAGGCAGGGACAGCGCAGACTCCAGCATTCCTGGTTGGGAGAGACCCAAGGATGTCCTGCTTTCCACTATCTGACCCTTTCTCTTCCCTACCTGATTGCCACAGCCTTTTTTCAGAGGGTGCCTTGGCCTCCCCTGGGAGATCCGTGGTTATTTGGGTGAGCAGCGAGCAGCTGGGAAGTTGAGATGGGAGCAGTGAGAGGAAACCTGCTGTCAGTTTGAATCATAGAATCATAAAATGGTTTGGGTTGGAAGGGACCTCAAAGATCATGTAGTTCCAACCCCCCTGCCATGGGCAGGGAAATCCTCCGCTACACCAGGTTGCCCAAAGCCCCATCCAACCTGGCCTTGAACTCTTCCAGGGATGGGGCATCTACAACTTCTCTGGGCAACCTGTTCCAGTACCTCACCACCCTCAATGCAAAGAATTGAGGCGAGGTCACCATGTCGTTATAAACTAGAATCCTCATCTGGGCACATCTGGGCATCGTTCAGCAGGAACAGGGTGTTAATTCTGGTTTATCCCAGCATGAAGTTTTCAGCTTCAGCAGCTCTGTCTCGAGTGGCAATAACAGACCTATTTCAGATGAGAGCAGGATGTCCCAGACTGACACGTGTGTGGGAGAGGTCCCACAGCCCCTGGGTCAGCATGAGAGGGTCCTACAGCCCCAGTTGGTGGGAGTGGTTGTAGCGAGGTGGGTGTTGCTCTCTTCTCCCAAGGAACAAGTGATAGGACAAGAGGAAATGGCCTCTAGTTGTGCCAGGGGAGGTTTAGGTTGGATATTTGGAAAAATTTCTTCACCAAAAAGGTTGTCAAGCATTGGAACAGGCTGCCCAGGGAAGGTGTTGAGTCACCATCCCTGGAGGTATTGAAAAGATATGTAGACGTGGTGCTCAGGGACACGGTTTAGTGGTGGACTTGAGAGTGCTGGGCTAGATGATCTTAAAGGTCTTTTCCAACCTAAATGATTCTGTGATTCTATGATTGTATATCCTACCAACAGCACTTTGGGAGTGCTCCTCCACATCCACAAAGAGCCACCTGGCAAACCAGCTCTCTGCAGGTCTCAAAGCAGCTCAGGTGATGGCTGTGGTGGGTGACGAGGAGCCTTGCCTTCCTTTGAGTGTACCGCATTTCTCCCAAGGCACCTTCCAGAAGCAGAACAAAGACCCGACTCCTCATGGACGTATAAGAAATTCCTCTTAGAAAATAGAAACGTTAAGGGGGCAGAACAAGCTGGTTGGGTGAGTGGGTATCACAGAGAGCATCAGTGACATGGCAGATCTCTTGGAGGAGCCCTGAGTGCCGTTGACCACCTGGGGCCTTGGTGGTTCTCGGACTGGGTCTCTGACCAGGGAAGGGTCCAGCTGGTGACTGTAGAGTCATCCCCACCCTTCTCTACTCCAGCTTTGCAGTAGAACACCAGGCGTTGCCTACTGAGAATGACAGTGCCCTAGCAGGTCCTGCAGGTGTCTGACTCTTGTATGCGGGCCATGGAGGGCACCACTGCTGGGTCCCAGGCACAGCCACCAGCTGTCCAAGGGAGGGGAGACCAGGGCTTTGTGTATATGGAAGTGGATGGAGGTTTGTTGAAGTGGGAATCCTGACTGCTTGGCAAGTCTGTGGTGATGAGGCAGGTCCAAGGCCAAGCTGGGAAGTCTGGTGGGAGTCCAGATCCTGCTCAGCAGGGTACACAGCCAGGCACGAGCACAGTGGCAGCGTAGCTCAGGCAGGGACCAAGGGTGAGCATCTCAGTTTGAACTGAACTCTCAAGAGAAAGGGGAGGGAAGGGGGTGGTGATGCTCCTGCCAGCTCCTTATTGAATGCCTCTTTCTTCACAGCCATCAGAACCCAGGTGGGACACCTGCAATATAGACCACCTGCTATGGCCTTGCCTTCCGAGGGCTTGCAGCTAGCTGAAGGCAAACTGTCTCCAGAGGTTGCTTCATAGACGTGATCCAGGTGCTGAAAGGCTCTGTGTTTGGCACCTGAATTGGCTTCAAATCACAGACCTATAGTGTCTTGTTTTCCCAGAGTATTTAAGGCATCTTGTTGTCTTTCCTTCTCACACCTGTGATAAATTTGCCCTGCATAGTGTCTTCTCCATGGATACATCCTCCTTTTAGCAGCCTCCTAGTACCTAAAGGGGCTACAGGAAAGCTGGAGAGGGGCTTTGGACAAGGGTGTGTAGTGACAGGACACAGGGCAAAGGCTTTAAACTGAAAGAGGGCAGATTTAAATTAGATCTAACGAAGAAATTCTTCACTGTGAGGGTGGTGAGGCACTGGACCAGGTTGCCCAGAGAAGCTGTGGCTGCCCCATCCCTGGCAGTGTTCAAGGCCAGGTTGGATGAGGCTTTGCGCAACGTGGTGTAGTGGAGGGTGTCCCTGCCTATGGCAGGGGGGTTGGAACTGGATGATCTTCAAGGTCCCTTCCAACCTGAACCATTCTGTGGTTCTATGATGCCCACAGTAATTAGCACACTGTCAAAACCGCCTTAAACTTTTGTATCTTAGACCCTTGCTTTATGATGTAAAGTTAAGATATTTTATAAAAACAAAGTGTTTGCCCTTAAAAACGTCTTCAAGCTCATGTGATTTTTATCTTTTAGAAACTCGTCTACAGCCTTCTGGGAGCAGAGCAGTGAGCCCGTGCCACAGGGAGAGAGTAGCAGTCACCAGTAAAGCCAGCCTGCCCCGAACGGGTTAAGGGCAAATTCTGGAGGGGTTTTTGGGTGCTGAATCAGAGAACGTGGGCCTGGAAGGGAGTCTGAAGGGTCTCTCTGTCCATCTCCCGGCCTCCAACTGGGCTTGGGCTGCTTCAATGTTACTGCTGGACATTGCACTCCTCATGTCCTCTATCCTCAGGCCAGGCTGTTCTGCCAGGGAGAACACATTTTTTCTTAATGTCTACCCCAAAAAAAGGCTTTGCTGCTATTCCAGCTCCAGATCCAGGATGGTTCCTGACACTGTTCGAAGATTCTGATGCGGTAGGTTTAAGACCACAGCCCGGTGTGCGAGGGAAGGACATGATTCCCCGGCTTAGGCTCCCCGGCTCAGCAGGCGTTTGTCCTTGCTGCCTGCCAGCTGCAGATCCCGCATCCCTCCATGCCGACATCCCCGAGGGCAGCAGTTAATCCCCGGTCCTGAAACACAGAACATTTCCAGGCACCCAGCGGGCGCGCGGTGAAACCACCCTGGATCTCCTGTCCCCTGCACGGAGACACGCTGCTCCTCCGCCACGATTCGCAGCTCAGTCCCAGCACGCTCTGTCGCCGCCTCGAAGGAAGATTCCAGTAGTGGTTCAGCAGCGGATCCAGGAGAAACAGATTTTCAGCATGGTGGGATGGAGCACGTGGAAGTGGCACCTGTCCCTGCTGCCGCCTCTCCTTGCATCTCCCATCCCCTCCGTGCGTGTCAGGGAGTGCAGAAAGCCGACGGCAGCACCGCCGTGGGAGGATCAGGCAGCACGTGCTGGGTGCCAGCTATGTGGTTAACCCTGGGCAGTGGCATCTCGGGGGTTAACAAGCGCTGACACGGGGGTGGGGGAGTTCCATGACCTTCCCAGGCTGCTGCAGTTGGGTGTTACTGAAGAAGAGGTGAAAACTGAGCGGGTGCTCGGCTGGGGCTATGGAGAGATGCTTGGGCGAGGGGAAGCCCCACGTTTGGGGGCACAGGAGCTGCAGGGGCTTCCGAGGCAGATTCGTGGCACTTAGACTGGGGCGATGGTCCACCTTGGTACCCCCACCACGCCGAAACCAGGCACCAGGAGCCGGGGCTGGGGCGGGGAACCAGACCCCAGCAGGGACCGGGCAGCTGCTGCCTGCTGGGACACAGCGGCACAGAGGGCACGTGCCCACCCAAGGGCTGTCCCCGTCCTTCAGCGCTCCTGCTGGGACTCGTCCTTGGAAAGGTGTCTGCCTCGGAGTGGAGGTGTCCCGATCTGCTCCCCCACCCGCACAGCCGCCGGGGCTGGGATGCCCTTCCCTCATCCAGCTTAGCCAGAGCAGTGCCCGACGCTGCACATGGGCAGCTGCCGCCGTGCCTGTGGGACACTCAATCCCTCCCGCAGCTGGAGCGGAGGGATGGCCAGAGCAGAGGGATGCCACCAGGCTGAGATCACGGCCTGAAATAGCCAGAGAGAGGGCCACCATGCCAGGGCAGCCAGCCTGCTGCTGCCAGGCCCTTCCTGGGCAGCGCCAATGCCCCGTGGGACCCCCGTGCCCAGCCCGGCTCTGGCCACCAGCCTGCCCAGGGCCACCCAGCAGGACCTGCGGCGGACGGAGCCGGCCTCGTGATGCACTAAAACCAGGGCGGCCAAGGCAAAGCCGCAGGTGGAGGCAGGATCCGGGCGGACCCCGGTGCCAGGAATGAGTCAGGGGGCCGGGACAGGCGGGTGTTCCTCCGGAAAGGGCTGCTCACCTCAGCGGATTTGCAGATCTCACTTCTCCCGTCCCCTGGCAGGCGAAGCAAGGGTGGGAAGTCCCGGCAACGCCTGGGAGGGGAGTTTCCCCCAGCCCCGTCCCTGGGGCCCCACCAGGATTCACCTTTTGGAAGGAATCGGACAACCAAAACGGCTCACAACCCTCCCCGTACGGAAAAGCCTCTGAAACATGAGCCCAGAGAGCACACGGGGCCCTTTGAGTCCTTTGCGGGACGGGCACCGCTCCGGCCGCGGACCTGGGGCATCCCGGCGCAGGTGGCACACTGGCACGCTGTGGCAGCCTGGCAAGCTGCCCTCACCGCCGTGTGCCAGGGAAGGAGCCAATCTCGGGATGCTGCTGGAAGAGGTGTCAAAACTCACCGCTCTGACCAGTGGGAGGAAAATTGCGGTTTGGGAAGGAGGGCGGGAGCGAGCGGGGAGTTTGCGGCGGGAGTGGGTTGTGTTCGCAGGGTGACACGAGTCACGGGGCCGGGAAGGCCGGAGGGGTGACGCCGGCAATGGACGCTGCCCAGCGTCATGCTGCCCCGGGGCAGGGCGAAGCCGCGCTGTGGGCAGCCGCCACCGGCTCCCGGCAGGACTGGCCCTTCTCCGGACACGTGTGGCCAGTGACTCCTCTCCCCATCACCCCGTCCCTCCTGTGTCCTGCGCAGGGGTCCCAGTCCCAGCCCTGGGGAGCTGGGGCTTCCCGAGGGACTTCTGTGCCTCAGTTTCCCATCCCTACACAGGCTGGTTCCTCCCTTCCTGCCACGATGCCAGTGTGCGATTCGAGTGGGAGATGGCCCGGGGAGCCAAGGGTGGAGTACAACAAAAATAGAACTTTATTTCGGGACAAGTGCAATCAGAGCCAGGTCCTTCGGCCCTGGCGTGGAGACGGTGAGCGCGGCAGCAGCCGCCACGGACGCCGCGGGCGGTGGTGCCGGTGTGCCCATCAGGGTGTGCGCACACACATGTGCCAGTGTCGGTGCCAGGGCGTACGCGTGCCGGGACAGCCCTTTGTCAAGGTGAGTGTGTGCCGTGCCACACGCCGGCACCGTCCCACAGCGACAGCGGGTGGGTCTGGTCCATCCCCGTCCCCTTCGCTGGGCGCTCACCGTCTCCGCGTCTGCCCGCTCCAGCCGTGGCAAGGTCGGAGGGATGGGATGGGAGCGGGGCGGTGGTGGCCGGGAGGGCACAGCGGGGACAACGAGGACGATGGCAGCAGCACCAACAGCCCCGCGGGATCAGCACGACACAGCAGGGCTGGGGACAGGAGAGGGGACACTCACCCAGCCCGGCCCCGGGCAGCTTGTTCGGCCACGGGAACCGTGTGTACGCACAGCCCCGGCGTTACTCCAGCCAGCAGAGCTCCGTAGTGACGCACACACACGTGCACACACGTGTGCACACATGTACATGTGCACACACACACACACGTGCGCACGCTGCTCGGTGTTTCCCCAGGCAGGACGGCAGTCGGACACGCAGAGTCGTGTATCCACAGCCATGTCCCTCCCCGTGACCAGCCTGCGTGTGCGCACGAGGACACGCGTGCAGGGGCGGGGCACACAGCTGCACGAGCACGCAGGTACCTGCTCACCTGCACAGAGCCAGCGTGCACACCAGAACCTGCACACACACACCCCTGTGCACGCTGAGCTGTGCACGTGTGGTGCTGCATCTGTGCACGTGTGCAAGCAGAGGCTGTGCACGCCAACACAGCTGTGCACACGTAAGGCTCTGCACAGGGACACGCTGCGCACACAGTACTTGTGCACAGCACACCCGTGCCCACAGGCATGAGAGCTGCTTGCACACGCGGAGCCTGTGCACACCAGCACACGCATGCTCTCATGCACAGGGATGCTCGTGCAGAGCCTGTGCGCACCAATGCGCATGTGCACACCTCCACATAAGGTTCTGTACACCCAGCAACACGCTTGCACACGCAGAACCTGTGCACACCAGCACATGCACGCCCACACGCATGTAGAGCCGTGCACACAGACACACTCACACGTACAGAGTCTAAAGCTATGCACACGTGCCCACATGCGTGAGACCTGCTTGCACACACAGAGCCTTCCCACACCAGCACACACGTGCCCCCCTGCACGCACAGCACACACAGAGACCCACTCACGCTTGCAGAGCCTGTGCACACCCGGACGGGCCCACATGCACGCGCAACTGTGCACACAGACCCAATTGCACACGCAGAGCCTGTGCACATCAACACACGTGTGCACACCAGCACACACACATGCACAGCGCCGTGCACATCAGCAGACATGTGCACACGGAGCCGTGCACATCGAGACACACACACAGTGCCATGAACAGCAGCACACACACGTGCACAGAGCTGTGCACACAACAGACGTGCACAAAGAGCTTGTGCATGCTAGCACATCCATGTGCACAGTGCTGTGCACACCCGCACACAGATCTGTGCAAACCAAAAAACACATGTGTGCACACAGGGCAATGCACACCAGCATGCCCAGGTGCACACAGAGCTGTGCACACCACTACACGTGTGTGCACACAGGGCTGTGCACACCAGCAAACACGTGTGCATGCAGAGCCATGCTCACCAGCACATCTATGTCCACAGTGCTGTGCACACCAGCACGTGTGTGCACGCACAACTGTGCAAACTAGCACACGTATGCACACAGCTGTGCAAAGCAGCACATGTGTGCACACAGAGCCATGCACACCAGCACATCCATGCACACAGCGCTATGCACACCAGCACATCCATGCACACAGCAAAGTGCACATCAGCACACGCGTGCACGCAGAGCCGTGCACACCAGCAAACACATGTGCACGCAGAACTGTGCCCACCAGCACATCCATGTGCACAGTGCTATACACACCAGCACATGTGTGCGCACAGCGCCATGCACACCAGCACATCCATGCACACAGCACTGTGCACACCAGCACATCCATGTGCACAGCACCGTGCACAGCACCATGCACATCAGCACACGTGTGCACACAGCGCCGTGCACACCAGCACACACACGTGCACGCAGAGCCGTGCACACCAGCACGTCCATGCACACAGCACTGTGCGCACCAGCACACACGCGTGCACACAGAGTCGTGCTCGCCCACGCTCCACGGCCGCCCCAGCTTCCCGTCTGCCCCCGTGCCACAGTGGGGCCACTACTCCCGCCCACGGGGCCGCCGTCCCGGCCGTGCTGCCCAGCGCGCAGCGATGAGGTCCGGCTGGTGGTACATGAACATCCCGGCCAGTGTGAGCGCAATGCCCAGGTAGCTGAGCCCGCTCAGATGGCTGCCGAAGAGCAGGCGGGAGAGCAGCAGGTTGCCCACCACGGTGAGGTTGCCCAGGACGTGGACGGTGAGGGCGGAGGTGAGGGAGAGGACGCAGCAGGTGGCCAGGTTGTAGAGGACGGAGCCCAGGCAGCTGAGCAGGACGCAGGCCCAGAGGGTGCCATCGTAGCGCAGGACCCCCTCCCACGAGGGACCCACCTCCAGCGCCACGGCCGCCCCGAAGAGCAGGCAGAAACTGGGCAGGGAGGTGAGGCAGAGGAGGGAGAGGGCGTCCAGCCGCTCCTCCTGCAGCAGCAGACCTGGGGGCGGACGGGGACAGTCAGCAGGACACCCGCAGCATCCCAGCGGGAGCACCCAGCACCCACAGGGGCACCCACCGACACGAGCCCCCACTCAGGGGCCAAGCGGTTAAGATATCCCAAATATGACTGGGAGGGGAGAAACAGGGGGGGCAGCCCCGTCCATGGGGCTGGGGGTGCTCGGGGTCAGGGGTGCTCAGGTTCTGCGGGTGCTCTGGTTTGGAGGTGCCCTGCTTCTGGGGGTGCCCTGGGTCAGGAGGTGCCCTGGGTCAGGGGTGCACTGGTTTGGGGTGCCCTGGGTCAGGGGGTGCACTGATTTGGGGTGCCCTGGGTCAGGGGGTGCCCTGGTTTGGGGTGCCCTGGGTCAGGGGTGCCTGGGTCAGGGGGTGCCCTGGGTCAGGGAGTGCACTGGTTTGGGGGTGCAGTGGTTCAGGGGTGCCCTGGGTCAGGGGGTGCCCTGGTTGTGGGGGTGCACTGGTTTGGGGTGCCTTGGGTCAGGGGTGCCCTGGGTCAGGGGTGCCCTTGTTTGGGGATGCCCTGGGTCAGGGGGTGCACTGGGTCGGGGAGGGTGCACTGGGTCAGGGCCCAGGGTGCCACAGGGTTGGACAGGCAGTTTCCCCACCTTGTTTTGGAGCGCATGTGGCTTCTACCCCCCCATCCCCCCCACCCCCCTGTTTTTTTTGGCTGATTTTGCAGCTGGCAGCCACATTTCCGGGTGTGTGGCCAGTCCCCTCCCTGTCCTCGCATGTCCCCCGAGTCATGCGGGGACAGCGGGCACAGCTGCGCCGACTGCCGTGCACGGGGGGCGCATGTGCCGTGTCCCGGGCAGACGGAGCAGCCCCCAGCCTCCCAGGGCCACCCGCCATGTCCCAGGGGTGACGAGGGGCCCAGGGTGGGTGCTGGGCGGTGATGTCCCCCAGGTGGCCACAGCACCCCGATACCCACCGGCGGTGCCCCCAGAGACCTTGGGGACGGCACGGGGGGTGTGCCTTGTGCTCGGCCCCACGCCAGAGCCCATCCCCACAGTGCCAAGGTCATCATGGCCCAAGTGGCACCACGGCTGCCAGGGGGCACAGGGACGATGCCGCTTGGCACGGGCACTCACAGGGGACCTGGCAGCCCACAGTGCTGGTGAGGGGAAACCCACGGGGATGGGGACGGGGCAGCCTGCTGTCCCTGTGCCAGGTAAAGGTACTGCCACCCCGTCATGGCCCAAGGACAGCATCACCAGGAGCCAGCGGTGCCCGCGGGCCACCACAGGGACACCAAGGTGTTCATCACCAACAAACCAGGGTCACCTCGGGGTAAGGACCACAGCACAGCCCTGAGGGGGGTGAGGGTGGCCTGGGGTGGCATCAGGGACAGACTGGGAAAGGGTTGACACTGGGATGGCATCAGGGACAGGGTGGGCAGGGGGTGGCACTGAGATGGCATCAGGATGGCATTAAGGTGGCATCAGGCACAGGGTGGGCAGAGGTTGGCACTGAGATGGCATCAGGATGGCATTAAGGTGGCATCAGGCACAGGGTGGGCAGGGGTTGGCACTGAGATGGCATCGGGATGGCATTGAGGTGGCACCAGGGACAGGGTGGGCAAGGGGTGGCACCAGGATGGCACCAGCATGGCACTGGGGTGGTATCAAGGACAGGGTGGGCAGGGGGTGGCATTGGGGTGGCACCAGTGACAGGGTGGTGCTGAGGCTGGGGTGACACTGGTATGACACCAGTGACAGGGTAGGCAGCAAGCGATACCAGGGCCAGGGTGGCATGGAGGCTAAAGGGGCACTGCGGTGGCACCAGGGCCAAGGCGGGCAGCGGGTGGCACTGGGACTCAGATGGCACAGGTTGGCACCGGGGCTGTAGTGACACTGAGGCCAGAGCCCCACAAGGGTTGGGGTGGCAATGGAGTGGCACCGGGTCCAGGGCGGGCAGGGAGCATCACTAACACCGGGGTGACACCAGCACCCCGTGCACCAGGGGCTGTGCCAGGGGAAAGCGGGCAGACGGACAGGACCGGGACAAGCGGGTGGCACTTACTCTGCTGTATGGACTTGAGGGCGCGGAGGACGGTGGCAGCCAGGAGGAAGCCGCAGCCAGGCTGGTGGAAGCGGAGCCCGCCGGCGATGCTGCAGGCAGCCCCGGCGCAGACGGGCCCCATGGCAGCGTACTGCAGCGGGTGGTGCCGCCGGCCACCCAGCAGCCCCGACAGCAGCAGGGTGACCAGTGGCGTGGTGGTGGCCACCGCCTGCGCCACGTCCAGCTGCACGTAGCTCAAGCCCAGGTTGCCCAACGCCACGCTGGTGCAGAAGGTGAGGCTGAGCAGGTAGATCCTGGCGCGGGGCCGGGGTGGCAGCGGTGATGGTCCCCGTGCCCAGTCCAGCGGGTACCCCACAGCCACCCCCGATAGCATGTGGAGGGACGAGAGCAGCAGCGGGTAGCGGAAGCCGTGGGTGGCGAAGATCCATTTGTTGAGGCCGGCCATGGTGGTGCCCGTGCCCAGCCAGGCCAGGACGGTGAGGGTCAGGGGCAGCGCCGGCCCCGGGGGCGGCCGCCCCCCCTCTGCCTGCCCTGGATCCGGCTTCCAGGGCCGGAGGGTGCCCTCGGCGGCCGTCATCGCTGCTTCATCGTCCCGCCGGGACCGCAGGCACATGGGCACCGGCTCCACTCCCCCTCGCTGCCACCCTCCGCTCTGCCCCGTCCTCCTGCGCCGTGCCAAAAGCCGCTGGCCCCAGGAGTCGGCAGCGGTGATGGCAGTGGCGACAGCGGTGGTGACGGTGGTGGCGATGGCGGGTCTCTGGTTCCTGCCGGCAGCGGCGGTGGCGTCACCTGTCCCGGGGGTGGTGGCGGCGAGGCTCAGCCCCGGGGCACTGGTGCCATGTGCGAGGGCGGCAGCACCGGCGGCAGGGAGCGAGCGGAAAGTTTGGTGATGGCGGGGAGCGGCGGGAGGGAGGCTCCTCCCCGCGGGGCTGTGAGCACGTCACGGCCACCCGTGCAGGGGTCTGGGGGTGGCGGGGTGGGGGTACGGGGCAGGGGGCAGGCCTGGGGATGCCACCCGGCACAGCGGGGCCTGCTGGGAAGTGGCAGCCATGCATCGCCACCGGAGTGGAGCGGTGCGGCTGGCGGTAGCCGGAGCACGGGCGGCCTCCGCGGTGCCGGTGACGGCGGGACTGCGTCAGAGCCCCCGGCTGAGTCACGCTAGCAGCAGGGCGGGCGCCATCGCTGCCCACCGCCGGCCCGGGAGTGTCACCCGCCCCCGTGTTGGCACCCTGACCCTGAACCGCAGCAGCACCCCCCGCCCCGGATGCTGCCTCCCTCAGCTCCGTTCACTGCCGGCTGCCCCTGGCGGGTTTTTTGGGGTTGGATTAAATCCCAGGAGGGGATCACACAGGTTTGGGGCGCACCAGGGGGTCCCCCTGGGGCTGCGCGTGGCACTGGGGCCACCACGGTCCCCGAGCCCTCAGGGTGGGGGGGGGGGCTCAATGGGGAGGGCCGGGGGTCCCCCCCAGAGGGTTTCCAGAGGAGGACAGCCCCGGCTGGCAGCGTGCCGGGGACGAGCAGCACTGGCTCAGACTCCCCAAACCAGCTGCTTTGGGCACCCCAAAACCAGCTGCTCCCAGCAGCTGCTGGCCCCATCCCCAAGCGGGGCCGGGACTGGAGGAGGTGCTGGTCTGGGTGCTGCCATCCCACCGTGCCCGTAGGAGGGACGGAGTCCCGCAGGAAGACTGCCCTGTCCTCCTCCCCGGGTGGATCTGGGGTGCCAGCAGATGGGGCACAGGGAAAGCAGGAGGCAGGGAGCCAGCGGGTCCTGTGCCCAAGGCAGGTGTTTCATTGCCCTCGCCCCCCCCACCTCGCCCTCTACCACTTGCTCAGGCGCAGGATGAGGGTCTCCCCGTCGTGAGGTCTGTAATCGGCGACACCTGTGGAGAGAGGGACGGCGGCCCTGGGTGACGGAGTGGCCGTGTGGGGACCCCCACCGCCTCCCCCGGGATCCCCACCCATCACTCACCCATCTGCAGGCTGGTGTTGGGGGCGGTGAGGAGCTGCCAGTAGCTCCGCTTGTGCTGCAGGGCCTCCAGCCCCAGCACCCTGCTCAGAAAGGGGCCCTGGGCAGTGTGCTGGGTGTCAAACCTGGCAGGTGGGAGAGGGGGATGAGGGACCGGCCCCGGCGGTGGGGCAGATCTGCTGCCAAGGGAGTCAGGCGGTGGGCACCGGGGTGAGCCTGCGGCACAGGGCACGTGGCCACCCTGGGTGTGACACCCAGGGACCCCCACCCACCCCAGCACGCAGGACCACGTACGTGAAGTTGTGGGGTCCCTGCGCAGCAGCTGCCCTCAGTACATCCAGGAGGGAGGCGCTGGCAGGTGCGGGCACCAGCTGGTCGTAGAGCCGCTCCTGGGGGCACCGCGGCTCGGGGCACTCCACCACCAGCCGCACCATCATGTTGCCGGGCACCACGGGCAGTGGCTCGGGGCTGACGGGCGTCAGCGTGTCTGCAAGAAGGAAGCCACCACGGCACTTACGGACACCAAGGCACCACCGCAACGGCACCTCTGCCAACCCCATCCCGGTTCCCCCTCGGCTCCCCGCACCGCCCCGGCTCCTACCCGGCTCCTCCTGGCAGCGCATAGAGGCGATGTCCAGGTACGAGCGGCCATACAGCACTGGCAGCGCCTGGGCCATGGTCGCGGCAGTGGTGAAGGCGTCCAGGTTCTCCAGCAGCGCAGCCATGGCCCGACTGTACGCCGGCTGCGTCCGGCACGTGTTGGTGGAGATGAAGACCTGGCAGCAGGAGGGAGGAAGGTGGTGGGGCAGTGGCCCAAGGTGGGAGGTGGGTCGGGTCCCAGGGCTGCAGGCACTGCTGCTGCTGGTGAGCGTCGCCCACCTGCCCAGCCCCTGCCCCGGGGCCGCTGCCTCTGCCTGGGCACCCATGTCTGCACCTGCACCCATACCTGTACCCGTGTATCCACCCACTTTTGCACCCATTGCACCCATGTCTGCACCCACACCTGTACCCGTGTATCCACCCACATTTGCACCCACGTCTGCACCTGCACCCATGTCTGCACCCACGCTTGTGCCCGCACCTGTGTCTGTGCTCACCCCACCTGCACCGACGCTCACACGCGCACCCAGTGCGCACCTGCACCCAGACCTGCACTCACAGCGCTGCCCACACCTGTGCCCACACCGCTGTATGCCCCCAGCCCTGCACACGCACGCACCCATGTCCCAAACCTCCACTCCTGTCTGCACCCACACCCACTCCTGCAGCCCTGCTCCCACCTGTGCCAGCACCCAGGCCCCACCCCAGAGGCCCCCCCGACACAACACCCACCTGCATGGCCCACGGGGTGCTGTACACGTTGCCGAAGAAGCCGTCCTGGCTCTGCGCCTCGACCATCTTCCTCCTCACCTCGTGCCTGGCCGCCCGCAGCTCCGCTGCCAGCCTGGTCCCCACCAGCCGCTCCCGCTCCAGGCAGGTGAAGGCCAGCGCCGCCACCGCCTCCGTGTCTGCGGGGGCACGGCATCACCCTGGATGCCCTGTGCCCGCCGTGGGTTGCCACCACCCCACCGGTCCCTGCGGTCGCTTACCCACAGCGCTGCCACCAGCGTGCCCGAACCTGCCATGCTGCTCAGCCACCAGGAGCCGGCGGATCACCTCCTCCCGCACCCGCTTGCGGTGGACGCACAGCGCCAGCACGCCCAGGCTGTACTGGTAGTAACTGGTGAGGGGGTGGCCGTGGTGTCGGGAGCCTGGGGACGAGGTGTGGTGTCACCAGGGCGAGCTGGTGGCCCCATGGCCAGACGTGCTGGCACATGGGTGGGTGCTCGCCGCTGTTGCCTCATGGCGATGCTCTCACCTGCCCAGTCCTCCTCCAGGTAGTACTTCAGCCACGTCACCAGTGAGCGCTGGGGACTGGGCTCTGGTGGGGGACAAGCAGCCCGCAGCCCCAGCAGGTACAGCGCCAGCCGCCCCGTCTCCGGCCATTCCACCTCAGTGCTCCTGCAAGGCACCGCGTCAGCTCTTGCTGGCAGCCAGGGCCCCCGCTCCACACCCGGGGGCTGTCACCTCGCCAGTGGTGGGGACCATCCCCGTGGGCACACACGTACGTACGTGCTGTGCTCGGGGGCCGCAGCATCCCGGTGGTGGTGGTGGCCGTGGGGTGCAACGTGGGGCTGGCCAACTGCCTGCAGGCTCCTGCGGGCACTCGGTGTCAGCGGGCTGCCGGGGCAGCGGGGGACACAGGGGACAACGCCCAGGGACACACATGGGGGGACCCATTGTGCCCCCTGGGCACCTACCGGCCATAGCGGTGCTGGAAGGTGTCCTGCAGCCGCGCCAGGTACTGCTCCTCCTGGCGCACGTGGTGGTCGCCGGCCAGGCGAAGGGCCAGGTAGACACTGGGGTCAGGGTCCCTCGCCGGGTCCACCGCCAGCCCCAGCAGCTGGGCACTCAGTGCCCGCACCGCTGCCGCCTCCCCTGGGGCTTCTGCCCCCCACGGCCCCGGGGAGAGGGAGCAGAGGGTGAGGGGGGGCAGGATGGGGCCAAACCCACCCCAAGCACCAGCCCTGTGGCACCTGCAGCCCCTGCCACAGCTGGAGATGGAGACTCAGCACCCCAACCCTGCTGTGCACCCAGTGCCCTCTGCGTTCCTCCCTCAAGTCCCAAAATCTCAAGCCTCCCCCCAAAAATGGGGAAGAAACAAAATTAGAGATGCAACACGAAGCAGCAGCACGGAGAGCCCAAAGCCTGGGCACAGACACCCTGCCACCAGGCTGGTGGGGCTGGCAGGGTGCCAGGGTGGCACCCTGTCCCCAGCGGACCCCAGAGGACTCCAGTGTGGTGGGGCAGCTGTGGGCACAGGAGCGGGGTGGGTTGGCTTTGGGCAGGAGAAGGGGGCACAGGAATGAGGCGGGTGCTGGGAGAGCTCGGCCCTGGCAAACACCACCGGCGGGGCTTCACGAGGCCAACGTCCCCCCAGCCCCACTCCTTGGGGACCTCTCGGCCACCACAGCTGGCTCAGGGACGCGCTGTGGGCACTATCCGTGTGGGCAAGACCCCTGGCAGGATGTGGGGGTCCGGTGGCTACGGGCTGCCATACTCACCGCAGAGCTGGGCTGGCAGGACGGCAGCCTGCAGCAGGACGAGGAGCAGCCACATGCCGGAGCGAGGCGGCAAATGCCACGGTGCAGCACGGCTGGCAGCCTGGCAGAGGCAGGCAGAGCCCGGCCGGGACACCGCCAGGGACGGGAAGGTGTCACCAGAGGCTGTTTCCGCACATCTGGGCCAAGTCAGCAGAAACGGGAAAGGACTTTGGCTGGAGGCGAAGGAAGGGAAGCGGGGCTGCTCCGTGCCGGGGCGGAGAGAAGGCGCCCGCGGCCGCTCTTCCCTCCTGCCTCCCTGACCTGGCACCAGCCCCACGAGCACCCAGGCCTCCCTGCCCGGGGCAGCGAGACCCAAACTGCCAGTGGCCAGGTCAAAATCACCGCGCAGTCAGCCAAAAAAAAAAACAAAAAGAGATTAAAATCTCGAAAATCTGCACCCTCCATCCCCACAGCCTCTGAAATCTTTATTAAATCTTTTATCTGGATCTTTATGGAAAAGCGGGATGAACGAGGGAAACTGAGGATTGACCAGCCCAGCTAACGAGGGCGGGTGTGGGGCGCTGACCCTCAAGGGGTAAATCCCTGCGGCCGGGGGGAGCGGGCTCCCGGGGCGCTGCTGGGGCTGGGGGCTCCCGGGCCTGGAACGGGGCGCCAGGCTGTGCGACCCCCCTCCTGCGCCCACAGAACCCCCGCAGCTGGCACGGGCTGCCGACGGGGCTACCGGCTTCTGCCACCGCCTGGGACACACCGGGGACCCTCACGGGGCACAGCCCGGCTGGGGGGGGGGGCACCCACGGGTGTCCTGCTGGGGGTGCCGGACCCAGGGGCACCTCGGGGCGGACAAAACACCCACGGAGGGCACCACACGGCACCCTGCCAGGGCCCTGGAGCTGCCAGGGCCTGGGCAGCCCCAGCCAGGCCGCTGATTCCTGCGTGGCACCAGCACCGGGACCCGCCGCCCACGTCCCTACGGGCGGCCACTGCCGCCGCCCCGCACCGTCCCCGCTATATCCCAGCGTGCCCCGCGCCGCAGGACCCCGTCGCCCAGGCCGTGCGGGCTGCCCGCGGAACGCCTGCCTGAGCCCGGCCCCGCCGCCTGCCCGCTGTGCCCAGCCTGCCCGCTCTGCCCACCCTGCCCGCTCTGCCCGCTCTGCCTTCCTGACCGGGGCGGCTGCGGCGGGCGCGGGCCCCGGGCGCAGGCAGAGTGGGGTCACACCGGGGGTCCTGCGGCGTACCGGGAGCACGCGGGCGGCGGCGGCGGCGGCGGGGCCATGGGCGGGGTGGAGAAGAAGAAGGTACCTTGGGGCGGCCTGGCCGCCTCTACCCCCCCCCGGCCCGGTTACCGGAGCGTCCCCCTTCCCCCTCCCCGTGCCCCGCTCGGCGGCCACGCTCGCGCTCCTCCGTCTCCCGCCGTGCCCTCCCGTGTCGTGGTCCCTCCCCTCCGTTGCCGGTGCTCCCCCCGCCCCCTGTACGGTACCGGTGCTTGCCCCTGTCGTGCCCCTCTCCCTTCGGTACCGGTGCTCACCTCCCCTCGTCCAGTGCTGATGTCCCCCCGGTTCCAGTTCCCGCCCGTGTAGCACCGTACCTGCCGCCGGTGCCCAGTCTCTCCCCCCACCCCCAGCTGCCTGTGCCCGGTGGCTCCTTTCTGCTCCCCCCACCGGTGCCCGTTTCTCCCTACAAGCGCCGGTGGCTTCGGGGCTGCCGCTCCCGACCGCGGTCCTCCCGCCACCCCGTGCCGAGTCCCCCCCCGACATTCCCATCTCTCCCCAGTACGAGCGAGGATCCGCCACCAACTACATCACCCGCAACCGGGCACGGAAGAAGCTGCAGCTGAGCCTGCCCGACTTCAGGTGCCCCTGGAACCCCAAAACCCCCCCAGACTCCCCCGAGCCCCCAAATCCCCCCCGGGGTGCCCCAAAACCCCCTCCCCCCGTACCCCCTGAAACCCCCTGGACCCTCCCAAAACCTCCCCTGGGCTCCTGCAAACTCCCCCCCGGGCCCCCCAAACCTTCCCAGACTCCCCCAAAACCCCCCTGGGGCTCTCCAAAACCCCCCAGACCCCAAAACCCCCACCCCCCCAAGCCCCCTGGACCCCCATATTCCCTCAGGGAAGCAGCAGAGGCTCGAGCCCGTGATGGGTGCACGGGGTGACCCTTTCCCTCTGGAGTGTGGTGGTGTGTCCCACATGTCCCGGGGTTCCAGGTTGCGGAATTTTGGGGTTTCTTCCTCCTCTCGAGGGGTGGCAGCGGAACCCCAGGGAAAGGCCCCTGGGGTGTTCCGCGTGGGGGAACACGGGTGCTCACCGCGTTGCCGTTCCAGGCGCCTCTGCATCCTGAAGGGGATTTACCCCCACGAGCCCAAGCACAAGAAGAAGGTGAACAAAGGCTCCACCGCGCCCCGGACCTTCTATCTCCTTAAGGACATCAGGTTCCTCCTTCACGAGCCCATCGTCAACAAGTTCCGGGAGTATAAGGTTCGTTATCCCACAGGAGACCCCCGGGATGGTGCCCAAGGGGCCGCTGGGGGGTCCTTCTCTACCGCAGAGCCCCCATCCTCCCGCTTTCCCCACAGGTGTTTGTCCGGAAGCTCCGGAAGGCGTACGGGAAGAGCGAGTGGAGCACTGTAGACCGTCTGAAGGACAACAAGCCCAGCTACAAGCTCGACCACATTGTGAAGGAGAGGTGAGCCACCAGCCAAGTCCCAGCAGAGCCGACTTCTCTTGGGATGAGCTTTCCCCATGGCCACCTGGACCTGTGGAGCCTTCACCATGTCCGTCCCTCTTTAGGAATCCACCTCCTGTAGTAGTTCTGGAGGTTTGGATGGAAAATGGTGTTTCTGGGCTGGAGGAGAAGGTGTAGCAAAGTGTGAGCGAACAGGGAGTACTTGCCATCCTAGATGGCTCCAGGATCTCCAGGAAGATGCTGAGAGCTGTCCTCCTCTCCCTGAGCTGTGTTTTCCTTGGAGGAAGAGCTGGTGGAGGGTGAACCATGCCAACAGAGTTGGTGAATTTGGTGGCAGTGAGAGAGGAGAGGACCTGGGAGAGAGGGGACCTGCTCTGCCAGGTCTCCTCGTTATCCCGGTGGTGCCTGATGCGGAGAGGGGAGAGAGGAGGAGCACCAAGAGACACGGGCCACCCCGACCAGCTCTGTGCTCAGGAGAGGAGATGCTCCGGGCACTCGGTGTCTGTGGGGCTGCGCGATCTCCTTCCGAGCGCAGTGTTTGAGTCCTGCAGCTTTCATCCGGGCCTCATCCGTCTGGCCAAGGAGCACCACGTGCTGGTGTCCACCACAGGCCGGGGCTGGGATTCCCCAGCACTGTCCTTATGGGTGCCCTGAAACCTGTTTACGCCCACCCCATAATCAGGGGTTGCCAGCCCCTCGCCGGGATGTTCCTGGCTCCTTGGAGAGCCTTGAACCCCGGCAGCTGCTCGCGGGCCCCTGTGTGGCCGCAGGCTCCTCGGTGCCTGGGAGGGACACCCCATCCCTGTGGGTCACCAGCTTTGGGGGGACGTGCAGGAGATGGATGCTTGGCAGTCCCCACGTCCTTTCTCCACCAGCCTCAGTGGCTTTTGGTGGACACTGGAGCTGGGTGTGATTCCCTGTTCTCCTCCTGCCCGGGCACAGGTACCCAACCTTCGTAGACGCACTGCGGGACCTGGACGATGCCCTCTCCATGTGCTTCCTCTTCTCTACCTTCCCACGGACGGGCAAGTGCCATGTCCAGACCATCCAGCTCTGCCGGCGCTTGGCCGTGGAGTTCCTGAACTATGTCATCGCCTCCCGCTCCCTGCGCAAGGTGGGTGCTGTGAGGAGGGACGGGGCCGAGACCTTCCCTGCCCCGGGGGGGCCACGGAGGCGGGGGTGGTGGACTTGTGCCCCAGGAGAGCACGGGGCCAGCTGTGCTAGCAGCTTTGGATGGGGAACGAGTCCTTCCAGATGTGACACTCCCCTGATGAACCTGCTGATGGAAAAAGGGTTAAAGAGGACAGGGAGAAGGGAGCACCCGTGGTGGCCTTCCTCCTGCTGAGCCCTCATGCTGTTCCCTGCCAGGTCTTCCTCTCCATCAAGGGCATCTACTACCAGGCCGAGGTGCTGGGGCAGCCCGTCACCTGGATCACCCCTTATGCCTTCGCCCACGATGTGAGTTTCTGGGAAGAGTGCGGCAGGATCCGTGCTGCTCCCGTCCCTGTGGCCGGGGAAGGGTCGAGGCTCCGTTCTGCGGCTCTCGCGCTGCAGAGGCAGGCGAGGCTGTGCCCAGCCTGTGGCAGAGACCACAAGGCGCGGCTTGGGAGGTGCCCGGGGACACAACCCTCTTATACCGCCCCAGGATGGCTACACCCATGTCCCCTGCACCTGGCTGTACCAGTCTCCCCAGTTCCTTGTTTCCATTTGTCAATTATTAAAATGTGCCATAATCAGCAAGTAAAGATTAACCTGCAGGAATGAGGCTGGTGGCACAGAAGGAAGAGACAAATCAGACCCTGCACCCTCTGCCAGGGTGGTTCTGCCGTGCCCGCTGCGTGGTCCAGGCGGAGACAGGGTCTGGGGAGAGCTATGGGTGCCTCCGTGCCAGGACAGCTGCGTGCTGCACCTTGCCAAGATCCTTGGCATGCAGGGCTTCACCATCCTGGCAATGCCCTCTTGTTTCGCCCCAGAATTTTCCAGGGCGTGGCACGGTTGGGTTGAGGCTTTGCAGCTTTGTGGCTTTTGGTATGTCCTGTGCTGGGGCTCACCTTCCCAGCTCGCCCCCGCAGCATCTCCTTGGCCAACCCGTGTCCTTCCCAGCCAGCATCACTTCTCGCTCCCTTGGCTTCTGGGGAGCTGGTTGGGTCCCTGCTGGATCTCAGCTCCTTGCCCTGCTCTTGAGCTGCTTTGCTGCACTTCTCACACAAAGCAGCAGAGTCCCTGGACCAAGCCCCCGAGGTCCCCATCCATGATGGGATGGGGTGCTCCATCCGAGCAGGCCCTTTCACGGAGGGGTGGCAGCAGGGCCAGCCTGGAGAGCTCGCCCTGCCCAGTGTCTGGCAGTGGCTGTGGATCTCCAGACCTCACAGTGAAGGGGGAAGGAACCTCCTCCCTGTACGGATGGGACAGGACCCTGTCCCTGCAGAGGGGACTCTGATCCTTTGTCCTTGTGTCCTCACCCTTCCCGTGTGCCTGCAGCACCCAACGGACGTGGATTACCGTGTGATGGCCACCTTCACCGAGTTTTACACCACCCTCCTGGGCTTCGTCAACTTTCGCCTTTACCAGTCCCTCAACTTGCTCTACCCCCCGAAGGTGAGGCCACCACCTGCCCCTGGGGACATGCTGTGCTGTCCCACCTGGTGCAGGTGGTGGGAAGCAAGCCCGTGGTGGAGGGCTGGGGGGGATGTCTGGGGGCTCTGAATTTGGGAGCTGTCCTTCCATCTTTCTGTTTCTCCCCAGATCGATGGCCAGGCTGATGTTGAGCTGAAGCCCGTGGAGGGCAAGGAGTATGCCATGGATTCGGAGAGCTACCTGGAGGTGAGGGACGCTGCTGTCACCCCAGCCCAAGTCACCTGATCACAAACCCCGTCCTGGTGTGGAGCTCTCGGCATGCAGGGGCTGAGGAGCAGAGCCTGATCTCCACGTGGTGTAGGGGACTGGTTCCAGACCCCCGTCCCTGTACACTGGCCAAGGGAGGAGCTGTGGCTTGGCCTCACAGGCCGCTGGCCTCCCCCATGCATGACACAGGACCCTCCGAAGCCCCGGTGCCGGACACTGCAGGGTGGGACAGTGCATGGAGGAGGCTGAACGTCTGTGTAATCCCAGGGGAAGGTCTTTTGGCCTCTCGCTCTGAGAAATCACCTTCTCCTTCCTCCGTGAGGCTGCATCTTTTCCCATCTCCGAAGCACCGGGTGGGTGTGACGCTGTCTCGGTCTCTTCCCGCTGCAGAAACTGTCGGCTCTGAGTGCCAGCCTGGCCCGCATGGTGGCACCGACCCACGAGGATGAGGTGGAGATGGATGAGTTCCCGGTGGAGGGGGTAAGAGCCTGGTGGGGGGGCTCAGCCCTGGCTTTGGGTGACTCTGTCTGGTGTGGTGCTGGGAGGGACTGGCAGGAGGGTGGGGACGGCATCTGAGAGCCCTCCGTGAGGAGGAGGCTGAGTGCTTTGCTCTGAGCAGGAGACAGCGGAGCAGATGGACGCAAGGAAGAAGGAGCAGGAGGCCCTGGAGAAGCACAAAAAGCTGTTTGAAGGGCTGCGCTTCTTCCTCAACAGGGAGGTGCCTCGAGAGCCGCTGGCCTTCGTCATCCGGTACGTGGTGGGCAAGCTGTCCCTCGGCAGCCCTGCTGCCCCGTGCTGGCCTCTGCCAGCCTCTCCGTCAGGCCTTTTGAGGCCAATCTGCCTGATGTCCCACGGGTGAGGTGACCCTCAGGGTCCCTGCTGCCTGCCTGACTCCTCGGTGTGTTTTGCTGGCAGGTGCTTTGGTGGCCAGGTCTCCTGGGACAAGTCCCTGTGTATCGGTGCCACCTACGATGTGAGCGACCGTTCCATCACCCACCAGATTGTTGACCGGCCCCGGGTGGAGCAGCAGGTTGTTGGCAGGTGGGTGAGGCAGCTGGCCTGTCCCCAGAATGGGGGCACCTGGGCTAGTGAGTGTCCCTGGTTGTCCCAGAGCTGTCCCATGTTCCGCTCCCTCGCAGCCCCATGGGCTCCAGAGCCTGGGGTGGGAGGCAGGAGCCTGACCCCGTGTCCCTCTGCCCCACAGGTATTACCTGCAGCCTCAGTGGGTCTTCGACTCCGTCAATGCCAAGCTCTGCCTGCCCGTGGCCGACTACTTCCCTGGCGTGATGCTGCCCCCGCACCTCTCGCCCTTCGTGACGGAGCAGGAAGGAGACTATGTCCCTCCGGAGAAGCTGAAGCTGCTGGCCATGCAGAGGGGCGAGAACCCAGGTGACGTGAGGCTCCGAGGTCGGAGGAGGAGAGGAGCCGGGCAGTGGTGCTGCCTCAGCAGGGCTGCACCTGCTCCAGCGCCAGCAACTGCTCTCCCGTTGGTAACGGTGGTCTCCCTGCAGATGAAGAGAGTGAGGAGGAGGAGGAGGAAGAGGAAGAAGAGGAGGATGACAATGAGAGAGAAGAAGAGGAGGAGGAGGAAGATGAGTCTGAAAAGGAAGAAGAGATGAAACTAAAGAAGATGGAAGAGCAGAAGGCTCAGAGCAACAAGGTACTGGCAGCGGGGCGGGAGCCCCGGGAGGAGGCAGCTCTGGTGAGCTCCGTCCCTGCCGGGGCTCTGCTCGCCATGGGGTGTCCCGGCCAGGTCCCTGCTGTGGGACAGCCAGGGCAGTGCTGCTCCTGGGGCCACCACCACGCTTCTGGTCCTGGGCTGATGTTCATGAGCTGCAGCTCCCATTCACGCTCAGGACCTGCCGCCCGGTCCGGAGGGTGCTGCGGCTCTTCCGCGGACTCTAGTGAATGGTGTGAAAACCTTCATCCCTGGAGAAGGGTGGTGGGCTCTTGGCATTCGGGGTCCTGAGCTCTCTGGCTCCTCGCAGGCACTTCCCGTGAAGGTGACCGCTGGCAAGCTGCGGCTGGAGGACAGGCAGCGCCTGGAGCAGGAGCAGCAGAGCGAGGAGAAGCGTCTGGCTATCATGATGATGAAGAAAAGGGAGAAGTATCTCTACAAGAAGATCATGTTTGGCAAGAAGCGCAAAGTCCGAGAGGTACGAGCGTAGGGCTGCTCTGCGCCCATCCTGGTGCTGGCTCTTCCCAAACTGGCTCACAGCTACGGATCGCTAAAGCTGAGTCTGTCCCCATCCCAGGAGAGAGACAGCAGCATCTGCTTCCCACACTGTGCCCGCTCTGGGCTGCTCCTTCCACTCCTCCCTGTACCCAGTGAGGACATTGAGCAGAGGTGGGCACGGGTGAGGCTCTACCAGCCTCTTCCCCAGCATCACTGGGCTGCGGCCTCTCAACCCTGATGGGGCAGAGCTCCTTGTGCTCCCTCGGGAGCTGCCGCCACTCTCCATGCCCCACGCCTGGCCTGGGTGCTGGCAGCAGATGGGTCCATCTCCCCCACGTGCCACCAGAGGGTTTGGTGGGACCGAGGGTAGAGATGCCTGACAGTGGGTCTTGGGGCGGGGGTTTCTCCGTAGGCAAACAAACTGGCTGCCAAGAGGAAAGCCCATGACACTGCCGTCAAAGAGGAGAAAAAGAAAAGCAAGAAGGCGCGCCGAGCGTGATGGGCCCTGTGGGTCCCCGCACCAGGACCCCCCGGTGGCCACGCACTGCAGACACCGTCACCTTTGGGTGAAGAACCCTCAGCTTTGCTCTTGGGACGGAAATGCTGAATTAAAACATTCTCCATCGTGAATACACTTCCCGCTGTGCCTTTCCCGGGGCTCTCTCTGCCACTGCCACTGCCCATCCCAGTCTGGGCTGTGGGATCGGTGTCATGAGGACCATCCTCTTCATGCTGGTGCCACATCTACTTCCTGACCCTCGGGGGTGGCAAGCGAGGAAGAGGAGGCCAAGGAGCACTCTAGGCTCTCACAGGTCCCTCCAGGATTGTTCCTTTTGAATTTGCACAGCCCTGGGCAGAGGAGCTGAGCCCTCGGGGCAGAGCAGGAGCTCCCCAGGGGCTTCCCAGCTTTGGGAGGGCATTGAGGTGTGTTTTGGAGGCTTGGCACAAGGAGCGGGGCTTTGCCCCAGCCTTGGTGGAGAGGAGTCCCTGGTGGAGGGGAGCCCATTCTCTGTCCAGCCTGAAGCCCCCCAGCATCCACATGGCAGCCTGGACTTCTCTTATATTTTTATTTTTAATTAAAGAAGGTGACGCTTCCCCGATGGTGTGTGGTGTCTGTTCGCTCCTGGCTGTGGTGGGGCGACGCGACTCCGTTCTGCTCCAGCGCTCCGTGCTCTGCCCAGTCTTGGCCATGGCAGAGGATGTACAGCTCGGTTCATGCGAGATGCATGAGGGGCTGGAGATGGCTCCTTGTCCTGCACCGGGTGCAGGTAGGGCTGTTGGGAGGTGGAGCAGAAGGGAGGGAGCGCAGCGCGGTCCCTGCTCTGGGTCCCAAGACCTGTGGGCACTGTGGCTGATACCTTGTTCCCAGGTTTGAGTGGAGTCTGCTCCATCCTGGCTGGGTGCTGAGAGCTGACTGCCAAATCCACTTTCAACCATGGGAAGCACAAAGTCCTGCCCCTGGGGAAGAGCAGCCCCGGGCACCAGGACACACTGAGCACCTCCAGGCTGGAAATCAGCTCAGCAGAAAAGGACCTGGAGGTCCTGGTAGCCACCATGAGCCACCAACGTGTGCCCTTGGGGCAAAGAGGGCTGATGGTGCCGCGTGAGGAGCGTTGGAGGGGATTGAGGGAGGTGATCCTGCCCCGCGGTGCTGGTGGGCAGCTCATGGGGGGCTGTGTCCAGCCACGGGCTCCCCCCTGCAAGAGAGACGTGGACATACTGGAGCGCGTCCACCAAAGGGCCACCAAGATCACGCAGGGAGTGGAGTACCTCTGCTGGGAGTGGAGAAGACAAAGTTCAGGGTTACCCTATAAAATATAAATAACGTGACGAGGCGGGTGTGAAGGTGGAGCTGGGCTCTTCCCTGTGCCTGGCACCAGGGCATGGGGTGATGGGCACCGGCTGGAGCCCAGGAGGTTCCTCTGAACTTCAAGAAACACTTTCTCATCTTGAAGGCAACCAAGTGCTGGCACAAAGCTGCCCAGAGAGGGTGAATTCTCCACCCACAGAGGTATCCAGACCAGAGAGGGTGGACCAGGCGACCTCCAGAGGTGCCCCCAACCCTGCCACGGCACCGTTGGGTGCAGGAGGAGGTTCTGGGGCTCCCTGTCCCTCCCCCACCTCCCTCCAGCGAGAGGGAAGGGGAGGAGGTTTTTTGGGTGAAAAAGAGGTCATTTGGGGGCTGTGGGCTGAGATGAAGCAAGGCACGGAGAAGCAAAGCTGCCATGCTTGGTGGCCACAGCATCAACAGCATTATCTTCCCCTCCCTTTCCCCTAAATCCTGTTTTTTTTCCCCCAAAACAGCCACCCCCCCCATTCCCTCAGCGGGGCCCGCACGGCCCTGAGCCTGTGCATGGCCGCCGGCCCGGAGCAGGTAACGCTCGGCTCGGGCAGGATCCGCAGGGTCGGCCCTTCTCCGGCTCCTTCGGGGTTGGGAAGGGGTGTCCCAGGGTGGGGGGATCCCCGGGGGGTGGCGGGGTTCGGGTGGTGTCATATTCGGGGCACATGGGGACGGCCCTGTCTGCGGCCATGGTGGGTGCTGCGGTGTCTCCCGGCGTTTTCATGGAGACACCTTCCCGCCGGCTGCGCCGTCCCACGGGCCCTTCATGGGGGCACCACGGCCGAAGCCATCGCCAAGGGGGGTTATCTCGGGGGGTTCTCACGGGGACACCCCGTCCCCAGCTGTGCCGGAGGCGGCACCATCCCATGGGATTGTTTCGGAGGACGCTGCGTTCCAGCCCTGCCCGGGTGAAGGCTGTGCCACCCCATGGCACTCCCGTGGGGACGCAGGTGTGGCGTGAAGGCACCGCGGGCGCTGCCAGCCTTGGGGGGGCAATAACCCCCGGCAGCAATGCAGACAGGGAGCTGTCGATGGCGGCTCTTCCTTCCTCCCTCCTTTCCTTCTTTTCCTTTCTTTTCTCTTTCCTTTTTTCTTTTTTTCCTTTTTTCCTTTTTTCCTTTTTTCCTTTGTTGCTTTATTCCTTTTCTCATTTTCTCCCTTTCTCCTTTTTTCTTTTTTCTTTTTTCTTTTTCCTTTTTTTCCTTTTTTCCTTTTTTCTTTTTTTTCCTTTTCTCCTTTTCTCCTGTTCTTTTTTCTTTTTTCTTTTTTCTTTTTTCTTTTTTTTTTCTTTTCTCTTTTTTCTTTTTCCTTTTTTCTTTTTTCTTTTTTCTTTTTTCTTTTTTCTTCTTTCTTCTTCCCTCCTTCCTTGACTTCAACTCTCAGAAAAGGAGGACATTCAACCCCTTGGGAGCTCCTGGGGCTGCGCCCGGAGCTGGACTTCCACCACGGGGCAGGAGAACCTCAATGTGACTTCCCAACCGCAGCGAAGCCGCCGGACGCCCGCTCCCGGCCACCCGCAGGCGCTGCTCCGGGGTGGCGGATAAGGAGAAGGTGGTGGGACCGGCAGGCAGAGGCAGCCGCAGGCAGCAGGCCCAGCGCCAGGCTGCCTGGCTGGTGACCACAAACTGGTCACACCAACCCAACGACCACCAGTTCTCCCTCTTTCAGCAGCGCCAATGACAGCTTTTCTGCACGATAAAGGCCCCCACCGCCGCGCTTGGCCAACGGATGTCTGTCAGGGCCAAGCCCTGGCCTGGATGGGGTGTCCCACAGTGGTTCTGCTGCCCACCCCTCCAACCAGCCAGTCGGGCTCCTCACCAAACCCCTCAGGACCCCCAGCTCCGGCGCATGCTTCCCTGGCAGTCACGGATTTCAGCACGAGTGCTTCATTTGCACCCCCAAATCTCAGGAAGGATTGCTCTACCTGCTCCCAGGAGGGGGGACATCGTGGTGGAGCCCTCCTGGGGGTGGTTTGCACCCCATGGGGTGCAGGAGACAGAGTATCGCAGCTCCCCGGCTTGTTTAAATCGCATCCGAGGCCGCGAGCATCCCTTCGTTGAGTTGCTGCATCCCGGCTGCTGCAGTCCTCTTCCAGCTGGAAACCCTTCGCAATGCTGTCCCCAGAAAAAGGGGGAAAACTTGGAATTAAGGAAAATGCCCTGTGCAGTGGGGGTGAGACGGCTCCTTGCCCCCACGCCGCTGTTTCCAGGGTGAATCCGGGTAAGGGGATGGGAAGGCGAGCGGCTGGAGCCAGAGCAGGCGGCAGAGCTGGAGGCATTATTTAATTCAGTGTCACGGTTGTTTTGCGCATGGCCATTACCCATGACAAATGGACCTCGGAGGGCAAGGGGAAGACATGGGCAATAAATCCCAGGCGTGACTCCAGCCGGGGCTGGGTGCAACTGGAAACACCTTGGAAAAGGACTTGGGAGGGGGTTGCACGCTTGCTGCATGCTCAGGCGTTACTCCGAGTAGGGATGAGTCTTCCATCCCTGTCCCGGCAGCAGCTGCTGTGTCCCCAGAGGCAGGTGGGTATGTTGATTTTTGGGGAGCGTGTGCTTGCGTTGGCTTGTGCTCGCTTGCACGCTTGCTTGCTCCTCTCCACTTCCCCGAGGTGCCTGTTCCTCTCCACTGCCCATGGTGGCACGGCCGCGACCTTTAATTTTGAGGAGCCGGATGGGGTCCCTCATCCAGGGCCAGGGACACCAGGAGGTGTCTGTCCCAGGAGAGCGGGGACATGCCAGCAGGGTCAGCACCTGCAGGGAGGTGGCAGCTCCTCATCCCTCTCCTTGTGATGACGGGGGACGTTCTGGCTTTACTCGTCCCCCAGCGCCAGCTGGGGCTTAACCCCGGGGTGAGGATCCATCCCGCCTGGCAGCTGTGGGTGACAGGACAATAGCTGCCCCCCTGCCCGGGGTCAGCAGGGTGACCCCAAGGCCCGTGGGGGTGAGCCCTGAACCCCAAACACCTCCGGTGTGGATGGAGACTGAGGTGGGCACTGGGCATGGCTGAGGGGTGCCCTGTAGTTACACCTCCAGCTGAGCCCCGGGGCACGGAGTGCAGGATCAGCCACCACTCGCTTGGCCGCCTCCAGCAGCAACAGGAAGCACCGGGGCCGGATCTGGATGTGCGCAATGGCCCCTCTTCTGCTCTGCCATGGGGCGATGCCCGAGCAGGGTGCCAGATGGTGCCAAGCCCTCCTCGGTGCAGCCCCAGCACCCACTCACCCCACCAGGCACAGCCCCGTCATGGCAGGATGGGACCCCATGGGTGGCAACACACCCCGTGTTGCTCACCAGCCTGGGCTGCGGCACCAGGGACGCTGTTGCATCTTCCGCAGGCAGGAGGAAATGGCCTGCCTCTTGTAGGCAGGATAGGTACCTTGAGTTGAGTAGTTAATTAGTAGTTCATTATCTCAACTCAGTCCAGCTGGATAAGAATGATTGGTGCCATAACCCCGGCCCCCCGCAGGTGGGTTGCCCGGGGACCCCCAAAGTCCCGGTGCAGCCAGTGGGACTGGGAAAAGGGGGAAAGGCTGGTGGCGGCAGCACAGCGGTTTATTGTGCCAAGGGTGGGGGAGCACAATTATTGCTGCCATTAAGGCCATAAAAGCCATCTCGATCTGGCGAGCAGCGGGGAGGGCACAGGAAGGATGGAGAGGAGCTGACGGCACTGCCGCAACTCCCCGGGAGCAGACAGCCGGCTCGGGGGTGCAAGGCCGAGTGCCCGCTGCAGCACTCCCCACCCCGAGGTGAGCTCCACCACGAGTCATCCCATGGCACAGGGACGGTGCCCCGTGGGGAGGAGAGGCACTGGGTGCTACCGCCGAAGGCCGCCCGCCGTCACCCTCTCCACCGGCAGCCTCCCAGCACCCCGGCTGCCACCCCGCGTTGGGCCAAGCCGGGCCGGGGGCTGGCAGTGGCACGGCGGTGGCAACGGCAGTGGCACGGTGGCGCAGGGGGCCGGGTGTGGGGCCGGCGGTGACAATGTCCCCGTTGAGGCCGTCGCTGCAGATGGAGACAAACGGGCCCCTTGTTTTCGGCGCTGGCAGGCAGCGGGGCTGAATGCCTCCTCTGTGGCGCCGGGAGTGGGTGGGGAGACAGGAGGCTCGGGGTGGCAGCGGGCACCCCAGGCCTGGGCTGGCCGTCCCGGGGGAGCCGGGCATTGCCCGGCCGCGGCCCCGCGTCCCTCTGGGCCCCACGTCCCTCGTTTCTCTCTCTGGTTTCCTCCTTCCCCAGACCGGTAATACTGGACCGTGACCTCAGTGATGCCATAAAGACCGCGGTTGGTGGGGAGGCTTGGGAAAAGCTGGTGTTTGCAGGGAGCTGCCTGGCACGAGCTTATTCCATGTCGGAGCAGCATCGGGACCCCCGCCCTGTGCCAGCCCAGGAGAGGAGAGCGACGGCTCGCCGAGAGCGGCTTAAGCAAAGGAAAAGGTGATGCCCGAGGGGCGACGTGGCACTTGGGGGGCAGCTCTATGGGACAGGGTGCCAAGGGACACATGGGGACAGGTGTTTGCCCCCACGGTGGGTGTGCAAGGGGGGACAGGGGGGTAGGAAGGAGCATGCCTGCGTGAAATGGGGCAGGCAGCAAAAAGACTGTGCCCGTGGGCTGGTAGGGGCAGGGGGGGCACGCGGCCAGTGGATGTGCCTCCGATACGGCCGCTGTAGGGGTTTCGCCATAAAGGAAATGGTTCCTGTAGGAAAAACCTAAAAGAGGGCTCGGGGGTGGCCCCAGGGATGTCCCCAGCGACCCGGAGAGCTGCTGGGCCGGAGGGACGGGGCTGCGGAGCCACGCGGCCCCAGCCACCGCCGGCAGTGACCCGCGGGCAAATTCCCAGTCCTCCAGCTGGGAATTTCGCCTGGGTGGCTGCAAGCTGGCACTGTGGCTGCCCCGCGCTGCTGGGAGCCCCAGGAAAAACACCTCGATCGCCGCATTGCTCCTGACGAGCTATTAATAATTAAGCTGCTCGTTTAAGGCAGAGTCAATAGAGCAACTGGGCTGGGAACTGTTTGCCAGAACCGTGCCAGGAGAACCAGCTTGGGTGGAGCAAGACATCCTCTCGGGCTCGGGGCCGGGTGCTGCGCAGCCCCGAGGGGATGGCAGGGTCCCCCACCGGGCCGGGGGCTGCGAGGTGGGTTAATGGCGCCAGCTCGCTCGCTTCGGCGAGGTGGGTGCCAGCGTCGGCAGCGCCACACCCTGCGGCGCGGTGGCAAGGACGGCCCGCGAGCCAGTGGGATGCAGCTTCGCTCCCGGCCAGCAGCACCCACACAGGCGGGTGGCCCCTCCGGCGCTGCCCGGCCCTCGCTGGCAGCTTTTCCAGCTGGTGCCAATGCCGGCACTGCGGATGGTGATCATGGCACCATCACAGCCACGGTGTAAGACTGAACCCTGGCTGCTCCCGGCCGTGCGAAACCCTCTTGGCTTTGCACCTGCGCTGCAATTCCGGGGTAGGGTCAGCGCCACCCGCTCCCCCGCGGTTACACCGTACGCCCCTGTACCCCCGCCATTCCTGCCGCGCTTGCCAGCGGCTCAGAAAACCAGCCAGGAAGACTGGATGCGGCCAGCCCTGCGTGACCCACTGCTCCCCACTGCAGGACTGCGGGGGGGAAGCACTTGGGCACGCTTGTGGGTGTCACTGGGTGCCCCCACCCCATCGTTGTGGGTGCCACCGGGTGCCCCCACCCCATCAGCATCCCCCAGCCGCTGCGCCGGGTGCCAGGGCAAGCGGTGCCCAGCACCTGGCCTCAGCCCCGAGCTCCGGTTGCATTTTCTATTCATTATTCATCGAAGTGGAAATCTCAGCAGCACAAGGCGACTCGGGGGGGGGCCGGAGAGAAGGGGGAGGCCAGCAGGAGCACCCTTCATGCTGGCCAGGTAACCTTTGTGCTCAGGGTTTAGCTCAGAAATCCCCGGGGGGTCTTTGCTACGTGGGGGTAGGGGGGGTAAAACGCGCTGGGGTGTAAAGCATGGCTCCCCCAGCCGGGATTTCATCTCGCTGAGTTATCTGCTGGGGGCACGAGGCTCTAAGGGGGCAACACTGCGGTGGACACGGGGGGCTGGTGGGTTATTTGCAGGGGGTGTCGTTCAACGGGCAGCCGGGAGCGCGCCCAGCCTTGGCCGAAGGATGTGTGGGAGCCAGAGTGGTGCCGGGGTAACCGGAGCGAGCGGGAGCTCACAGAGGCGATGCTGCTCCCGCAGCTGCTAAAGGGGGGTACGGGGCTGGGGGGCCACCCGGGGCTTTGCCCTCCAGCTAGGGGGGTGCTCCCAGCCTCTGGGCTCTGCTCGCAGCCCCCAGCAGCAGGTGCCGCGGTCACGGGTGCCGCGTCCCCTCGTCCCGCTGCAGAGGACAGCCCTGCTGCAATGCGGTGGTTGGCGTGCCGGAGCTGCCGGTGCCCCCCGCGTCCCTGGCCTGCGGCGAGCGGCGGCGTGTGGCTGGGCAGGTGCTGCTGGGGGACGGGGGCTGCGGGGGGAGAGCGGAGCTGGGGAGGGGGCAGACTGGGAGGTGGTGGGACTGGGTACGGGGATGGAGTGCCTGCTGCAGTGTGTGTGTGTGTGTGTGCACATGCATGCATGCGTGTTTGCATGTGTGTGTGTATGCGCGTGTGCATGCATGAGTGTGCATGTACATGTGTACATGTGTGTGCATGTGTATGCACGTGTGCATGCATGAGTGTGCATGTGTGTGCGTTTGTCTGCATGCATGTGTGTGTGTGCATGTGTGTATGCACATGTGCATGCATGAGCGTGCATAGACATGCGTGTATGTCTGTGTTCTTGTGCATACATGGGCATGCATGAGGGTGTGCAAGGGTGTGCAGGTGTGTCTGTGTCCCTGTGTGTGCGTAGATGTGTGTGTGTGCATGCACGAGGGTGTCTGTATCCTTCAGGGGGTGGTTCATGGGTACGTGTGTGTCCTGCCATGCATGCATGTGGATGCATGGACACGCACAGATGTGTGCATGTACACACACGAACATGCACAGACGTCTGCTGTGTCCCAGTGCATGTGTGCACGCACGGGTGTGCACGGATACCTGTCCCAGTGTGCACGTGCACGTGTTTGCACGCATGGATGTGTGTGTGTGCATGTGCCTGGCTGTGTGCGTGCACACGTGCGTGCGTGCATGTGTGCAGCCTACACGTGTGTGTGTGTGTGTGTGTGTGTGTGCGCAACTGTGCATGGAGCAGGGTCCCATCCTGCCCTTCGTCCAGCAGGTCTGTGTCCCCCTGAGCCACCCAAAGGTGCGGGTGCCATGGCCAGAGGGCAGCCGTGAGCTCCCTTGCAGCCAGTGCTGCCAGGAGACGCGGGCAAGGCCGTGCTGGGTGGATGTGACGGCATCCCATACATCCCGAGCTCCTGATCCGGCCTGGAGATTTTCTTTGGAAAAGGCATCCCAGCCACCCTTGGAAAGCTCCTGCCCGTGTCGGTGATTTTTGGGTGCTGGGGGAGGCAGAGGATGCCCGCTCTGCAGTCAGGCTGCCCCGTGGCATGGCCCCTTTCTCCCCGCCGCCATTTCCGGCCCCGCGGCCTCTCCAGCTGCTCCTGCCGCGGGCCAGGGAGTTGCTCTGAGTTTTCTCAAGGCGGGCAAAGGTTACGTGGGGTGGGCAGAGCCGCTGCTCTTTGACCACAAGCCTGTTGTGCCTTCGCCCGGGGGCACGCCTGGTACTGGCTCGCCTTCTCTGCCGGCAGTGCCGGTGACAAAAAGCCCGGTGAGATGCTTCCTGGAGCTTCCCATGTCCATGAGACGCCCTCGTGGCTCATTTGCTTCTCGCTCGAGTCCCACAGTTCCCCCCCGGTCCCCACTTCCCCAGCCCCGGCGCTAACGGCTCGTCTCTCCGCCGGCTGCAGGTGACCAGGATGCTGCACCATGGGAAGCACTGGAGGTCCATGTGCAAGGGGCTCGTCCTGGGGACCCTCCTGACCAGCTTCATGCTGCTGCTCTACTCCTACGCCATCCCTCCACTGCAAGTCAGCATGACAGAGTGAGTGTGGGGTCCCCACGTGTGCCCCCCGCACCTCACTGACCCCATTTCACACTGGGCACCCCCAACTGGAGACGGTCCTGGGGCTTTCAAGGTTCTGGTGGCTTCACACCAAGATGTCCCCTTCTTACAGCCTCCTGTTGGAGACTGCGCCCTGTCCCATGGGGGGGGGGAAGCGAACCCTGACTCCCAGGGGAGCTGGGGACGCTCACTCCGGGAGGACCTGCTGCAAAATGGCAGGTCCTGGGTGATGGAGGGGACAAGGAGGTGCAGGAGACCCCCTACCCACCGCAGCTTCACGTCCCCTGGGAGAAGGTAAAACATCAGAGGAGACGTTCCCCGGCAGCCAGGAGCAGTGGGCAGAGCCGCTTCGTCCATTTGTCAAGTGATGAAGAGTTTATCGGGGACACTCTTCATCAAGGGCTCGTCCTTCGGGAGCACCCGGGGCGCTGCCACGCACAAATTCTCACCTGCAGCGACGGGTGCGGGCTCAGCTCCCGGCCGTCCCTCCCAGCCTTCCATTTTTATCTCGGAGCTTATAGAGATCCGCCCGCAGGCGTTTCATCAGCTACGTGCCGAGCTGCACTGGCCGATGGGATCGTTATCAAGGATCAGCTTTGCAACTTCATTAGCAGTGTCCAAAGTCACTCGACACTGCGGTCTCTGTTCCCTGCTCCGGGCATCTCGGATAGCACACAAGTTGTCCTCGGTGCTCCCCAAGGGCTCGAGAGCTCATCTGTGGGGCCATGTGCCAGAATTATTTCCCTCTTTACTGGCGTGCTGGATCCTCCACAACTCCTATGAGGGGTTGAGAGCTTCCGGACCTCACAAGAACGTTATCAGCTCTTGGCCATGGATTTACGGCCATGGAGAGCTCATCTTCATGCGCATCTCACCATCACCTGCACCAGGGCTTGTGGGGAGGGATAGGGACCCTCTGCTCAGGCTGCACTGATGCTAGTGGGGACTGATCACGAGAAGACTCCCATGGTGGTGTGTCCTCGGTGGCTGGGGTTGTCCAGGGGGTGAATGAACTTGGTTTGGTGGCCCAGAGGTGCATCTGATGGTGAGGGGCTCGTGGGGTGGTGGGCCCTGCTTGCCAAGGAAGTCCTGCCAGGTGGGTGCCCCTGTCCTGCTGGGCACATGGCTGGGGGTGAAGGGGGCTCTGCCCAAAGCCGGGCTTGTCTCTGCCGATGAGCTTGGGTGTCACTGGGGGCAAGCACCCATTCCCAGGTCCAGCACCCGTTCCCAGGGTGAGCACTCATTCCCGGGTCCAGCACCCATTCCCAGATCCAACACCCATCCCATTCCCAGATCCAACACCCATCCCCAGGTCCAACTCCTCCAGGAAGGATAATGGCCAAGCCTCCATGGTGGCTGGGCCACATTGGCCGAGCTGCCCTCACCATGGTGTCCTGTCTCTTCTGCCCACCAGGATCCCTGTCCCCTCCTCCTGCTCCTCCTACTCGCCTCTCGGCAAGGTGTCAGCGGTGGCCAACAGCACGGGCAGCCCCTCAGGACAGAGCTGCCTGCCCAAGCTGAACGTCATGTTCATGAAGACACACAAGACAGCCAGCAGCACCATCCTCAACATCCTCTTCCGCTTCGGGGAGAAGCATCGCTTGAAATTCGCCTTCCCCAATGGCCGCAACGACTTCTACTACCCCTCCTACTTCGAGCGCAGCCAGGTGCAGCACTACCGGCCCGGCGTGTGCTTCAACATCATCTGCAACCACATGCGCTTCCACTATGAGGAGGTGCGCAAGCTCCTGCCGGCGGACACCACCTTTGTGACGGTGCTGCGGGACCCTGCCTACCTCTTTGAGTCCTCCTTCCACTACTTCGAGCGCATCATCCCCCTCACCTGGAAGCTGCCAGGGGAGGACAAGCTGGCGGAGTTCCTCCGGGACCCCTGGCACTACTACGACCCCAACGGGTTCAACGCTCACTACCTCCAAAACCTCCTCTTCTTTGACTTGGGCTACGACAACAACATGAACGCCAACAGCCCGCTGGTGGAGGAGCACATCCAGGAGATAGATCGCCGTTTCCACCTCGTCATGTTGCTTGAGTACTTCGACGAGTCCCTGGTGCTGCTGAAGGATCTGCTGTGCTGGCAGCTGGAGGATGTCCTCTACTTCAAGCTCAACGCCCGGAAGGACTCCAACGTCTCCCGGCTGACCCCTGAGCTCTACGAGAAGGCCACCTCCTGGAATCTCATCGACGCCAAGCTCTACCGCTATTTTAATGCCACCTTCTGGCGTAAGGTAGAAGCCTACGGGAGGGAGAGGATGGCCAGGGACGTGGCGGAGCTGCAGCGGGAGAACGAGAAAATGAAGAGCATCTGCATCGATGGGGGACACCCTGTGGACGCCAGTGCCATCCAAGAGTCCTCCATGCAACCCTGGCAGCCGCTGGGGGAGAAGTCCATCCTGGGCTACAACTTGAAGAAGAAGATCAACAAGAAGCACCAGAAGCTGTGCCGCAAGATGCTGACGCCCGAAATCCAGTACCTGACCGACCTGGGCGTCAACCTCTGGATCACCAAGCTGTGGAGCCGCGTGCGGGACTTCCTGAAGTGGTAGGGGGTGGCGGGTGCCCCGCTGTCCCCGGGGAAGAACCAGGTGCTTTCCTTTTTCTTATTCATGGCATCTTTTGGTTGGACGTGAGCAGAACCAGCTGGAGGCTCCAGCACTCAGGAACGCTCGGGGAGGGACCTTTCATCACCTGCTTGCTGAGCCCCTGCTCGGGCAGGAGCCTGTGGAGGAGCTGCCATCACCCACTGCCTCCGAGGGGTCAAGAATTGGGGGCTTGAGGGTGGCTTTTTCCAGCAGGATCCACTTCTTCCTTCCCCACGGAAAGGCCGGAGGAGGTATTCGTGAAGGACACAGCCTCGTCACGGCGGGAGCAGGACATCCATCACCACGTCGCCGGAGGCACGCCATGGGTCGGGCAGTGGTGGCAGGGGCTTCTCCTTGCCTGGGGTGGGCAGAGCTGCTGGCAGGGAACCCAGACCCCAAGGGGCTCCTCAAATCACTCCATTTCCCTCAAACCTTGGGTTTGGGGCTACTTCTTGGAGCCTGCTGCCCTGCTCCAGTAGGTCCCAGCCCACGGGTGTGAGGAGCACAGCACGTTCTCAGCCTTCCATCAGTCCATGGCATGCCATGACCCGGAGCCAGCCGGAAGATGCGACAGAAACCACACTTGGGTTTGGAGAATGGAAAACCCACCCCAAAAGCCCCAGCATTTATCCAGGGGAAGGACGTCGGTGCAGCACGTCCCCTCCCAGCCCCACATTGTCGCTGTTAGAGGGCCCTGTGGCCACGATCCCTACAGGGGACACCCCGGGAGGTCCACGGGGTCTGGTGAGAACCGGCGTGGGGAGCAGGTGTGAAGCAGGGTCCGGCGGCTGCCGTCCCAGTGATGCCACCCCCGAGGATGAGATCCATCCCACCCCCGTGGGGGGAACAGCCCTGGGGTGTCCCGGCTGGGCTGGATGACACCGGCAACGCAGTGTCCTGCCGAGAGTGGCCCTGGCCAGGCACAGAGGTGGCACCTGCAGCTGAGCCTCCCCCGCGGCGAAGGGACCCCCGCCGGCCCCCAGCCCATGTTCTGCTCCCTTCGTGTTTCTGTATCCCAGAAATAAAAAAAAAGCAATTCTACTTTTGTAAAATAATTGTGGATTTGGCAGTTTTTGATGTAAGGATGGTCCAGCTCGGTCTCCATCCATCTCCTCTGGGAGGTAGAGGGGATGGGGACCTCCCTACGCTGACCTCACCTCGCAGGGGGCCCGATCCTGCTCTGCCCAGAGGCGATGTCCCAGTATTCCCTCAGGGTCCCAGCTCTGCTCTCCCCATCAGTCCTGGCGTGGGACTCACATGGTGCGTAGATGCCACCAGGAAGATGTGCTGGTTTTGCAGGGACACTGGCCCCGTGAGACAGCCGTCACAGGTGACACGACTCACTCGTGCCACCGGGTGCCAGCCCCACTGCTGGCAGGTGCAGCCCGTTTCCAAGGGGTACTTGCACTGGGGCTCCTCCAAAGCTCCAGCACCAGCAGTACCGGGGTGGGCACAAGCCCTGATGGCCAGTCTGGAGCTACCACTGGGGCCACAAACTCAACCGTGCAGGATGCTGCCCATGGGCGCTGGGGATATGGGGCACCTCCCTGAGGTCCACAGGTTTCTCCCATGACATGCTAAGGTCTCACCCTGGCCACCGGTTCCTTCTGCAGATGTGCGGATGGAAAAGCCCCGTCTGAGGCAGGAGGCCGGCTGCACAGCCCGTCCAGGATGATGTCCCCATGGGGACATGCTCCATGTCCCTCTGTGCCAGGGCCACCGGGTCAACTCACCCAGAGAGGGCTGCGATGGGGTTTTGGGACCATCTGAGACGGGCAGGAGCCACGGACACACACACTTCACCAGGTGTCCGTCCTGGCCGTGACCACGCTGTCGTCCCCAGAAGGGCTGCCTGTCCTGGAGAGCGGCTGGCAGCGAGCCGCGGGGTGGGGAGCAGCAGCTCTGCACTTGCCTGGAGCCAAGGGGTGGAAGGAAAGTCCTCCAGCTGAAGTCCTCCAGTCCCAGCACCCAGCAGCCTCCTCCTGTGGGCTTTGGTTCTCTATAAACGGGACCAAGCTGGGACCATGGGTCCAGGATCGTGTGGTGGGACTGTGGCTGGGGCCGCAGGCAGGACTGTAACAGGACAAGGATGGTGCACTGGGGACCAGGACGGTGTGGTGGGACCAGGACCGTATGCGGGACCATGACTGAGTGGTGGGATCAGAACTGTGTCGTAGGACTAGGACCACATGTAGGACTGAGACAGGGACTGTGATGGGACCAGAATCATAAGGTGGAACCATATCAGGAAGTGGGACCAGGAGTATCCATGAGACCAAGACTGATTGGTGAGACCAGACCACGTGGGAGCAGCGCAAAGTGGTGGGACTGCAGGCAGGACCAGAACTAGATGGTGGGAGCAGCACCATATGTGGAACTAGGACAAAGTGGTGGTTTTTGGACCATGCAGCGGGACGTGGATCTTGTTCAGGACCAGGACTGTGTGCAGGACCAGACTGAGCGGTGGAACTGGGACAGTGTGATGGGACAGGGTCTGAGCAATGGGTGCAGGTCCTGGTGATGGTACCGGGATGGTGCACAGGACCAGCCCCACACGTGAGACTGCTGATGGGCTGCAGAGAAAATCAAGTAAATCCCCCAAACCAGCAGCACCAGCTGGAGCCCGTTGACACCCAGCCCTGGTCCTCAAAGGCCCCCAGGTGCTGGAGCTGCTGCTTGCTGAGGATGGGGCTAGGCTTGTGGGTGCTGCTGTGTGAGGCTCTGCTGGGAGTGGCAGGTGAGTGGAACTGGGACCCCCTAGCTGCTCTCTGCTGGTTGTACTGGGGGAGGTGGGTGGTGACACCCATGTCTGGGTGCAGGAGGGTGGTGAGTGCCCCTTGATTTTGCCTGGTGCTGGTTCCTGGTGCTCTCCTGGACCTACTGGTGCAGTTCTTCTTGGTGGAGAGGAGCCTTCCTAAAATGGCCTTGTGCTCTGGGGATGTGAGGTTGGAGGATGGGGACCTGCCAGGAGCTCCCTGTGTCCCCAGGTCTCAGCAGATCTCTAAGGACCTGGTTTGGGAGGGTGGACTAGAGCCACTGGTGGGGTATATGGCTGCCGGCAAGAGTCTCCTGTCTCATGAGCAGCCCCTGGTCCCTCTCCAACCCTGGGTGGGCTCCCAGTGCTGGGGTGGCTGGGGATGCTTAACCTTGCACTTCTGGAGGGTTGTGGAGAACCTTGTGGCGCACCACCTCCTCCAGCACCAACCACCACAGCAAACACAGTGGTCCCATGCCAGGGTGTGGCCACCAAGACCAAGGGAGACCCTGGCTGGGGCAGCACCCCAATGTGCCTGAACCCAGCTGAGCTCCTGGGTGCTCTCCCCTCCTTGTGTGGCACCACCTGCCCTCCATGAGTCATGGGGACATCTGAGGACCTGGATGTCCCTGCTGTGCCTGGGACATGCTACTGCAGCTGCTGCATGCTTAGCCCCACTGGTTAAACCCTCTCCTTGCTGCAGGGACCACCATGGCTCCAGTGACTTCAGCATCCTTCAGTCGCACAGTGGTGACTTCAGTGGTGTCCTCAGGCATGGGGGCAAGGGCTGCAGCCCCAGTGCTTGCCACTGCCACCGTGCCTGGTGGGGCTCGTGCTCACCTCCACTCCGAGGAGCCCAGCATGAACTTCACCTTGAAGGTCCTGGATGGTGAGTGCTCTGGGTCTTGTGCTGGGTGCCAACTTTGGGGGATGACACCACAGGATGGGTCCAGCCAAGACCCTGGGGCTTGACCATCAGCACCCAGAGCTTTCTCCTGAGTGGCCTCAGCATTAGGACCCACCAGGAGAAGGTGGTTGTCCCTGCAGGACCATCCCTCCCAGTCTTGCAGAGGGTGTAGGGCTTTGAACAGTGGTGCTTCAAGATGTTCCCCATCCTGTGCTTGACTTCATGGTTGGCTTTTTGGGGATCAGCTCCCCCTTGACATTCTGATGGGTGTCGTGGTCCCTCTCAGCTCCATGGAGGGGACCAGGAAGGTGCTGCAGCTCTGGAGAGCAGGTGGGGAAGCCAGAGTGGGGTGGCAGAGCCAGAACAACTCTTATATTCCAGAGACAGTGGATGGGCTCTGAAATTGAGGAGCTGCAGGCAGGTACTTGCCTCGGAAGGGTGGAGGCAAAGACACCTATGAGTGGTATTCCGGGATGTGTCTGATGTCTCTGTCTGTGGTGGGACAGGCTTGAGGATGTCACGCTGAACCAGCCGTCCTTTCTTCTTCAGGAGACTCCAGTGCCACAAAGAAGCTGCTGGTGCTCAGCCCCGGCTCTGCCATCCGCCTGGAGGCCAGGGTTGACTTCAGACCTGGCATCTCCCTGGAGATCTATGTGGACCAGTGCTATGGGACCAGCTCAGAGCAGCTGGGACACCCCAGGAGGCTCTTCATGGTGGCGAACAGCCATGGGTCAGTGCCTGTGGGCTGGGAGATGGGGACCGCTGCTCCAGGCACCCTGAGGTCCTGCAAGACCTGCTGATGGGAGGGATGTCCAGGGCCTGGAGACAGCCTGGGAATGTCCCCATGTTGCACTCCTGCCTCAGGTGCCTGCAAGGGGAGAAGCTGGGGAGCGTGGCCGTCCAGCACCAGAGAGGGGTGTCTGTCCTCCAGCTCACCATCCCGGCCCCCGTGCTGGAGGATGAGCCTGAGGAAGAGGAGGTAAGGTTGGGACGATGTCTTTGGTGGTGGGAGGGAGGACCTACTGGGGACGGCCTGGGGCTCCCAAAGCACCATCCCTCCTGGGGCGTCCTGCTCCCCACTGGGGTGCTCCAACCCCATGGGGGTGGGTGGGAGGAGAGCGGGGTCCCCGAGGAAGGACACGGTGGTGGCATGCCCTGCCCGGGGCTGGTGTCTCCGCAGGTCTATGTGCACTGCCTGCTGACGGCGCGGGGGCACGGCACCAGGTCCTGCTTCTACAGCCAAGCCACAGCCAGGTAAGCTCAGCCCTGGCACGGGCTCCTGCTGGTGCCGCAGGACCTGAGCACCCACGGGTGCTTTGGCAGTGAAAGCCAGTGGGTGAGGGGACCCATCTAGGGGACAATGTCACCCCACCATGGTCTGGATGCCACCTCTTCTCCTGTGGTAGCCAGGTGGCACCACCACGGGTCCCAGCTCTGCTCCCTCCAGGAGCAGACGAACTGGGGAGGTGCTCGGTGTCCCTGAGGAACATCTCTGGGGTGGCTGAGATCTGAGGGGCTGGGGGACCTCCTGCCATGGCACCATGCGTGGGTCTTGAGGCGGAGGCTGGGGACCCCAGACCCGCCCAGCTCTGTCCTCTCCTCCCAGCTGGCACAACGCAGAGAACCCTTCCCAGAGTGCCCTGTGCAACTGCTGTGACACCGGCTGTCCCCCTGCTGACACCCACCCCGGAGAGCTGCCAGGTACTGGGCTGTGGTGGTCCTGTGTGGCATTGGGGTCTTGCAGGATCTCCTGGGGCCAGGATGGGCTGTATGGGCCATGTGGTCCCGCAGGGCTCCCAAGATGGGGGACGCTCCACCGGGAGACGGTTGGACCACTGCTGGTGCAGAAGGAGAAGGTGCCATGGTATGAAGGTGAGTGGGCACCCCCAACCCTCTCCCCATGCTTCTAAACCCACCGTCCCAGATGGTGAAGCAACCTCTAAACCCCCAATTTTGGCTTTTTTTTGGCTGTCCCCAGCGCCGTGCCGCACCGTGAAGAGCTTCCTGCTGGCTGGGCTGGCCCTGGTGGGCAGTGCCCTGGTGGTAGCCGCCCTGGTGGGGGGTCTGCTGGGGCTGGCTTTGGCCACCTGGCGCCTTGGTGGGCGCCGGCGGGGACGGAGGCGGCCGAGGCAGCAGTGTCCCTTCCATGCTGAGCTGCAGAGCGTGGTGGGGGCCTTGGTCCCCAGGGAACCGGAGAAAGAGGGTGAGGTGGGTCTGGACTACCGCAGCCTGGCACGGGGCTTGGCGTGAGCTGGTGACCCCCTTCCTCCCCAATAAAAGGTAGCCTGCTTTTTCTCTAAAGCCTTCACCTGGTTGGTACCATGTGGATGCCACCACCGGTTGGGGATGCCAACCTGTGTACCAGGAGATGTGGCTTCCAGGTGTGGTGGCACATCCCCAACCTGTGGTGCTGGAGGTGGTGGCTCCTGGCTGGGGGGATTTAGGTCCCTGGAGGCACCACTGAAGATCTCGGACATGGTGGCAGCACCTTGGGGACAGTCCCAGGGGTGTACCATGAGGGCAGTTAGTGGTTGTGGAGGGCTGGAGGGGTTGCAGCTGGGACCTGGGGGGGTGATCAGGGCCACTCAAGGCATGAAGGGACCCCCATCCCAGGGTGGAGATGCCCATAGGGTGCAGAGCCTGTGGGTTGGGACCCAACTGGACCCACGTGTCCCCTCAGGAGGGGATGCAGCAGTGGGTCCCCACCAGCTCCAGCACTCCTGAGGTTCCTGAGCACCACCTGGTACAGGGTCAGGCTTGAAATCGTTTATTAGGACCAGCCATGGGGCAGGGTGGCCACTCTGGGGCCGTTACCGGAGCGAGGGTTCACAGTCGACGGGTCTCAGCACCCCAAAAACCAGCAGCATGCCTCAGTTTCCCCAGACCACGGGGGCTCAGTGTGGGGCAGGAGGTTCTCCGGGCACCCTGTAGAGCTTGCGGAGGCTGGAGTCCATCAGGAAATCTACAGTCCTGCGGCGGGAGCAGAAAGGGGGGTGAGCAGGGTCCTGGCGGGGGGTCCTTGGGGTATGGTCAACACCAGCTGGAGCAGTCCCCAATCCCTTGGGACCCCATCCCCACCATCACCGAGGCCCATCCCCACCAAAACTAGGCTCAGCGCAGCCTCACCTCACTAATCCCCGGCTCCCGCTGATCTCTGTCCCTGTGGGACCCCAGCAAAGCCCCTTTGGGGTGGGCTCCCACCTCCGAGCCCATACGGGGACCAGTCCCACAGCATGCAGGCAGGGGGTGGCTGGCACCCGATTGTCCCCGCAGGGTGTCCCCATGCCCGCCCTTACCTGTCGATGGGGGTGATGATGAGGGGGATGGCAGCCAGCCCCAGGGCGGTGGTGGTCCAGCGGCGGAGGGGCAAGGGCCAGCGGGTGAGGGTGCCCAGCAGAGCCAGCGAGGTGGCACACAGGCGGTTGATGGTGACACCAGGGATGGCCACCGAGGCCAGGCTCTGCCAGATGAAGGTGTCCACCACGGCCACCGCCACCTGTGTGGGGTCTTGCGCATGTGCCTGGCAGGGGGGTGGGACAGGGAGGTTGGTGAGGGTCTAGGGGGGTGGCTGGGGTTGGGGTGGGGGGTGGCACTCACAGTGGCAGCTCTCCGGCCCTTGTCAATGGCATCGGCGGTCACGTAGGCGGTGGCCACACCGTAGCTGGCCCACACCACTGGCACTGGCACCAGTGGACGGAAGGACTCGCCCACCTCATTGGCATAACCTGGGGGGGGGGGGGGGGTGGGTAAGCAGGGCTGGGCACCGGCTGTGGCCCTGTGCACCCTCCTCCAGGGTGGCCCCGTGCCACCGGGGCTGGGGAGGGTGGGCGGCAGGGACTGATCCTGCACCGGGGGGATCAAAGCAGCCAGGTCACCTTGGACCCTTAATGCCAGTGGGTGGTCAGTGCCTGATGCTGGCACCGGTGTCAGTGTCTGGTACTCAGTGACAGTGACCAGTCCTGGTACCCAGTGTCAGCACATGGTGCCAGTGGGTGGTCGGTGCCTGATGCTGGCACCGGTGTCAGTGTCCGGTATTCAGTGACAGTGACCAGTCCCGGTACCCAGTGTCAGCACATGGTGCCAGTGCATGGTACTGGTGCCAGTACCCCAGTGTTGGTGCCAGGTATTAGTGCCGGTGTCCGGTACCAGTACCCAGTGTTGGTGCCTGGTGTGCAGTGCTGGTGTCCAGTATCGGTACCTGGTGCCGGTGTGCGGTACTGGTACCCAGTGTTGGTGCTGGTGGCCGGTGTCGGTGCCAGGTATCAGTGCTGGTGTGTGGTACCAGTGCCCGGTGTGCGGTGCTGGTGTCCCGTGCCGGTGTCACGTATCAGTGCTAGTGTACGGTACCGCTACCCAGTGTCAGTGCCCGGTGTGTGGTGCTGGTGGCCGGTACCGGTGGCCCGTGCCGGTACCAGGTATCAGTGCCGGTGCGCGGTACCGGTACTCAGTGTCGGTGCCCGGTGTGCGGTGCTGGTGTCCGGTACCGGTACCCGCTGTCGGTGCCCGGCGCGCAGTGCCGGTACCCCCCGCGGTGCCCGGTGCCGGTAGCGGTGCCGGTGCTCACCCAAGTAGCGGACCCACGTGTCCCGGTAGAGGTCGGGCTCCGCCGCCCCCATGGCGCGCGCTCCCACCGCCGTCGCACGAGCCCGCCCCGCCCCCGAGCGCGCGCCATCAAGCCCCGCCCCGCCGCAGGGCGCGACTCGCCGGGCGCCGCTTCCGCCCGCCCGTGAGATGGCGGCGGCGGGGGCGGGGCCTGGCGGCGCACGTGACCCCGGCGGTCACGTGGGCGGGCGGCGACGGCCGCCCCCGGGGCGGAGCGACAAAAAGCAGCGGAGCCAGCTCGGTCCGTCCCTTTACTGCCCCCGCCCCGCGCAGCGGCGGGCGGGGCGCGGGACCCACATAAGGCACAGAGGGGGGCGGCACACACACCTCCGGCCCCGCACAGCCCCCTCGCCTCGGTCCGTTCAGCTCGGGGGGCTCAGCCCCCGCTTCCTCCATCCTCCCGCCGCCGCTCCGGCCGTCCCCGGGGCGCCGGGCAGCCGCCCGGCCGGCTGGGGGTGCGGGGGGGCCCTGGCTAGGGGCTGTGGTCCAGGTGCTGGATCTGCTGGGCGGCGGCGGCGTCGGGCAGCAGCACCTCCACGCTGTAGCTCACCTTCTTGGCGTGCAGGTAGCTGTAGGTGTTGTCGAAGCGCAGGACGTCTGCGGGAAGGAGGGGGTGTTGGGGGGTGTCGGGGCGCGGGGGGGCAGCCAGGGGTGTCCCCCCCCGGGGCGAGGGGATGCACTTACAGATGCCGGGTGCGGAGCAGGTGAGGGAGCCGTCCTCGGGCACCATGTGGGAGTTGTAGCGTTGGTTGGGGTAGACCTCAGTCATGTCGCCCGCCCGCTGCCGCTCGCCGATCTTGGTCTTCAGGTACACCCCGAAACCCACGTCGGCTCCCTCCGACCTGAACTGCCACCTGTGGGCCGGGAAGAGCCGGTGGGGTGCCGTGGCGGGGCTGGGGCACCCACTGCTGTGTGTGCCCCCCCCTTCCCCGTGGCATGGAGCCCCCTCCTCACCTGAGGACGCAGCCAGGGAAGAGGATCTCGTACTCGACCTGGTGGGACGAGCCGCGGTTGACCACCACCGTGTGCTCGTACTGCTGTGCCAGCTGGTCCCGCACGTAGTAGTGCTGGGGCACATCCCCCCCGTAGTTGATCTGGAAGGGGATGGAGATGGACGTGGGTATGGGGGGGGGACCACCCGTGCACTCCTGAGGAACCCAGGGACGGGGGCCTTCTCCTACCTTGCTTGGGCACTTGGGGTCCCCGTCGGGGTCCGTCAGGGTGCCCCCGTACTCCACTGGGATCTGCTCGGGGTCAATGTACTTCTGCAGGACCTCCTTCCAGTTGGCTGGTGGGGCGGAGGACAGTGGGGTTTGGGGGGGCTGTGACGCCTGCAGGGAGCCCCAGCCCAACCAGGGACTCCCCCTCAGGGTTGGGGTTTCACCCTGGGGTGGGACGAAAGCAGAGGGGGACATGGCACCCTGGTTTTGGCTTCCACCACACCCCTCCCAGCCGGGGACACCCCGAGGAGCAGGTCAGGACTCACATCCTAGGACCACGACCTTCTTGCGGGTGTCCTCGCTCAGGAAGTGCTTGATGAGGTTGTAGGCCACGGGGAAGATCTTGGGGGCTGGGGGGCAGATGGGGGGTGTCAGGGTGGAGGGTCAGCACCCAGCTGGGAGGAATGGGACCCCGGGGCCGAACTCACCCTTCACGATAAACAGGCGCTTGAGGGACTCGGGGTAATTCTCCTCAAACATGGACAAGAGCTGCAGGACAGGGAGAGCTTCAGGTCATCTTCCCATCCCACGTACCCACTAGGGCACGGGAGGAGCACGGCGGGGCACGGGCTGGCCCCCACACCCCAAAACGTTGAGGGGGGGTGTGAGGCTCTGGCAGGAACCTGCTCTTGCATCATCCCTCGAGGCCATGAGTCAGCCCGGATCCCTGCGTCATGCTGCAGCCCCAGGGGTGGCCGCCGTCCCTGGCTGGGGAAGGGGGGAGTCGGGCAGGAAGCCCCTCACCTCCCCGTACGTGTCCACAGCTGGCTTCCAGAGGTGCTTCAAGCCCAGGCCCTCGCAGTCGTAAACCATCAGCACCATCTCGATCTTCTTGCCCAGCTGGGATGGGAGGACAGGGGCTGGCTCAGGTGGCTCCCGGCCCCTGCAGGGACCCACGGGAGGAGGTCTCCCAGCCAGCCCCAGGGATGGGGTGGTCCCCAACAGCCTGGTGCCCCCCAGCAGGAGCCGTCTCCCAAGTGCTGGTGTAGGCAGAAGGGGCATTGCAGGCTGGTGTGGGTGCTGGGACAGGGACACGGGCACGGGCTGCGGTGGGGGTGGACTGGACGTGGACTTACAGGGCTAGTGAGGGCATTGGGTGGTGGGGACAGTAGGGACACAGGCTGGTAGGGATGGACCTGACATGGACTTACGGGGCTGGAAGGGACATGGGCTGGGGTGGGGAGGACAGGGCATGGACCTGTAGGGCTGGGGAGAACAATGGGTGGTGGGAATGGACTGGACATGGACTTACAGGGCTGGCAGAGATATGGGCTGGCGGGAATGGACAGGACATGGACTTACGGGGCTGGCAGGGATATAGGCTGGTGGGGATGGACTGGACGTGGACCTACAGAGTTGGGTAGAACATTGGGGTGTGGGGATGGACGACATGGACTTACAGGGCTGGCAGGGGCAGGGACTGAGGGGGATGGACTGGACATGGAACTGTAGGGCTGGGGAGGACATTGGCTGGTAGGGATGGAACAGAGAGGAACTTACGGGGCTGGCAGGGACATGGGGTGGTGAGGAGGGTGGGGAGACAGGCTGGTGGGGCTGGCAGGGACGGACAGGAGCTGGGCTGGCAAGGTGTGGGCAGGCAGGGTGGGGGCAGGCAGGGCCAGGCAGGGTGCGGGCATGGCAGGGCAGGCGCCCACCTTCTGGCTCTGCCGCTCGCACTCCTGCTGCAGCACCTCGCAGTCGCGGAACTTGTTCTTGAGCAGGTCCTGCTTGGAGGCGGAGAAGAGCAGCCCCTTGGCGTCCAGCGGCCCGATGATCTCGTACCAGATGGGGCTGCCCTCCCGGTCGTAGCCGCACATCCCCCCCGACATGTACTTTCTGATCACCTGCGGGAGCACGGGGGGCTCAGGGGAGCTGCGCAGCCCCCCAGGGAGGGGGGAACGGGGACAGTCCCCTCCAGGGACACCTGTCCCAGGGCTGGGGACACCCACCTCGGGGGCCTCCCAGGCAATGATGTTGTCGGCGTCCATGTGCTTCCGGACCTCGACATGCTGCGAGGAGGGAGCAGAGCGAGGCGGGGTGAGGGAATTTGGAGACCCCTTATCCCATGGGATGGGGTGCACCTCATGGGCAGGTCACATCCGTCGGGAGAGAGAGGCTGGGGTGGTGGTCCACTGCATGTTGTCCCATCCCCAGGTGACCAGTGGGAGCTTGACGGCAGCATGGGGGGGTCCCCACAAAAAGCGGGGGGGCCTCTCACCTTGCGGAGCATCGCCTCCGACTTGGGCACGTCGAAGCCGCGCGCTGCAAGAGAGCAGAGAGCTCAGCCCCGCCGCCAGCGGCCCCGGCTCCGCAGCCCTCCCAGGGTCATCTGGCCCCCCCCCAGCACGTGTGCCCCCCACCCTGGGGTTACCTCGGAGCCATTTCAGGAGGAAATAGTCGTCCTGGGAGGGCAGGGAGGGCAGCACATCCTGCAGGTTCTCCCGAAACTGCGGGGAGAAGAGGGACTGTCGGCGGAGGGGTCCTCACTGTCACCCCCTGTGGGTGCTGCCCACCCCAGCGAAGCGAAAGCCCCAGGGTTGGAGGTTTATCCTCCCAAAAAAAGTCCCAGCCAGGACTCTTTTTTGCAGGAGATAAGGGACACTCCTTACCCTGTCCCTGGCACCCGTGGAGCGGGCACGGCAGTGACAAGTGGCCAGTCTCCACTCTCCTCCCTGGCAGGGACTGTCCCCAGGCCGGCCACCAAGCACTGGGTGTCACCAAGCCAGTCCCCTTGTGCAAGAGGGTGAGTGAGGGCTGCCACCCACCCACCTCCTCCAGGGAGGGTCCTGCCAGCCACTGTCAACTCGCAGGGACCAGGCAGACCAGTTCCCCCTCTGCCATCACCAGTGGCATCCTTTGGGATGGAGCTGGTCACCGGGGCGTCACCTCATGTCCTCCTGCTCCAGGGACACCCCACCAAGTCGCAGCTGCCCTGGCCAGCCCAGAGCGGGAAAGAGGGCGACAGGGTGCAGAACTAGAGGGGTTTCGGGGTGACAGGGCAACCCTTGGCATGTGGCCCTTCTCACCCCGGCTGGGCTACGGCCCAAATCTCCGTACCAGTCTGGGACCTCTCCTTAATGAGGCTGATTGGATTATCTCCCACTGAATTTAGGTGTAATTAAACCCGGGATTAGCAGCTTCACCCTGTGAAAAACAAGGTGCAGGGTTTCCCAGCTCGCCTTTCTCACCCACCCATCGCCGCCTTGGCACCGGGAGGGTTTCGGCTCTGCGCCCCGTGCCCGCTCCTGTCCCCTGGCCTCCAGACCTCACCGGGGTCACTGCCCGTGGCTGGAGTTTGGGTTGAAAGGCAGCAATAAGATAAAAGCGGCCGGCGTTTCCCTCTCGGCGGGCTGGAATAAAGCCCAATCAAACCTGGCACCTCGGAGAGGTGCCCGTGAAGGCATCGGAGGTGGCCTTGGGTGGCACAGCCACCATGGTGGCGCGGGTGGCTGGTGGGTGACCATTGCCAGTTCAGCCGGACATCCTCGGCCCTGGTAGCCCCACGGCAGGGTGGGAAGTTTCCCGGCCACCGGTGGGACCAGCGGGAGGGATGGAAGAGGGATGGGGGGCCTCACCGATGCCCAGTCCCGGGGGGCCTCCGGTGGGATGGTCTGGCTGGTGAGACCCCCAAAACCCACCCAGGACGGTCCCTCCCCAGTGGGCAGCACCACGGGGAGGGCTCAGCCCACGGGTTTTAGCTCTGGGGCTGCGTGGAGGCGGCGGCCGAGCTGGCGGGAGCACCCAGGGGCCGGGACCGGGACCGGGAGCGCGGGGGGGCGGTGATGCCCATCTCCGCGGCGGGCACGACATCGGGGCGGCTCTGCCCGTCTCCGCGGGGGCGGCCCGGGAAACCGGGCCCCGGCTGCTTCCCCGCCGCCACCCCCGCCCGCAGCATCCCCCGCTGCCGGTACCGGCTCACCTGGGCCAGCGCCTCCGCCTGCCGCGGGCTCAGGTCCCCGACGCGGCCGCTCATGGTGCCCCGGCCTCGGCCGCGGGACGCGCCGCCTGTGCCGCGCTCCGGGGCGGTGGCGGGTTGCGGCGGCCCCGAAGCGCCGCCCCCGGCCCGCCCCGCCCGGCCCGGCCCGCCCCGGCCGGCCTTGAACCCTGCCCGCCCGGGCAGCGCCCGCCGCCGCCCCGAGGGCTGGGCGGGGGGGCACGGGGGGGTATTGGGGGGGTATAAGGGGTATGGGGGGGTAGAGGGAAGCATGGGGGGTATGGGGAGACATGGGCGGTGGGGGGGGTATGAGGGGCACCAGGGATACAGGGAGTATAGGCGTTACGGGGGTATGGGGGCTGTGGGAGGTATGGGGGGCATAGGAGGTATGGGGGGGCAAGAGGATTATGAGGAGGTATAGGAAGGCATGGGGAGTATAGGGAGACATGGGTGGTATGGGGGTACAAGGGACATGAGGGATACAGAGAGTATAGGTGTTGTGGGAGGTACAGAGGGTACGGCGGCATGGGGAGGACTTGGGGAGTATAGGGGGTATTGGGGAGGGTTGGGGGCTGTGGGAGTTATGGGGGACATAGGAGGTATGGGGTGGCCGGAGGGATGTGGAGAGTATGGGTGTTAGGGGGTGTAGGGGCGGGGGACAGGGACAGAGATGAGGACAGGGTGACGGCTCAGGTGCAGGAGCTGGCAGACAGGGACAAGGGACAGGGCAGAGGCACTGAGACCACCGGTTTCACTCTCCCACTGCCAGTTCACGTTCGGTGGCCCTTGCTCCCCAGGGAGAGGGAACATCCCCAGCCATCCACATCCCTGGCATAGCCCACCTTTAGTGGCCTGACCCTGGAGCCGGGCGGGCTGCCGGGCTGTTGTCCACGGCACAGCCGAACCCGTGGCATTAGGGACATTTTGCCACGCGGTTAAACCGGCTCCGGTTGCTGGCCGTGGACAGAGGGGCCCTGCCTGCCCTGCGATTAAACCCCTGCGGTTGCAACACGGCTGGGGCTGCGGGGGACACACCCAGACCCGTCCTGTGGGCATCGGGCAGCCATGGCAGCTGGGATGTCAGAGCACTCCGTGCCCGGCGTGGCCCCGGCTAAAAGGAGGTCAGCACTGGGGCCCGTGCGGCGGCTAAGCTGCCCGGCAAATCCCTCCACCGGCACATGTGCCGGGCTCACGTGGCCGGAGTGGGGCAGGCCGGTGGCACCGGTTGGGCTGCCTGGCACCCACTGGGACGCGGATGGTCTTGGGGTGTCAAGGGGGAGGATTTTGGTGTACTCGGGTGTTGGCATGTGCTTGTGTCACCCGGGTGTGTGCTGTGACCAGACATGGCCAGGTGGTGCATGGATGGTGGGTGCTGGGCCGCACATGTCCCCATACACCCGTGGCTGTGTTCCCATGCCCATGCGTGTCCCTGTGTCCCCATGATACCCCCGTGTACCCCCACATCCATGGGGAAACAGGGCCACAGGGGCCATGTCCCCCATGCCTAGCGTGGTGCCTGTCCCTTTCTGGATCCCGGTGTGCAGTCTATGTCCCACTGCCCAGCGGTGTCCCAAGCCTTCTCCTGGTCCCAGTTCCTGTCCTGATCCCCTGTTCCTGTCCCAATCTCTGTCCCAGTGTCAGTCTCTGTGCCTGTATCAGTGCTGGTCCCTGTCCTTGTCCCAGTCCCTGTCCCCGTCCATGCCCTTGTCCCCGTCCCCATCCCTCTCCCCATCCCCGATCCTGGTCCCTGTCCCCTTCCTGGTCTCTGTCCCCATCCCTGTCCCAGTATCAGTCCCTGTGCCATGTCCCTGTCCCCATCTCATTCCTGGTCCCTGTCTCTCTCCCTGTCCTGGTCTCCATCCCTATCCCTATCCCTATCCCTATCCCTATCCCTATCCCTATCCCTATCCCTATCCCTATCCCTATCCCTATCCCCGCTCCCGGTACCGGCTCCCGGGCGCCCCTTGGCGGTGGCGGGCGGCGCGGCGGGTCCTCCGGGCCGGCAGGGGGCGCCGCGGGGCGGGGCGGGCGGGGCGCGGCGATGGCGGCGCTGCGGGCCGCGCTGCTGGCGCCGCTGCTGGCGCTGTGCCGGGCCGGGCCGGGGCCGGCGCCCGCCGCCCGGGTCGAGGTGGCGGTGGCCGGGCCGGGGCACGGGGCCGGGGGCGGCGCGGGGCCCGGCGGCTCGTACACGCTGCGCGGGGCCGTGCTGGGCGCGGGGGGCGGCCGGGCCGGGCCGGGCCGAGGGGCCCCGCGGCAGCAGCAGCAGCGGCAGCAGGAGGAGATCCGCGGCCGCCTGCTGCTGGTGGGCACCGGCCCCGCGCGGGGCTGCGGGGGGGTGGGCACCGAGGGGGGCTGTGGGCACCGAGGGGAGCCGGGCATCGGGGGGGGCTGTGGGCACCGGGGGGAGCCGAGCACCAGAGGGGAATGTGGGCACCAGGAGGAGCCGGGGACCGGGGGGAGGCTGTGGGCACCGGGGGGAGCCGGGCACTGGGTGCTTGGGAGGTGTCTTGAGCATTGGGCAGGGAAGAGGGGGTGAGCTGTGGGCAGTGGGGAGCTCTAGGGGTTGGTGGGGAAGCCACGGACATGGCGGGTTAGTGGGCACTGGGGGGCACAAGGGAGGCAGTGGGCACTGGGGGGCACAAGGGAGGCAGTGGGCACTGGGGGGTACAGGGGAGGCAGTGGGCACTGGGGGGCACAAGGGAGGCAGTGGGCACTGGGGGGCACAGGCTGGGGCAGGCAACGAGGGGGTGCCACTGGCCATGGGTGCCCACTGGCAGAGGGCAGGTGCAGGCAGGGATGGGGGCAGCGGGGCCCAGGTCCGGTTCCCTGCACCACCCTGCCGCTGTCCCTGTCCCTGTGCAGTGCCCAGCTCCCCAGGGCACCTGGGGACACAGCAGTGCTTTAGGGGTGCCCTGAACCTCAGGCATCCACCTCGGCCCTTTATCCCCTGACACTGCTGTGCCCCCCAGGTGGGAGATGGGGAGCCTGAGCTGGGTGCTGCCGACAGCTGGATTGGCGTGGTGCCTGTGGGCGAGGAGCCAGCCGAGGTCTCGCGGGGAGCCAAGGAGGAGTCCTTCACCGCCGCCGTTGTCAGCAAGGTGACTGTCCGCCTGGCTCAGGGGCTGCAGTGGCGTTTGCTGGTCACAAGCCTGCAGGGCACTTCCTGGGGTGTCTCCTCGCAAGATGTGGGGGTGTCCTGGCCTTGTGCTTGGCGGCAGAGGGGTCCCTGACAGGACTCCTGGGCAGTGCCAGCCCCTCTGGGGTCCCTGGTGATGCTTCAGCCAGGGTAAAGAGGCACCAGGTGCTGCCACCTCCCTGCAGTGGGATGGGAGCTGAACAGGGGCACAGCTCCTGCCCGTCCTGCCCTCTGAGCCTGTGCCCTCTGTCCCTGCAGATGAAGCGAGCCCTGGTGCTGGGGGCATCAGCCCTGCTCATCCTGGCGCTGAACCAGAACGCCATCCGGGAGGTAGGAGAGTCTCAGCGGCGGGTACCTGAGACAGTCTCGTGCCCCACTGATGGCTGTTGCTTTCCTCTCTGGTGCAGCTGGACGTTTCCCAGCTTCTTGCCAAGCCCGTGATCGTGATCCAGTCCTCGGACAATGTCACCAAGCTGCTGGGAGCGCTGCTGCGGTACGGGCTGGGGTGGTGGCAGCGGCTGGGCGAGAGCCATAGCACTGCGTGTGGTCCCTGCCTGGCTGCGACAGCTGGGGGCTGCCAGACTCGCGCTGTGTGAGACCAGCTGGGGCTGGGACGTGTGTTTCCAGCGAGATGTGAGTCAGATTCGCTCCTTCCGCAGGGCACGAGCCCTTCCATGGGTCCCCACGCAGCGGCAGAAGCTGGCAGTGGGCTTGGCCAAGCGCTTTAGGACTGGCAGTACAAATTAGCCAGCCTGGTTATCATGGTTGTCATGACACCAGCGTCCTCACCACCTTTGCCAGTGTTTGTCCCCACCGCCCACAGCCTTGAAAGCCTCCTGGTCTTCCCTCCAGGTGGTGTATCAGTATTGCTGCTGTGATGTTGCGGATGGGGAAACTGAGGCATGGTGCTGAGAGGAATAGAGCGGCACAGGGTCACGCAGAGGGCTGGGCATGGCTGGGAAGGGGGGATGTTCACTGTCACCTCTCCTGTGGGTTCCTCCTTCCTTGGTGGCCCCCCTCGCCCACTGCTCAGCATGGGCTGCCTGTCCCCAGCAGGAAGGGGGAGCGCTCTGGCACTGGGGTGCTGCGAGCTGGATCCTGCTGTGCCCATGGGATTGACACCCCTTTCACTTTTTGCTCACAGGGGCCTCCGGGCTACAGCGAAAATCACGTACCAGGCGGTGCTGCTGGAGAACCTGGTATGTAGGTCCTCGCCTTCCTCCTCCTCCTTCTCTCTCTCCTGATGGAAGGGCAGGGGCATGGCTGAGCCCAACCAAACCTCCCCGACCGCTGGGGAAGCTGAGCTACAGGGAGCAGGAGCCACATTCCCGAAGGCTGTTGAAGCTGCTGGTGCCTCGGTTTCCCCAGAGACTCGCTCTGTGGGAGTGGGGCAGCTGCCTGCAATTCCTTCTCCCCTCAACACGTGCGATTGGCCTCGGGCAGCGCCAGCAGCCGCCGCGGCTGTCGGCAATGCCATCTCCTGCCTTGCAGGGAGTGACCCTCACCCTGTGGTCAACCTGCGGCCTCTCCCGAGGAGGCCTCTATGGGGAGTGGCAGGGGGTGATCTGCACGGGGGAGAACAGCTCGCAGGTCCAGGTATGTGTGCCGGCGCTGGCGAGGGCTGCCCACGTAGCCAGGGGTGCCTGGCACAGGGACAGTGGCCATGGTGGGGCTGGGAGCAGAGGGGGGGTCTCCGGTTCACCCACCTGCTCCGGTCCCTGACCACCCAGCGGCACTGTTCCTGCAGAAGTACCTCCAGCAGCTGTGGAACACCATCCTGCTGATCGCCCTGCTCCTCTGCACCGGGGTGATCGTGCAGGCCCAGCGGCAGTCACGGCAAGACCTGTCGGAGCAGGATGCCGAGGTGGGAACGTCTCCGCTCTGCTCCTCACCTGGGAGACCCGCGGCTGGGCTCTGATCTTCTGCTCTGCCTTCACAGCTGGACCTGAAGCAGCACATACGGCAGCGGCTGTCGGCGCTGAAAACCCGGCGGTACCATCCCGGCAAACCACTCCGGAGCCGGGCCTGCGAGATCGATAGCTGTGCCGTCTGCTTGGACCAGTTCCACAAGAGCCAGGTAGGGATTGGGGGGACTGGTGCTGCACCGGGCGGCCTGGAGCTCATCCTGGCCACCGCTTGGTACCACCCATGCTCATGCCACCCCTTTGTTACCCGAGGCTGAGCCTTCCCTCACTGGCTGGGGCCGGGGTGTCCCCACCAGGGAGCTGCGTGGCGGAGGGTGCTCCCCCTCCCTCGGGCAGCGTGATGGTGGCAGGGCTGCGGCTCTGCCACCGCGGTCTCGGTGCCACTCCCAGTTCCGTTCACGTTTGCCATCACTTTCTCTTCCCACAGTGGCTGCGAGTGCTGCCCTGCTCCCACGAGTTCCACCGGGACTGTGTGGACCCCTGGCTCCTCCTGCAGCAGACCTGCCCTCTCTGCAAGCGCAACATCCTGGGTGAGAACCGCACCGGCACCCTGCTGTGCCCCCAGCACTGATCGGGGAGCACGTTTGTGCTGGGAAGGAATGGGAGGCTCCCCATCTCATAGCCTTCCATCCTTCTCCCTTCCAGGGAACTGCTGCACGGAGAGCTAGCCGGCCCGATGGACACACTCCAGGCACAGACCCGTCGCCGCTCTGGGGAGAGGGAGGGAGCAGGGGGTGCCCAGCAAGCAGCGCACGCTGCCGGAGCGGGGTCGGTGCGGCTGTGCCTGTCGCAGCACCTGGCCCATCAGAGAGCGAAGGATCTGGGGGCTCTCCCTTCTGGGGTGGGGTTCCAGATGGCCAGTGCCGGTGGGCTGGGGGGAGTGTGCGCTGGGAGAAGCTATGGGGGCACCCATGGGGGGGAAGAGCCCCGGCCCAGCTGCACCCCCTCCCTGCTCGTCGTCATTTTTCTGTTGGGTTTTTTTTCTATTTCCCAGTGGCTGCGTTTGGGTGGGCAAAGCCCGCTGCGGGCCATGCCCAAGCTCAGCGGGGCAGCCTGAGCCCCTTTGCCCCGTGGGTGCGGTAGGTAGCAGCTGTGGCAGGGCCGGGCTGGAGCTGGCAGGGCTGCGGGAGGGCAGGGGGGTCAATCGCTTTATTTATAGTAACTTATCAGAAAGGACGAGCCACGTCAGCTGCCGAGACGGAAGACGGAGCTGGTTGGAGCGGGCACAGGTGTGCCATGGTAGCGGGGCACTCGCCGTGCGGCCGGAGGCTGCTGGGCTGCAGCACTGTGTGTGTCTGTCTCCATTAAATGCAGTGCAAGGAGTGGCTGCTGTGTCTTGTCCTGGGCTTACATGGTGGTGCCTGGCACAGGCTACTGTGGGACCATTCCCCCGGGCTTCCTGCACCCAGCGCACTCGCTGGGCTGGGCAGAGACACCGGGCTTCCCAAGGGAAGGTGCCCTCGAGATGGGCACAGAACAGGTGCTGCAGGGCAGGGAAGGGAGCTGCTGCTGAGCGCATCGATTCCACGTTATTGTCATGACAATTTCTTTGCGGTGCCCACTGGAGCCATGGGGGAGGGGGCGGAGAGGGGCAGGGGCTGAGCAGGAGGCTCAGGTGTGCAGCGGCACGCGGCCCACAGCGGGCAGGAAAGGCATCGAGTATCGTAATTCTCATGGGATTGAGATATGTCTATTCATCTATAATTTACGTTATTTTATATATTACTGAATTCTTCTTATCTCAACCCACATGTCCCCTTCCCTTTGTGAAAACATACCAGCGTATCCCACCTCATCCCATTTATCTTTTCTTCTGGGAAACAGCATCGATTGCAATCAAGTACCAGGATTCCATTATAAGTATTAGAAGCGTTAGATGATGTATTATCAATATGATTCCATTACAAATGTTGTCATTCTGCCATTTTTCCTCATCTTCCAGTTTATACAACGGCCACCACTGGTTACAATATTTGACTAAAGTTGTCTTGTTTACGTTTCCTCCCGGGGCACCCCCAGTATCATTCCAATGTGCCAGGGCACATCCAAACGGACTCTTTTCCAAAATTCCCCCGCTCTGTTGACCATCCATGATACTGGGCAACCAGCAGCTCCTTTACAACAACAACTGGTCAGCTCCCGGCCCATGCGCAGGCAGCGCTCCGTGCACTCCAGCTGCTCTTGGACACAGGGGGCGACACCTGCTCCTCGTCTCCCCTGCCCTGCCCTTCCCAAAGAGCCTGGAAAGATGGGGGCTGACCAGAGAGAAGGGCTTTTGCTCTTCCGGGGGGCTGGCACTCTCGGAATACAACTCTCATCTATAATTTACATTATTTTAGATATTACTGAATTCTTCTTATCTCGACCCACATGTCCCCTTCCCTTTTCCATCTCGCGTCTCTCTGCCGTTCCCCAGGGAAGAGGGAGGGTAAGCGAGGGGCTGTGTGGCCTTTACTTGTCTTGCAGTTGAACTGGGAGAGGCCCTTAGATGGCGAAGGATCCCAGTCCGTGCCCGGCTTCATGCCCTCCTGGAAGTGGCTGTGCCCAGTTCGGCCCGGCAGCAGCTGGGGAAGAAGCAGCTGCTGCGTGGCAGGGGCCGTGGCGCACGATGTCGCCGGGCCTTGTGCTCCCCAGAACCTTCTCTGCATGCGTGCACACGCAGGGGAGCGGTGCCCGGGTGTGGGACAGGGACTGTGGGGTGGTCTCGGGCTATGCAGCACCCCGCTGGCGCGTGCATCCGTCTGCCCCGTGGCACCCAGCTCGCCCTGGCTTGGGTGCAGCCTCCTCATCTTCAGGACGCCCCGGTCAGCAGCCGCCTTCAGCTCGGCCAGTGCAGATGTGAGCCGCGCGTTCTCCTGCTCCATCACGTGGATGCGGATGTTGTTGGCCTGGACCTGCTTCTCCATGTCCTCCGCCACGTTCCCGGTGCCTGCAAAGCAAATACGCTGTCCTTGCGGCAGGAGCCAAAGCAGATCCCGCTGCTGCCGGAGGACAGAGGGTGCTGGGCAAGCGCTGCTGGCGCGTGCGGGGCCGGCAGGATCCCCCGCGAGCTCTGGGCACCCCAGAGCACACGCCCGCCCCGGGGAAAGCGGGCGCCGCTGCCGCTGCCTTACTCTGCAGCTGCGTCTCGGTGGGGACGTGGAGTTCGGGGAATAACACCAGGAGCCTCTCCCGCTCCTTCAGCTCCTGCGCCTGCTCCTGCAGCCTGGAGACGTCCGCCTGCAGCTGCGAGACGGACTGCTCCAGGCTCAGCTTCTCCCGCTGCAGCGCGTCCAGTCGCTCCTGTGTGGCGCAGCAGAGAGGGGGTGAGGTCCCGAGCTGGTGCAGTCCGGGGGAGTCCCACGGGAGTCCTCACACCCCCCCGCCCGCCCCCCTAAGGAAAGCTCCCTCCCTTTCCTGACGGGAGAAGGGTGTCCCATGGCAGTGGGAAGGGGCCAGTGCCAACGGGCAGGGTCTGGACTGGGAGCTCCCTGCGTGAGCTGGAAGCAACAGCCCCGACTGGGCAGTCCAGGCAGGCTGGACACGCGGGAGCAGCCTGAGGAGTCGCTTCCTGCTGCTCCCTCGGGCTCGGCCGTGGGGAAAAGCAGCAGAGACTGTTCTGCCGCGGGGCCGAGGGAGAGGGATCTTCCCCAGGGGCTCTCGGGAGGTGATGGCCACGTGGCAACGTCGCACCAGGTCCGCTCCAGGTGGGAATCGGGGCAGCGCGTGGCTCCTGCCACCCTGTGGCCCAGCTGTGTCCCACAGCAGCTGCTCCCCCGCCCCGGGAGCCCCACTGCCGTCCCCCCCGATCCGTGCTGGCTGCCCGCGCTGACCTGCTGCGTCCGGCGCTGCTGCCCGCTCTGCTCCCGGCTCTCCTCCAGCTGCGCTGCCAGCCTGGCCTTGTCCTCCTCGGCCTCTCCCAGGCTGGTGTGCAGTGGGGGACGGGATGGATCTTCCGGCCCACAGGTGTTAAACTTTACGTTGCCCAGTGCACAGGTGACCCCCGGAGGGGGGGAAAGTCCCCCAGCCGTGCGTGGCCGTGAGGCCCTGGCTCTGCAGAGACGGCCCATGGGGAGCCGTGGCGACAGCCCAGCCCTGAGGTGGCTGATGCCCCTCCAATGCCCAAAGCCGTGCCGCGGTGTTCGAAGGAGCCAAACTTGGGCTGAGCCTCAAAATCCCTCAGCAAAGAACCTGCCCCGAGTCTCAGTGCCACCGCTCTCCAGTTGCCCGATGGAGTAAGATGGATCAGGAAAGAGAAGGGGCAAACTCCGGCACGCACCACCAAAGATCTCCTCGGGCCAAGCCCTGCACCGAGTTCTGCAGCGTAAATCAGGGGCTGGAACCCCTCAGACTCCGGTTGGGACGTGGGGGTCGCTTCTCCAACTCCCCAGCTGGCCTGGGAGGAGATTCCCCCCTTGATGGGGACGCCGGCCAAGGTCACTCCCCTGGGGTCGAGAGCCCTTAGCTGCAGGGGGCAGTGAATATCCCGCGTGCTTGAAGTGTGTAACCACGGGTGCCGTATCCCGCGCGCTTGTGTGCTGCCGTGGTGTGCTGCGGGAATGCCTTGTGTGGGGGCTGTGACCCCCTTGTGTGTTGGAACCGCGTGTTCTTGGTGTGACTCGCAATCAATGCGGCAATAAATGGTTGGTTGAACCGTGGAGTGGAGTCTTTTTGCCGCAGGGACGGGGCAGCGCGTGGCTCCTGCCACCCCCGGTCCAGCTGTGTCCCTCAGCAGCTGCTCCCCCACCCCAGGAGCCCCACTCCCGTCCCCCCCGATCCGTGCTGGCTGCCAGTACCTGCTGCGCCCGGCGCTGCTGCCCGCTCTGCTGCCGGCTCTCCTCCAGCTGCGCCGCCAGCCTGGCCTTGTCCTCCTCGGCCTCTCCCAGGCTGGCGTGCAGCTCCGCGCGCTCCTGGTCCAGGCTGTCGAGGTGCTGCGTCAGGGCCCTCTGCTTGGCCTGCAGGGACTGTCCAGGGCAGGAGCCTGCATGGGGCTGCTGCTGCACCCGCTCACCACCACCCTTCCGTCGGGCAGCAGCACCCACGAGCTCAGCCCGCTCCCACGGCACGCCGCGGGGCGGCAGAGCAGGGGAGAGCAGGCCCGGCCATACCTCCTGGTGCCTCAGGATGCTCTCCACTCTGGCCTTCTCCTTCTCCAGCTCGGTGCGGGTGGTGCTCAGCTCCTGCTCCAGGCTCTCCCGCTGTCTGCTAAGAAGCTGCACTTTCTCCTCCAGCTCCAGCAGCTGGCTCCTGGCCACCATGGTTGTCCTCATCTCCTCCAGCAAGTTCGTCTTGGTGGCCTCTGGGGAGACACAGCACCTTTGGCGCAGGCTGGGCAGGAAGGGGGGAGAAGCTCCCAGAGGAGGTGGTTTGAAGGGGCCCCGCACCCTCCCCGGGCCCTGGCCAGGGGGAGGCAGGGCTGATGGGAGGGCTGCGACCCCCTGAATCCCCACCAGCAAGCACCAGCAGCACCCCATTCTGGTGATGGGCGATGGTTGGGTACCGCAAGGAAGGCGGCTCGTCGTCCCCCCATTCCCAGCAGCACTCTACCCCACCGATTCTGGGGGAGCCAGGAGTTACGGGGCTGGGAAAGCACTGGGGAGGTGGGAGCCAGGCTGGGGCAGAGATGTGCCGCTGGCTGAGCCCCAGGTGTCCTTACCCAGCTCCTGCACAGCAGCCTGCTTCGCAGCCAGCTCTTCCTGTAAGGCGGAGAGTCGCTCTTCCTGCAGAGCAGCTCCTAAAGCAGCAGGAAAACTCCACTGATCCAACAGCTCCTCAAAAAACCCAAAGCCAAGGAGGCAGCAAATGGCCGCACCAAAGCGTTTGTCATCCAGTGATTGTTCCAGCAGGGAGAAGGCAGCGACCGGACGTGGAGCACCAGCTCCTGCTGCCTAGGGTTAGTGTCCCAGTGGGGAACAGCCCCGGCGCACATCCCAGTCTGCGGCAAAAGCCCTGCTGGCGATGGCAGCGGGATCAAGATTTGAGCAGGGACTCCGTGCTTCTCCTGCAAATACCCACGGGCCTGGGAGGGGATGCTGGGAACAGCACTGTACCTCTCTGCAGCTTGTCCTTGTCTTGCTTCAGCCTGGCTATGGCCTCTGAATACTCTTTGCTCTTCACCTCCAGGGTCCGCTCAGCCTCCTTCCTCTGCCTCGCTTGGGTCTCCTTCTCCGCCCGCAGCAACTGGCGAAAGTCCTCGACCTTTTTCTGCAGCTCGACCTTCTGTTTCTCCGACTCCTCCAGCTGAGACTTCAGAGGGTTGACCTGCTGCAGCAGCATCTGCAGGTGTTTGCTGAGGCGGGAGAGGTCCCTGCTCTGCTCTGAGACCCAATATCTCATGTCGTTTGCAGAGAGGGTCCTTCTCCCTGCGCCCTCCTCCACCGTCTCCTGGAACCTGCGCAGAGCCGAGGGGATGTTCTGGCTCTGGCAGACGCTGGCGATGGCTTCGCCGACCTTGCGCAGGCCGGCCTGGGCGCTGGCGCAGGTGTCGCAGGGTCCCAGTGTCGACCCAGTTGTCTGCGTGTGGGCGCTGCGGCTGCTCTTGGCCGTGCTGCAGGCAGCCCTGGGCAGGGAGCTGACCGAGGTGTCGCTGTTGGGTGCACGGACACTCATGGAGGGGCTCCGAGAAGCGCACCGGGCAACTTCTGTGGAACTTCTCGACCCCAGAAGGTCAGGCGAGCCGTGTTTCGGGCGCTCCTTCTTTGCTTTCCCAGCCTGGGAATTGGATTGCCGAGCGGGGCTCTCCTTCCCGCAAGCCGCCTTCTGGTGGAGAGAGCACAGGACAAAGCCAAGGCCCAGGTCAAAGCCTCGGCTGCAAACGATCCCTCAGATCCCAAATACAGCGGTGTGGAGCGTGGGATGGATCCAGCGGCAGAGCTGGGAGCGGTGGTTAGAGGAGGGAAGGGATTCGGGCAGGAGGGGACAGCGTGGGACAGATGTGTGCTGTGCGACACACAGGTCGGCGCTCGGAGGGCCGTGAGCCAGGAGCGCATCAGGCACGGCCACGGCGCCTGTCACAGGGCGTCCCCGAGGAGGACCGTGGCCAGATCGTGGGGGGTGAGGCAAGGGCCATTGCCGGGACCCCCGCCCTGAGCTCCTGGGGTGTCGGGGCCCCCAAATGTCCCACCTCGGCGCGGAGCTGCTGGTAGAGGGCTCCCAGTTTCAGCATGCTGCTCCAGAAGCTCTTCGCCGTCAGCCCCGCGGACATGCAGGGTCCCACTGCCTGCGGCGGGCGGACGCTTTGCTCGTTGAGCAGGTTTTCTGCGTAGCCCGTGAAGGTCTGAAGCAGCAGCAGCAGTCTTCTTGGGCAGAAACGAAACACGGCTTAGAGCAACGGAGGGTTTGGAACGGGAAAAGGGCCCTGGGCGTTGAACCGCGCGGGGAGCCGGAAGGGCCCGTGCCCAGTTCAGGAGGTTGTCCCCGTCCCCTGGACAAAGCGAGTTTGGCAAAAGGGGGCAGATATTGCCAGGGCCAAGAGCTCCATGGGAAGGGCTCATCTTTTCCAGGGCAGTCGTCTGTATTTCACCCAGAGTGCAACAGGCGCTTTTGCCTCCCAGGCCTGGCGGTGCAGCCGTGTGTGAGTGTTTCCAAGGATTTGGGGGCAATGTGAGGAGCCCGTCCCGATCTGCCCAGGTGCCCTCGGTTCCCAGGCAGAGCAGCAGCTCGTTCTGCTCCTTTGTGGCCAGTATTTGTGCCGGTAGCCCTGAGCTGTGAGCGGGAAAAGGAGTTTTGTGGACCTTGAGGCCGAGGTGCCGGCACAGGGCTGCTGGTGGAAACCCGTGGGGGAAAACGGGCTCCGAAACCCCGGGCTGCATGGGACAGGCTGGACAGACAAGCGTCCCCTTCGCTGTGGGGGAAGGAGCCGCTGTGGCAGCCGAGCTTCTGTTGACGGGGCGGTTGGGGCTGGCTTTGCCTTCTCACCTGTCTATGAGCAGCTCGAGCAGCACCACGTGGCAGTGCTGGGAGAACTGGGGGTCGTCGTCGGTGTAGCTGTAGTAGTGGAGCAAGGCCGGCAGGTCGAGGTCGCTGGAGACCTGGTTGGGGAACTTCCAGGAGGGGAAGCGCACGGCCCCGGCGTGGGAGGAGACGTGGGCGATGGCCGCCTGCAGGTCGCGGAGGTCGGCCCGCAGGCTGTCCATGCAGGCGGGGTGGCCCAGGAGGTGCGCCATGAGGCCGGGGTGGCGGCAGCAGGCGTGTGGGCTGCGGGCTGCGAGGGCCTGTGGCTGTGCCGGGGCCGCGGGGCCGGGCCGGGGCTGGCGGGGGAGCGGCAGAGCGGCCCCCGGAGGGCCGGGGTCTCCCGGTGGAGCGGGGCGAGTGGGTTTGTGCGGGGACTTGGCGATCCGGAGCCTCCCGCCTGCGCGGCGCTGTCAGCGCTGTCGCCGGCTGCTGTGGCAACGGCCGGGGCACGCGGCCGGCGCCAACGGCTCGGAGGCCCCGCCCCCCGGGGGGGCAACGGCCTATGGAGGCTCCGCCCCCTGGGCCCAACAGCCAATGGCGGCTCCGCCCCCCGGGGCCAACAGCCAATGGAGGCCCCGCCCCTCGACGCCCGCTCCCCCGGAGGCCCCGCCCCCAGCCGCCCCAGGACGCTCCTCCCGCCCTCCCCCTCTGGGTGTCGCCCCGCCCTTCGGCGCGCTCACAGCACTTCCCCCGCGCATGCGCTCTGCCGCACCCGCAGGCGCACCCCCCCCCGTGCGTGGTCGCGTTCTGCGCGTGCGGCTGCTCCGTCCCTTCCGCCGCGCATGCGCAGCTCGTGCCGCTCGGCCGCCATTTCGTCGGTGTCCGGGCGCCTCCGGTGCCGCTGCCGCTCGGTTCCGCGCCGCCCCGAGGGAGCGCCATGCCGGCCGGGCCCGTGCAAGCCGTGCCTCCGGCGCAGCCCGCGCCCCCCGCCGAGAGCAAACCGGTGCGGGGCGCGGGCGGCAGCGGGCGCGGGGGGGCGGCCGCGCTGCGGCGGGGGAGCGCGGGGTGTTCCGGCGCCGGGGCCCGAGCGCGGCCGCGGCCCGGGGACAAGGGGCTCGGGGGGCTCTGGTGGGCCCCGCTTCTGCCCCCGCCCCGCCGCTCGCGGCTCGGGCGGGGCTGCGGGTCCGGCCCGGGCTTGGCCGCGGGGTCCCGGCGGCAGCGGCCGCAGCGGCCCGTTCCTCCGCCGGCGGCTGCGGGGGCGGGCGGGGCTGCCCGCGGGGGTACGGCCGCGGCCCTTGGGCACCGAAAATCCGCGCGGAAACTGTCCGACAGCGTTTGCAGCGGTGCTGTATGGCGGCGCCGGGCGCACGGGGGTGTCTCCCCCGAGCGTGGGCCCCGGCCCTGGGTGGAAACTTGTTCCACGCTGTGCTCGTGTGTGCTCGTGGCACGTCTACGTGTTCCTTGCTGCTCTCCTCAAGAATGGGTTGCTTCTCTCTGGCTTTACGCGTCAGTTACTTCGCCTGCTCGGTCCTCTTCCTCCTCCCTTTCTTTTGGGTCTGGGGTACGTTCAGGGCAGGTGGCCCGTGAGTCGCTGGTCGCCATCTCCTCCTGCCGGAATGGCCTTTTCCCCACTCACTGCTGCACATGGTCACAATTCAGAAAAACAAAGTTTCTCTGTTTTCTGGGATGTTGCCTTCAAGGACAGCCGGTTCTTGGTAGGGAATCTCCCAAGTAATCACTTCTGGCAGCTTCAAGGATGGTCATCCTGTTATGTTCTTCAGGGGTGTGCAGACAGCCTTCTAATCCCTTTTTTTTTTCCAGCCAGAAGAGCAGCCAGGGGAGGAGTCATCAATTACCAGCCATACCTGTGGTGGGAACTCTTTACTCTTCTATGGACAAAGACTGTCAGCTGGAGCCAGGTAAACAACACTGGTGTCATCTCGTCTTTCCGGGGATTTTCCTGCCTCCGCTCGCAGTGCTGATGCCTGTGCAGCTCCAGACACTGCGGCCAGTGGTGTCGGCTCCGTCAGCCCTGGGTGTGACGGGGTGGGAGCCTAGAGGCTGGAGGCAGGGAGAGCCCTGGCCCGGCTGCACCCTCTCCCTGCTTGTTGTCATGTTTCTGAGTCTGTTGGTTTTGTTTCCTCTTTGCCGGTGGATGCGGCAGGGTGGGCAGAGCCTGACTCGGGGCCGTTCCCAGGCTCAGTGGGGCGTCCTGAGCCCCTTTGCCCCACAGGTGTGGTGGGTAGCAGCTGTGGCGGGGCTGGGGCCGGAGCTGGCGGGGCTGCTGGGCTACCCTTCGCATGGCTGCGGAAGGGCAGGGGAGTTGAACGCTGGATTTCTACTGTCTTGTTGGATAGGACGAGCCAAGGGAGCTGCAGAGACTGAGACTGAAGCCGGGGCTGGTTGGAGCGCACACAGGTGTGCCACGGTGACCGGAGACTCGCTGTGAGCCCGTGAAGGTCTGAAGCAGCAGCAGCAGCAGTCTTCTAGAACAGAAACAAAACACAGACCAGAGCACCTCGTCCTTCTGTTTCTCCGACTCCTCCAGCTGGGACTTCAGAGGGTTGACCTGCTGCAGCAGCATCTGCAGGTGTTTGCTGAGGCGGGAGAGGTCCCTGCTCTGCTCTGAGACCCAATATCTCATGTCGTTTGCAGAGAGGGTCCTTCTCCCTGCGCCCTCCTCCACCGTCTCCTGGAACCTGCGCAGAGCCGAGGGGATGTTCTGGCTCTGGCAGACGCTGGCGATGGCTTCGCCGACCTTGCGCAGGCCGGCCTGGGCGCTGGCGCAGGTGTCGCAGGGTCCCAGTGTCGACCCAGTTGTCTGCGTGTGGGCGCTGCGGCTGCTCTTGGCCGTGCTGCAGGCAGCCCTGGGCAGGGAGCTGCCCAAGGCGTGGCTGTCGGGCGCAGGGACACTCATAGAGGGGCTCTGAGAAGTGCACCGGGCAACTTCTGTGGAACTTCTCGACCCCAGAAGGTCAGGCGAGCCGTGTTTCGGGCGCTCCTTCTTTGCTTTCCCAGCCTGGGAATTGGATTGCCGAGCGGGGCTCTCCTTCCCGCAAGCCGCCCTCTGGTGGAGAGAGCACAGGACAAAGCCAAGGCCCAGGTCAAAGCCTCGGCTGCAAACGATCCCTCAGATCCCAAATACAGCGGTGTGGAGCGTGGGGACGGGACGTTAGTGCAGCCAGGGGGCTATGAGGGCAGCGAGCCCTTCTCTTGGGAGGAGAGATGTTGCCAGAGGTTGGAGCAGGACAGCTGCCAAGCGCTCGGGTTCCCTGTTTCCTGTGCTCCGTTACAAGCGAAGCACATGGTTAACGAGCAATGTGGATTTGCTTCCTGTTCCCGCTGCCTGACGGGAGAACAGAATCTTCACCAGCTGCCAGGCAGATTTCTAGGCGTTGCTACCGGAGCCGTGGGTTCCTGGTGGGGAGCCTTGGCAGTGGAACCTGCTCCCTGGCTCCCCTTGTTGGGAGCATCCCTTCGTTCCCACCTCCCGTGCTGTCTCCTGGTTATGCCAGATGAATTCTCGTGAGACTGTGACACGAAAGGGATCGTTTTGGGGAAAAAGCAAGTGAATGCAGGGGAGCGGTGTAGCGTTATGACCCCCAGTTACTTCACTGCTTTGGGCCAGCTCGGCCCCACAAAAGTGGGGTCGGCAGAGCTGCAGGGCCAGCGTGTTGGCCGGAGAAGAATGTTTTTGCAAGCACTAAGGGCAGCCAAGGTCCCCCATGCCGAGGTGCTGCTTGGATGCCTGGAGGAGGATGGATCCAGCGGCAGAGCTGGGAGCGGTGGTTAGAGGAGGGAAGGGATTCGGGCGGGAGGGGACAGCGTGGGACAGATGTGTGCTGTGCGACACACAGGTCGGCGCTCGGAGGGCCGTGAGCCAGGAGCGCATCAGGCACGGCCACGGCGCGTGTCACAGGGCGTCCCCGAGAAGGACCGTGGCCAGATCGTGGGGGGTGAGGCAAGGGCCATTGCCGGGACCCCCGCCCTGAGCTCCTGGGGTGTTGGGCAGAGCAGCAGCTCGTTCTGCTCCTTTGTGGCCACTATTTGTGCAGGGACGGGGCAGTTGGGGCTGGCTTTGCCTTCTCGCCTGTCTATGAGCAGCTCGAGCAGCACCACGTGGCAGTGCTGGGAGAACTGGGGGTCGTCGTCGGTGTAGCTGTAGTAGTGGAGCAAGGCCGGCAGGTCGAGGTCGCTGGAGACCTGGTTGGGGAACTTCCAGGAGGGGAAGCGCACGGCCCCGGCGTGGGAGGAGACGTGGGCGATGGCCGCCTGCAGGTCGCGGAGGTCGGCCCGCAGGCTGTCCATGCAGGCGGGGTGGCCCAGGAGGTGCGCCATGAGGCCGGGGTGGCGGCAGCAGGCGTGTGGGCTGCGGGCTGCGAGGGCCTGTGGCTGTGCCGGGGCCGCGGGGCCGGGCCGGGGCTGGCGGGGGAGCGGCAGAGCGGCCCCCGGGGCCGGGGGAGCCCAGGAGGGCTGGGGGGCTCCTGGAATAGCGAGGGAGCAGGGTGTGTGCGGGGACGCGGCGATCCGGTGCCGTGAGAGGAGAGGGGGGTGTTGTGTCTCTCTCTTGGCTCGAGGGGGGCCGAGCAGGAGGCTCAGGTGTGCAGCGGCACGCGGCCCACAGCGGGCAGGAAAGGCATCGAGTATCGTAATTCTCATGGGATTGAGATATGTCTATTCATCTATAATTTACGTTATTTTATATATTACTGAATTCTTCTTATCTCAACCCACATGTCCCCTTCCCTTTGTGAAAACATACCAGCGTATCCCACCTCATCCCATTTATCTTTTCTTCTGGGAAACAGCATCGATTGCAATCAAGTACCAGGATTCCATTATAAGTATTAGAAGCGTTAGATGATGTATTATCAATATGATTCCATTACAAATGTTGTCATTCTGCCATTTTTCCTCATCTTCCAGTTTATACAACGGCCACCACTGGTTACAATATTTGACTAAAGTTGTCTTGTTTACGTTTCCTCCCGGGGCACCCCCAGTATCATTCCAATGTGCCAGGGCACATCCAAACGGACTCTTTTCCAAATTCCCCCGCTCTGTTGACCATCCATGATACTGGGCAACCAGCAGCTCCTTTACAACAACAACTGGTCAGCTCCCGGCCCATGCGCAGGCAGCGCTCCGTGCACTCCAGCTGCTCTTGGACACAGGGGGCGACACCTGCTCCTCGTCTCCCCTGCCCTGCCCTTCCCAAAGAGCCTGGAAAGATGGGGGCTGACCAGAGAGAAGGGCTTTTGCTCTTCCGGGGGGCTGGCACTCTCGGAATACAACTCTCATCTATAATTTACATTATTTTAGATATTACTGAATTCTTCTTATCTCGACCCACATGTCCCCTTCCCTTTTCCATCTCGCGTCTCTCTGCCGTTCCCCAGGGAAGAGGGAGGGTAAGCGAGGGGCTGTGTGGCCTTTACTTGTCTTGCAGTTGAACTGGGAGAGGCCCTTAGATGGCGAAGGATCCCAGTCCGTGCCCGGCTTCATGCCCTCCTGGAAGTGGCTGTGCCCAGTTCGGCCCGGCAGCAGCTGGGGAAGAAGCAGCTGCTGCGTGGCAGGGGCCGTGGCGCACGATGTCGCCGGGCCTTGTGCTCCCCAGAACCTTCTCTGCATGCGTGCACACGCAGGGGAGCGGTGCCCGGGTGTGGGACAGGGACTGTGGGGTGGTCTCGGGCTATGCAGCAGCCCCGCTGGCGCGTGCATCCGTCTGCCCCGTGGCACCCAGCTCGCCCTGGCTTGGGTGCAGCCTCCTCATCTTCAGGACGCCCCGGTCAGCAGCCGCCTTCAGCTCGGCCAGTGCAGATGTGAGCCGCGCGTTCTCCTGCTCCATCACGTGGATGCGGATGTTGTTGGCCTGGACCTGCTTCTCCATGTCCTCCGCCACGTTCCCGGTGCCTGCAAAGCAAATACGCTGTCCTTGCGGCAGGAGCCAAAGCAGATCCCGCTGCTGCCGGAGGACAGAGGGTGCTGGGCAAGCGCTGCTGGCGCGTGCGGGGCCGGCAGGATCCCCCGCGAGCTCTGGGCACCCCAGAGCACACGCCCGCCCCGGGGAAAGCGGGCGCCGCTGCCGCTGCCTTACTCTGCAGCTGCGTCTCGGTGGGGACGTGGAGTTCGGGGAATAACACCAGGAGCCTCTCCCGCTCCTTCAGCTCCTGCGCCTGCTCCTGCAGCCTGGAGACGTCCGCCTGCAGCTGCGAGACGGACTGCTCCAGGCTCAGCTTCTCCCGCTGCAGCGCGTCCAGTCGCTCCTGTGTGGCGCAGCAGAGAGGGGGTGAGGTCCCGAGCTGGTGCAGTCCGGGGGAGTCCCACGGGAGTCCTCACACCCCCCCGCCCGCCCCCCTAAGGAAAGCTCCCTCCCTTTCCTGACGGGAGAAGGGTGTCCCATGGCAGTGGGAAGGGGCCAGTGCCAACGGGCAGGGTCTGGACTGGGAGCTCCCTGCGTGAGCTGGAAGCAACAGCCCCGACTGGGCAGTCCAGGCAGGCTGGACACGCGGGAGCAGCCTGAGGAGTCGCTTCCTGCTGCTCCCTCGGGCTCGGCCGTGGGGAAAAGCAGCAGAGACTGTTCTGCCGCGGGGCCGAGGGAGAGGGATCTTCCCCAGGGGCTCTCGGGAGGTGATGGCCACGTGGCAACGTCGCACCAGGTCCGCTCCAGGTGGGAATCGGGGCAGCGCGTGGCTCCTGCCACCCCTGTGGCCCAGCTGTGTCCCACAGCAGCTGCTCCCCCGCCCCGGGAGCCCCACTGCCGTCCCCCCCGATCCGTGCTGGCTGCCCGCGCTGACCTGCTGCGTCCGGCGCTGCTGCCCGCTCTGCTCCCGGCTCTCCTCCAGCTGCGCTGCCAGCCTGGCCTTGTCCTCCTCGGCCTCTCCCAGGCTGGTGTGCAGTGGGGGACGGGATGGATCTTCCGGCCCACAGGTGTTAAACTTTACGTTGCCCAGTGCACAGGTGACCCCCGGAGGGGGGGAAAGTCCCCCAGCCGTGCGTGGCCGTGAGGCCCTGGCTCTGCAGAGACGGCCCATGGGGAGCCGTGGCGACAGCCCAGCCCTGAGGTGGCTGATGCCCCTCCAATGCCCAAAGCCGTGCCGCGGCGTTCGAAGGAGCCAAACTTGGGCTGAGCCTCAAAATCCCTCAGCAAAGAACCTGCCCCGAGTCTCAGTGCCACCGCTCTCCAGTTGCCCGATGGAGTAAGATGGATCAGGAAAGAGAAGGGGCAAACTCCGGCACGCACCACCAAAGATCTCCTCGGGCCAAGCCCTGCACCGAGTTCTGCAGCGTAAATCAGGGGCTGGAACCCCTCAGACTCCGGTTGGGACGTGGGGGTCGCTTCTCCAACTCCCCAGCTGGCCTGGGAGGAGATTCCCCCCTTGATGGGGACGCCGGCCAAGGTCACTCCCCTGGGGTCGAGAGCCCTTAGCTGCAGGGGGCAGTGAATATCCCGCGTGCTTGAAGTGTGTAACCACGGGTGCCGTATCCCCGCGCGCTTGTGTGCTGCCGTGGTGTGCTGCGGGAATGCCTTGTGTGGGGGCTGTGACCCCCTTGTGTGTTGGAACCGCGTGTTCTTGGTGTGACTCGCAATCAATGCGGCAATAAATGGTTGGTTGAACCGTGGAGTGGAGTCTTTTTGCCGCAGGGACGGGGCAGCGCGTGGCTCCTGCCACCCCCGGTCCAGCTGTGTCCCTCAGCAGCTGCTCCCCCACCCCAGGAGCCCCACTCCCGTCCCCCCCGATCCGTGCTGGCTGCCAGTACCTGCTGCGCCCGGCGCTGCTGCCCGCTCTGCTGCCGGCTCTCCTCCAGCTGCGCCGCCAGCCTGGCCTTGTCCTCCTCGGCCTCTCCCAGGCTGGCGTGCAGCTCCGCGCGCTCCTGGTCCAGGCTGTCGAGGTGCTGCGTCAGGGCCCTCTGCTTGGCCTGCAGGGACTGTCCAGGGCAGGAGCCTGCATGGGGCTGCTGCTGCACCCGCTCACCACCACCCTTCCGTCGGGCAGCAGCACCCACGAGCTCAGCCCGCTCCCACGGCACGCCGCGGGGCGGCAGAGCAGGGGAGAGCAGGCCCGGCCATACCTCCTGGTGCCTCAGGATGCTCTCCACTCTGGCCTTCTCCTTCTCCAGCTCGGTGCGGGTGGTGCTCAGCTCCTGCTCCAGGCTCTCCCGCTGTCTGCTAAGAAGCTGCACTTTCTCCTCCAGCTCCAGCAGCTGGCTCCTGGCCACCATGGTTGTCCTCATCTCCTCCAGCAAGTTCGTCTTGGTGGCCTCTGGGGAGACACAGCACCTTTGGCGCAGGCTGGGCAGGAAGGGGGGAGAAGCTCCCAGAGGAGGTGGTTTGAAGGGGCCCCGCACCCTCCCCGGGCCCTGGCCAGGGGGAGGCAGGGCTGATGGGAGGGCTGCGACCCCCTGAATCCCCACCAGCAAGCACCAGCAGCACCCCATTCTGGTGATGGGCGATGGTTGGGTACCGCAAGGAAGGCGGCTCGTCGTCCCCCCATTCCCAGCAGCACTCTACCCCACCGATTCTGGGGGAGCCAGGAGTTACGGGGCTGGGGAAAGCACTGGGGAGGTGGGAGCCAGGCTGGGGCAGAGATGTGCCGCTGGCTGAGCCCCAGGTGTCCTTACCCAGCTCCTGCACAGCAGCCTGCTTCGCAGCCAGCTCTTCCTGTAAGGCGGAGAGTCGCTCTTCCTGCAGAGCAGCTCCTAAAGCAGCAGGAAAACTCCACTGATCCAACAGCTCCTCAAAAAACCCAAAGCCAAGGAGGCAGCAAATGGCCGCACCAAAGCGTTTGTCATCCAGTGATTGTTCCAGCAGGGAGAAGGCAGCGACCGGACGTGGAGCACCAGCTCCTGCTGCCTAGGGTTAGTGTCCCAGTGGGGAACAGCCCCGGCGCACATCCCAGTCTGCGGCAAAAGCCCTGCTGGCGATGGCAGCGGGATCAAGATTGAGCAGGGACTCCGTGCTTCTCCTGCAAATACCCACGGGCCTGGGAGGGGATGCTGGGAACAGCACTGTACCTCTCTGCAGCTTGTCCTTGTCTTGCTTCAGCCTGGCTATGGCCTCTGAATACTCTTTGCTCTTCACCTCCAGGGTCCGCTCAGCCTCCTTCCTCTGCCTCGCTTGGGTCTCCTTCTCCGCCCGCAGCAACTGGCGAAAGTCCTCGACCTTTTTCTGCAGCTCGACCTTCTGTTTCTCCGACTCCTCCAGCTGAGACTTCAGAGGGTTGACCTGCTGCAGCAGCATCTGCAGGTGTTTGCTGAGGCGGGAGAGGTCCCTGCTCTGCTCTGAGACCCAATATCTCATGTCGTTTGCAGAGAGGGTCCTTCTCCCTGCGCCCTCCTCCACCGTCTCCTGGAACCTGCGCAGAGCCGAGGGGATGTTCTGGCTCTGGCAGACGCTGGCGATGGCTTCGCCGACCTTGCGCAGGCCGGCCTGGGCGCTGGCGCAGGTGTCGCAGGGTCCCAGTGTCGACCCAGTTGTCTGCGTGTGGGCGCTGCGGCTGCTCTTGGCCGTGCTGCAGGCAGCCCTGGGCAGGGAGCTGACCGAGGTGTCGCTGTTGGGTGCACGGACACTCATGGAGGGGCTCCGAGAAGCGCACCGGGCAACTTCTGTGGAACTTCTCGACCCCAGAAGGTCAGGCGAGCCGTGTTTCGGGCGCTCCTTCTTTGCTTTCCCAGCCTGGGAATTGGATTGCCGAGCGGGGCTCTCCTTCCCGCAAGCCGCCTTCTGGTGGAGAGAGCACAGGACAAAGCCAAGGCCCAGGTCAAAGCCTCGGCTGCAAACGATCCCTCAGATCCCAAATACAGCGGTGTGGAGCGTGGGATGGATCCAGCGGCAGAGCTGGGAGCGGTGGTTAGAGGAGGGAAGGGATTCGGGCGGGAGGGGACAGCGTGGGACAGATGTGTGCTGTGCGACACACAGGTCGGCGCTCGGAGGGCCGTGAGCCAGGAGCGCATCAGGCACGGCCACGGCGCGTGTCACAGGGCGTCCCCGAGGAGGACCGTGGCCAGATCGTGGGGGGTGAGGCAAGGGCCATTGCCTGGGACCCCCGCCCTGAGCTCCTGGGGTGTCGGGGCCCCCAAATGTCCCACCTCGGCGCGGAGCTGCTGGTAGAGGGCTCCCAGTTTCAGCATGCTGCTCCAGAAGCTCTTCGCCGTCAGCCCCGCGGACATGCAGGGTCCCACTGCCTGCGGCGGGCGGACGCTTTGCTCGTTGAGCAGGTTTTCTGCGTAGCCCGTGAAGGTCTGAAGCAGCAGCAGCAGTCTTCTTGGGCAGAAACGAAACACGGCTTAGAGCAACGGAGGGTTTGGAACGGGAAAAAGGGCCCTGGGCGTTGAACCGCGCGGGGAGCCGGAAGGGCCCGTGCCCAGTTCAGGAGGTTGTCCCCGTCCCCTGGACAAAGCGAGTTTGGCAAAAGGGGGCAGATATTGCCAGGGCCAAGAGCTCCATGGGAAGGGCTCATCTTTTCCAGGGCAGTCGTCTGTATTTCACCCAGAGTGCAACAGGCGCTTTTGCCTCCCAGGCCTGGCGGTGCAGCCGTGTGTGAGTGTTTCCAAGGATTTGGGGGCAATGTGAGGAGCCCGTCCCGATCTGCCCAGGTGCCCTCGGTTCCCAGGCAGAGCAGCAGCTCGTTCTGCTCCTTTGTGGCCAGTATTTGTGCCGGTAGCCCTGAGCTGTGAGCGGGAAAAGGAGTTTTGTGGACCTTGAGGCCGAGGTGCCGGCACAGGGCTGCTGGTGGAAACCCGTGGGGGAAAACGGGCTCCGAAACCCCGGGCTGCATGGGACAGGCTGGACAGACAAGCGTCCCCTTCGCTGTGGGGGAAGGAGCCGCTGTGGCAGCCGAGCTTCTGTTGACGGGGCGGTTGGGGCTGGCTTTGCCTTCTCACCTGTCTATGAGCAGCTCGAGCAGCACCACGTGGCAGTGCTGGGAGAACTGGGGGTCGTCGTCGGTGTAGCTGTAGTAGTGGAGCAAGGCCGGCAGGTCGAGGTCGCTGGAGACCTGGTTGGGGAACTTCCAGGAGGGGAAGCGCACGGCCCCGGCGTGGGAGGAGACGTGGGCGATGGCCGCCTGCAGGTCGCGGAGGTCGGCCCGCAGGCTGTCCATGCAGGCGGGGTGGCCCAGGAGGTGCGCCATGAGGCCGGGGTGGCGGCAGCAGGCGTGTGGGCTGCGGGCTGCGAGGGCCTGTGGCTGTGCCGGGGCCGCGGGGCCGGGCCGGGGCTGGCGGGGGAGCGGCAGAGCGGCCCCCGGAGGGCCGGGGTCTCCCGGTGGAGCGGGGCGAGTGGGTTTGTGCGGGGACTTGGCGATCCGGAGCCTCCCGCCTGCGCGGCGCTGTCAGCGCTGTCGCCGGCTGCTGTGGCAACGGCCGGGGCACGCGGCCGGCGCCAACGGCTCGGAGGCCCCGCCCCCCGGGGGGGCAACGGCCTATGGAGGCTCCGCCCCCTGGGCCCAACAGCCAATGGCGGCTCCGCCCCCCGGGGCCAACAGCCAATGGAGGCCCCGCCCCTCGACGCCCGCTCCCCCGGAGGCCCCGCCCCCAGCCGCCCCAGGACGCTCCTCCCGCCCTCCCCCTCTGGGTGTCGCCCCGCCCTTCGGCGCGCTCACAGCACTTCCCCCGCGCATGCGCTCTGCCGCACCCGCAGGCGCACCCCCCCCCGTGCGTGGTCGCGTTCTGCGCGTGCGGCTGCTCCGTCCCTTCCGCCGCGCATGCGCAGCTCGTGCCGCTCGGCCGCCATTTCGTCGGTGTCCGGGCGCCTCCGGTGCCGCTGCCGCTCGGTTCCGCGCCGCCCCGAGGGAGCGCCATGCCGGCCGGGCCCGTGCAAGCCGTGCCTCCGGCGCAGCCCGCGCCCCCCGCCGAGAGCAAACCGGTGCGGGGCGCGGGCGGCAGCGGGCGCGGGGGGGCGGCCGCGCTGCGGCGGGGGAGCGCGGGGTGTTCCGGCGCCGGGCCCGAGCGCGGCCGCGGCCCGGGGACAAGGGGCTCGGGGGGCTCTGGTGGGCCCCGCTTCTGCCCCCGCCCCGCCGCTCGCGGCTCGGGCGGGGCTGCGGGTCCGGCCCGGGCTTGGCCGCGGGGTCCCGGCGGCAGCGGCCGCAGCGGCCCGTTCCTCCGCCGGCGGCTGCGGGGGCGGGCGGGGCTGCCCGCGGGGGTACGGCCGCGGCCCTTGGGCACCGAAAATCCGCGCGGAAACTGTCCGACAGCGTTTGCAGCGGTGCTGTATGGCGGCGCCGGGCGCACGGGGGTGTCTCCCCCGAGCGTGGGCCCCGGCCCTGGGTGGAAACTTGTTCCACGCTGTGCTCGTGTGTGCTCGTGGCACGTCTACGTGTTCCTTGCTGCTCTCCTCAAGAATGGGTTGCTTCTCTCTGCTTTACGCGTCAGTTACTTCGCCTGCTCGGTCCTCTTCCTCCTCCCTTTCTTTTGGGTCTGGGGTACGTTCAGGGCAGGTGGCCCGTGAGTCGCTGGTCGCCATCTCCTCCTGCCGGAATGGCCTTTTCCCCACTCACTGCTGCACATGGTCACAATTCAGAAAAACAAAGTTTCTCTGTTTTCTGGGATGTTGCCTTCAAGGACAGCCGGTTCTTGGTAGGGAATCTCCCAAGTAATCACTTCTGGCAGCTTCAAGGATGGTCATCCTGTTATGTTCTTCAGGGGTGTGCAGACAGCCTTCTAATCCCTTTTTTTTTTCCAGCCAGAAGAGCAGCCAGGGGAGGAGTCATCAATTACCAGCCATACCTGTGGTGGGAACTCTTTACTCTTCTATGGACAAAGACTGTCAGCTGGAGCCAGGTAACAACACTGGTGTCATCTCGTCTTTCCGGGGATTTTCCTGCCTCCGCTCGCAGTGCTGATGCCTGTGCAGCTCCAGACACTGCGGCCAGTGGTGTCGGCTCCGTCAGCCCTGGGTGTGACGGGGTGGGAGCCTAGAGGCTGGAGGCAGGGAGAGCCTGGCCCGGCTGCACCCTCTCCCTGCTTGTTGTCATGTTTCTGAGTCTGTTGGTTTTGTTTCCTCTTTGCCGGTGGATGCGGCAGGGTGGGCAGAGCCTGACTCGGGGCCGTTCCCAGGCTCAGTGGGGCGTCCTGAGCCCCTTTGCCCCACAGGTGTGGTGGGTAGCAGCTGTGGCGGGGCTGGGGCCGGAGCTGGCGGGGCTGCTGGGCTACCCTTCGCATGGCTGCGGAAGGGCAGGGGAGTTGAACGCTGGATTTCTACTGTCTTGTTGGATAGGACGAGCCAAGGGAGCTGCAGAGACTGAGACTGAAGCCGGGGCTGGTTGGAGCGCACACAGGTGTGCCACGGTGACCGGAGACTCGCTGTGAGCCCGTGAAGGTCTGAAGCAGCAGCAGCAGCAGTCTTCTAGAACAGAAACAAAACACAGACCAGAGCACCTCGTCCTTCTGTTTCTCCGACTCCTCCAGCTGGGACTTCAGAGGGTTGACCTGCTGCAGCAGCATCTGCAGGTGTTTGCTGAGGCGGGAGAGGTCCCTGCTCTGCTCTGAGACCCAATATCTCATGTCGTTTGCAGAGAGGGTCCTTCTCCCTGCGCCCTCCTCCACCGTCTCCTGGAACCTGCGCAGAGCCGAGGGATGTTCTGGCTCTGGCAGACGCTGGCGATGGCTTCGCCGACCTTGCGCAGGCCGGCCTGGGCGCTGGCGCAGGTGTCGCAGGGTCCCAGTGTCGACCCAGTTGTCTGCGTGTGGGCGCTGCGGCTGCTCTTGGCCGTGCTGCAGGCAGCCCTGGGCAGGGAGCTGCCCAAGGCGTGGCTGTCGGGCGCAGGGACACTCATAGAGGGGCTCTGAGAAGTGCACCGGGCAACTTCTGTGGAACTTCTCGACCCCAGAAGGTCAGGCGAGCCGTGTTTCGGGCGCTCCTTCTTTGCTTTCCCAGCCTGGGAATTGGATTGCCGAGCGGGGGCTCTCCTTCCCGCAAGCCGCCCTCTGGTGGAGAGAGCACAGGACAAAGCCAAGGCCCAGGTCAAAGCCTCGGCTGCAAACGATCCCTCAGATCCCAAATACAGCGGTGTGGAGCGTGGGGACGGGACGTTAGTGCAGCCAGGGGGCTATGAGGGCAGCGAGCCCTTCTCTTGGGAGGAGAGATGTTGCCAGAGGTTGGAGCAGGACAGCTGCCAAGCGCTCGGGTTCCTGTTTCCTGTGCTCCGTTACAAGCGAAGCACATGGTTAACGAGCAATGTGGATTTGCTTCCTGTTCCCGCTGCCTGACGGGAGAACAGAATCTTCACCAGCTGCCAGGCAGATTTCTAGGCGTTGCTACCGGAGCCGTGGGTTCCTGGTGGGGAGCCTTGGCAGTGGAACCTGCTCCCTGGCTCCCCTTGTTGGGAGCATCCCTTCGTTCCCACCTCCCGTGCTGTCTCCTGGTTATGCCAGATGAATTCTCGTGAGACTGTGACACGAAAGGGATCGTTTTGGGGAAAAAGCAAGTGAATGCAGGGGAGCGGTGTAGCGTTATGACCCCCAGTTACTTCACTGCTTTGGGCCAGCTCGGCCCCACAAAGTGGGGTCGGCAGAGCTGCAGGGCCAGCGTGTTGGCCGGAGAAGAATGTTTTTGCAAGCACTAAGGGCAGCCAAGGTCCCCCATGCCGAGGTGCTGCTTGGATGCCTGGAGGAGGATGGATCCAGCGGCAGAGCTGGGAGCGGTGGTTAGAGGAGGGAAGGGATTCGGGCGGGAGGGGACAGCGTGGGACAGATGTGTGCTGTGCGACACACAGGTCGGCGCTCGGAGGGCCGTGAGCCAGGAGCGCATCAGGCACGGCCACGGCGCGTGTCACAGGGCGTCCCCGAGAAGGACCGTGGCCAGATCGTGGGGGGGTGAGGCAAGGGCCATTGCCGGGACCCCCGCCCTGAGCTCCTGGGTGTTGGGCAGAGCAGCAGCTCGTTCTGCTCCTTTGTGGCCACTATTTGTGCAGGGACGGGGCAGTTGGGGCTGGCTTTGCCTTCTCGCCTGTCTATGAGCAGCTCGAGCAGCACCACGTGGCAGTGCTGGGAGAACTGGGGGTCGTCGTCGGTGTAGCTGTAGTAGTGGAGCAAGGCCGGCAGGTCGAGGTCGCTGGAGACCTGGTTGGGGAACTTCCAGGAGGGGAAGCGCACGGCCCCGGCGTGGGAGGAGACGTGGGCGATGGCCGCCTGCAGGTCGCGGAGGTCGGCCCGCAGGCTGTCCATGCAGGCGGGGTGGCCCAGGAGGTGCGCCATGAGGCCGGGGTGGCGGCAGCAGGCGTGTGGGCTGCAGGGCTGCGAGGGCCTGTGGCTGTGCCGGGGCCGCGGGCCGGGCCGGGGCTGGCGGGGGAGCGGCAGAGCGGCCCCCGGGGCCGGGGGAGCCCAGGAGGGCTGGGGGGCTCCTGGAATAGCGAGGGAGCAGGGTGTGTGCGGGGACGCGGCGATCCGGTGCCGTGAGAGGAGAGGGGGGTGTTGTGTCTCTCTCTTGGCTCGAGGGGGGCCGAGCAGGAGGCTCAGGTGTGCAGCGGCACGCGGCCCACAGCGGGCAGGAAAGGCATCGAGTATCGTAATTCTCATGGGATTGAGATATGTCTATTCATCTATAATTTACGTTATTTTATATATTACTGAATTCTTCTTATCTCAACCCACATGTCCCCTTCCCTTTGTGAAAACATACCAGCGTATCCCACCTCATCCCATTTATCTTTTCTTCTGGGAAACAGCATCGATTGCAATCAAGTACCAGGATTCCATTATAAGTATTAGAAGCGTTAGATGATGTATTATCAATATGATTCCATTACAAATGTTGTCATTCTGCCATTTTTCCTCATCTTCCAGTTTATACAACGGCCACCACTGGTTACATATTTGACTAAAGTTGTCTTGTTTACGTTTCCTCCCGGGGCACCCCCAGTATCATTCCAATGTGCCAGGGCACATCCAAACGGACTCTTTTCCAAAATTCCCCCGCTCTGTTGACCATCCATGATACTGGGCAACCAGCAGCTCCTTTACAACAACAACTGGTCAGCTCCCGGCCCATGCGCAGGCAGCGCTCCGTGCACTCCAGCTGCTCTTGGACACAGGGGGCGACACCTGCTCCTCGTCTCCCCTGCCCTGCCCTTCCCAAAGAGCCTGGAAAGATGGGGGCTGACCAGAGAGAAGGGCTTTTGCTCTTCCGGGGGGCTGGCACTCTCGGAATACAACTCTCATCTATAATTTACATTATTTTAGATATTACGAATTCTTCTTATCTCGACCCACATGTCCCCTTCCCTTTTCCATCTCGCGTCTCTCTGCCGTTCCCCAGGGAAGAGGGAGGGTAAGCGAGGGGCTGTGTGGCCTTTACTTGTCTTGCAGTTGAACTGGGAGAGGCCCTTAGATGGCGAAGGATCCCAGTCCGTGCCCGGCTTCATGCCCTCCTGGAAGTGGCTGTGCCCAGTTCGGCCCGGCAGCAGCTGGGGAAGAAGCAGCTGCTGCGTGGCAGGGCCGTGGCGCACGATGTCGCCGGGCCTTGTGCTCCCCAGAACCTTCTCTGCATGCGTGCACACGCAGGGGAGCGGTGCCCGGGTGTGGGACAGGGACTGTGGGGTGGTCTCGGGCTATGCAGCACCCCGCTGGCGCGGTGCATCCGTCTGCCCCGTGGCACCCAGCTCGCCCTGGCTTGGGTGCAGCCTCCTCATCTTCAGGACGCCCCGGTCAGCAGCCGCCTTCAGCTCGGCCAGTGCAGATGTGAGCCGCGCGTTCTCCTGCTCCATCACGTGGATGCGGATGTTGTTGGCCTGGACCTGCTTCTCCATGTCCTCCGCCACGTTCCCGGTGCCTGCAAAGCAAATACGCTGTCCTTGCGGCAGGAGCCAAAGCAGATCCCGCTGCTGCCGGAGGACAGAGGGTGCTGGGCAAGCGCTGCTGGCGCGTGCGGGGCCGGCAGGATCCCCCGCGAGCTCTGGGCACCCCAGAGCACACGCCCGCCCCGGGGAAAGCGGGCGCCGCTGCCGCTGCCTTACTCTGCAGCTGCGTCTCGGTGGGGACGTGGAGTTCGGGGAATAACACCAGGAGCCTCTCCCGCTCCTTCAGCTCCTGCGCCTGCTCCTGCAGCCTGGAGACGTCCGCCTGCAGCTGCGAGACGGACTGCTCCAGGCTCAGCTTCTCCCGCTGCAGCGCGTCCAGTCGCTCCTGTGTGGCGCAGCAGAGAGGGGGTGAGGTCCCGAGCTGGTGCAGTCCGGGGGAGTCCCACGGGAGTCCTCACACCCCCCCCGCCCGCCCCCCTAAGGAAAGCTCCCTCCCTTTCCTGACGGGAGAAGGGTGTCCCATGGCAGTGGGAAGGGGCCAGTGCCAACGGGCAGGGTCTGGACTGGGAGCTCCCTGCGTGAGCTGGAAGCAAACAGCCCCGACTGGGCAGTCCAGGCAGGCTGGACACGCGGGAGCAGCCTGAGGAGTCGCTTCCTGCTGCTCCCTCGGGCTCGGCCGTGGGGAAAAGCAGCAGAGACTGTTCTGCCGCGGGGCCGAGGGAGAGGGATCTTCCCCAGGGGCTCTCGGGAGGTGATGGCCACGTGGCAACGTCGCACCAGGTCCGCTCCAGGTGGGAATCGGGGCAGCGCGTGGCTCCTGCCACCCCTGTGGCCCAGCTGTGTCCCACAGCAGCTGCTCCCCCGCCCCGGGAGCCCCACTGCCGTCCCCCCCGATCCGTGCTGGCTGCCCGCGCTGACCTGCTGCGTCCGGCGCTGCTGCCCGCTCTGCTCCCGGGCTCTCCTCCAGCTGCGCTGCCAGCCTGGCCTGTCCTCCTCGGCCTCTCCCAGGCTGGTGTGCAGTGGGGGACGGGATGGATCTTCCGGCCCACAGGTGTTAAACTTTACGTTGCCCAGTGCACAGGTGACCCCCGGAGGGGGGGAAAGTCCCCCAGCCGTGCGTGGCCGTGAGGCCCTGGCTCTGCAGAGACGGCCCATGGGGAGCCGTGGCGACAGCCCAGCCCTGAGGTGGCTGATGCCCCTCCAATGCCCAAAGCCGTGCCGCGGCGTTCGAAGGAGCCAAACTTGGGCTGAGCCTCAAAATCCCTCAGCAAAGAACCTGCCCCGAGTCTCAGTGCCACCGCTCTCCAGTTGCCCGATGGAGTAAGATGGATCAGGAAAGAGAAGGGGCAAACTCCGGCACGCACCACCAAAGATCTCCTCGGGCCAAGCCCTGCACCGAGTTCTGCAGCGTAAATCAGGGGCTGGAACCCCTCAGACTCCGGTTGGGACGTGGGGGTCGCTTCTCCAACTCCCCAGCTGGCCTGGGAGGAGATTCCCCCCTTGATGGGGACGCCGGCCAAGGTCACTCCCCTGGGGTCGAGAGCCCTTAGCTGCAGGGGGCAGTGAATATCCCGCGTGCTTGAAGTGTGTAACCACGGGTGCCGTATCCCGCGCGCTTGTGTGCTGCCGTGGTGTGCTGCGGGAATGCCTTGTGTGGGGGCTGTGACCCCCTTGTGTGTTGGAACCGCGTGTTCTTGGTGTGACTCGCAATCAATGCGGCAATAAATGGTTGGTTGAACCGTGGAGTGGAGTCTTTTTGCCGCAGGGACGGGGCAGCGCGTGGCTCCTGCCACCCCCGGTCCAGCTGTGTCCCTCAGCAGCTGCTCCCCCACCCCAGGAGCCCCACTCCCGTCCCCCCCGATCCGTGCTGGCTGCCAGTACCTGCTGCGCCCGGCGCTGCTGCCCGCTCTGCTGCCGGCTCTCCTCCAGCTGCGCCGCCAGCCTGGCCTTGTCCTCCTCGGCCTCTCCCAGGCTGGCGTGCAGCTCCGCGCGCTCCTGGTCCAGGCTGTCGAGGTGCTGCGTCAGGGCCCTCTGCTTGGCCTGCAGGGACTGTCCAGGGCAGGAGCCTGCATGGGGCTGCTGCTGCACCCGCTCACCACCACCCTTCCGTCGGGCAGCAGCACCACGAGCTCAGCCCGCTCCCACGGCACGCCGCGGGGCGGCAGAGCAGGGGAGAGCAGGCCCGGCCATACCTCCTGGTGCCTCAGGATGCTCTCCACTCTGGCCTTCTCCTTCTCCAGCTCGGTGCGGGTGGTGCTCAGCTCCTGCTCCAGGCTCTCCCGCTGTCTGCTAAGAAGCTGCACTTTCTCCTCCAGCTCCAGCAGCTGGCTCCTGGCCACCATGGTTGTCCTCATCTCCTCCAGCAAGTTCGTCTTGGTGGCCTCTGGGGAGACACAGCACCTTTGGCGCAGGCTGGGCAGGAAGGGGGGAGAAGCTCCCAGAGGAGGTGGTTTGAAGGGGCCCCGCACCCTCCCCGGGCCCTGGCCAGGGGGAGGCAGGGCTGATGGGAGGGCTGCGACCCCCTGAATCCCCACCAGCAAGCACCAGCAGCACCCCATTCTGGTGATGGGCGATGGTTGGGTACCGCAAGGAAGGCGGCTCGTCGTCCCCCCATTCCCAGCAGCACTCTACCCCACCGATTCTGGGGGAGCCAGGAGTTACGGGGCTGGGAAAGCACTGGGGAGGTGGGAGCCAGGCTGGGGCAGAGATGTGCCGCTGGCTGAGCCCCAGGTGTCCTTACCCAGCTCCTGCACAGCAGCCTGCTTCGCAGCCAGCTCTTCCTGTAAGGCGGAGAGTCGCTCTTCCTGCAGAGCAGCTCCTAAAGCAGCAGGAAAACTCCACTGATCCAACAGCTCCTCAAAAAACCCAAAGCCAAGGAGGCAGCAAATGGCCGCACCAAAGCGTTTGTCATCCAGTGATTGTTCCAGCAGGGAGAAGGCAGCGACCGGACGTGGAGCACCAGCTCCTGCTGCCTAGGGTTAGTGTCCCAGTGGGGAACAGCCCCGGCGCACATCCCAGTCTGCGGCAAAAGCCCTGCTGGCGATGGCAGCGGGATCAAGATTTGAGCAGGGACTCCGTGCTTCTCCTGCAAATACCCACGGGCCTGGGAGGGGATGCTGGGAACAGCACTGTACCTCTCTGCAGCTTGTCCTTGTCTTGCTTCAGCCTGGCTATGGCCTCTGAATACTCTTTGCTCTTCACCTCCAGGGTCCGCTCAGCCTCCTTCCTCTGCCTCGCTTGGGTCTCCTTCTCCGCCCGCAGCAACTGGCGAAAGTCCTCGACCTTTTTCTGCAGCTCGACCTTCTGTTTCTCCGACTCCTCCAGCTGAGACTTCAGAGGGTTGACCTGCTGCAGCAGCATCTGCAGGTGTTTGCTGAGGCGGGAGAGGTCCCTGCTCTGCTCTGAGACCCAATATCTCATGTCGTTTGCAGAGAGGGTCCTTCTCCCTGCGCCCTCCTCCACCGTCTCCTGGAACCTGCGCAGAGCCGAGGGGATGTTCTGGCTCTGGCAGACGCTGGCGATGGCTTCGCCGACCTTGCGCAGGCCGGCCTGGGCGCTGGCGCAGGTGTCGCAGGGTCCCAGTGTCGACCCAGTTGTCTGCGTGTGGGCGCTGCGGCTGCTCTTGGCCGTGCTGCAGGCAGCCCTGGGCAGGGAGCTGACCGAGGTGTCGCTGTTGGGTGCACGGACACTCATGGAGGGGCTCCGAGAAGCGCACCGGGCAACTTCTGTGGAACTTCTCGACCCCAGAAGGTCAGGCGAGCCGTGTTTCGGGCGCTCCTTCTTTGCTTTCCCAGCCTGGGAATTGGATTGCCGAGCGGGGCTCTCCTTCCCGCAAGCCGCCTTCTGGTGGAGAGAGCACAGGACAAAGCCAAGGCCCAGGTCAAAGCCTCGGCTGCAAACGATCCCTCAGATCCCAAATACAGCGGTGTGGAGCGTGGGATGGATCCAGCGGCAGAGCTGGGAGCGGTGGTTAGAGGAGGGAAGGGATTCGGGCGGGAGGGGACAGCGTGGGACAGATGTGTGCTGTGCGACACACAGGTCGGCGCTCGGAGGGCCGTGAGCCAGGAGCGCATCAGGCACGGCCACGGCGCGTGTCACAGGGCGTCCCCGAGGAGGACCGTGGCCAGATCGTGGGGGGTGAGGCAAGGGCCATTGCGGGACCCCCGCCCTGAGCTCCTGGGGTGTCGGGGCCCCCAAATGTCCCACCTCGGCGCGGAGCTGCTGGTAGAGGGCTCCCAGTTTCAGCATGCTGCTCCAGAAGCTCTTCGCCGTCAGCCCCGCGGACATGCAGGGTCCCACTGCCTGCGGCGGGCGGACGCTTTGCTCGTTGAGCAGGTTTTCTGCGTAGCCCGTGAAGGTCTGAAGCAGCAGCAGCAGTCTTCTTGGGCAGAAACGAAACACGGCTTAGAGCAACGGAGGGTTTGGAACGGGAAAAGGGCCCTGGGCGTTGAAACCGCGCGGGGAGCCGGAAGGGCCCGTGCCCAGTTCAGGAGGTTGTCCCCGTCCCCTGGACAAAGCGAGTTTGGCAAAAGGGGGCAGATATTGCCAGGGCCAAGAGCTCCATGGGAAGGGCTCATCTTTTCCAGGGCAGTCGTCTGTATTTCACCCAGAGTGCAACAGGCGCTTTTGCCTCCCAGGCCTGGCGGTGCAGCCGTGTGTGAGTGTTTCCAAGGATTTGGGGGCAATGTGAGGAGCCCGTCCCGATCTGCCCAGGTGCCCTCGGTTCCCAGGCAGAGCAGCAGCTCGTTCTGCTCCTTTGTGGCCAGTATTTGTGCCGGTAGCCCTGAGCTGTGAGCGGGAAAAGGAGTTTTGTGGACCTTGAGGCCGAGGTGCCGGCACAGGGCTGCTGGTGGAAACCCGTGGGGGAAAACGGGCTCCGAAACCCCGGGCTGCATGGGACAGGCTGGACAGACAAGCGTCCCCTTCGCTGTGGGGGAAGGAGCCGCTGTGGCAGCCGAGCTTCTGTTGACGGGGCGGTTGGGGCTGGCTTTGCCTTCTCACCTGTCTATGAGCAGCTCGAGCAGCACCACGTGGCAGTGCTGGGAGAACTGGGGGTCGTCGTCGGTGTAGCTGTAGTAGTGGAGCAAGGCCGGCAGGTCGAGGTCGCTGGAGACCTGGTTGGGGAACTTCCAGGAGGGGAAGCGCACGGCCCGGCGTGGGAGGAGACGTGGGCGATGGCCGCCTGCAGGTCGCGGAGGTCGGCCCGCAGGCTGTCCATGCAGGCGGGGTGGCCCAGGAGGTGCGCCATGAGGCCGGGGTGGCGGCAGCAGGCGTGTGGGCTGCGGGCTGCGAGGGCCTGTGGCTGTGCCGGGGCCGCGGGGCCGGGCCGGGGCTGGCGGGGGAGCGGCAGAGCGGCCCCCGGAGGGCCGGGGTCTCCCGGTGGAGCGGGGCGAGTGGGTTTGTGCGGGGACTTGGCGATCCGGAGCCTCCCGCCTGCGCGGCGCTGTCAGCGCTGTCGCCGGCTGCTGTGGCAACGGCCGGGGCACGCGGCCGGCGCCAACGGCTCGGAGGCCCCGCCCCCCGGGGGGGCAACGGCCTATGGAGGCTCCGCCCCCTGGGCCCAACAGCCAATGGCGGCTCCGCCCCCCGGGGCCAACAGCCAATGGAGGCCCCGCCCCTCGACGCCCGCTCCCCCGGAGGCCCCGCCCCCAGCCGCCCCAGGACGCTCCTCCCGCCCTCCCCCTCTGGGTGTCGCCCCGCCCTTCGGCGCGCTCACAGCACTTCCCCCGCGCATGCGCTCTGCCGCACCCGCAGGCGCACCCCCCCCCCGTGCGTGGTCGCGTTCTGCGCGTGCGGCTGCTCCGTCCCTTCCGCCGCGCATGCGCAGCTCGTGCCGCTCGGCCGCCATTTCGTCGGTGTCCGGGCGCCTCCGGTGCCGCTGCCGCTCGGTTCCGCGCCGCCCCGAGGGAGCGCCATGCCGGCCGGGCCCGTGCAAGCCGTGCCTCCGGCGCAGCCCGCGCCCCCCGCCGAGAGCAAACCGGTGCGGGGCGCGGGCGGCAGCGGGCGCGGGGGGGCGGCCGCGCTGCGGCGGGGGAGCGCGGGGTGTTCCGGCGCCGGGGCCCGAGCGCGGCCGCGGCCCGGGGACAAGGGGCTCGGGGGGCTCTGGTGGGCCCCGCTTCTGCCCCCGCCCCGCCGCTCGCGGCTCGGGCGGGGCTGCGGGTCCGGCCCGGGCTTGGCCGCGGGGTCCCGGCGGCAGCGGCCGCAGCGGCCCGTTCCTCCGCCGGCGGCTGCGGGGGCGGGCGGGGCTGCCCGCGGGGGTACGGCCGCGGCCCTTGGGCACCGAAAATCCGCGCGGAAACTGTCCGACAGCGTTTGCAGCGGTGCTGTATGGCGGCGCCGGGCGCACGGGGGTGTCTCCCCCGAGCGTGGGCCCCGGCCCTGGGTGGAAACTTGTTCCACGCTGTGCTCGTGTGTGCTCGTGGCACGTCTACGTGTTCCTTGCTGCTCTCCTCAAGAATGGGTTGCTTCTCTCTGGCTTACGCGTCAGTTACTTCGCCTGCTCGGTCCTCTTCCTCCTCCCTTTCTTTTGGGTCTGGGGTACGTTCAGGGCAGGTGGCCCGTGAGTCGCTGGTCGCCATCTCCTCTGCCGGAATGGCCTTTTCCCCACTCACTGCTGCACATGGTCACAATTCAGAAAACAAAGTTTCTCTGTTTTCTGGGATGTTGCCTTCAAGGACAGCCGGTTCTTGGTAGGGAATCTCCCAAGTAATCACTTCTGGCAGCTTCAAGGATGGTCATCCTGTTATGTTCTTCAGGGGTGTGCAGACAGCCTTCTAATCCCTTTTTTTTTTCCAGCCAGAAGAGCAGCCAGGGGAGGAGTCATCAATTACCAGCCATACCTGTGGTGGGAACTCTTTACTCTTCTATGGACAAAGACTGTCAGCTGGAGCCAGGTAAACAACACTGGTGTCATCTCGTCTTTCCGGGGATTTTCCTGCCTCCGCTCGCAGTGCTGATGCCTGTGCAGCTCCAGACACTGCGGCCAGTGGTGTCGGCTCCGTCAGCCCTGGGTGTGACGGGGTGGGAGCCTAGAGGCTGGAGGCAGGGAGAGCCCTGGCCCGGCTGCACCCTCTCCCTGCTTGTTGTCATGTTTCTGAGTCTGTTGGTTTTGTTTCCTCTTTGCCGGTGGATGCGGCAGGGTGGGCAGAGCCTGACTCGGGGCCGTTCCCAGGCTCAGTGGGGCGTCCTGAGCCCCTTTGCCCCACAGGTGTGGTGGGTAGCAGCTGTGGCGGGCTGGGGCCGGAGCTGGCGGGGCTGCTGGGCTACCCTTCGCATGGCTGCGGAAGGGCAGGGGAGTTGAACGCTGGATTTCTACTGTCTTGTTGGATAGGACGAGCCAAGGGAGCTGCAGAGACTGAGACTGAAGCCGGGGCTGGTTGGAGCGCACACAGGTGTGCCACGGTGACCGGAGACTCGCTGTGAGCCCGTGAAGGTCTGAAGCAGCAGCAGCAGCAGTCTTCTAGAACAGAAACAAAACACAGACCAGAGCACCTCGTCCTTCTGTTTCTCCGACTCCTCCAGCTGGGACTTCAGAGGGTTGACCTGCTGCAGCAGCATCTGCAGGTGTTTGCTGAGGCGGGAGAGGTCCCTGCTCTGCTCTGAGACCCAATATCTCATGTCGTTTGCAGAGAGGGTCCTTCTCCCTGCGCCCTCCTCCACCGTCTCCTGGAACCTGCGCAGAGCCGAGGGGATGTTCTGGCTCTGGCAGACGCTGGCGATGGCTTCGCCGACCTTGCGCAGGCCGGCCTGGGCGCTGGCGCAGGTGTCGCAGGGTCCCAGTGTCGACCCAGTTGTCTGCGTGTGGGCGCTGCGGCTGCTCTTGGCCGTGCTGCAGGCAGCCCTGGGCAGGGAGCTGCCCAAGGCGTGGCTGTCGGGCGCAGGGACACTCATAGAGGGGCTCTGAGAAGTGCACCGGGCAACTTCTGTGGAACTTCTCGACCCCAGAAGGTCAGGCGAGCCGTGTTTCGGGCGCTCCTTCTTTGCTTTCCCAGCCTGGGAATTGGATTGCCGAGCGGGGCTCTCCTTCCCGCAAGCCGCCTTCTGGTGGAGAGAGCACAGGACAAAGCCAAGGCCCAGGTCAAAGCCTCGGCTGCAAACGATCCCTCAGATCCCAAATACAGCGGTGTGGAGCGTGGGGACGGGACGTTAGTGCAGCCAGGGGGCTATGAGGGCAGCGAGCCCTTCTCTTGGGAGGAGAGATGTTGCCAGAGGTTGGAGCAGGACAGCTGCCAAGCGCTCGGGTTCCCTGTTTCCTGTGCTCCGTTACAAGCGAAGCACATGGTTAACGAGCAATGTGGATTTGCTTCCTGTTCCCGCTGCCTGACGGGAGAACAGAATCTTCACCAGCTGCCAGGCAGATTTCTAGGCGTTGCTACCGGAGCCGTGGGTTCCTGGTGGGGAGCCTTGGCAGTGGAACCTGCTCCCTGGCTCCCCTTGTTGGGAGCATCCCTTCGTTCCCACCTCCCGTGCTGTCTCCTGGTTATGCCAGATGAATTCTCGTGAGACTGTGACACGAAAGGGATCGTTTTGGGGAAAAAGCAAGTGAATGCAGGGGAGCGGTGTAGCGTTATGACCCCCAGTTACTTCACTGCTTTGGGCCAGCTCGGCCCCACAAAAGTGGGGTCGGCAGAGCTGCAGGGCCAGCGTGTTGGCCGGAGAAGAATGTTTTGCAAGCACTAAGGGCAGCCAAGGTCCCCCATGCCGAGGTGCTGCTTGGATGCCTGGAGGAGGATGGATCCAGCGGCAGAGCTGGGAGCGGTGGTTAGAGGAGGGAAGGGATTCGGGCGGGAGGGGACAGCGTGGGACAGATGTGTGCTGTGCGACACACAGGTCGGCGCTCGGAGGGCCGTGAGCCAGGAGCGCATCAGGCACGGCCACGGCGCGTGTCACAGGGCGTCCCCGAGAAGGACCGTGGCCAGATCGTGGGGGGTGAGGCAAGGGCCATTGCCGGGACCCCCGCCCTGAGCTCCTGGGGTGTTGGGCAGAGCAGCAGCTCGTTCTGCTCCTTTGTGGCCACTATTTGTGCAGGGACGGGGCAGTTGGGGCTGGCTTTGCCTTCTCGCCTGTCTATGAGCAGCTCGAGCAGCACCACGTGGCAGTGCTGGGAGAACTGGGGGTCGTCGTCGGTGTAGCTGTAGTAGTGGAGCAAGGCCGGCAGGTCGAGGTCGCTGGAGACCTGGTTGGGGAACTTCCAGGAGGGGAAGCGCACGGCCCCGGCGTGGGAGGAGACGTGGGCGATGGCCGCCTGCAGGTCGCGGAGGTCGGCCCGCAGGCTGTCCATGCAGGCAGGGTGGCCCAGGAGGTGCGCCATGAGGCCGGGGTGGCGGCAGCAGGCGTGTGGGCTGCGGGCTGCGAGGGCCTGTGGCTGTGCCGGGGCCGCGGGGCCGGGCCGGGGCTGGCGGGGGAGCGGCAGAGCGGCCCCCGGGGCCGGGGGAGCCCAGGAGGGCTGGGGGGCTCCTGGAATAGCGAGGGAGCAGGGTGTGTGCGGGGACGCGGCGATCCGGTGCCGTGAGAGGAGAGGGGGGTGTTGTGTCTCTCTCTTGGCTCGAGGGGGGCCGAGCAGGAGGCTCAGGTGTGCAGCGGCACGCGGCCCACAGCGGGCAGGAAAGGCATCGAGTATCGTAATTCTCATGGGATTGAGATATGTCTATTCATCTATAATTTACGTTATTTTATATATTACTGAATTCTTCTTATCTCAACCCACATGTCCCCTTCCCTTTGTGAAAACATACCAGCGTATCCCACCTCATCCCATTTATCTTTTCTTCTGGGAAACAGCATCGATTGCAATCAAGTACCAGGATTCCATTATAAGTATTAGAAGCGTTAGATGATGTATTATCAATATGATTCCATTACAAATGTTGTCATTCTGCCATTTTTCCTCATCTTCCAGTTTATACAACGGCCACCACTGGTTACAATATTTGACTAAAGTTGTCTTGTTTACGTTTCCTCCCGGGGCACCCCCAGTATCATTCCAATGTGCCAGGGCACATCCAAACGGACTCTTTTCCAAAATTCCCCCGCTCTGTTGACCATCCATGATACTGGGCAACCAGCAGCTCCTTTACAACAACAACTGGTCAGCTCCCGGCCCATGCGCAGGCAGCGCTCCGTGCACTCCAGCTGCTCTTGGACACAGGGGGCGACACCTGCTCCTCGTCTCCCCTGCCCTGCCCTTCCCAAAGAGCCTGGAAAGATGGGGGCTGACCAGAGAGAAGGGCTTTTGCTCTTCCGGGGGGCTGGCACTCTCGGAATACAACTCTCATCTATAATTTACATTATTTTAGATATTACTGAATTCTTCTTATCTCGACCCACATGTCCCCTTCCCTTTTCCATCTCGCGTCTCTCTGCCGTTCCCCAGGGAAGAGGGAGGGTAAGCGAGGGGCTGTGTGGCCTTTACTTGTCTTGCAGTTGAACTGGGAGAGGCCCTTAGATGGCGAAGGATCCCAGTCCGTGCCCGGCTTCATGCCCTCCTGGAAGTGGCTGTGCCCAGTTCGGCCCGGCAGCAGCTGGGGAAGAAGCAGCTGCTGCGTGGCAGGGGCCGTGGCGCACGATGTCGCCGGGCCTTGTGCTCCCCAGAACCTTCTCTGCATGCGTGCACACGCAGGGGAGCGGTGCCCGGGTGTGGGACAGGGACTGTGGGGTGGTCTCGGGCTATGCAGCACCCCGCTGGCGCGTGCATCCGTCTGCCCCGTGGCACCCAGCTCGCCCTGGCTTGGGTGCAGCCTCCTCATCTTCAGGACGCCCCGGTCAGCAGCCGCCTTCAGCTCGGCCAGTGCAGATGTGAGCTGCGCGTTCTCCTGCTCCATCACGTGGATGCGGATGTTGTTGGCCTGGACCTGCTTCTCCATGTCCTCCGCCACGTTCCCGGTGCCTGCAAAGCAAATACGCTGTCCTTGCGGCAGGAGCCAAAGCAGATCCCGCTGCTGCCGGAGGACAGAGGGTGCTGGGCAAGCGCTGCTGGCGCGTGCGGGGCCGGCAGGATCCCCCGCGAGCTCTGGGCACCCCAGAGCACACGCCCGCCCCGGGGAAAGCGGGCGCCGCTGCCGCTGCCTTACTCTGCAGCTGCGTCTCGGTGGGGACGTGGAGTTCGGGGAATAACACCAGGAGCCTCTCCCGCTCCTTCAGCTCCTGCGCCTGCTCCTGCAGCCTGGAGACGTCCGCCTGCAGCTGCGAGACGGACTGCTCCAGGCTCAGCTTCTCCCGCTGCAGCGCGTCCAGTCGCTCCTGTGTGGCGCAGCAGAGAGGGGGTGAGGTCCCGAGCTGGTGCAGTCCGGGGGAGTCCCACGGGAGTCCTCACACCCCCCCCCCCCCCCCCCTAAGGAAAGCTCCCTCCCTTTCCTGACGGGAGAAGGGTGTCCCATGGCAGTGGGAAGGGGCCAGTGCCAACGGGCAGGGTCTGGACTGGGAGCTCCCTGCGTGAGCTGGAAGCAACAGCCCCGACTGGGCAGTCCAGGCAGGCTGGACACGCGGGAGCAGCCTGAGGAGTCGCTTCCTGCTGCTCCCTCGGGCTCGGCCGTGGGGAAAAGCAGCAGAGACTGTTCTGCCGCGGGGCCGAGGGAGAGGGATCTTCCCCAGGGGCTCTCGGGAGGTGATGGCCACGTGGCAACGTCGCACCAGGTCCGCTCCAGGTGGGAATCGGGGCAGCGCGTGGCTCCTGCCACCCCTGTGGCCCAGCTGTGTCCCACAGCAGCTGCTCCCCCCGCCCCGGGAGCCCCACTGCCGTCCCCCCCGATCCGTGCTGGCTGCCCGCGCTGACCTGCTGCGTCCGGCGCTGCTGCCCGCTCTGCTCCCGGCTCTCCTCCAGCTGCGCTGCCAGCCTGGCCTTGTCCTCCTCGGCCTCTCCCAGGCTGGTGTGCAGTGGGGGACGGGATGGATCTTCCGGCCCACAGGTGTTAAACTTTACGTTGCCCAGTGCACAGGTGACCCCCGGAGGGGGGGAAAGTCCCCCAGCCGTGCGTGGCCGTGAGGCCCTGGCTCTGCAGAGACGGCCCATGGGGAGCCGTGGCGACAGCCCAGCCCTGAGGTGGCTGATGCCCCTCCAACGCCCAAAGCCGTGCCGCGGTGTTCGAAGGAGCCAAACTTGGGCTGAGCCTCAAAATCCCTCAGCAAAGAACCTGCCCCGAGTCTCAGTGCCACCGCTCTCCAGTTGCCCGATGGAGTAAGATGGATCAGGAAAGAGAAGGGGCAAACTCCGGCACGCACCACCAAAGATCTCCTCGGGCCAAGCCCTGCACCGAGTTCTGCAGCGTAAATCAGGGGCTGGAACCCCTCAGACTCCGGTTGGGACGTGGGGGTCGCTTCTCCAACTCCCCAGCTGGCCTGGGAGGAGATTCCCCCCTTGATGGGGACGCCGGCCAAGGTCACTCCCCTGGGGTCGAGAGCCCTTAGCTGCAGGGGGCAGTGAATATCCCGCGTGCTTGAAGTGTGTAACCACGGGTGCCGTATCCCGCGCGCTTGTGTGCTGCCGTGGTGTGCTGCGGGAATGCCTTGTGTGGGGGCTGTGACCCCTTGTGTGTTGGAACCGCGTGTTCTTGGTGTGACTCGCAATCAATGCGGCAATAAATGGTTGGTTGAACCGTGGAGTGGAGTCTTTTTGCCGCAGGGACGGGGCAGCGCGTGGCTCCTGCCACCCCCGGTCCAGCTGTGTCCCTCAGCAGCTGCTCCCCCACCCCAGGAGCCCCACTCCCGTCCCCCCCGATCCGTGCTGGCTGCCAGTACCTGCTGCGCCCGGCGCTGCTGCCCGCTCTGCTGCCGGCTCTCCTCCAGCTGCGCCGCCAGCCTGGCCTTGTCCTCCTCGGCCTCTCCCAGGCTGGCGTGCAGCTCCGCGCGCTCCTGGTCCAGGCTGTCGAGGTGCTGCGTCAGGGCCCTCTGCTTGGCCTGCAGGGACTGTCCAGGGCAGGAGCCTGCATGGGGCTGCTGCTGCACCCGCTCACCACCACCCTTCCGTCGGGCAGCAGCACCCACGAGCTCAGCCCGCTCCCACGGCACGCCGCGGGGCGGCAGAGCAGGGGAGAGCAGGCCCGGCCATACCTCCTGGTGCCTCAGGATGCTCTCCACTCTGGCCTTCTCCTTCTCCAGCTCGGTGCGGGTGGTGCTCAGCTCCTGCTCCAGGCTCTCCCGCTGTCTGCTAAGAAGCTGCACTTTCTCCTCCAGCTCCAGCAGCTGGCTCCTGGCCACCATGGTTGTCCTCATCTCCTCCAGCAAGTTCGTCTTGGTGGCCTCTGGGGAGACACAGCACCTTTGGCGCAGGCTGGGCAGGAAGGGGGGAGAAGCTCCCAGAGGAGGTGGTTTGAAGGGGCCCCGCACCCTCCCCGGGCCCTGGCCAGGGGGAGGCAGGGCTGATGGGAGGGCTGCGACCCCCTGAATCCCCACCAGCAAGCACCAGCAGCACCCCATTCTGGTGATGGGCGATGGTTGGGTACCGCAAGGAAGGCGGCTCGTCGTCCCCCCATTCCCAGCAGCACTCTACCCCACCGATTCTGGGGGAGCCAGGAGTTACGGGGCTGGGAAAGCACTGGGGAGGTGGGAGCCAGGCTGGGGCAGAGATGTGCCGCTGGCTGAGCCCCAGGTGTCCTTACCCAGCTCCTGCACAGCAGCCTGCTTCGCAGCCAGCTCTTCCTGTAAGGCGGAGAGTCGCTCTTCCTGCAGAGCAGCTCCTAAAGCAGCAGGAAAACTCCACTGATCCAACAGCTCCTCAAAAACCCAAAGCCAAGGAGGCAGCAAATGGCCGCACCAAAGCGTTTGTCATCCAGTGATTGTTCCAGCAGGGAGAAGGCAGCGACCGGACGTGGAGCACCAGCTCCTGCTGCCTAGGGTTAGTGTCCCAGTGGGGAACAGCCCCGGCGCACATCCCAGTCTGCGGCAAAAGCCCTGCTGGCGATGGCAGCGGGATCAAGATTTGAGCAGGGACTCCGTGCTTCTCCTGCAAATACCCACGGGCCTGGGAGGGGATGCTGGGAACAGCACTGTACCTCTCTGCAGCTTGTCCTTGTCTTGCTTCAGCCTGGCTATGGCCTCTGAATACTCTTTGCTCTTCACCTCCAGGGTCCGCTCAGCCTCCTTCCTCTGCCTCGCTTGGGTCTCCTTCTCCGCCCGCAGCAACTGGCGAAAGTCCTCGACCTTTTTCTGCAGCTCGACCTTCTGTTTCTCCGACTCCTCCAGCTGAGACTTCAGAGGGTTGACCTGCTGCAGCAGCATCTGCAGGTGTTTGCTGAGGCGGGAGAGGTCCCTGCTCTGCTCTGAGACCCAATATCTCATGTCGTTTGCAGAGAGGGTCCTTCTCCCTGCGCCCTCCTCCACCGTCTCCTGGAACCTGCGCAGAGCCGAGGGGATGTTCTGGCTCTGGCAGACGCTGGCGATGGCTTCGCCGACCTTGCGCAGGCCGGCCTGGGCGCTGGCGCAGGTGTCGCAGGGTCCCAGTGTCGACCCAGTTGTCTGCGTGTGGGCGCTGCGGCTGCTCTTGGCCGTGCTGCAGGCAGCCCTGGGCAGGGAGCTGACCGAGGTGTCGCTGTTGGGTGCACGGACACTCATGGAGGGGCTCCGAGAAGTGCACCGGGCAACTTCTGTGGAACTTCTCGACCCCAGAAGGTCAGGCGAGCCGTGTTTCGGGCGCTCCTTCTTTGCTTTCCCAGCCTGGGAATTGGATTGCCGAGCGGGGCTCTCCTTCCCGCAAGCCGCCTTCTGGTGGAGAGAGCACAGGACAAAGCCAAGGCCCAGGTCAAAGCCTCGGCTGCAAACGATCCCTCAGATCCCAAATACAGCGGTGTGGAGCGTGGGATGGATCCAGCGGCAGAGCTGGGAGCGGTGGTTAGAGGAGGGAAGGGATTCGGGCGGGAGGGGACAGCGTGGGACAGATGTGTGCTGTGCGACACACAGGTCGGCGCTCGGAGGGCCGTGAGCCAGGAGCGCATCAGGCACGGCCACGGCGCGTGTCACAGGGCGTCCCCGAGGAGGACCGTGGCCAGATCGTGGGGGGTGAGGCAAGGGCCATTGCCGGGACCCCCGCCCGGAGCTCCTGGGGTGTCGGGGCCCCCAAATGTCCCACCTCGGCGCGGAGCTGCTGGTAGAGGGCTCCCAGTTTCAGCATGCTGCTCCAGAAGCTCTTCGCCGTCAGCCCCGCGGACATGCAGGGTCCCACTGCCTGCGGCGGGCGGACGCTTTGCTCGTTGAGCAGGTTTTCTGCGTAGCCCGTGAAGGTCTGAAGCAGCAGCAGCAGTCTTCTTGGGCAGAAACGAAACACGGCTTAGAGCAACGGAGGGTTTGGAACGGGAAAAGGGCCCTGGGCGTTGAACCGCGCGGGGAGCCGGAAGGGCCCGTGCCCAGTTCAGGAGGTTGTCCCCGTCCCCTGGACAAAGCGAGTTTGGCAAAAGGGGGCAGATATTGCCAGGGCCAAGAGCTCCATGGGAAGGGCTCATCTTTTCCAGGGCAGTCGTCTGTATTTCACCCAGAGTGCAACAGGCGCTTTTGCCTCCCAGGCCTGGCGGTGCAGCCGTGTGTGAGTGTTTCCAAGGATTTGGGGGCAATGTGAGGAGCCCGTCCCGATCTGCCCAGGTGCCCTCGGTTCCCAGGCAGAGCAGCAGCTCGTTCTGCTCCTTTGTGGCCAGTATTTGTGCCGGTAGCCCTGAGCTGTGAGCGGGAAAAGGAGTTTTGTGGACCTTGAGGCCGAGGTGCCGGCACAGGGCTGCTGGTGGAAACCCGTGGGGGGAAAACGGGCTCCGAAACCCCGGGCTGCATGGGACAGGCTGGACAGACAAGCGTCCCCTTCGCTGTGGGGGAAGGAGCCGCTGTGGCAGCCGAGCTTCTGTTGACGGGGCGGTTGGGGCTGGCTTTGCCTTCTCACCTGTCTATGAGCAGCTCGAGCAGCACCACGTGGCAGTGCTGGGAGAACTGGGGGTCGTCGTCGGTGTAGCTGTAGTAGTGGAGCAAGGCCGGCAGGTCGAGGTCGCTGGAGACCTGGTTGGGGAACTTCCAGGAGGGGAAGCGCACGGCCCCGGCGTGGGAGGAGACGTGGGCGATGGCCGCCTGCAGGTCGCGGAGGTCGGCCCGCAGGCTGTCCATGCAGGCGGGGTGGCCCAGGAGGTGCGCCATGAGGCCGGGGTGGCGGCAGCAGGCGTGTGGGCTGCGGGCTGCGAGGGCCTGTGGCTGTGCCGGGGCCGCGGGGCCGGGCCGGGGCTGGCGGGGGAGCGGCAGAGCGGCCCCCGGAGGGCCGGGGTCTCCCGGTGGAGCGGGGCGAGTGGGTTTGTGCGGGGACTTGGCGATCCGGAGCCTCCCGCCTGCGCGGCGCTGTCAGCGCTGTCGCCGGCTGCTGTGGCAACGGCCGGGGCACGCGGCCGGCGCCAACGGCTCGGAGGCCCCGCCCCCCGGGGGGGCAACGGCCTATGGAGGCTCCGCCCCCTGGGCCCAACAGCCAATGGCGGCTCCGCCCCCCGGGGCCAACAGCCAATGGAGGCCCCGCCCCTCGACGCCCGCTCCCCCGGAGGCCCCGCCCCCAGCCGCCCCAGGACGCTCCTCCCGCCCTCCCCCTCTGGGTGTCGCCCCGCCCTTCGGCGCGCTCACAGCACTTCCCCCGCGCATGCGCTCTGCCGCACCCGCAGGCGCACCCCCCCCCGTGCGTGGTCGCGTTCTGCGCGTGCGGCTGCTCCGTCCCTTCCGCCGCGCATGCGCAGCTCGTGCCGCTCGGCCGCCATTTCGTCGGTGTCCGGGCGCCTCCGGTGCCGCTGCCGCTCGGTTCCGCGCCGCCCCGAGGGAGCGCCATGCCGGCCGGGCCCGTGCAAGCCGTGCCTCCGGCGCAGCCCGCGCCCCCCGCCGAGAGCAAACCGGTGCGGGGCGCGGGCGGCAGCGGGCGCGGGGGGGCGGCCGCGCTGCGGCGGGGGAGCGCGGGGTGTTCCGGGGCCCGAGCGCGGCCGCGGCCCGGGGACAAGGGGCTCGGGGGCTCTGGTGGGCCCCGCTTCTGCCCCCGCCCCGCCGCTCGCGGCTCGGGCGGGGCTGCGGGTCCGGCCCGGGCTTGGCCGCGGGGTCCCGGCGGCAGCGGCCGCAGCGGCCCATTCCTCCGCCGGCGGCTGCGGGGGCGGGCGGGGCTGCCCGCGGGGGTACGGCCGCGGCCCTTGGGCACCGAAAATCCGCGCGGAAACTGTCCGACAGCGTTTGCAGCGGTGCTGTATGGCGGCGCCGGGCGCACGGGGGTGTCTCCCCCGAGCGTGGGCCCCGGCCCTGGGTGGAAACTTGTTCCACGCTGTGCTCGTGTGTGCTCGTGGCACGTCTACGTGTTCCTTGCTGCTCTCCTCAAGAATGGGTTGCTTCTCTCTGGCTTTACGCGTCAGTTACTTCGCCTGCTCGGTCCTCTTCCTCCTCCCTTTCTTTTGGGTCTGGGGTACGTTCAGGGCAGGTGGCCCGTGAGTCGCTGGTCGCCATCTCCTCCTGCCGGAATGGCCTTTTCCCCACTCACTGCTGCACATGGTCACAATTCAGAAAAACAAAGTTTCTCTGTTTTCTGGGATGTTGCCTTCAAGGACAGCCGGTTCTTGGTAGGGAATCTCCCAAGTAATCACTTCTGGCAGCTTCAAGGATGGTCATCCTGTTATGTTCTTCAGGGGTGTGCAGACAGCCTTCTAATCCCTTTTTTTTTTTCCAGCCAGAAGAGGAGCCAGGGGAGGAGTCATCAATTACCAGCCATACCTGTGGTGGGAACTCTTTACTCTTCTATGGACAAAGACTGTCAGCTGGAGCCAGGTAAACAACACTGGTGTCATCTCGTCTTTCCGGGGATTTTCCTGCCTCCGCTCGCAGTGCTGATGCCTGTGCAGCTCCAGACACTGCGGCCAGTGGTGTCGGCTCCGTCAGCCCTGGGTGTGACGGGGTGGGAGCCTAGAGGCTGGAGGCAGGGAGAGCCCTGGCCCGGCTGCACCCTCTCCCTGCTTGTTGTCATGTTTCTGAGTCTGTTGGTTTTGTTTCCTCTTTGCCGGTGGATGCGGCAGGGTGGGCAGAGCCTGACTCGGGGCCGTTCCCAGGCTCAGTGGGGCGTCCTGAGCCCCTTTGCCCCACAGGTGTGGTGGGTAGCAGCTGTGGCGGGGCTGGGGCCGGAGCTGGCGGGGCTGCTGGGCTACCCTTCGCATGGCTGCGGAAGGGCAGGGGAGTTGAACGCTGGATTTCTACTGTCTTGTTGGATAGGACGAGCCAAGGGAGCTGCAGAGACTGAGACTGAAGCCGGGGCTGGTTGGAGCGCACACAGGTGTGCCACGGTGACCGGAGACTCGCTGTGAGCCCGTGAAGGTCTGAAGCAGCAGCAGCAGCAGTCTTCTAGAACAGAAACAAAACACAGACCAGAGCACCTCGTCCTTCTGTTTCTCCGACTCCTCCAGCTGGGACTTCAGAGGGTTGACCTGCTGCAGCAGCATCTGCAGGTGTTTGCTGAGGCAGGAGAGGTCCCTGCTCTGCTCTGAGACCCAATATCTCATGTCGTTTGCAGAGAGGGTCCTTCTCCCTGCGCCCTCCTCCACCGTCTCCTGGAACCTGCGCAGAGCCGAGGGGATGTTCTGGCTCTGGCAGACGCTGGCGATGGCTTCGCCGACCTTGCGCAGGCCGGCCTGGGCGCTGGCGCAGGTGTCGCAGGGTCCCAGTGTCGACCCAGTTGTCTGCGTGTGGGCGCTGCGGCTGCTCTTGGCCGTGCTGCAGGCAGCCCTGGGCAGGGAGCTGCCCAAGGCGTGGCTGTCGGGCGCAGGGACACTCATAGAGGGGCTCTGAGAAGTGCACCGGGCAACTTCTGTGGAACTTCTCGACCCCAGAAGGTCAGGCGAGCCGTGTTTCGGGCGCTCCTTCTTTGCTTTCCCAGCCTGGGAATTGGATTGCCGAGCGGGGCTCTCCTTCCCGCAAGCCGCCTTCTGGTGGAGAGAGCACAGGACAAAGCCAAGGCCCAGGTCAAAGCCTCGGCTGCAAACGATCCCTCAGATCCCAAATACAGCGGTGTGGAGCGTGGGGACGGGACGTTAGTGCAGCCAAGGGGCTATGAGGGCAGCGAGCCCTTCTCTTGGGAGGAGAGATGTTGCCAGAGGTTGGAGCAGGACAGCTGCCAAGCGCTCGGGTTCCCTGTTTCCTGTGCTCCGTTACAAGCGAAGCACATGGTTAACGAGCAATGTGGATTTGCTTCCTGTTCCCGCTGCCTGACGGGAGAACAGAATCTTCACCAGCTGCCAGGCAGATTTCTAGGCGTTGCTACCGGAGCCGTGGGTTCCTGGTGGGGAGCCTTGGCAGTGGAACCTGCTCCCTGGCTCCCCTTGTTGGGAGCATCCCTTCGTTCCCACCTCCCGTGCTGTCTCCTGGTTATGCCAGATGAATTCTCGTGAGACTGTGACACGAAAGGGATCGTTTTGGGGAAAAAGCAAGTGAATGCAGGGGAGCGGTGTAGCGTTATGACCCCCAGTTACTTCACTGCTTTGGGCCAGCTCGGCCCCACAAAAGTGGGGTCGGCAGAGCTGCAGGGCCAGCGTGTTGGCCGGAGAAGAATGTTTTTGCAAGCACTAAGGGCAGCCAAGGTCCCCCATGCCGAGGTGCTGCTTGGATGCCTGGAGGAGGATGGATCCAGCGGCAGAGCTGGGAGCGGTGGTTAGAGGAGGGAAGGGATTCGGGCGGGAGGGGACAGCGTGGGACAGATGTGTGCTGTGCGACACACAGGTCGGCGCTCGGAGGGCCGTGAGCCAGGAGCGCATCAGGCACGGCCACGGCGCGTGTCACAGGGCGTCCCCGAGAAGGACCGTGGCCAGATCGTGGGGGGTGAGGCAAGGGCCATTGCCGGGACCCCCGCCCTGAGCTCCTGGGGTGTTGGGCAGAGCAGCAGCTCGTTCTGCTCCTTTGTGGCCACTATTTGTGCAGGGACGGGGCAGTTGGGGCTGGCTTTGCCTTCTCGCCTGTCTATGAGCAGCTCGAGCAGCACCACGTGGCAGTGCTGGGAGAACTGGGGGTCGTCGTCGGTGTAGCTGTAGTAGTGGAGCAAGGCCGGCAGGTCGAGGTCGCTGGAGACCTGGTTGGGGAACTTCCAGGAGGGGAAGCGCACGGCCCCGGCGTGGGAGGAGACGTGGGCGATGGCCGCCTGCAGGTCGCGGAGGTCGGCCCGCAGGCTGTCCATGCAGGCGGGGTGGCCCAGGAGGTGCGCCATGAGGCCGGGGTGGCGGCAGCAGGCGTGTGGGCTGCGGGCTGCGAGGGCCTGTGGCTGTGCCGGGGCCGCGGGGCCGGGCCGGGGCTGGCGGGGGAGCGGCAGAGCGGCCCCCGGGGCCGGGGGAGCCCAGGAGGGCTGGGGGGCTCCTGGAATAGCGAGGGAGCAGGGTGTGTGCGGGGACGCGGCGATCCGGTGCCGTGAGAGGAGAGGGGGGTGTTGTGTCTCTCTCTTGGCTCGAGGGGGGCCGAGCAGGAGGCTCAGGTGTGCAGCGGCACGCGGCCCACAGCGGGCAGGAAAGGCATCGAGTATCGTAATTCTCATGGGATTGAGATATGTCTATTCATCTATAATTTACGTTATTTTATATATTACTGAATTCTTCTTATCTCAACCCACATGTCCCCTTCCCTTTGTGAAAACATACCAGCGTATCCCACCTCATCCCATTTATCTTTTCTTCTGGGAAACAGCATCGATTGCAATCAAGTACCAGGATTCCATTATAAGTATTAGAAGCGTTAGATGATGTATTATCAATATGATTCCATTACAAATGTTGTCATTCTGCCATTTTTCCTCATCTTCCAGTTTATACAACGGCCACCACTGGTTACAATATTTGACTAAAGTTGTCTTGTTTACGTTTCCTCCCGGGGCACCCCCAGTATCATTCCAATGTGCCAGGGCACATCCAAACGGACTCTTTTCCAAAATTCCCCCGCTCTGTTGACCATCCATGATACTGGGCAACCAGCAGCTCCTTTACAACAACAACTGGTCAGCTCCCGGCCCATGCGCAGGCAGCGCTCCGTGCACTCCAGCTGCTCTTGGACACAGGGGGCGACACCTGCTCCTCGTCTCCCCTGCCCTGCCCTTCCCAAAGAGCCTGGAAAGATGGGGGCTGACCAGAGAGAAGGGCTTTTGCTCTTCCGGGGGGCTGGCACTCTCGGAATACAACTCTCATCTATAATTTACATTATTTTAGATATTACTGAATTCTTCTTATCTCGACCCACATGTCCCCTTCCCTTTTCCATCTCGCGTCTCTCTGCCGTTCCCCAGGGAAGAGGGAGGGTAAGCGAGGGGCTGTGTGGCCTTTACTTGTCTTGCAGTTGAACTGGGAGAGGCCCTTAGATGGCGAAGGATCCCAGTCCGTGCCCGGCTTCATGCCCTCCTGGAAGTGGCTGTGCCCAGTTCGGCCCGGCAGCAGCTGGGGAAGAAGCAGCTGCTGCGTGGCAGGGGCCGTGGCGCACGATGTCGCCGGGCCTTGTGCTCCCCAGAACCTTCTCTGCATGCGTGCACACGCAGGGGAGCGGTGCCCGGGTGTGGGACAGGGACTGTGGGGTGGTCTCGGGCTATGCAGCACCCCGCTGGCGCGTGCATCCGTCTGCCCCGTGGCACCCAGCTCGCCCTGGCTTGGGTGCAGCCTCCTCATCTTCAGGACGCCCCGGTCAGCAGCCGCCTTCAGCTCGGCCAGTGCAGATGTGAGCCGCGCGTTCTCCTGCTCCATCACGTGGATGCGGATGTTGTTGGCCTGGACCTGCTTCTCCATGTCCTCCGCCACGTTCCCGGTGCCTGCAAAGCAAATACGCTGTCCTTGCGGCAGGAGCCAAAGCAGATCCCGCTGCTGCCGGAGGACAGAGGGTGCTGGGCAAGCGCTGCTGGCGCGTGCGGGGCCGGCAGGATCCCCCGCGAGCTCTGGGCACCCCAGAGCACACGCCCGCCCCGGGGAAAGCGGGCGCCGCTGCCGCTGCCTTACTCTGCAGCTGCGTCTCGGTGGGGACGTGGAGTTCGGGGAATAACACCAGGAGCCTCTCCCGCTCCTTCAGCTCCTGCGCCTGCTCCTGCGCCTGCTCCTGCAGCCTGGAGACGTCCGCCTGCAGCTGCGAGACGGACTGCTCCAGGCTCAGCTTCTCCCGCTGCAGCGCGTCCAGTCGCTCCTGTGTGGCGCAGCAGAGAGGGGGTGAGGTCCCGAGCTGGTGCAGTCCGGGGGAGTCCCACGGGAGTCCTCACACCCCCCCGCCCGCCCCCCTAAGGAAAGCTCCCTCCCTTTCCTGACGGGAGAAGGGTGTCCCATGGCAGTGGGAAGGGGCCAGTGCCAACGGGCAGGGTCTGGACTGGGAGGCCCCTGCGTGAGCTGGAAGCAACAGCCCCGACTGGGCAGTCCAGGCAGGCTGGACACGCGGGAGCAGCCTGAGGAGTCGCTTCCTGCTGCTCCCTCGGGCTCGGCCGTGGGGAAAAGCAGCAGAGACTGTTCTGCCGCGGGGCCGAGGGAGAGGGATCTTCCCCAGGGGCTCTCGGGAGGTGATGGCCACGTGGCAACGTCGCACCAGGTCCGCTCCAGGTGGGAATCGGGGCAGCGCGTGGCTCCTGCCATCCCTGTGGCCCAGCTGTGTCCCACAGCAGCTGCTCCCCCGCCCCGGGAGCCCCACTGCCGTCCCCCCCGATCCGTGCTGGCTGCCCGCGCTGACCTGCTGCGTCCGGCGCTGCTGCCCGCTCTGCTCCCGGCTCTCCTCCAGCTGCGCTGCCAGCCTGGCCTTGTCCTCCTCGGCCTCTCCCAGGCTGGTGTGCAGTGGGGGACGGGATGGATCTTCCGGCCCACAGGTGTTAAACTTTACGTTGCCCAGTGCACAGGTGACCCCGGGAGGGGGGGAAAGTCCCCCAGCCGTGCGTGGCCGTGAGGCCCTGGCTCTGCAGAGACGGCCCATGGGGGAGCCGTGGCGACAGCCCAGCCCTGAGGTGGCTGATGCCCCTCCAATGCCCAAAGCCGTGCCGCGGTGTTCGAAGGAGCCAAACTTGGGCTGAGCCTCAAAATCCCTCAGCAAAGAACCTGCCCCGAGTCTCAGTGCCACCGCTCTCCAGTTGCCCGATGGAGTAAGATGGATCAGGAAAGAGAAGGGGCAAACTCCGGCACGCACCACCAAAGATCTCCTCGGGCCAAGCCCTGCACCGAGTTCTGCAGCGTAAATCAGGGGCTGGAACCCCTCAGACTCCGGTTGGGACGTGGGGGTCGCTTCTCCAACTCGCCAGCTGGCCTGGGAGGAGATTCCCCCCTTGATGGGGACGCCGGCCAAGGTCACTCCCCTGGGATCGAGAGCCCTTAGCTGCAGGGGGCAGTGAATATCCCGCGTGCTTGAAGTGTGTAACCACGGGTGCCGTATCCCGCGCGCTTGTGTGCTGCCGTGGTGTGCTGCGGGAATGCCTTGTGTGGGGCTGTGACCCCCTTGTGTGTTGGAACCGCGTGTTCTTGGTGTGACTCGCAATCAATGCGGCAATAAATGGTTGGTTGAACCGTGGAGTGGAGTCTTTTTGCCGCAGGGACGGGGCAGCGCGTGGCTCCTGCCACCCCCGGTCCAGCTGTGTCCCTCAGCAGCTGCTCCCCCACCCCAGGAGCCCCACTCCCGTCCCCCCCGATCCGTGCTGGCTGCCAGTACCTGCTGCGCCCGGCGCTGCTGCCCGCTCTGCTGCCGGCTCTCCTCCAGCTGCGCCGCCAGCCTGGCCTTGTCCTCCTCGGCCTCTCCCAGGCTGGCGTGCAGCTCCGCGCGCTCCTGGTCCAGGCTGTCGAGGTGCTGCGTCAGGGCCCTCTGCTTGGCCTGCAGGGACTGTCCAGGGCAGGAGCCTGCATGGGGCTGCTGCTGCACCCGCTCACCACCACCCTTCCGTCGGGCAGCAGCACCCACGAGCTCAGCCCGCTCCCACGGCACGCCGCGGGGCGGCAGAGCAGGGGAGAGCAGGCCCGGCCATACCTCCTGGTGCCTCAGGATGCTCTCCACTCTGGCCTTCTCCTTCTCCAGCTCGGTGCGGGTGGTGCTCAGCTCCTGCTCCAGGCTCTCCCGCTGTCTGCTAAGAAGCTGCACTTTCTCCTCCAGCTCCAGCAGCTGGCTCCTGGCCACCATGGTTGTCCTCATCTCCTCCAGCAAGTTCGTCTTGGTGGCCTCTGGGGAGACACAGCACCTTTGGCGCAGGCTGGGCAGGAAGGGGGGAGAAGCTCCCAGAGGAGGTGGTTTGAAGGGGCCCCGCACCCTCCCCGGGCCCTGGCCAGGGGGAGGCAGGGCTGATGGGAGGGCTGCGACCCCCTGAATCCCCACCAGCAAGCACCAGCAGCACCCCATTCTGGTGATGGGCGATGGTTGGGTACCGCAAGGAAGGCGGCTCGTCGTCCCCCCATTCCCAGCAGCACTCTACCCCACCGATTCTGGGGGAGCCAGGAGTTACGGGGCTGGGAAAGCACTGGGGAGGTGGGAGCCAGGCTGGGGCAGAGATGTGCCGCTGGCTGAGCCCCAGGTGTCCTTACCCAGCTCCTGCACAGCAGCCTGCTTCGCAGCCAGCTCTTCCTGTAAGGCGGAGAGTCGCTCTTCCTGCAGAGCAGCTCCTAAAGCAGCAGGAAAACTCCACTGATCCAACAGCTCCTCAAAAAACCCAAAGCCAAGGAGGCAGCAAATGGCCGCACCAAAGCGTTTGTCATCCAGTGATTGTTCCAGCAGGGAGAAGGCAGCGACCGGACGTGGAGCACCAGCTCCTGCTGCCTAGGGTTAGTGTCCCAGTGGGGAACAGCCCCGGCGCACATCCCAGTCTGCGGCAAAAGCCCTGCTGGCGATGGCAGCGGGATCAAGATTTGAGCAGGGACTCCGTGCTTCTCCTGCAAATACCCACGGGCCTGGGAGGGGATGCTGGGAACAGCACTGTACCTCTCTGCAGCTTGTCCTTGTCTTGCTTCAGCCTGGCTATGGCCTCTGAATACTCTTTGCTCTTCACCTCCAGGGTCCGCTCAGCCTCCTTCCTCTGCCTCGCTTGGGTCTCCTTCTCCGCCCGCAGCAACTGGCGAAAGTCCTCGACCTTTTTCTGCAGCTCGACCTTCTGTTTCTCCGACTCCTCCAGCTGAGACTTCAGAGGGTTGACCTGCTGCAGCAGCATCTGCAGGTGTTTGCTGAGGCGGGAGAGGTCCCTGCTCTGCTCTGAGACCCAATATCTCATGTCGTTTGCAGAGAGGGTCCTTCTCCCTGCGCCCTCCTCCACCGTCTCCTGGAACCTGCGCAGAGCCGAGGGGATGTTCTGGCTCTGGCAGACGCTGGCGATGGCTTCGCCGACCTTGCGCAGGCCGGCCTGGGCGCTGGCGCAGGTGTCGCAGGGTCCCAGTGTCGACCCAGTTGTCTGCGTGTGGGCGCTGCGGCTGCTCTTGGCCGTGCTGCAGGCAGCCCTGGGCAGGGAGCTGACCGAGGTGTCGCTGTTGGGTGCACGGACACTCATGGAGGGGCTCCGAGAAGTGCACCGGGCAACTTCTGTGGAACTTCTCGACCCCAGAAGGTCAGGCGAGCCGTGTTTCGGGCGCTCCTTCTTTGCTTTCCCAGCCTGGGAATTGGATTGCCGAGCGGGGCTCTCCTTCCCGCAAGCCGCCTTCTGGTGGAGAGAGCACAGGACAAAGCCAAGGCCCAGGTCAAAGCCTCGGCTGCAAACGATCCCTCAGATCCCAAATACAGCGGTGTGGAGCGTGGGATGGATCCAGCGGCAGAGCTGGGAGCGGTGGTTAGAGGAGGGAAGGGATTCGGGCGGGAGGGGACAGCGTGGGACAGATGTGTGCTGTGCGACACACAGGTCGGCGCTCGGAGGGCCGTGAGCCAGGAGCGCATCAGGCACGGCCACGGCGCGTGTCACAGGGCGTCCCCGAGGAGGACCGTGGCCAGATCGTGGGGGGTGAGGCAAGGGCCATTGCCGGGACCCCCGCCCTGAGCTCCTGGGGTGTCGGGGCCCCCAAATGTCCCACCTCGGCGCGGAGCTGCTGGTAGAGGGCTCCCAGTTTCAGCATGCTGCTCCAGAAGCTCTTCGCCGTCAGCCCCGCGGACATGCAGGGTCCCACTGCCTGCGGCGGGCGGACGCTTTGCTCGTTGAGCAGGTTTTCTGCGTAGCCCGTGAAGGTCTGAAGCAGCAGCAGCAGTCTTCTTGGGCAGAAACGAAACACGGCTTAGAGCAACGGAGGGTTTGGAACGGGAAAAGGGCCCTGGGCGTTGAACCGCGCGGGGAGCCGGAAGGGCCCGTGCCCAGTTCAGGAGGTTGTCCCCGTCCCCTGGACAAAGCGAGTTTGGCAAAAGGGGGCAGATATTGCCAGGGCCAAGAGCTCCATGGGAAGGGCTCATCTTTTCCAGGGCAGTCGTCTGTATTTCACCCAGAGTGCAACAGGCGCTTTTGCCTCCCAGGCCTGGCGGTGCAGCCGTGTGTGAGTGTTTCCAAGGATTTGGGGGCAATGTGAGGAGCCCGTCCCGATCTGCCCAGGTGCCCTCGGTTCCCAGGCAGAGCAGCAGCTCGTTCTGCTCCTTTGTGGCCAGTATTTGTGCCGGTAGCCCTGAGCTGTGAGCGGGAAAAGGAGTTTTGTGGACCTTGAGGCCGAGGTGCCGGCACAGGGCTGCTGGTGGAAACCCGTGGGGGAAAACGGGCTCCGAAACCCCGGGCTGCATGGGACAGGCTGGACAGACAAGCGTCCCCTTCGCTGTGGGGGAAGGAGCCGCTGTGGCAGCCGAGCTTCTGTTGACGGGGCGGTTGGGGCTGGCTTTGCCTTCTCACCTGTCTATGAGCAGCTCGAGCAGCACCACGTGGCAGTGCTGGGAGAACTGGGGGTCGTCGTCGGTGTAGCTGTAGTAGTGGAGCAAGGCCGGCAGGTCGAGGTCGCTGGAGACCTGGTTGGGGAACTTCCAGGAGGGGAAGCGCACGGCCCCGGCGTGGGAGGAGACGTGGGCGATGGCCGCCTGCAGGTCGCGGAGGTCGGCCCGCAGGCTGTCCATGCAGGCGGGGTGGCCCAGGAGGTGCGCCATGAGGCCGGGGTGGCGGCAGCAGGCGTGTGGGCTGCGGGCTGCGAGGGCCTGTGGCTGTGCCGGGGCCGCGGGGCCGGGCCGGGGCTGGCGGGGGAGCGGCAGAGCGGCCCCCGGAGGGCCGGGGTCTCCCGGTGGAGCGGGGCGAGTGGGTTTGTGCGGGGACTTGGCGATCCGGAGCCTCCCGCCTGCGCGGCGCTGTCAGCGCTGTCGCCGGCTGCTGTGGCAACGGCCGGGGCACGCGGCCGGCGCCAACGGCTCGGAGGCCCCGCCCCCCGGGGGGGCAACGGCCTATGGAGGCTCCGCCCCCTGGGCCCAACAGCCAATGGCGGCTCCGCCCCCCGGGGCCAACAGCCAATGGAGGCCCCGCCCCTCGACGCCCGCTCCCCCGGAGGCCCCGCCCCCAGCCGCCCCAGGACGCTCCTCCCGCCCTCCCCCTCTGGGTGTCGCCCCGCCCTTCGGCGCGCTCACAGCACTTCCCCCGCGCATGCGCTCTGCCGCACCCGCAGGCGCACCCCCCCCCGTGCGTGGTCGCGTTCTGCGCGTGCGGCTGCTCCGTCCCTTCCGCCGCGCATGCGCAGCTCGTGCCGCTCGGCCGCCATTTCGTCGGTGTCCGGGCGCCTCCGGTGCCGCTGCCGCTCGGTTCCGCGCCGCCCCGAGGGAGCGCCATGCCGGCCGGGCCCGTGCAAGCCGTGCCTCCGGCGCAGCCCGCGCCCCCCGCCGAGAGCAAACCGGTGCGGGGCGCGGGCGGCAGCGGGCGCGGGGGGGCGGCCGCGCTGCGGCGGGGGAGCGCGGGGTGTTCCGGCGCCGGGGCCCGAGCGCGGCCGCGGCCCGGGGACAAGGGGCTCGGGGGGCTCTGGTGGGCCCCGCTTCTGCCCCCGCCCCGCCGCTCGCGGCTCGGGCGGGGCTGCGGGTCCGGCCCGGGCTTGGCCGCGGGGTCCCGGCGGCAGCGGCCGCAGCGGCCCGTTCCTCCGCCGGCGGCTGCGGGGGCGGGCGGGGCTGCCCGCGGGGGTACGGCCGCGGCCCTTCCCGGAAGCGGCAGCGGGCGGTCACTGGTGGCCGGGAAGGTTTGCTGCGAGCTGCGGGAGCAGCTCTGCCGCCGACGAGAACGTGTGTGTGTGTGGGGGGGGGTTAACCGGTCCCGTGCCGGTGTGTGCAGAGAGCGCGGCAGCGCCGCGTTGCAGTGGTAAGCAGCCGTTCCTTCCCCAGCTGTTTCACAGGCCAGCATCATCCTTTGAAACTGCTTTCCTTGGTTTCAGCTTTGATTTAGGTAGTTTGAATGGAGTATTTTAACTTTTTGCCAGCACCACGGTGAAAGATGTCTGTAACACCACCTTGTCATCTTTTGCATAGTTCTCTAGTTGTGAAGAGCAGTCCAGAGAAGTATAAGAAAAAAAATGTGTGGTTATATATATTTTTATTACAGCCGGAAGAGGAGCCAAAGGAGGAAGCAGCACCAGCCAAGCCTGTTGTAGGAATTATTTACCCTCCTCCAGAGGTCAGGAATATTGTTGACAAAACTGCCAGCTTCGTAGCCAGGTAAACCACACCGATGTCATCTTGTGTTACTGGGGATTTTCATGTCTCCTCTTCCAGTGCTAACTCTGTGCAGCTTCGGACACTGAAGCAGGTCACAGTCCTATGAATTAACAGAAAAGATTTTAAGGATTGAGTGTTTATCAATGAGACTATGGAAAAGAAACAACAGTATTGTGTTTAAGAGGTGTAAGACATGCTTTGCTGGAAAAGTTATGGTAGTAAACAAAATAAAGTTGTAGGCAGAACTGATAGTGCGTACTGCAATAACCAGGTAACGCTTCCTGTTCTGCATTATCTGAAGGGGAAACAAAATTTCAGGTAGAAGGGGAGCCTCGTTACAAGTGCTTCATTGTGTGATGAAGCTAAGAGGAGTCAACGCTGTATTTTGCAGCGTGCCGGCAGATCGTAGGTGATGAATTTTCCAGTGCAAGGATGCTCGCTGACACTGGATAGTGCCATCCCTGTTTGTGTACAGCTTGGTAAGCTGCATGGGCAACTGGGATGCGTCAGTCAGTCATCTCTCCCTCAAGAGAAGTGCTTACCTCCAGAGAGTAGTCTGATCTCGTAGCATAGATGAGTTACCTGGTATGTGTATGGAATTTCGTTTCCCTTGTTGACTGTAGCAGATTGATTGGGGTGAGTACAGATTTCAACTTTTAGATTCCTAAATTTGACTAAATGTTACTCATTTGGTATTCTTCAGTTTGCCTCATGTCACCGTTCTGCAAGTGCAAGCTGTTAGCGCTAGCTGGGCCATCTTCCTCTCTTGTTTTGTCAATGCTTAAGTATTTCTGGCTGTCTTATCACTCCGAGAGCTCTCAGGCAACTAGATCTTGGTCTTCTTGCAGTGTACAGGTAGCACAGAAGGTAAATACCCCTCCTCAGCCAGCCGGGTGAATTCTTAACCTCTGTGGCATCCAGACAGGCTGAACGCCACGTGCTTTCACCTTGCTCAAACAGGATGGTTGTTGCTGTGGGTTTAAGACAATTAGTAAATGCTGCTCTAGTCAAAGACGCTTATTGTGTAACTAATCTCTAAAGTGCTGCCAAGGAGCATTGGCTTCCTTTGAGGATAAGGACAGGGCTGTGTTTATCCTTCGGTATTGTAGAGACCTCCCCGTTTGGAAGAGGCTTAGTATCTAAACAAGACCTGGAGATATCCAGAGAACATGAAGAGCAGGATGATAGAGCAGCTGTTAACTTTCTCCAACTACCCTGAAATAAATGGCTTGTGCTTTGGATGGGAGGAACAGATGTTACCTGAGCTAAGACTTATGACTTTCCTAAATGCACACTCCAGTGTGATCAGTCTCTGCATAGGCTGATGGTTACCTACTTTTTTCCCTATATGAACTTTCTGGGAATGAAACTAGTTATAAAAGCTTGTTAATGGAGCAAATGAAATCGGTCTAGTAAGTAACTTGTGATCTTCATCCAATAAATTGTCTAATCTAGTGAATGATCTTTCGTTTGTATGTAGCCAATGAAATTGTGGAACACTGGTGAGTTTTTAACTGTCTTAAATTTTCACTATGAAGCATTATAGACTAAATTAGGATAAATGGGTGATAGAACAAGAGGAAATGGGTATAAGCTTAGTCAGGGGAGGTACAGGTTGGATGTTAGGAAGTATTTCTTCTCTGAAAGGGTTGTCAGCCACTGGAATAGGCTGCCCAGGGAGGTGGTTGAGCCCCATCCCTGGATGTGTTTAAGAATAGGGTGGATGAACTACTTAGGGGTATGGTTTAATGGGCATTAGGGACGGTTGGACTCGATGATCTCTAAGGTCTTTTCCAACCTAGAAATCTATGAAATCTATGAAATGCCTTTAACATGTCTGTGTACAACTGACTGCCCTGTTGGGTATGAGTGAGTTAGAGAGAGGTAAATTCCTTCCATGTAGGAGAGAAAGTTGTCTTCTGAGGGGCTGATGCATCAACACATCTTATTATGAAAGAAGCAGGCACTCACACTTGAGTCGATGCCCATTCATCTAAGCAATTTATCTTTTTCCTCCCCAGAAATGGTCCAGAATTTGAAGCTCGAATTCGTCAGAATGAAATAAATAATCCCAAGTTCAATTTCTTGAATCCCAACGATCCTTACCATGCATACTACCGGCACAAAGTCAGCGAGTTCAAAGAGGGCAAAGCACAGGAGCCCTCAGCTGCTATTCCTAAGGTCATGCAACAGCAGCAGAGTGCTCAGCAGCAGCTTCCACAGAAAGTAAGTATTCCTCTTTGCTTTGGTTGAGAACTTGGCTTTTGACCAGTTGGGTGACATCCTGATGTGAAGCAGGAGGTCTGAAAGACCAGGCAAGTGAAAGAGTGATTTAGACATTTGCAAAAAAGACAGCGCTGGGAGGCTTGGAGTTTAGTGTCTGGGACTTTATTCCGATGCAGATGTGCATCACCCCGGTTGCTGATAGCTCAGTTATGCGTGAAGCTCAAAGTTACGTTGGTTTGCTTTGTCTGGTTTAATTACATTTAGTTGTGTGTTGACTTATGTGGTGCTTGGACTGTGTGAGTTGAGGACTCCTTCCGTAGGCAAGTCCTTTAGAATCCCTTGGGAGTTCAGTTTGGGCTTGTTGCATGCATGCACCGTTTTGTAGAAACATTTCCTTTTTTTCTGCCGGAAGGATCAACTTCCCTTAAAATGTGGCATACAAAATGTTGCTAATCTCGTTTAGCTTTGCTTTTATATGTATGGTTTAGAAGGAAGGGCACTGGGTCTGGATCTTTCACGTGCTTTGCACGGCCAGCAGTCACTCTGTGTGTTATTGGACATCCTGGAGGATTATAGTGAAGTCCTGGTAGTTTCCAGTTTTGTGAGCTGTTGGAGCAACATTTATTTTATAGTAGGCCTAAATACGGATGTCCAGGTACATCCTGTGGTACTAATTTTTCTCATCCTTGCAGCTGCCAGGATGTCTAGACTGATGTTGCTTTCCTGCCACAGCTGAAGGAAAGACGGGCTCTGCCAAGTGTTTGGTAACAGTTTTTCTTCAGTCACTGAGCCATCTCTGTTCTGCTCTGCAGGTGCAGGCCCAGGTGATCCAGGAGACAGTCGTTCCGAAAGAGCCACCTCCGGAGTTCGAGTTCATCGCGGATCCTCCCTCCATTTCAGCCTTTGACTTGGATGTGGTGAAGCTCACGGCGCAGTTCGTGGCTCGGAACGGGCGGCAGTTCCTGACTCAGCTGATGCAGAAGGAGCAGAGGAACTACCAGTTTGACTTCCTTCGCCCCCAGCACAGTCTCTTTAACTACTTCACGAAGCTGGTTGAGCAGTACACGAAGGTACTCTTGGCAGTTTACCGGTCAGGTCGATTCCTTCAGCAGCAGGATTGATTTTTAAAGACTACTGAAGCCCTACAGAAGAGCCAGACTAGAGATATGTGCAGGTCTAGGAGCCCATCCTTTACTCTGGCTCTTAGAGCGAATGTCTTGTGCATTGTTGGCAACATGCAGTGCGGAACACAGCGGGCTGTTACTTAAATGTATCAGACACTATTGTGATATAAGTAGAAGTTGTGGGGTTTTAAATATGGAGGGTGGTTGGAAGGCCACGAGTGAATATTTTTAAGTGCAAGTATAAGGGGTAAGAGGATTGCAAGAGAGCAAATGAAACGTAGCCCCAGGGGTTTGCTGATACTTTCATCAGTGTGGAAGGAGAATAGTTGCTTTTAAGGAGGCTTTGGAAAAAATTATCACCAACTGTCGTGCCAAATATGTTTCAGATCTTGATCCCACCGAAGGGCTTACTCCTCAAACTCAAGAAGGAGGCTGAAAATCCCAAGGAAGTCCTAGATCAGGTATTGCATGAAAAATTCGCGAAACTGCTGAAGCGTTTCAGTTATGTGTTGAATTTTTTTTCTCTTTGCACGCTTCTGACTTACAGCAAATGCAAATACACAGAGAATAAAATGGGTGTGTCCCTTGTAGTCACCTGAATACCGGGTACCCAAGCTTGCCTTTAAACTACTAGCTGGTGTTGGTACTGAGGGTAGCTTACTTGTGGCAGCACAGAGGCACAGCACTTCACAACACCGTTGCCAAGCGCTTCACAAAGCAGAATGTTTCACCCTCAGACAGCTTCACTGTGATACCTCAGTCACTTACAGTCCTTCCAGGCTGTTCTTTATTCCTTTGAGTTCTGCCTTCGTCACAAAGGCTGCTTTTGCTTTGGAAAAGTGACGCTACAGGGTGGCAGTAAAGTGTCTGTGAATCTGTTGGCTGTGAATCTTCAGTGGTACCCGAGTCATGTTGCACCTGAATGGCTTGGTCTTGGCTGAAGAAATTTGCAATTCCAGCTTTAGAAAGCTGCTTTACAAAGCTAATGCAGCACATTACTCAATAGGCAAACCTGTAGTTTCTAAATGAAACACAAATATTTCTTTGTTGTGCCAGGCCTCTGAAGTGGGACTTGTGCAACTGCCCTGAAAACGTTGGTAGCAACAACTTTTTGGATGCTGTAGAGGTGACTCTGATGTGTTTCTTGTCTGACCTTTAGTGCTCGCTTTACATCTACTTGTCCAGGTGTATTACAGAGTGGAGTGGGCAAAGTTCCAGGAACGAGAGAGAAAGAAAGAGGAGGAGGAGAAGGAAAAGGAGCGTGTTGCTTATGCCCAGATTGACTGGCATGACTTTGTGGTCGTGGAAACAGTTGACTTTCAGCCCAATGAGCAAGGTACTGAAGTTAAGCGTTGTAAACTCTGTGAAACTCTACTTCCTTTGAGTAGGGACTGTGTCCCAAAATGTGCTTTTTAGACAGACGGTGGGTTTTACGACTGCATATCCTTCAAAGATAAAAGGGAAGGCCTTCTAGGGACAGTGTTCAGGCCTGTTTGTTGTTTTTTTTTTAGGAGTCAGTAGTAGTGTTCTTGCACGAAATCCAGGACTGCACTAGTGTTGCTTTTCCACTTACAGCAGGACTTGTCCCACTTTGTAGGGGTGCTTTCACCTATAAGTAGGTTCATCTTCATATGTCATGCTGATGTGAGTCTGTACAGATTCCATCCATTCCCTTCTGTGTACTTTGGCTCCCGGGAGATTTTGATGCCACTGCTTTGTAAATAAACTGTTTTTCATCAGAGAAGCTGATGCTTCTGTCTGTGCATTGAGCAACAAAATGGGATAGAGAAACAGAAGCTCTGTTTTCTGCATTTTAGGGAATTTCCCTCCTCCCACCACTCCAGAAGAGTTGGGAGCTCGAATCCTGATCCAGGAGCGTTATGAGAAGTTTGGAGAAAGTGAAGAGGTAGAGATGGAAGTGGAGTCAGATGAGGAAGACGAAAAGCAAGAGAAAACAGATGAGCCCCCAGCCCAGCTGGATCAAGACACACAAGTGCAGGATATGGATGAGGTAACTAGCCAATAGAATCAGCATTACTGTTGTCCTGTAAAGTTTGTGTTGTTTGTGATGCCCTTCACTTTCCCTGAGAGAAGTTCCTCCGTTTCTTGAGGAAATGAGATTTCCTTCTGATGGAATTTTGAAACAACCTGTTTCTGCTGAAATGCTGGAATATGGCATTTTTAACGTTTTCTGTGACAGTGCAATTTCCAAGAGAAATCCAGTAAGGTTGTCACCCAGAGGTGTGGATGTTGTATGTCTGTGATGAAGCCTTTCGGGCTTTCTTCTGCACAGAGTCTGAACACTGAAAGATGACTCATTTTAGACTCTTCCTTTACCCACTGAGTTGTTTTTCTGGTAACAAGGAACAAGAGCGTGGTTAACCGTAAGCCCCTGCGTGCTGTGCTGCGGTAACGTGGAAGCTGAGAAATAACTTGCTTCCTCTTCTGGGTCCACCGAATTACTGACCCAGGATTGTCCAGAGGAACCACTTACTATAGCATGGGTGTCCAGGGGCAAAGTAGCTCTGTCACTTTGAAGCTGAATAATCAGTTCTTCTAGTGCTGCATAGGATTTTTATGCCTTTCTCAAATCTCGTTTGTTGATATTTGACAACAGGAACTTGATTATGATTTTTATTTTTTCACCCCTCTAAATAAGGGCTCAGATGATGAAGATGAAAGTCAGAAGGTTCCTCCTCCTCCAGAAACTCCGATGCCACCACCTCTTCCGCCCACGCCAGATCAGGTCATTGTGCGGAAGGATTATGATCCCAAAGGTAAATCAGGCTGGTGAAGAAAAACTTTTATTTATTCCTGAATAGTCACAAAAACATTTGTTTCTAGGCTACGTTCTCCGATGTGTTTTTAACAGTGTGGTTTTGTTTTTCTAGCCTCAAAACCATTACCACCCGCCCCAGCTCCAGATGAGTACCTTGTTTCCCCCATCACTGGAGAGAAAATTCCTGCCAGTAAAATGCAAGAACACATGCGAATTGGTCTCCTGGATCCTCGATGGTTGGAGCAGCGTGATCGATCCATCCGTGAAAAGCAGAGTGATGATGAGGTCTATGCCCCAGGTCAGCTTCAGCATCTGACACAGCTCGCAAAGCTGAGTTCCTAGATGAGTTCTGTGAACTCTTAGCACACGCCCTCGCTCCCACCGATAAGGACCATCTTAAATGTAGCTTTCCTTATCGTGTCCTTAGCGTGCTGATTAGGTGGATACATTTGTCATTAGGACATTGGAGCCTTTCTGTAAACTTAAAGGCAAACAGCATTAGCTGCTGCTGACCAGCCGTGGGTTGCAGTCTCTTTCTAAAAAGAGCAGCACTCAGCCATTAGGTACCAGACAGTTTAAAGATCATTAAAAAAGGCTTGGTCATGTTTGACTTTGATTATGTCACTTGAGATAAGAATTTCTCTCTTTGCCTGCAGGCTTGGATATTGAAAGCAGCTTGAAGCAGCTGGCAGAGCGCCGTACTGATATCTTTGGTGTAGAAGAGACTGCCATTGGTAAAAAGATTGGTGAAGAAGAAATCCAGAAACCAGAGGAAAAGGTAGAGCGCAAACTCTGTTTTTCTAAGAGGGTCCTGTAGTAGTAGGAGTGCTCAGAGAGACAGGAGTCTTTTGAACTTTGTTCTTGCTATGAAGCTGCTCTCTTGATTTATTTGCAGCTCACGTGAAGTCTGGAGTTATTCTGATGTATTTTATCCTCTCAGGTGACCTGGGATGGCCACTCGGGCAGCATGGCCCGCACACAACAGGCTGCTCAGGCCAACATTACTCTCCAAGAGCAAATTGAAGCTATCCATAAGGCCAAGGGGCTGGTGCCAGAAGATGACAGCAAGGAGAAGATCGGTCCCAGCAAACCCAATGAAATACCCCAGCCGCCCCCTCCTTCATCGGCATCGAATCCCCCGGCTAGTGCTCAGCCGATCACATCCGTGCCGCGTCCACCCACCGTGAGTGTTTGGGCTTCCAAAAGCAAACGCTGTCGCTGCAGTTAATTAGAAGGGAGTCCTGACGAAGGTCAAAGGTTGTAACAGCAGGGTGCTGGCTTAGAAGCAGATCTTGAGTGAGGTTCATGTTTCCAAATTACTCTGAAATCATCAGAGGAACCCTCTTGAATTTGCTGTTAAAAATTAAAAATAAATTTAGGTGGAGCTTTTCATCCTTAGAGGTACCACAAAGCCTTGACCAGCTGGGCAGAGGAGGAGCCTGGGCAGTGAGATCTTGGAGGAAGGGAGCATGGCGAACAAAGGAACGGGTGGGGGCCCTTTTCTAGGTGTAAAAGGATGTGATGCAGAACAAAAGTAGTTGGTAAGAAACGTTCACAGGTGACTCACTTGCCCGGTGTTCCTGCCCCAGGAGTTCTGCTACGTGACGCTGAAATAGCTCCTTCAGGATTGCTATGTGGCTCAGTGGTGAGGGAAGGAAGGCAGCTTGGGCTGGCCATATGGTGGGCTTGCTGGGGTTCCCACCGAGTCTCTGGCCAGCAGAAATCCTCTTACGTGTTGCCCTGGTTATTTTAGTCAGGATTGTGGACAGCACTTGAGCGTTTCTGCACGTACCCGCTAAGAAAAAATTACCCTCTCTCTCCAGATGCCCCCTCCTGTTCGCGCCGCTGTTGTTTCTGCGGTTCCAGTCATGCCTCGGCCCCCGATGACTTCCGTGGTCCGTTTGCCTCCAGGATCCGTCATAGCCACCCCGATGCCGCCAATAATCCATACCCCACGCATCAACGTTGTCCCCATGCCACCCTCTGCTCCTCCCATCATGAGCCCCCGCCCACCTCCCATGATAGTACCAACAGGTCAGTAACTTCAGCTTTTTCTGGTTAATTGCCAGGTAATTCCTCTGTGTTCCTGGCAGTGTGGGCTTGAGCTTTGATTTTTTTCCTTTTGTGCTTCTGATAATGGCGTATCATTGGGATTGGAGACCCTAAATCCCTTCATTAAGAATTTTGGGGTGTTTGCTATGACTTATCTAGCAGTGCTGGTTTTGGACTCAAGGTTCCTGCAAGATGAAATACAGAGAATTCTGTCTTGCCTGTTTTCTGTCTGTGTCCCTGGGAGCCTGCCCAGGTGAAGATTAAGAATCTACGCTGCTTTCCAAAAGGAGTCAGGATGAAGAGGGATTGCCAGCGCCTCAACTGGTACAGAAGTTGCTGCTGCAGGAGCAAAAGCTGTCGGCCGGCCCCGTTCTCATAGCAGTGCTTTTTAAGTTGAAAAGGACAATGTAAAAAACAATTATTCCCTTCTTTTTTTTTTTTTAACTCGAGGTGCTGGCACTGCTGCATGCCAAACAGAGCGTTTTCTTTTTTGCAAGATCTGCAGGAAGCTCTTAGGCCGCTCGTTGTCTGTTCTTGGACTGTTTCCCAATATAGAAGATCTCCCAACGTTTGAAGTTTGCATGTCAATCTTAGTTGTGTTAACTTCCTCCATGTATCGTGGCGTTTATTTTCAGCCTTTACTGGTCCGCTAAAAGAGGTTCTGTGTAAGGCAGTGTCTGCTGTGTACTCGGTGGGTGACTGTGGGTTGTGTTTTGTGTCCCCCATCCCGTTTCAGCATTCGTTCCTGCGCCTCCCGTGGCTCCGGTTCCTTCCCCGGCTCCGATGCCTCCTGTTCACCCACCGCCACCAATGGAGGACGAGCCAGTCTCAAAGAAGCTGAAGAGCGAAGATAGCCTGATTCCAGAGGAGGAATTTCTGCGCAGGAACAAGGTATGCCTGTGGGCTGCCTGCTTGTTGGGAAGTGCTGGAATCCTGACCCGGCTGGGCTGTTCTGCCTCCTCTGCGCAGAGGGAATGTAAAACCAAGTCGCTGTGCGGAGGGGAGCTGATGTGCAGAAGAACTTGTCAAGGGAGTGACTTTGAGTTGGCTCCTTCCTGCTGTTGTTCCTGAGCAAACGGAACAGCTCTGTGTTTTACTGGAGAGAGCAATGCAGCACTACAGAGTTTAAGGAGATAGTAGTCCTAAGGGCAGGGAGAGATGGTTTGTAGTAATGTACAGAAGAACTAAAGCTGCTAGTAAGTTTTTAAGCAGAGAGCTGCTAAGGTGGAGATGGGAGATTTTTATATATCAGTGTCAGCACGATAGCACGGTAGTGTGGTATATTCCCTAACGACATGAACTAAACGTTAGACTGAACTCATTCCCAACGAATGCCATCGTCCTGGCTTGAGTTTTAAGTCCTTTAAGAAAGCTGTGTGGTTTTCCTGGATATCTGCACGGAAAAGCTGTCTCCTGTTTAATGCTTCATGCATTCACTCTGTAATACTGTGAATGCCTGTGATGCTTGGTGAGTGGCACACAGGAGGAGGGAGTAAGGAGAGAAATCCAGCTAAATGTTTTATTTTGGTAGCCTCAGTGCTGAGGCAAATACATTTCTGTGTGTTTACTGAGAAGTCGAGATACCTGGCTAGTTTTGGAAATAAACAATTTGTCTGCTGCTGTGTGTTTATAAATAATTTGCCTTTTTATCGTAGTCCTGGGCCTTCTGGCCCGTAAGACACCTTATCTTTGTTTCCTCTAGGGTCCAGTCACGGTCAAAGTCCAGGTTCCCAACATGCAGGACAAGACGGAATGGAAACTGAACGGCCAAGTGCTGGTGTTCACGCTGCCGCTCTCAGACCAGGCACGTAGCTTATTAACCTGCCCTCTCCCCTTCTCCTTCTGCTCCCGAGTTTCTTCCCTTCGAGAACAGCAGTTGCCCTGCGTGGCAGGAGCTGTAAAACTCTGGATGTTCCCCACACTGTGGCCTCTTGCCCAGCGGGATTACGTGGCTCGGGGAGCGGTGCTGCCTGGCAGGGGCAAAAAAGCCTGAGCAAGCTCTTGGCTTCCTCCTAGGTGTCTGTTATAAAGGTGAAGATCCACGAGGCCACAGGGATGCCAGCTGGGAAGCAGAAGCTGCAGTACGAGGTGAGTGTAAGCCCTTCGAACGCTGTTTTGTTACTTCAGAGCTTTCTCACACACACAACTGACGTCTTGTGAGAAGTTGTACCGGGCCTGCTGAGATACCGGGAAGAGCAGAGGGAATGTTCTTCCTGTCTGTCCAGCACACTTGGTTACAGAACTGCCTGCTGTTAAAGCAGGTAGTAGGTGGCATCAGTGGGTCTTCATATTATTGCTGTGGCAGATGAGTCCTCAAAGCTCGATGGCTTTCTCTGAAGCCAGCCTGTTATCTTGCCAGGGTGTTTTTGACATGTACAGCAGTCTGCTCCCACGGATCTGTCGTGCGTGCTCTGAAGGTGGGCGAGAGCGCTTCGAAACCCTGGCAGCTCTGGAGAGACATTCTCCAAAACACTGAAGGGGAGAGGTCTCTGTTCTCTTCCTCTCGAAACCAGAGCTGTTAGAAGGGCTCCGTTCCTTTTTAATAACTTGTTTCCAGTCATGCATGTGCACAGGCACAACCTGCTGCCTAAGCAGTGAACTTTGAGCACGTATCTCCTCAGGAGTTCATCTGTGGGCAGATTGTGTTAACCCTTGACGAGAAAGGAAGCTTGACTGATTTTTGCTTTTTGTAAGGAAAAAAAAAAAACCACAAGGGGAGAGCGGAGCCTAAATAACTCCCCTTGTTGTGGTGACTGTCTTTATCTGTTTGTAGAGGTGTATAGTGTACATGGTCTGTTTGTACCCTTGCATCACTCCCAGCATACCCACCTCCTTCAGTGCCTGTCTTCTGGGACACGGGGATCTTTCCAGGGTTTTTCAAAGCCTGCAGCATTCTGTCATCGCCCTGTTCACAGGAATGTTAGGGATTGGAAGGGACCCCAAAAGATCATCCACTCCAATCCCCCTGCCGGAGCAGGACCTACATCAGATCACACAAGAACACGTCCAGGCGGGTTTGGAACATCTCCGGAGAAGGAGACTCCACAACCTCTCTGGGCAGCCTGTTCCAGCGTTCTGTTACCCTTACTAGGAAGAAGTTCTTCCTTATGTTTAAGCGGAACCTCCTGTGTTCCAGCTTATATTCATTTCCCCTTGTCCTGTCATTGGATGCCACTGAGAAGAGCCTGGCTCCATCCTCATGGCAGTCACCCTTTACATATTTATAAACATTGATGAGGTCCCCCCTCAGTCTCCTCTTCTCCAAGCTAAAGAGACCCAGCTCCCTCAGCCTTTCCTCAGAAGGGAGATGCTCCACTCCCTTCATCATCTTTGTGGCCCTGCGCTGGACTCTCTCCAGCAGTTCCTTGTCCTCCTTGAACTGAGGGGCCCAGAACTGGACACAATATTCCAGATGCGGCCTCACCAGGGCAGAGTAGAGGGGGAGGAGAACCTCTCTCGACCTACTCACCACACCCCTTCTAATACACCCCAGGATGCCACTGGCCTTCTTGGCCACAAGGGCACATTGCTGGCTCATGGCCATCCTGCTGTCCACCAGGACCCCCAGGTCCCTTTCCCCTGTGCTGCTCCCCAACAGTTCAGTCCCCAACTTGTACTGGTACATGGGGTTATTCTTACCCAGATGCAAGACTCTACACTTGCCCTATTCTGAGAATAGAGCCAAGAGGGCTCCATCCTTGCGGGGGCTGTGGGAAGGGAGCATTAAGGTTTCTGCTGCGACTGGTTTTTGATATTTTTTTCTGCTTTGCTCCTCCCCTCAGGGTATCTTCATCAAGGATTCAAACTCCCTGGCTTATTACAACATGACAAGTGGCTCTCTGATTCACCTGGCCCTCAAAGAAAGAGGAGGAAGGAAGAAATAGGAGCCGTGGAGCCCGGAGATGTAACGTGGCTGCGTTGCCACTTGTGTAACCCCAACCCTTCGAGTCCTCCAGCCTTTTAGCCAACTCTAGTTTGAAAAGAGAGACTGTGAACCCCGTGTTTGGGTGGCTGATGGAAGCTGCTAGAGCCCTGAAAGTTGTGTAAAGGTAGTGACCTAGTCTGTAACTGCAGCAGTCTGCTAGTGATCGAAGCTTTGCTTGAATGCTCACTCTGTGAAATTCCCTCGTGAAGCAACACCGAGGTCATGCCCCGCTTAATCCTACATCCATCTTTGAGGGTTTTACACTGACCAAGAACATCATCTGTCTGACTACAGTGCTCGCTGCTTCGTTTAACCTTTTTCTAATTGAAAACTTCTTCCTTCTCCACACACTTACTAAGCCCCTTGTTCTTTCCCTGTCTCTGATTTATCTGCAAGAGCCTCTCGCACTGACCCTGACTTGGAAGTTTATCCTCCCTCCGCATGAGCGCGCGCGGCTGTTCCCTGCGATAAAGGAGACCTGGGTCTGTGCACGTCCAACAGCTTCGTGCTCCTGTACAGCCTGGGATTTGTTTCAATAAACACGCATCTCTGTGCACGATTGTGTCCGGTGCTGCTCTCCTTCCTTGGGTCGTCGGTTTTTCGGAGCGAGATGGGCCGTGGTTTCGGAGCACACGGATGGGTTGCGGAGAAATATGTTGGGGGTTTTGTAATTAAGCAGTTTACTGTAGGAAATCCTTTTATTTTTTAGGAAAGGCTGCAAGAAAAGGGTTGTGTTTAAAATTTTCCCTAGTGTACGCAGTTACTCCTGAACGTAAAGCGTGTATATATGTCTGTGTACAGTACTTTGAACTCAGAATTTTATTGGAAAACATGTTTTACACTTTATATTGTGCAGCTGGCATCTCTTGGTTCTGAAGAGGATACAAGTCTGGAAAATGGGTTATTCCTGCACCTTCTGCCAGAGCCGTGTTGCAGTTTGACACAAACAGCAAAATTAATCTACAGTGAGATAATTAGGTGCAGAGGCTGCTGCTTCCCCAGCGGCTGTGTGACGTGGGTACCTGTGCTCTTTTGGGCTAATCCAAAGCTGAGGATTTATTATTTTTAATTTTTTTGTTTTTAGCGGTGGTTGGGCATTACAGGAACATCCTGTTTACCTTATCCTGCACTTAGAGGGGAGAGAGATGAAGCAGGAGGGAAGAGCCATCATCCCCCCACCTCCGTTGTGCTCCTCTCCAGCGTAGGCGAATGGGAGGAAGCCCTGTGGCTGCAGGGAAGGTGCCTGGCGCTGGCCCAGCCCAGGTGGCCAGTGGTCCCCCGGCTGCCGTGGCCATCTGCCAGCTTTGACAGATGCCCACGTGTCTGACACCGAATGCAAGAGCTGCTCGGCACATGCGGGCAGGGTGGTTGGGTGCGCGGTGGGCGCAGGGGTGCTCCTGCCCTGCAGGAAGGGGGGAATAATTACTTCCTTTTTGCTTTTAAAAACCAGACAATAGGTATAATCTTGCAGAAAACAAAGCTGGGCAGGGAGTGGTGTTTTCCAGAGCTGATTTAAAAAAAAATAAAATAAACTGCCAAGAAAGCTCTGAAATGGAGAAGTCACATTTTTACATCCGGTGCTGGGAGGACCGCACTTAAGGTCATCCAGCTTTTCTTCTCCAGCTGTGCTCGGTGGTGTGAACCCCATGGCACTTGGTCCCCAATTGCACTCACCTTTCCTCGATGTCTCTGGCCCGGCGCTGTGCTGGTGGCATTTTCAGCCAAGCCCCTTTTACCAGCCTGGCAGGGTTGAGCTCCCAGCCCGGTGCTCCGGCAGGAAAACTTCCTGCTAGAAATAGCGTGCGTGGAGCCTTGCCAGCCCGTGTCTATCTCCATATTACTGATAAATGTTGTAACAGCCTGTGCGTGTGCGTTTCCAGCACAAAACTAGTTATCGGAGCCTTCCACTCCAGCGGGGACGACCCGCAGGGCTCAGGCTGCCAGAAAAATCTGGAAGTCGCTTGAGTTTTGCTGACTTTAAGGGGCTTCGTTCCCTCAAATTGCCCTTCGGTGATTTACCCGTCGCCTTACCCGCTTTGAGAGGGGTCTTGGCTCTAACAAAACCCCGGTTCTTCGCTGTTCCGGGGAGAAAATTGAGCACTGGGCTTACGTCCAGAGGCAGGACGGCCTCGGTGGCTCCCTCCGTGCAGACCTGCCCCTGGAAGGCTTCACCCGGGGCAGATCCCAACAGCTCCCGGACCCAGCGCTGTCACCCAGTCGCTTGCAGATCCCTTTGTCCTTTATTTTCGGAAGCGCCGGGCCCGTTTAACCTGGCTGGGCTGCAGGTGACGAGCCCGTTGGTGGACGGGGGAGCCTCTGGGTGCCGCGGCGGTGGTCTGGCTGTGGGGCGCCGGGATGGATGCCCGGGGCTGGGGTGCAGCGTGCTTATCAAAGGAATAACGGGCGCGCCTTCAGCCTCAAAGCGTCCCCCGGCTGGAGGACGGTCATCCCGAAGGGGAAGCGGATCCTCCCAGTGCGTGCCCAGTGCAGCCCTAGTTCCACTGTCCCAGCACAGCCCTCCCGGAGCCCCAGTAAGCACACAGCGCAGCCCCCACGGGGCCCGCTGCCACCCCGCTGCCACCCCCGCTGCCACCCCGCTGCCACCCCGGCTCAGCCCGCTCCCGGCGCGCTCCCACTCCCAGGCCTGGCCCCGCCCCTCGCCCTGCGTCGCCCCGCCCCTTCTGCTGGCACCGGTGGGGGCGGGCGCAAGCCCTGACGGACAGCTCCCTCCCCGCCGCTCGGCCAATCCTCCCGCGGGGAGGGCGGTGCCCGCCGCCATCCGCGCGGCTGGTTGGCTGGCGCTTGGCTCCCGCCCAATGGCGGCGCGGCGCGGGGGCGGGGCCGCCGCCGTGGCCGCGGCATGGAGGAGCGGCCGCGCCGCCGCTGAGCCGCGCCGCCATGGCCAAGAGCCGCGGGGGCGGCGGGCCCGGCTCGCCCGGCAGCCGCCACCACAGCCTGGCCGGCACCCGCGAGAGCCTGGCGGAGCCGGGCGGCGACGAGCTCAGCTCCCTCGGCTCCGACTCCGAGGTTAACGGCGGCGGCGGCCCCGAGGAGCGGCGCGTCGACAAGTTCGGCTTCATCGTGGGCAGCCGCAGCGCGGAGGGGCCGTGAGTGGGGCCGGGGGGGGCCGCGCGTCGCGGGGCCGGGGGGACCCGCCCTGCGCCCGGCTGGAGCCGCCGCGGGGCCTCGGCCGCGGGGCCGGGCGGGCAGCGGCTCTTCCCGGCCCGCGGGGCTGGGCTGTCCGCCGGCCCTGGGCCCGCGGGCCGCCCGGCGCCGCTCGGGCCCGCGCCCCGGAAGAGCAGCGGCTCCTGGGGCGGGTTGCGGTGAGCGGGGCTCGGGCGAGCGGCCGCACGGCCGCTCCGAGGCCGCTTTGGCTCCGTGCGGCCGCCCAGGAGGCAGTGCCGCAGCGGGGGGTGGCGTGTGCCCCCGGCGCCTCTGCGGAGGGTCTTCCCGGTGCCCCCCGCTTGCCGGGCAGCGCCCCCGGGGGGGCGTTTAAACCGCTCCCGGGGGGGCTGCGCGGGCGGGAGCCCTCCAGCGCCGCGATCGTGCCCGGGCTCTGCTGCCCAGGGCCGGGGCTGGTACCCGGCGGCATCGCCTGTGCCAGCCGCCAGGGCGTGAACCCCGAAAGCTTCTCCGGCTTCTCCTCCATCCCTGCCGCATCGATGAGGGCGAAGGGCTGGAAAGCGGCGCCCGGCGCGGGAGGGATGGCTGGGAGCTGCCAGGAGCGCCGAGGTCAGTGTCCGGTTACCTCCGGGCCTCTGCTCCTTCCAAGCGCTGGATTCCGGCGTATTTTTGGCCGCCGTCGAGCGGAGGGAGGCCGGGCCGCTGTTCGGCCGCCTGCCAGCGGAACCGGCGTCGGTGGCCGCTGGCGAAGGCGGCGTGGCAAGGAGGTGCTGGCCGGCGGAGGAAGCCGAAATCAGCCACCAGCAGCCCACGGCTGTGCTAACCCGAGGTGCTGGGCCCCGGGGCGGTGCCGGCACCCAGGAATGCGCTCCGGGCTGCCGGCGAGCTGGTTCGGCAGCGTGTTTGGTGTTTGCCTTCCTGGCCGCGGTTTCGCAGCGATGCCCGGAGAGGCGTGAGATCGCGGCGGGGACGTTGGCTGGAGAGGGCTCCCCGGTGGTTTGCCCACCTGCGTGCTCTGGTGTCGGTTGGGCCCCATGCCTCAGTTTCCCCATCTATGAGGAGGAAAGCGCTCGCCCCTCATAAGCCTGTGGGCATTGCTCGTCCGGTCTGTGGGGAGAGAAGTCTCCAGAGGTTTGGTTGCTGGCGCTGGGTGAGGTGCATCGTTCTGGGTGATAAACCCCATCCCTGCCCGCTGCGTCCACAGCTCAGCACCGTAGGACGGGATGGCCTCTCCTGCCTGGGGTGCTGCTCCCCATCCCAGCCACGCACTGTGTTTTGGGGGCACTCTGGATGTCCCAGATATTGTCCCTGGTTCCCTGGGATTGATGTTTCTGGGGGTCAGCAGGCAGCAGCTCCTCTGGATGGAGCTCCTGGTGCCAGAGGCGAGTGGGGGTGCTGACAGCATGGTGGCTGTGGTCGCTGGGGATGTGCTGGGGCCCAATCCTGCCCTCCTCCGGGACTGTTATCCGCTCCCTGTCTGTCTGGAAGTGGATAAGCAGGAGTGCATGGCCTCCCTCCATGGCTGGCAGAATCAGGTCCCTCTAGCTGGAAGGATTTTGGGGAGGCACAAGGAGGGCAAACGGGATGTCCAGCGTCTGTGGAGGGCCTGGGGGCACCGGGAAGGGCCAAGCTGGGGGGTTGTCACCCGCAGCGTGGATGTGGAGCAGCACCTTCCTTGCTCTGGGCTCCTCGCTGCCTCCTGGCCTGGGGTGCCCCCACCCCATTGTCCCCGCCTCGCCCATCTGAAATGCCTCTGGTCCTCGGTCCGTGCCCGCTGCCAAGCAGCCATCAGCTGGTAACAGCTTCCAGTCTGGGCTGGCTGGGCTCCAGCAGGCCCACAGCCAGCTCCTGTATCCAACGTCCCGCGCTCCCGAGCTTCCCACGCCTCGGAGAGCCCCAGCTCCGCCAGCAGCCCGTGCTCCGCGGCAGCCCGTGCTCCACGGCTCAGTGCCAGCGCTCTCTCCGTCCCCGTGCTGGGCTGCGCTGCCGGCCGTGCCCAGCCTGTGCTGGGGAGGGTGGGGTGGCCACACCGAGCAAAGCGAATCCCTTCGGATAGAGTTTGCTCTCCGAAACAATCGTGCTCGGCCCCGTCTGACCCGCTGCGGTGGGTGGGAACGGGCAGGGAAGGGCTGGGCAGGGAGTGGGGCAGTGCTGCCAGCTGGATGTGGCCCTGGGCTCTCTGTGCCGCTTGCTTTCCAGCTCCTAAATCGGAGAGATCTGGGAAGATGCAGGGCCTGTGTGTCCTTAGTGGGGCTGGGTGCTCTGCACCTCCCCGGGGGATGCTCAGCGGAGTCCTCGGAAGGGATCTGGCTGCTCCTGGGATTGGCACAGCCGTGGGGTGGTGCAGAGCTGAGCCTGGGAAGACTTGGATTGTGCAGAAGTTGGCCCTTCTTCGCTGACGGGTTGAAGGAGCTTCTGCTCTCCCTGGGATGTCTGTGCCCCAGCTCCCCCCTGGTATGAAGCAGAGGGTGCCTGGGGGTGGGGCTGGAGGCCGTGGTGCCAACTTCCCCCTCGCCAGCGTCGCGGCAGCGTCCCCGCCTGCCTCGGCAGGGTTAAGTCGGATTCCCCGGCTCGGCGGAGCCGTTGCTGGAAAACACTCCCCTCGGTCCTGGGGGACCCTCGGCCGGGCTCAGCGCCGGGCCTGGAGCAGCGCCAGGTTTTTGGGGCGCGAGCGTGAGTGGGGCCATGCAGATGACATGATGCTTATGGCCTCGGCTCGCTCTGTCTGCAGCCAGCCCCTGCGGCGGCGATCCGACCTTGCTCGGCTAACGGCTCCGGCTGCGCTCCCTGGTTCCTCGCCTTCCTGGCGTGCCCTTCTCTCTCTGGGCACAGGTCCCCGGGGATGCTCAGGCTACTCCCAAGAGGCTTCAAACTGCTGGGGACTGCACCACGGGGCTGCGCCGGCGCGGTGATTTCACGGGTGGCGAGCGCTTCCGGCGGCGTCGAGCAGCTGCCGAAACACCAGCGCTCTGAAGCGGGTCCCAACTGGGCTCTGCACCTGGGGAAGGGCAGCCAGCCGGCCATGGGGGGCACCTGGGGCGCTGGAGGAGCTGGATGGGCTCTGCGGTGCAGGGAGGGCTTGGCATCGCGCTGACCGGCCTCGTCCCATCCCGCAGGCTGGAGGAGGTGCCCTTGGAGGTGCTGCGGCAGCGGGAGTCCAAGTGGCTGGACATGCTCAACAACTGGGACAAGTGGATGGCCAAGAAACACAAGAAGGTGAGTGACGGCCTTGTGCCCAGGGCTGCCCCGGGACAGCTGTGCGGGCGAGAGGCGGCGGCAGGGAGGGCCGGCTGGGTGCAGCGATGTGCCCCTGGGGCAGCCTGTGTGTCACCGGGTCCCCACGGACAGACATGGTTGCCTTTGGATGATGCTCGTGGCTCGAACGGACTGATCCCTCCCCGTGATGCTGCTCCTTGCAGGAGGGAAGCTGGAGCTTGGCGGGGGGCTGAGCCAGCCCGCTCCTGCTCCCATCCGCTCCCCGCCGAGCTGGAGCCTTCCTAGGGCTTCTTTGGCTGCCTGCAGGCAGCCCTGGGAATTGTTCGGTCATGGAAACTTCTGCTCTGAGCATCTTGTAGGCCCAGAAAGCTCCGGGTAGGAAACGTTTGAGCCTGATGTGCGTGACGTTGCTCTGCAAGCCGGGGTCCCCAGGAGACCCGTGGGGGTGTGTGCTGGGGGAGGCTCCGTGCCTTGGGCCGTTGGTTCTCCCGACCTCCTGAGCCTGCGAACGGGGGAGGCGGAGACAGGCTGCAGCGAGTCCCGGCTTGCTGCTGCGTGTCCGCTGGAAGCGGTGAGGCTGCTGGCACGGGCCAGCAGTGCCGGAGAGTGGCCGAAGGGCCTCCTCCTCCTCCTCCTCCCCCACCGCTGGCAGAGCCTCCTGGCACCGCTCCGTGCGCTGCGCTCCCGCAGCGCCGTCCCTGCTCGGTGCCTGCCGAACGACGCCGGAATCCCTCATCTGTTTCTTGGCCGCTCACAGAGGATTTGGGAGAGCTTTTCGGGACGCGGCAGGCGGGCGCTTTGTTCCGCGGGCAGTTTCCGCTGCTCTCTGGCCGTGCCACGGCGTGGCCTCCAGGCTTGGGTGAACTTCAGCTCTGGCAGCTGAATGCCTGGCAGAGCAGCTCCCTCGTGCTTGCAACCGAGCTCCTGGGGGCTGATGTGCTCTGTGGTCTATCTTGCAGCAAAAAATCCATGCCTGGAGCCTCGGAGGTCAGCTCTGGAGAGCTGCTCCATGCCCAGAGCCCTGGGGCTGCTAAGGGAAGGGTGCCAGGCCTGGCTCCAGGTGCTGTCGAATGTCCCTGCGCTGGCAGGAGCCTGGCTGCTTTGGTACGGAGCCACGCAGCTTCGGAGCAGCTCCCTGTGCCTCCAAAAAAACCCCGGTGCATTTCTGGCTGCCTCGCCCAGGCTTGGCCGTCGGCCCGGGGATCTCTGGGGTCAGCTCCTGCCGGGCTCGCTCGCACCTGCGCCGCTCCAGGATCCCGAAACGCTCCCTCCTTCACCCGCCTGGCCCATGTCCCAGCGGAGCCGTGGGCCTGCGTCCTTCGCCGTGCCGCTCCTTGCCCTTGCCAACCAGACCAAAGGAGGGCAGGCACGTGGGCAGCTCCCACCACTCTCGAAAGCTGCGCTTTGCTTTCGGCGGCCCTCAGCCCGGACGTGCTGCCAGTCCCCTGGAAGGGCACGGTGGGATCCTGAGGGCCGGGTACCCTCAGCATGGGGGCGATGGCAGGACCTGGTATGGAGCCAAGGGGACGAGATGCTGGGCTGCTTGGCCCCGGCCAGCTGGAGGGGCTGCCGAACCGAAACCCAAGCACAGCAACTTCCTTCCTGGCAGCTTAGCCAGCAGGAAGGGCAGCCGGCTGGAAAAAGGAGCCGTCAGCAGCGGCGGAGCTGCCCGCAGCCGCCCTGGGCATCGCCTGCTGCGTTTCCTGCGAGCACAAAGGCCCCGCAGGGCTCAGGACCTGCCCCGGGAAACAAGCAGCGCTGCGGCAAGGGAGCAGCAAAACCCTCCTGGGGACGCGGCGTTGCCACTGCGCTGGGCTGGGCTGCTGGGAAAACACAGCCACCGGCTCCCCAGTTACACCAGCAAACGGGGAAAAGGAGCTCTGGGCGGGCAGGAGGGGCCCGGGGAGGCTTTGGGAGCTGTCATCCACGGCTCGCAGAGCCCCAGTGTATCCCTGGCAGTTGGCATGTGCCGCCCAAGCGGGGACACGAGGCCGTGCTGGGTTTTTGTAGGGTTTTATGTGGGGTAAACTTGCTGGAAGCACTGGGTTTATGGGGCCCCACTTTGCTCTGGCCAAGGGCTGTGGGGAGACGGTGCTGCTGGTTTCCCGGGAGCTGGAACGGGACATGTGGGAGTCTCTGGTTTTGGTCCCCGTTGGGGTGCTGGCAGCAGCAGGGTTAAGCCAGCTCGGCCCCATGCTGCTGGGTAGGTACCAGCGGGTGCTGCCTCGCCTGGACTTTGGTCCTGGCTGGTGCCCTGGAAACTGGGGGCCAACTGTGGGCATGGAGCCGGCCCTGGGAGCCGGTAGTGCATGGAGCTGATGCCAGGCCAGCCCTTCTGCCCAGGACGAGCGGGCAGGAAGGCCAGGACGCTCGGCATGGCGCACCTCCCTGCTCTCCATGGCCCCACGGGTGAGCAGGAGGGCTGGGCTGGGGGCCGGAGAGCCCTTCCCCTGCGTCCCTGGTGCTTCCTGCGGGCCATGCCAGAGTGGGGATGGAGCCACCCACTCCCCGCCTTGGCTCCAGTGTTTCCAGCTCCCAGCAAGGATCCTGCTTTGAGGCAGAGCCGGGCTTGTCTGGAGCTGTTTGGAAGCCACAAAGCCTCGGCCGGGCTCCTGGCAGCTCCCTGGTGCTGGTGCAGCTCCGGTGCCGCTGCTCCGTGATTTTATTCCCCACCCCCGTGACAGCCATGTCTCTCCCCGCAGATCCGGCTGCGGTGCCAGAAGGGGGTCCCGCCCTCGCTGCGGGGCCGTGCCTGGCAGTACCTCTCCGGGAGCAAGGTCAAGTTGGAGCAGAACATGGGCAAGTTTGACGTGAGTCCTGCCGGGACCTTCCTGCGCTGCGGGGGAGGGTGCGCTGGCACAGGGGGGCAGTGCCAGGATGGCTCCTGCTCCCTCCAGGGTGGGGTGTCTGTTGGGGTCCCCAGTGCTTGTCCGTGCGGGGGGGGGGTGTCAAAGGGGTTACTGTCCCACCAGCATGGGCTTGACCCACAACCCGATGGGGCTCGTGTTTGGGCAGAGCCCCGTGGCAGCTCTGCCGGCTCCCTTGGGTTTGGTGTGGGCACTGCGTGCTGGAGCAGGGCTGACACAGTGCCAGTGTGGGGGGGTTGCTCACCCCAACCTTCTCCTCCCCAGGAACTGGATCTCCTCCCGGGGGACCCCAAGTGGCTAGACGTGATTGAGCGGGATCTCCATCGGCAGTTCCCCTTCCACGAGATGTTTGTCTCACGCGGAGGCCACGGGTGAGTGGAGCCACTGTGTGTCCCGGCCTCAGTGGTCACTGGGCTGGCCCAGCGCGGTGGGGTGGGCACTGTCTGTCCCAGCTCATGGAGCCGCGGTGTACCCCCCGTGGGCCTTACACCCCGCGGTTCCCAGGGCATCCAGGCATGGGCTGAAAATAGGACAGCTTCCCAGGAGCTCAGGACGTGGGTCACAGCTCTCGGCACCAGCTCTGACACCCGGTGGGGTGGGAATTACTGCAGCAGGAGGACATAGGGGTCGTGGTTATCGTGTCCTGGAGCCCTGGGTTTGCGTAGAAGAGGGATCCCAGCCAGGGACTGTGATCCAGGCTCGTGGGGGAAGAGTGGTGACCGGTGATTTGGCGTGGTGTGATCTGTGGGGAGGCTGCTGGGCTGTGTCCGTGCCCTCTTGCCACCTCTCCCTCCCCGGGGCGTCTCCGCAGGCAGCAGGACCTGTTTCGGGTGCTGAAGGCGTACACGCTGTACCGCCCGGAGGAGGGCTACTGCCAGGCCCAGGCCCCCATCGCCGCCGTCCTGCTCATGCACATGCCGGCCGAGGTACGAGCATGCGGCCAGGAGGGCGGGGAGACCCAGTGGCCGCCAAGCTGGGCCCAGTGGGAGCGTGTGGGTGGCTTCGGGGTGGTGCTGGCGGGCAGGGTGCTCGGCTCATGGTCCCCTGTTACACCAAAGCTTGGCTGGTGCAGGGAGGTGCCCTGCACCCCGGGTATGCCTGGCTTCTGCCCGCTCCCTCGGTCCCTGGGAGCAGGATGGGGGCTGCAGGGATGTCCCTCGGGGACACTTGGGTGCTCACCTGCCATCCCTTGGCCTGCAGCAAGCGTTCTGGTGCCTGGTGCAGATCTGCGAGAAGTACCTCCCCGGCTACTACAGCGAGAAGCTGGTGAGTGAAGGGACTGCGGTGCCTTGGGCGGTGGCAGGGACCTGTGATGTCTCCAGGCCAAAAGCTCCCCCAGCGCCTCACCTGGAGAAAGAAGGGAGATCCTGGGTGCTCCCACGGTCTCCGTGTTGTGCTGTGGCCGCCAGGAGCGGCAGGGATGGGGGCCTCGGCGTAGCTTTGCTGCGGGTGTCCGTGGGGCACAGCTCTGCTCCCATGGCCGCGTCTGGAGGGTGGGCTGCTCCTGCGGGGCTGGGTGCCAGGGAGCTGATCCCCGGGCTGAGCTCAGCGGGGCTCTTGATGCCATCCCTGCAGGAGGCCATTCAGCTGGACGGGCAGATCCTCTTCTCGTTGCTGCACAAGGTCTCGCCCGTGGCCTACAAGCACCTGAGCAAGCAGAAGATCGATCCCATCCTCTACATGACGGAGTGGTTCATGTGCGCCTTCTCCCGCACGCTGCCCTGGAGCTCCGTCCTGCGCGTCTGGGACATGTTCTTCTGCGAAGGTAGAAGCTTCGTACCGTCCCCGTCCTCCTCCTGGAGTGAACAGCTGCAGCTCCTGTGGCTGCTTGCCTGTGCCTGGCACGTGGCACCCGTTGTAGGGCAGGTTTGGGGCGGCCACGTGCCTGCGGTGGAGCGCGGACTCTCTTTTCCTGGGGGTTAGAGGGCACGGACATCCCAAACGCACCCTCGTGCGTGTCCTGACGGCTAGCAGGACCCAGGACCTGGCGCCCCAGTGTCTGAGGGACATAGTGGCAGCACCACCCTGTCCCGCCGGGCGCTCGCTGCCTCACCTCTCCCCTTGCAGGGGTGAAGATCATCTTTCGGGTGGGCCTCGTGCTGCTCAAACACACCCTGGGCTCCTCGGACAAGCTCAAGTCGTGCCAGGGCCAGTACGAGACCATGGAGAGGCTGAGGGCCCTCAGCCCCAAGATCATGCAGGAGACCTTCCTGGTGCAGGAGGTGAGGTGCTGGGGAGGGTCCAGGGGGCCCAGTGCTGCCCAGTTGGCCACGCTGCTGGACTGGGCTACTCCTGGGTGGGCAGAGCTGATGTGGCATGGGGACAGTCCCCAAAAGGCTGGGATTTGGGATTGCCTCTGCCCTTGGAGGGGTATCCCAAGGCCCAACCGGCCCCAGGTGCCAGGGGAGATGCTGATGGCACGAGTTTGTCCCCCGCAGGTCATCGAGCTGCCGGTGACGGAGCGTCAGATCGAGCGGGAGCACCTCATCCAGCTGAAGAAGTGGCGGGAGACACACGGGGAGCTGCAGTGCAAGTCCCCCCCGCGCCTGCACGGTGCCAAGGCCATCAGCGAGGCCGAGCCCCCCACCCGCAAGGCGCTGGAGCCCGTCCCCTCCATCATCGTCCCCCCTGGGCCCGCCCCCGTGCCCAAGGCCCGCAAGAGCAAGGAGAAGAGCCGAGAAAAGAGCCCAGCCGGCCCCGCCAACGGCCCTGGGGCCGAGGGCAACGGGGCGCCCGGTTCGGCCCGGGAGCTGCTGCACCCCCAGGTTTCCCCCCACCATCATTCCAAGGAGAGCCTGAGCTCCCGGGAGAGCGAGGACACGTACTTGTAGGGCCGGGGCGGTGTTGGGTCCCCACCCCGGGCAGCCGGGCTCAGCTGGGCTGCGCACGGACCCGGGCGCCAGGACACTGATGGGGGCTTGTGTGGTCACCCCTGGCACCCAGTGCTGGGGGCTCGAAGCTCGGAGGGGTGGGGACAAGGTGGGACACTGTGGTCCCCGTGTGCAGGGGTGCCTACTCTGGGTGGGCTCAAAGCTTGGGGGGCGGGGGGGAGGCATCCATGGGAGCTTGGCTGGGTGTGGTGACCAAAGGGGACACCTTCAGTATGTGCTAGATGCCCACCCCGGCAGGGTGCTGGCACCACGAGCGGTGGGAGCCCTGGCAGGGGGTGGCTGAGCCACCTGAGCTCCCTCCCCACAATTGGGGGGGGCCGAGCTGCCCTTTGGGCCCTTCTCCCTGTCCCGGAGCCCCTTGACCCACCACCCCCAGGGTGCCTCCCGGAGCCCCCACCCTTCTGCCCACCCTGCACCAGCCGGGCAGACCCAGACCCAGTTCCTGAGCACTCGTGCCTGGTGCAGGGGGACTGGGGGTATGTGAGGAGCCAGGGGGACCCCTGGCCCCCCCTCCACTTTATCTAGTGAGGATATATCAAGCTATAGCCCTATATGTAGTACCCAATTTACCTACTCACTGAGCCTATTTATTATTCCTCCGTGGCAGTAACAGTCGCAGGACGGGGTCCGAGGGCAGGAGCCGGGGGCAGGATGTGCCGCAGGCAGCGGGATTTGATGCCAGACCACGACTGGGGGGGGCTAAAGCCCCCCCCCCCCCCCCCCCCCCACGTCTCGGGGCTCCCTGCAGCTTGGGGGGAGCAGTCGCCCTTCCCCACCCCTGCCACCCACCGTGAGGCCCCAGCGGAGGTGAGATGGGGTGGGCGAGCGGCCGGGTGCTCCCTGGTTGTGGGGTCCCCTCTCCGCCCCACCCCCCCCCCCCACCCCCCTGCCTTCACCTCCCCACGGGCCGGCGGGGGCGGCTTTGTAAAATAAAGCGGGGAAAAACGGTTTTGTACAAAGGGGTAAATAAAGCAGGATTGTGTAAAGGCGCAGCGCCTCGGCTCCCACCCTGTCTGCCCGTCGCCCTCTGGTGCTGCGGGGTGAAGGGTGGCATGGGATGGAATGATGGGGGTCACCTCCTACCCTCTGCTGCACCAGTGCCAGCTTCAGGTGGTCACCCTGGGCTGGATCCCATGTCGCCGGGGTGCTCCGGTCCCAGGGGTGGTGGGTGCTGTGGCAGTGCTGTCCCCAATCCTGCTGCCATCACCCCGCTGTGCACCGAAGTGTAAACGAGAGGACGCTGAGACCTGCTCCAGCTCATCACAGCAGTGGTGGCTGCCAGGCCCTGGGGGGGCATCCTGGGGAGCTGCTGTGGTGTCAGCTCCCCTCCCAGCACCCAGACCTGCCCCTGTTCTCCCCATGTCACCCCTCCTGTGGCTGAACTGAGCCAGGAGACCCCCAAGTTTTCCCACCACCTCCCAGAGCTCAGCTTTCCACCCACAAAAGGGCGTGAGGCCCTCTTCCCCCAGCGCTCCAGGCTGGAATTCTGCCCAAACCTCCATCCTCCTTCCAAAACTCCCTTTTCCCAGGGTGGGGGGCACAGGATGGTACCTGTTCGGGGTGCTGGGCACCCCCTCAGCCCCTGCAAACCACGGCTCGGGGGCTGTGACCTTGGTTTTGGTAAGTCTCCGTTGCCGGGCCAGTTTGTCCGGGCTCGTCCTCCCCGAGCCGGTGGGTGTGGGGTGGGGCTGAGCGGGAGGGTACGGTGGGCTGGCAGCTGGGCTCCCAGCAGGGTCTGGTCCCGGCCTGACTGGTGCTGCTGGGGGCTGAGCAGTCCGGGTCGGGGCTGGTGCGCGCACCCCGGGGCTCGGAGTCGGGGCTGGTGCGGGCACCCCGGGGCTCTGAACCGGGGGGGCTCCGGGCACCCCGGGGCTGCGGGTCGGGGGTCGGTGCGGGCCCCCTGGGACACTGAACTGCGGGTGCTCCGGGCAACCCGGGGCCGGGGCACCGGGGCCGGTCCCACGGCGGGGCGGGCCGGGGGCGGGACGGCCGGTTGCCCCTCCCGCGGCGCGGGGCGGGCCCGGGGCCGCGCTTATAGCGGCGGCGGTGGCGGGGGCCGGTGCGGCGCGGCCGCCATGGACCTGCACATCCTGGAGCACCGGGTGCGGGTGCTGAGCCTGGCCCGCCGCGGGCTCTGGCTCTACACACACCCGCTGCTCAAGCTGCTCTTCCTGCCCCAGCGCTGCCGGTACCGGCCTTCACCCCTATCCTCCTCCTCCGGTGCCCGGCCCCGGGAGGCGGCGGGGTTGGGGTCGGCAACATTGGTTTCTTCTTCAGGTGCAAGTTCTTCAGCCTGACGGAGACCCCCGAGGACTACACCATCATGCTGGACGAGGAAGGCTTCAAAGGTAACCGTGCGGTGGCTGCCGCGGCCACCCTGTGCCTTGCAGGGCGAGGTGGCATCGCAGACACGAGTTGTGCACGTTCTCAGCCCACCCGAGCGCAGCGACGCGCTGGGTCTGGGCTACAGAGAGCAAGTCCTGGCATGTAGCGCAGCTCCGTCGGTACGTGCCCATCCCCGGGGCTCTTGGCCACGGAGCTGCCGTCCCTGTGGCACCTGCGCTGGTGATGTACCAGCTTGCCCAGCCAATGCTCTCCCGGCATGGCTGCCTGTGCACTAATAACCCCTTCCCAGGCAGAGCTGTGTCTCTACTGGCTTGTGGGATCAGGCCGTGGAAACGGTGGGGATGGTCTGCCAGGAGCCCCGTGCCAGCCAAAAGCCCAACTGCTCCAGGCAGGGGGCAGGTACCCCCTGGGATGCCCATGGGCAGCACCCCGGGCTTCCTGCCCACGTAGGGTACTGCTGCCATCCTGTCTGTGGCTGCTTTCACCTCATCCTGCTGCCCGACAAGGTCCCGGGCCGGCTGGCACTTCGGCAAAGCTGGGCCAATTCTGTACCCATGGGGGATGGCGGGGGTGAGCCCTGCCTGGGGGTGCTGCCTGGCAGCAGGGACCAGGTTTTGGGGTGTTCTGGGAGGGGCTGAGCCCTTCCAGACCAGTCCCCCTCCCTGGAAGGTGTCATTTGGTGACATCCCCACCACTGATGACCCAGCATGTGCCGTGCATCGGCCTCACCACCGGTTCTACCGGGGGTACCGGCCTGACGGGCTGTGCCAGAGGGGCTGGCTCCTGTCCTGGCTTCCCATTCCCAAACTTTCCTGCGGCGGCCGCGGGAGCCAGCCGCACCTTGGCACCTTGGACGTGCCCCAGGGAGCGAGGGGGCAGCGCTCCAGCTGTCAGGGACTTGCTGGCCGGATCCAGCTCCCACCTCCCACCCCATCCCGAGCTGGAGCCGTTCCCCACGTATTGTTTTATTTCGGGGCCTGCGGACAAATATTCCTCAATCCCGAGGGGAGGGCGGGAAGTGCCGAACAATGGTCCTGTGAGCCGGTGGCCCCACTGTGCCGTGTGTACCCCCCCACCCCCGGGACTTGGGGGCTGCCAACGTCCCCCCGCTGCGGGGCTGGGAAGGGGACCCCAGCAGAGGAGCACTGCACCCTGTCTCTTCCCGTGGGGATTCAGAGTGGGTGACACGGGACAGCGGGGTCCCCCTCGCACCCTCGCCCAGGGTGATGTTGAAAAGCGATTAAGTGGCGAGCGCTGGGCTGGGGGGGGACGGTCCCCATGTGTCCCCCCCCTGCTGGCCCTGGAGCTCGGCCCTGGGCCTGAGCCGAGGCCGTTCTGGTGCTTCCTGCGCAGGAACAGGCGCTGGAAACACCCGCCGAGGCCCCCGGATCCGGCCCCACTCCCGCCCTGCCCTGAGCCGTGGCTCGGGAGTGGGGTGCAGAGCCCGTCCCACCATGGGGTCCCCCGTCCATGGGTGCTGGACCCCTCCCTGGGGTGAATTCCCGTCTGCCACTGGTGTGATGAGTCTGGCTTCTCAGCTGGCATGCCGAAGGGCTGGGTGCTTGTGCGGGGCATCTCCCATGGCTGCTGCCTCCCACCTTTGCTGGGTGGGGGGAGTGGTTTGGGGACCTCTTGGGTGCCCACCCCACCCTGTGCCTTCCAGGGAGCATTGGGGGCTGAGGAAGGGGTGCCCAGGGGAGAGGGTGGCGGGTCCTGGGGCACCCTGGCAGCGCCAGCCCCTCTCCTGGGTGGGAGGGGGGGATGCATGAGCGACCGCAGCCCCCCAGCCCAGCCCAGGACAGGAGGGGAGCAGCCAGCGTGTGCCCTCCCTGCCAAAAAAAGCTGCTTTTTGCGAGGCAGCCCTGGCCCCCGCCCAGCCGGGGCTCGACCCTTCCCCGCTGGGCTGGCACGAGGCACTGGCACCCCCAGGACAATGGGGTGCCCCTTCCCTCATCCCCTCGGGGACCTCGTGTCCTCTCCCCCCGAGCACCCTGGGTGCTGGGGGCTCCTGGGGGGCACGGGATAAGCTGGGTGGCCCCAGGGCCCTGGCGTACCCCCCCGCACCCATCCCAGCGACGCGTCCTGGGCTGGGGGGGGTCGTAGCCTCGACCCGGCTCATCCCTATGGCTGAAGTCGGAGGCGCACGGAGCGGCTGAGGCCTGTCGGGCGCGTTGCACTTGTGAACAGGGCAGGTCTGTGCCCCTAAACCATCGTCTCCAGCACCATGCCTTGGGGCTGACCCTGTCCTGGCTCTGCTGGGCCAGCTCGTCTCCTGGGGGCCAGTGTGACCGGTGGTGCCTGAGCCAGTGCCAGCTTCACGGCACGGACAGCTCCGTTCAGCCACGCCGAGCCCCGGTGAACCTCCTGCCTCAGTTTCCCCTTATCCCTCACAGAGCTGCCGCCCTCCGAGTTTATGCAGGTGGCAGATTCGACGTGGCTGGTGCTCAGCGTCGTCTCCAATGGCCGGGCACCCTCGGGCTGCCAGGCCACCGGCGTCACCAAGATCGCCCGGTCGGTCATCGCGCCGCTGGCCGAGCACCACGTCTCAGTGCTGATGCTCTCCACCTACCAGACCGACTTCATCCTGGTGAGCACTGGGTGATGACGGGGCTGGCGGTGCCCGGTCCCACCAGGGTGCCGGCACTGGCAGAGCTGGGTGAGGACCCCACTGGCCCCAACCAGTGCGGGGCAGGATGGGGGGGACGGTACCAGCCCTCATCCTGCCCCCCCGGCCAGGTGCGGGAGCGGGACCTGCCAGTGGTGATCCACACGCTGGCGGGGGAGTTCGACATCTACAAGGAGGAGGGCGGCGAGTGCGTCCCCGTCACCTGCGACGACGTCAGCAACGGCTTCCTCAAGCCCAAAGCGGGTGAGTGATGCCAAGCGTGCGTCCCCCGGGGCCACCCCCTCCCCAGGGCCACCCTGTCCCCACCGGGGTGCTCCAGCTCCTGCGGGTGCTACCCCTGCACCCTGAGAGCTGCCAGGCCGTGGCTGCGGTGGCCACGGGGTGGCACTGCGGGACTGTCCCCACGCTGTCCCCACGCCTGACGGGTGGCCGTGTCCCCCCCGCCAGCTGCCAGCCCCACGCTGCACCCCGTGCAGAGCCCCCAGACCCGCTTCTGCATCCTGACCGTGGCCCCCGACACGCTGCCCGCCATCGCCACCATGCTCATCGACGTCCTCTTCTACTCCCACAGGTGGGTCCCGGGGACAGGGACACGGCCGGGGCCCCTCACCCAGTGCCATCTGAACCCGTGGTGACACGTGTCCCCCCCTTCTCGTCCCGGTGGCTTTTCGAGCTCTGGGTGGGTTTTGCAAACTGGTTTTGTCCCACCGAGCGTGCTGGGGGCTGCAGCCACATGGGTGCCACGGGTCCTGCTGCCACTAGGGGACCTGGGAGCCCCAAGGTGACCTGGGGGACGAGCCCCCCATCACCACAGAGCCCAGGGAGGGGGGACTGCGAAGCAGGAGAGGGTGAGTTGCAAAATGCCAGTGGGAACGGCGCTGAGGTGCGGGGATGCTCCCGGCTGTGTCACCCAGGATCAGGTGTGTTCTGGTGGGACCCTGCTGCTCTGGAGGCACCGTGGTGCTTTGGGAATGTCCCAAAAGCCAGTGTCACCTCCGGCCTATGTGTGACCGACACCCACCGCCCCCCAAACCAGTGGTGGTACAAGCTGTGTTCCCTCTGGGTAGCACCCGCTCCCGTCCCCGCCTGCCACCCCGACATGGTGCTCAGTGCCACCACCGAGCCCTTCTCCTCCCAATTTCGGGGGGGTCGTGACGCTTCCCTGCAACTCTCTTCCACCCCGCACCCCACCCCGCTCCGCAGCCCCCCGAGGGAGGCTGGTGCCAGCAGCCAGGACCTCGACTCCATCACCTTCTTTGCCTTCTCCCTCATCGAGGGCTACATCTCCATCGTGATGGATGCCGAGACCCAGAAGCGGTAGGTGCCAGCCGCGGGGCTGCCCGTCTGTCTGTCCGTCCCCGGCGCTGGGGGCTCCGGGGGGCCGGAGGGAGGGGTGTTACACTCAGGTTCCCCCCCCCCATCTCAGGTTCCCCAGTGACCTGCTGCTGACCAGCTCGACGGGGGAGCTGTGGCGGATGGTGCGGATCGGCGGGCAGCCCCTGGGCTTCGGTGAGCGTGGCCACGGTGCCCGTGTCCCCCCTCCTTGATGCCACCATCCACCTCCCGAGGGGAAACGCTGTCCCCACGGCGTTGCCACCGCTCACCCCGCTGTTCCTTTGCCTACCCAGATGAATGCGGCATCGTGGCGCAGATCGCCGAGCCGCTGGCCGCCGCCGACATCTCGGCATATTACATCAGCACCTTCAACTTCGATCACGCCTTGGTGAGCCCCTGCCCCTCCCCGGGCACCCACCACTGTTGGGGTGTCCCTGGCGGGGGCTGACACCCCTCTCGCCCTGGCAGGTGCCTGAGGACGGCATCGTCGAGGTCATCCAGCTGCTGCAGCAGCGCCAGGAGGGCGGCAGATAGCGGTGGCCCAGCGCCGGGGCACCGTGGCCTCTTCCCTTCCCCCCTCATGTTCGTTATTTCGGAATTTTAAGGCTCCCCCCACGCCGGTGCGGGGCAGAGCCGGGTGCGGCGTCGCTCCCTGTTTGCTGGGGACATGGTGGCTTCAGGGACCCGGTGGGCTCGTGGCAGTGGGACAGTGGCTTGGGGGCGAGGGGCAGCCCCTGCTGTGCCACCGCTGCAGGCGAGGCTGAAGGGCAGCGGGAGGACGGCGGGTGTCCCCAGGGACCTGCCTGGGGGGGACGTGCCAGAGAGTGGTTGATGTGCCACGGCAGCGGGATGTGTCCCCACGCCCTATGTGGGTCCCCATGAGTGGTCCCCTTGGGTGAGGGGGGGTGGCCGTCATGCTCAGGACTTGACACCCCATCGGGGGATGAAAGGATCCCCAGAGCTGGGACTCTCCCCTGGCACCCCAAAAATCTCCAAGACAGAGGTGGGGGGGACTGCGGTTCAGCCCCAGCCCTGTGTCACCTCCGGTGTGGCCCCATGTCCCTGCCTGGGCTGTCAGGTATGGTGGGGGGACAACGGTGACCCCCCAACTCCTCCCAAGCTGTATTGTCACATAGTTTTCGATAAGTCAATAAAAGTCCTATTATTTTTATTTCCATGTGAGACCTGGCGGGGAGGGTGGCCCAGAGCTGCTGCCCGGGGTAGTGGCACTGGGATGTCGCCATGGGGGGACCAGGATGGGGCCAGCTCACCTGCCACAGATTTTGGGTAAAAAAAGCAAGTCACCAGCCCTGGGGAAACTGAGGCACAAGCCTCACTCCTCCATTTTTGCCCTCCTCCTACCAGGCCAGCTCCTACAGTCTCAGGGAAACTGAGGCGCGAAGGGCAGCACAGCACCCCCGGCAAAGTGGGGTGCGTTGGGTTGGGGCTGTCCCCTCCTGGGGTGCCTGGGGGCATCGGTGGCCATGACAGTGGGTCCCCCAACCCCTGGGTGCCCCGGGAGGCTGCACCTGGTCAACGAGCGAGACTCGGCGGGAGCGCAAGCGCGGCAGAAACTTCTCTGGGGGTCTTTTTCCTGCCAAGGTGGGCAGCTCTGCTCCCATCCTGCCCCCCAAAACCAGCCCCCGCTCCGCCACGCACCACGTGGGAGCGTCCCCCAGGTCATGGCCGCATCTTCCCTGCGTCAGCTCCCGCACGTTCGGCGGGTTCCTGCAGCCTCCCCGGCCGCTCGCTTTCCTGTCTCGCTCTTGGCCGGAGTCATGGGACGCTGGTGACGCGCGATGAAGAAATTGCAGCCGGCCCATGCGGTCACCGGCGCTATTTTTGTCCCCGTTGGGGTATTGCACAGTCCTCTGCCACCCGCTTTCCTCCGGCAGGGTGGCCACCACCGTGGCCTCCTCCCTGCCCGGCCCAGCGGGGACCCTGTGCCAAGCCCTGGGAGGAGGCGGGGCCGGGGCTGCCTGTGGCTGTAGGGATCTGAGGAGGGGTGAGGGCCGTCTACGTGGTCCTGGTCACCCGGCTGGGGGATGCGGGGGTCCTGCCATGGCATCGCACACACTGGAGGGTCCTTGGGATCAGCGAGGGAGGGATGGAGGCATGGATGGATGGACGGGGGGATGGATGAAGAGATGGAGGGGTGGGTGGAGGGATGGAGGGAGGGATGGGTGGATAGAAGGATGAATAGATAGGTGGATGGGTGGAAGAAATGGATGGATGGATGGATGGATGAATGGACGGACGGACACATGGATGGATGTACAAGTGGATGGATGGATGAATGGGCAGATGGATGGATGGATGGGCAGGTGGGTGGATGTACACACATGGATAGGTGGATGGATGGATGGATGGATGGATGATTCATTGGATGGATGAATGGACAGGGAGGTGAATGGATAGGTGGACAGGTGGAGAGATGTATGAGTGGATGGCTGGACGGACAGGTAGGTGGTCAGACAGGCTAACGGCCTACCTGGCTGGACAGATAGACGGACAAACTGCTTCAGTCCAGCAGGTGCGGAGAGAGAAGGAAGTTCTCCCGGCTCCTCCACCCTTCCAGGGCTGCCCTGGCCACAGCCCTGCCTGCTCCGGCTCCACCGAACCCAGCCCAGCCACCACCCCTGCCGGGGACGCCCCGAGGAGGAGGAGGAGGAGGCAGCTGGTGGAGGAAGCAGCGCCGGCCCCGCATCCGGGAGCCCTGCAGGTCACCGGGTGGTTGGAGAGGGGAAGTTTTGGGAAAAGAAAACCTTTCTTCTGGAAGTGAGTCACAGCTGCGCTCCTCTGCCCCGCAGCAGACGTTATTTCTGGGCTGTCCCCCCGGCGCCGCTGCCAAACTCTCGAAAATGTCCAAATTCGGCGCGGGGCGGCTCCCCCTGCTCGGCACCGGCAACTTTGGGTGGTCACCGAAATCAACCGGATCGCGACGCGTCTCAAACAGCTGATGAAATACCCTCGTTTTTACGGAACCCGTTGGTGCCCGGCTTCATCCGCCAGCAGAGGGGAGCTGAGGGGTGCAAGGGGGTTTGCAGCGGGTGCTGCCGGCAGCACCCAGGCTGTGCCAGGCCTTGTGCCGTACCAGCTGGGGCCGTGCCCGCCGGGCTCTCCTGTGGGTGTATTGCATAAGCCTGATGTGGCAGCGAGGGCAGCGCTGCCCGTAACGGGCTTCCGCCGCCCTCGGCCCCCGTGTCCTTGGGCAACACCCCAGGTCCTGATGGAGCCGCTCGGCACTGGGCAGCTGCGGTTCCTCGCCAGGGGCACCCATGGGTGCTGCCGGGCGGAGGGGCTGCTCCGTGCTGCCCGGTGCCCCCCTGCTTCGTCAGGACCTGAATTGGTCACCCGGAGGGGTGGGCAGCTACGAGCAGCCAGACGGGTGGAGCATCCTCCAAAGCGCCGCCGTGCCGGGATGCTCCATCCTTCCACCCTTCTTCCCAGGGCAGGTTTTCAGCTCCCACAGCCGGAATCAGGATGCAAAACCCCTCGTGATGGGACACGGGTGTCCCTATGTGGCCAGTGCTCCCATCCCCGTGTGCCAGCCCCTGTCCCCACATGCCAGTCCCTGTCCCCATGTGCCAGCCCTGCCACTGCCCTCTTTCACACTGGGGTTTCGGGGCAGCTGAGGCACTTTTCGGTTCAACCAGCTCATTGGGTGCCGAGCAGCGAAACCGGAGTGACTCAAAGCGACCCTTTCCCAAGAAGCCCCGTCATAGGGATCCAGCGGCGCTGCTGCCACCAGAGCTGGGACAAGTGGTGGGACTGGACCCACTGGGGACTCCCTCGAGGAACTGAATCGAAGAACAAGCCCACGGGCTGCCCGGCATCATTTCCTCCCGCCGGGGCAGCTCACCCCGCTCATTGGCCCCCGGGGCACGGCTTCACTTCTCTCTGGCTTTCCGTTGGGTCCGGGTGCCTCCGTCGGAGGTGGGGGCGAACGGGTGCGCTTTAAAACGCCAGCTTCCCCATCGCCGAGCAGTAAGGAAGTCGCTCGCGCGCCGCCGGCAGCCCCGTGCCGAAACAGCCCGGCCCGGCCATGCGGCACAACGGGCGGCCCTTGGGTGTGCTGGCAGGTAGGTGCGCGCCGGCGTCCCGCGGATACCCTCTGGCTCGCGCGCCGGCTCTGCCCAACGGGCCTGGATCCGCTGGAGGGAGCGCGGTGGCGGGGCTGGCACGCGGCTCGAGTCGGCGTGCCGCCGCAGATGTCGGTGGGACTGTGTCCCCTGCGCCGCGGTGGTGTCACCTCCCGATGGGGACGTGGGACAGGGAGCGCCGGAGATGGGCACCCCGTGGGGTTTCCTTCGTCTTGAGGGGAGAAGAGATGCTGTGGGATGGGCAGGAGGGGACGCGCTTTGGGGTCAGTTTGGGGACCGACGGCAGAGGGTCAGGGGTCGGTTTGGTGGCACGGATCCTGTGCCCTGGGTGCTGCGTCCTGGCCCAGCGCCGCAGCCGAAGTCACCGCTGGCATGCGGCCGTGGGTGACCGCGGGGCCGGGACAGCGGCCGGCCGGAGCTGAGGCGCCTGAGCCAGGAGCGTCACCACTGTCCCATCCTCTGCAGTGGCGGTGCCGGGGCAACCGCTGCCGCTGGACTCTGCTCCCCGGCTGCTCCGTGGCATCTTCATCCTCCTCCTCCTCCCCATTGGGTCCCCAGCAAACTTTTGGCACAGGGGCAGGCTTGTCCCTGCAGTGGGACCAGGGACTTCGGCACAGGGGACGCATGTCTGGCACACACCGTTCTTGCCTCCAGGCCTGATGCCAGGGTGATGGGTGCCCGGGGCCAAACTCTCCCCGTGGCAAAGAAGGGGCTGCCTCCCTGCACCCGGCTGTGCCCCAATGTCCCCTCATCTCCCTCTTCTTCCTCCCCAGCTGTCACCAAAGGACTCTTCATCCTCTGGGCGGTGCCGGGCCAAGGGGGGCGGTCCCTGCAGCCCCCCACCCTGCAGCAGATCCAGGCGCTGGTGAGGCACATGGCCGAGGACGCGCAGGAGCTTTTCACCTTCTACGTGAGTCTCCTTCCCTGGGACGAGGGGGTCGCTCCTGTCCCCTCTGTGGGGGCACACGGGGCTGATGGTGGGGGGGGTCCCCGTGCTGTTCCCGTCTCACATCCCTGACCTTCTCCCCTCCATCCCCGGGCAGGAGCAGGACCAGCACTTGGCCATCAACCACATCTGCCGCACCAACCGCCCTCCCGAGTGGCTGCGGGGACCCGTGACGGGGCCCGGGGGGCTGCGGGGGACCATGACCCGCATGGCACAGGCGCTGCAGGACATCACCCGGCACCAGCGCGACCTCAACCCCCCCGGGGCCGAAATCCTTCGCCGCTTGGCCAGCACCCACCTGAAGGTGCGAGGGCTCCTCAGCAACCTGGAAGGGCTCTTCCCGGCCAACAACCCCAGCCCCGGCCACCAGCCCCTGCCCGGCCCCACGGCACCCACCAAGGTCTTTCGGCAGAAGCTGGAGGGGTGTCGGATCCTCTGGAGCTACTCCCGCTTCATGGCCAAGCTCAACACTCAGCTGGAGACCCGAGTGCGTCGGGAGAAGCGGAGATCGCGCCGGGGCTCGCGGCTGTCTGGATGATCCTAGTGTAGCCCTGCCATCACCGGAGTTGTCCCCAACTCTCCATCCCCATCTCCATCTCCATCTCCATCTCCATCTCCATCATCTCCATCATCTCCATCTCTATCTCTATCTCCATCTCCAGCTCTCTCCATCCTCATCTCCAGCTCCATCAGCTCCAGCTCCAGCTCCATCCCATCCCCGCACCATCCCCGTCTCCATCCCATCCCCAGGACAGAGACTCGCCGGCCGGGACTCACCATGGAGACCCTCTGAGCTCATGCTGGTGAGGACACAATTGCACCCAAACCACCTCCCGTCACTTCGGCTTGCCACGGGGACCGAGCTGTCCCCACGCCACCACTTGGCTGCAGGACAGCCCCACGCCGCTCCTGCCAGCTGCCCCACGTTTCGGTAGCCCTGGCGCCGCTCAGGTGAATGTGGGTGTCCCCCGGGTGCCCAGCGCTGCGGGACGGAGCCGGCCCTCATCCCCAAGCCCCGCCGGATTTTCCAGTGATTCAATGTGTCCGGTGACCCGGCCTGACTAAGAGCCGCTCACCCAGCACCCGCCGCGCTGCCGGCAGGGTATGGCCCCAGCCCATGGTGAGCGCTGCTGGCACCAACAAGTGTCACCAGCGTTGTCACCCCGGCTCTGCCCTGGCTTTGCTGACCCCAGAGAGCATCTGGGAGCGGAATCCTGTGAGCGTGGTGTCCCCACGCTCTCGGTGTCCCCATGAGCTTGGTGTCCCCATGCTCTCTGTGTTCCCACGAATTCAGCATCCCCACGAATTCGGTGTCCCCACGAGCTTGGTGTCCCCATGAATTCAGTGTCCCCATGCTCTTGGTGTCTCCATGCTCTTGCTGTCCCCATGCCCTCAACACCCCCATGTCCTCAGGGACCCCCTTGCTCTGAGCATCCCCGTGCCCTCAGTGCCAGGCGGGGGCTCGGCTCTGGCCACCGCACTGTGACAGTGGGCGGCGGCACCCACCCCCTCCCCACTAATTTATACATTAATATTTGTGTGGTTGTGCTATTTATTGAATCTTGGGGTTAATTTAATACGTCCCTGCAGAGGGAAGACATATTTAAGGACAGGTTTTTAATATATAAATATCTATTTTTTACGATGACTTTTTTTTGTATCATGTCAAACGATGAATGTGACGAGGTTTTATTTATGAATATCAATATTTTTTGGTACTGTGAGAAGGGTGGCGCCCACCACGGGCTCACGGCACCCCCTTATTTTTGTATAATGGCAGAAGGAAATAAAGTGTTGACCTCGGCCCGTGGGCCGCTGAGTTGTTGTGTCCCTGTGTCCTGGTGTCCCAGTGTCTTGGTGTCCTGGTGTCTCAGTGTCCCAGTGTCCTGGTGTCCCTGTGTCCTGGGATTCTGGTGTCCTGGTGTCCCAGTGTCCTGGTGTCCCAGTGTCCCGGTGTCCCAGTGTCTTGGTGTCCTGGTGTCTCAGTGTCACAGTGTCCTGGTGTCCCTGTGTCCTGGGATTCTGGTGTCCTGGTGTCCCAGTGTCCCAGTGTCCTGGTGTCCCAGTGTCCCAGTGTCCGTGGGCAGAGAGGGGCTGTATTCCGACAGTCAGGTTGTGCCTGTTGTCCTCGCCAGAGCACGTGGCGTGGCACAGGATGGCAGCACCAGGTGGGATGGGACCTGGCCTGGTGTGGCACACAGTGTGGCACGGCATGGGATGTGGCACACGGCACAGGACATGGCACATCGCAGCGTGGCACTTGACACAGCACAGTGTAGCACGTGGCACAGTGTGGCAGAAGGCACGTGACGTGGCGAAGTGTGGCATTCCCATGGCATGGCCTGGCATCACCACGCATGCGCCGTGCCACGCTGTGCCACAACACTGCACGGCGCCATGAGCCACATCGCACAGCCCCATGTGGCGGGTGACCCGGCACAGCCGCCGGCATGGGCCCGGCCATCACCGCAGCCCAGAGCACCACGTCCCTGCCACCTGGCCGGGGCCACGGCGAGGACTGGGCCACCCCACCGCCACTGGGCCTGCTGAGTCAAAAATCCTAAGACCTGGTCATGTGGCACTGCGGAGTCACTCGTTCCTCACCGTGTGCCGGTGCCCGCCGTGCTGCCCAACACTGCGCTGGCACCGGCGACTGAGTCAGTCGCGGGGAGCATCGCCGCCAGGACGGCCACCGCTGCGCTGGCACCCGCTGCCAGATGGGGACGCTTGGGGTGGGGACAATGTCACCATGAAGCAGCTCGGGCCGGCTTGCCACGCCGTGGGTGACCGTGCCTGTGCCCCCACCCGGCTCCGAAGAGGAGGTGGCTTGAATGGGCAGCGGAGGGGAGGGCGCAGGTACGTGACCCCCCTGGACCGGTGGGGAGGGATGAGGGGGACCTCCCAAAAAAGATGTTCACCATGGGCTGAGTGTCACCGGCGGGATGCTGGCAGCACCCACACCCCCAGTGTCCCCGCAGGGCCAGGCTCCCTCCTCGCAGGGCCACCCAGGGGGGGCCCCACTGCCCCCCCATGCCTACACCCTCGGGTGAAGCCACCCCACGGCAGGGAAGTCCCTTGGCCACCGTCCCCATGGCCATGGCGTCCTCCCACCTGGCTGGGATGGAACGCAGCAGGGTGCCTGCCTGGGGGGGGGGTAACACTGGGGGGGGGGGGGGGGGGGGGAACACCAGGAGGTGACCTGGGGGGGGGAGTGGTGGGGGACACGCAGCCCCAGGACAGGGAACCATCGTGATTCCCGGGGGAATTTAGTCTCCACCATTATTCAGCCCCGGGGTGGGGGCATGGGGGGGCACCAGCCTTGCTCGCCCCGTCCTCAGCACCACCCCCCCCCGGCCACCCCCAAACCCGCGGGACCCCAATCTCAATGTGTGCCCCCCGCTGCACGGGGACACCATGGGCTGGGGACCCAGAGGGGACCCTGGGGTGAGATGGGGCGGGGGGGGGCAATTATGGGATAGGGCAGTTCTGGGATGGAGATGGGACGGGGGGACTATTATGGGATGGGGCAGGAAGGGGCAGTTCTGGGATGGGGAGAGGACAGGGCTGGGCTGGCGTTGGGACGGGGGAGTAGTTCTGGGCTGGGCTGGGGCGGGGGGGGGGTAATTATGGGATGGGGAGCGGCTAGTTCTGGTCTGCGGCAGCAGGGGGCAGCATGGGGACAGGGATGGGGCGTGGGGGGGACAGTTCTGGGCTGGGATTTGGGGGGGGGGGGCAGCTGTGGGGGGAGCAGAGCAGCAGGATGGCAGCGGTGGCCCTGGGGGGCCCTGGGCTTGTCCCCATGTCCCTGGGCAGAGCGGCTGCCTCCCACCCAACCTACCCCCAGCTCCGCTCCTGGGGTGCCCAAAGCGGGGACACCCCGGCGACACCCCACCAGCTCCCTGCCCCCTCGCTCCCTGCGATGGCGGGCATGAGATCCCCCCACCCATCTTCTCGAGGTCCCTCCTTGAGACCCCCCCCAACCCATGTCACCATCTCGCTCACACCTTTCCTGCTGCCCGTCCCCACGGGGCATCCGTGCAGGATCCATGCGGGGACCTTCCCGCTCCCCAAACGTTTGCGAAAAAGGGGATTTTTTTTTTCTTTCCTGGGCATCACTGGGAAATTTCCCCCACCCCGGATACGTGCCCGGACCAGGGATTAGGGATTTTCTGCTGGAGCATCCTCCCTTGACAAGGGGACACCCCCCCTCCCCTTCCCCCCCCAACTTTCTATCCTCCCTGGAAAGTTGATTATAAATGGAACCCCCAAACCCTGCCCAGCTCCGGGACTCCGGGGTTGCGTCGCTGCTGGGAAATTCAAGGAAAGGGCAGAAAACAGCAGCAATTTCTGCACATAACCCCCCTCCGAGGACGTTCCCTAGTGCTATTAATTAAGAACCACCAATATCTCAGCTAATTAATGCCGTTGGGCCATCAAGTACCCATGGACAGGTGATGCGCTGCTCACTGCACCCCAACAAAACCAGGCATGAAGGTGCTGGGTGGCACCTTTGCCACCCCCTCACCCCCCAGCCCCATCGCCGCTCGCTGCCTGGTGTCCCAGTAAGGCCAGACTGGGCTGAAATGGGCTTTGGCTACCATGCCATCGCAGCCAGTGGCAGCACTTGGCAACCAGGCTTGTCTCCAGGGTCACCCGTGGGGAAACTGAGGCAGGCAATGGCTATGTGACTGACCCCACCCACACTCCCAGCACAAGGGGGAGGGGTCCTCGTGCCCCCCCTCGGCGTGTCACCCCCCGCCACAAGGGACGGCCGGGGTCGTGGCAGCTCTTGTGTCACCGTTCCTCGACTGTCACCCCGGCGCCTTCGCGCTGCCAGCGCGACCAGGGCACAAACTTGTTAAACCTGATTAAAAGTTTCAACTCGGGCCGTGCCCCCGGTGAGGAAAAAAAAAAAACCAACAAAAAAACCCACACCAAAACCAAAAACCACGCAAGAAAATAATAATTTAAAAAATCTCTGTTTTTCACCCAAATCGGGGAGCGGACAGCCTCACGGGTCCCCCACGAGGAGCGGACCTCCCCACTGATTTTAGCACCTTGGCAACCAGCCCAGCACCCTCCTGCCCGCACCGGGCCGGCACAGCCCCGCCGCCGGAAGGGTTAACCCCAGGGGGGGCCGGTCCAGCCTCTCCCCTCTGGGTGGGTTCGTCTTTTTTTTTACTTTTTTTTTTTAAATTTTATTTTTTGTTTGGTTTTGTGTTTTTTTTTTTTTTCCCCCCAAGAAAATCCCACCCTTCACTTCGCCGATTTTTGCCCCGAAGGGACGAGCCGCTGGCGGGACCGGCGGGCACCGGTAACCCCGCGTCCAGCCCCCCCCGCGAGCCGCGGTCCCGCACCCCGCGGCTGCCCCCCCGCACCTTTTATCCTCCCCAAAACCCCTCATAATTCTTTTTTTTTTTCAGAGTTTTTAAATTTTTTTTCCCCCCTTCCCACTTATTTCATTGACAGTTCGCGCACCGGCGGGGAAGCCCCGGTCGGGGGGGGGGACCCGGGGGGGCGGTGAAAGTGCTTTGCGGCTCCGTGAGTCACGGTACCGGCCACCCCCCGCTCCCCCGACGCCCCCGCACCCCACGTGCTGCCGCTCACCTCCCTTCGGGGGGGTTTAATTAATAATCCCCCCCCTTTTCTCCTTCCCCCCTCCGCTGCCTTCCCACTCACATCCCCATTGCAATTTTTTTTGGCTTGAAAAAAAAACAAAAAAATAAAAAACCCCACCAAAACCGCACCAACCCCACAATCGCGGTGACATCAACTTTTATCAGAAGTTTATTTCTAAGAATCATTGAGGATTTCCAAAGCCTTCGACTTCCTGATTTCCAGTTTCAATAGAAGGAACGAGAGTCGTGCTGCTCCCCCCCGCGTCCCCCCCCCCCCGGTCCCGTCCCCCTCCTTTTCCTCCCCTTTCTTACAACACAGGCTGGCTGCCGGACCGGTATATAAACCCCGAGAAGTCCCCCAGTATGAACATGAATTTCTGAAAACTGCCTCTGCCAACACCAGTCCCCATTAAGTCGCTCCCGGGACGCGGCTCACAATGAAGTTCGTGCCAGCAGGTAAAAAAAGACCCAAAAAAAAGAAAAAAAAAAAAGAAAATATAATTATAATAATAATCAACTTGGGGGAAATTATTTCCCTCCTTTTTTTTTTTTATTTTTTTCCTTCCTCCCTCGCTCCTTTCCTCCTTTTCCCGGTGATGCTCAGGCACAGGAGGGTCCCGCAGCTGGAGCGCGGGCCCCGGTCGTGCTGTGGGTTTTTTTTTTTTTTGCCCCCCCCTCCCGGGATGAGCATCTCTGGGAATTGGCAGCAGGGAGCGAAGCGCGGCGCTGGCGCGGTGCAGCCAACATCTGGACACTTATATAACTGGAAATGCTTCCAAAAAAAAAAAAAAGCAAGGGGGGGGATTTTTTTTTTTTTTTGCTTTTTTTTAGGATTTTTTTTTCTCCCCCCCCCTCCTGCTTTTCCTCCTTCTGGGTGTCCCGATGCTGCGAGCCGCCGCTGCGCCGGGAGCGCTGGAGGGATGGAGAGGCTGCCAAGTGCAGGAGGGGGGGTTGGAGGGAGCGGCTGCCACCCCTGTGACAGTGCTGGGGGGTCCCGCGGGGCAGCACCCACCTGGGACCGCTCTACCCACCCAGACCCTGGCACAGGCGGGTGCTGAGCCGCGGTCTGCCCAGCTGTGAAATGGGCAGAAGGCAGCGGCCAGGGTGGGACCCAGCAAGAGGGGCTTGCGGCGGTGGTGGGTGCACCCAGGGCCGCGGGGGTGTGGGGAGGAAGGGTGCCCCCACCTCATCTTGTGCAGGAGGGGAGCGGCGGCGGGCCGGGGATGGCAACATGCCCAGGTAAGTCCTTTCCCACCTGGGCACCGGCGGCACGGTGGAGGCGCTGACAAGTGCGGGCAGCTTCGGCACTCGTCATGGCCCGGGCACTTGGCCTGGCAGCACCCTCACGGCATGGCACCCTGCTGGGGCGCTGCCGGTGGCATCCAGGTCACCTGGATGTGGGGATCCCTCGGGGACCCCTCCTGGGCACCCTTCCCCGAGGACGCACAGCATGGTAGTGGGGTGCCAGAGGCAGTTTGGCCTCCTTGAACAGGGATGTTGGTTGGGGGGAGGTTCCCAGGTGTCCCCACCCCGCTCTTACCCTGCCAGCAGGAGGGGGATGCCAGGGCGACCCAGCTGCCGGTGACTCAAGGGTCCCCTTGTTCTGCACCCAGGGATTTCCTGGTCGGCGTCTCCGGCAGCTGCAGTGTCTCTCCCCCAGGGCTCTTCGACGCTGCGCCCACTTCACAGACGGGGAAACTGAGGCAGACGGCGGGGCTGGAGGCGGGAGGGAGCGGGGGGGGTGATGCCGAAGACAGGTTTCCTTGCAGGCGCCCCCACTGAGTCAGCCAGGGCCGGGGTGGGGCCTCGCTCCCGCAGCGCCCGGCCGAGGATAACGGGGAGGAAAGTGTTTTGCATATTTGATCAAACTCGACAGGTCGTCACCGGGGCCAGTTGCGAAATGTGGGAATGCCGCGGGGCGCCCCGGCGGGAAGGGAGGCGGGGAGAGCGCCTGTCGGGGGGCAGGTGAGGGGGACGGCGGCGGGATGGGGGCCCCGGCACGGCTGCGATGGCAAAGCTGGGGTCCGAGGGCTGCTGGTCAAGCCAGACCCCAACCTGAGCGGGATGGGTTCCCACTCTGGCTGGACGCCCTCCCTGTGGGTGCCCGGGGTTGGGGACATCCTGGGGGGCCTCTCTGCACCTGCCTGGGACATCAGCGCCGGCACGGTCCCCACGGACCACGACCAGGTCGGTGCCCACCGTGACGCCCATCTCTCTCCCCGCACAGGCGTCGTGCCCTTCGTGGCCCTGCTCCTGCTGCAGCGGCGGCCGGTGGCCGGCCGGGCACTGCTGGTGACCGGCTCCGGTTGCCCCGGTCACAGCTTGTGCCGCTCCAACGTCCAGGAGCAGACGCGCAGGCAGGTCGCGCTGCTCAACGCCACCGCCCAGGACCTCTTCAGCCTCTACGTAAGTGGCACAGGGGGACGGCCGGGACCCCCGGGGCTCTTTGCTCTGGCAAATGCATGAAGGAGCAGGGTTGGGGACACCATGGGGATGGCGGTAGAAGGTGGCTGGGGGGGAGACAGGGGACACGGGGGTGACGCTCGCCTCTCCTCGCAGCTGAAGTGCCAGGGAGAGCCGTTCAGCAGCGAGACCGACAAGCTCTGCAACCCCAGCGGCGTCTTCTTCCCCGCTTTCCGCGTCAACCGGACGAGCGAGAGGAAGGAGGTCATGGTGGCCATGTACAAGCTCTTCGCCTTCCTCAACGCCTCATTGGGGAACATCACGCGCGACCAGGAGGAGCTCAACCCCACGGCCAAGGAGCTCCTTGACCGCCTCCACAACACCACCAAAACCACCCGGGGCCTCATCTCCAACCTCACCTGCCTCCTCTGCAAGAACTATAACATCTTCCAGGTGGACGTCAGCTACGGCGAGAGCTCCAAAGGCAAAAGCGCCTTCAAGAAGAAGCAGCAGGGCTGCCAGGTGCTCAGGAAGTACGTGCAGGTCATCGCCCAGGCGGCCCGTGTCCTTCTACCTCATCTCGGACCCCCATGAGCGCCCGCTCCGGCCCCTCCACTACCCGCCCAGCCACCGGCGAGGACGGCTGAGCCAGCCGCACTGTCCCCGCACCGCTGCCTCCTGACCTCTCGCCTTCCTATTTATTACTCCGGACCCTGCGCTGGCTCCGTCCACCCTTTGGGAATTTATTTGCCCCTTGGAGGGGTGAACGTCGCAGCCTGGTGTGTCCCGGGTGGAGCAGAGCTGGGGCCGGCACCCAGCAGGACGAGGCAGCTCATCCCTGGTCCTGGCAGCCGAGATGATACCCGGGCGCGGGCTGGTCCCGGGGTGCATCTCGGCCGTCCCCGTCCTCCCACGGGGAGCTGTGGGTGCTGCAAGGGGCTGGCGGCGGGGCCGGACTCTGTCCCCCACAGCCCAGCTCCTCCATCATGGAGAGCAACCCAACGGACAGCCTCGAGCATCATCCGAAAACCTCCACCTCCCCGGGAAGAAGGACCAGGATGAAGGATGCCGGGACACTGCGGTTGGCAGGGACGTGGGGACGTGGGGACACGCTCTCCCTGCCCGTTTTGGGGCTGGGGTCCCCGACAAGGAGCCGAACTGAGGGTACGGGGGTGGCCGTAGCGGGCGGGGCTGGGTCCCGCCATCTCGGACGAGGCCACCCACTGGGGACGGACCTGGTGGCCACCCCGCCGGGGAGCATCGTCCCCCGCCGGCGCGGGCACGGTGGGGCACAGAGGGCCTGTCCCTCCCCTCCTGAAAAGTGCCTTTCCCATCGGAAGGGCTCTGAATGTACTAGTGGCCAAGGGCTGAGCTTTGCACGGCCGAAGGTGGCCCTGGCACGGGGCCGCTGGGACGAGCCCCAGGGCAGTGGCAGGAGGCGCTGGCTCGCTCCTGGCACCAGCGCGGGCTCCGAGGGTTATTTATTGCCACGGCGGAAAGCCCAGAGTGCAGCGAGTGCTCTGACCTGACTTTTAATAATGTTATTATTGTTAATAATAATAATTAATAATAATTAATAATAAGATTTGTGGTAATATATACATAGAGAGAATTCTATTTAAATATTTATTTTTTTATACTTCTTTTTGCCCTTTTTTTAAATAAACCAACAGAAACAGACTGTATTCGGCTCCTCGTTGCTGGGTTCCCTCCTTACTTGCCCTCAAACACCTCAATCACCCCAAAACACCCCCAGAGCTGCCCCAAAGACCCCCAAGCATCACTGCAGGCTGGGGGCCACTGTCCCCTGCCCCCTTGCTTCTTCATCCCACTCTCCATCTCCGACGGGATGGCTGATTGTGAAGGCATTTTCCCCGGGGGGGGATGCTTAGATGGACACTGTCCAGCTGCTCAACAGCATTGGGAGGGTGTGGGAACCATCACAGAGCATCAGAGCATGGGGACCATCATCGTGCCAGGACCATCACAGTGCAGGGAGCATCAGAGTGTGGAGACCATTATGGTGTGGGGGGGCATCACGGTGTGGGGACCATCATATTGTGGGGACCATCAGAGCACAGGGACCATTAGAGCATGGGGACCATCACGATGTGGGGACCACCATGTTGTAGGGACCATCATTGTGTGGGGAGCATCACAGCGTGGGGACCATCATATACATCATGTTGTGGGGACCATCAGAGCATGGGGACCATCATGATGTAGGGACCATCATGTTGTGGGGACCATCACAGTGCAAGGACCAACACAGTGCAGGGAGCATTGTGGTGCAGGGACCATCACAGCGTGGGAACCATCATGTTGTGGAGACCATTGCAGTGCAGGGACCATCACAGTGTGGAGACCATCATGGCACAGGGACCATCATGGTGCAGGGGGCCACACGCTGGCTGTGCCCAGGGGTACGGGGAAACGCTGAAGCCGGCTGGGAAGAGGCAGAGGGAGGCAAGGGAGGGCATGCGGGGGGGCCAGATAAAATCGCAGCCGCTTCCCAGGCAGCCCTGGGACAGGCTCAGCAAAGCTTCGCCGGGGCCAAGACCACCTAAGGCTCCACCAGCGCCCTGGTCCTCGGTGAGCGTCTCGCATGGGGCCGTATCGGTTAACAACAGGCTGATTATACAGGAGACGTTGGAGCAGGATGATGAAATTTTCCTCCTCCTCCGGAGCCCTTGGGCCTCCGGCCAAACCTCCCAGGCATGAGACAGCAAGCGGATGAGCTAAGATCCTGTGTGATCATCTCTCGTGTCTCGGAGGAGCCCTGACCAAAAAAAATCATCACAAAAATTCAAAATTCTCCCCCAAACCCCCTCTTTCTCTGCCCCATGAGGTCACGCTGCCCAGTTGTGTCCCTCGGCTCCTCCAGGAGGTTTCACGCCATTGGTTGACCCCAAAATGGCACCGGCAACCTCGTGCCGCCGGCAGCCTCGTGCCGCGCCAGCGGTGACGGCAGGGGGAGTGGTGCCCAGCTCCAGCCCTGCCCCACTGTCCCTTCATGGTGAGGGATGAGCCCCAAAAATGGCACCGGCTTCCCCGCCCCGCGGCAAAGGCACCCAGGGACATCCCTGGATGCCGCAGTTGATCCCCTGGGCACTGTGTGGCTTTCATCCGTCATCCCACTCTGGCACCAGGGAAGGGACCCTAGGCGTCCCCTGTGCCACCACCCTGCACCATGAGATGAGACATCCTCAAAACAACATAAATCCCCCCAAAACATCAGGATGGGGCAGGGCACAGTGGCAGCCTTGGAGGGGAGAGTGCCGTCCGGTTAGGATGGGCATCATGCAACAGAGTGAGGTCCCACAGTGTGTAACAGCTGCCAGGGTCACCGTGTCCCCAACACTGGGGACATCTGGGTGTCCCCACGGCTATCGCTACCGAGTCAGTGTTCGGCCAACATCTCGTACGCTGGATGTCCAAGCTGGTCTGTCTGCGTGTAAATATCCACACCTCAACTCCGCCAGGGACGTGGCAGGTGCCCAGGGGTGTCACCGACCCGTTTCTGGGGGCTGGAGGGGTGGCAGCAGCCGGGGGCTCGTGTGGAGCTCAGCGGGGCCAGGAGCTGGGCTGGGGACGAGGTCCCGCGCAGCGGCGAGGAGCTGTGCACATCTGGATTTCTCACGCTTGCGTTCAACGTCCCTCCTCAACCAGATGGCAAAAATAAATAAATAGAATAAATCAGAGCCTCCTGACATAAATCGGGAACTCACGCCCGGGCTCTGTGTTTCATGAGTCTCCCTGGAAGACAGTCAAGCAGGCGAGGACAATGGGTTCACTTCTCCCCGGTGTCGGGTCATTCCCAGTTAAGGCTCATTAGCGGCGGGCGGGGGATTAACTCTTCCTTCCCTGGAAACGCAGCTCCTGCCGAGCCCAGGCGAGACCCTAAAATTCCCAAAATCCCTGTCCTTCGCCCTCCTCCGGGGTTTCGAGGTCAGGGCTGGAGGCGGCCCTCGGCTTGTGCCATCGCCCCAGCTCCTGGGAGCCGGGACGTGTCGCCCCGCGCTCAGTGGACGTCCCAAACTCGGAGGAGAGGGAAAGGGCTTTCAATGACCTCAGCCAGCGGCCGATCCCACCCAGCCGGCGCTCAGGGGAAGCGGGCCAGCCCCGCGAGCCGGACCATGAGCACTGGGGGCCAACCGGCGCTGTGGCTACCCTGGTGGAACCAGCAGGATCCCGTTAGTGGTTCCCCTCCGGCCCCAGGACCAGAGAAACTATTTTGGCCGGGGTGAGAGCCAGGGGGGGCTCCGGGGAGCTGTTCGTTGTGATGGGAGCGATGCCCGTGCCCCGATAACGGAGCGGTCTGACCACCGGCCCCGAGCGGCGGGTCAGCGCTGCCTTCGGGGAGCGCGGTACGTGAGGAGCCGCTCCTGCCCGCGGTGAAGTCAGTGCCGCTGCCTGGGTGTGACTAACTGACCTCAGACCTTGGCCCCGCGGCGCGGATCATGTGCTAACTGACGCTGCGTGCAACCTGGCCGGACGGGTCCGCGTCGCTGCCCCGGGGCCACCGGCCAGACCGGACTTGCCATCCGCAGGGTGCAGGTGCGGTGCCGGGGCACCGTCAGCTCAGCATCTCCCGCGGGGTGGGTGGCGGGTGCCCTGTGCTGCATCCCTGGGGTTCGAGCCGGCAGGAGCATCCCAACTAGGGCTGACCCCATGGGCAAAGCCAGGGATGGTGCTTGGGCCAATCCCTGAAAGCTCCTGGCTGGAGCATCCCACCTGCCCAGATGTCTGCCCAGGCTTGGGCCAGACCTGCTGGTGTGCACGGCAGAACCCCTTCCCCATCTGGGAGAACCCCCCAAGGCATGTTTGGCCCGTAATGGTCTCCCCAGCAGGCCCTTTACACCAAACCGAGTCCCAGCGGGTCCCTGAGGTGGGGAACATGGTGTCCAAAGGGCCGGCTGGTGGCTCTTCCTCACCATCTCAGCTGGCCACCGGCCCGAGCACAGAAAGCAGTGCCGAGCCCATCTGAAACGCATTTGTCCCCGGGCACTGTTGCTGCAATAGCAGATGCTCCTGCGGGTCCCCGGCCACATCACAGCCCGGCAGCGCGGGAACCGCGCGTTCGCATGGGAAGAACCAGCCCTCGCCCCGAACGCCTCGAACTCCTAATTGGAGACCAACCGTAACAAATAAACAAGACAATGGGCTGGAGGCGAGATGAACGCAACCTCTGTCGCAGGACCCGGCTCTGAAAGTCGCCTCGGTGCCCGGTGGGGGAGTTGGCACGGGCCAGCAAGAGCCAGGGGGAGGGTAGGGGATGGATCCGGACCCCCTGGTGGAGCCACTCACTGTGTGACACTGCTGGAGCTCGGGGCTGGCTCGGGAGCCGGATGACACATCCCCCGTTGTCCCCCGAGACCCTGGTCGGCAGCTTTGCTAAGCAAGTGTTTAGTCTCGCGGTGAGTGAGCTTGGAGCGGGGTCAAATCCAGCCCCGGTGGAGCCGCTGGAGAGGCCTCTCCTTGCTGCACCCCAATTCCGTAGGTTTTTTTTTTTTTGCTGCACCCCAATTCCGTAGGTTTTGCACAGGGCTGTGGGGTCCCTTCTCCATCACGCTTCGTCCAGGACAGGACACGCCGCCGTGTCTTTTGCCAGGAGTGATGCGTGGGGGCCGGATGAGGGTATCTGATGGTGGGGGTTGTCACAGCTATCACCCTCAAACAGAAGACAGGGAAACATCAGCCACCAATGGAGAAGCCTCAATAGAGCGCTCGGCACCCCGATCAGGACGTGTATCATGCAGAGCACTCAGCCGGCGGTGTCCGAAACGGAGCGAACACCCCGGCTCTTCCACCCCCCGTCTGCTCGGGGTCTCATGCGATGCTGAATCTCCCTTGCACACCACGAGCCCAAAGCCCAAAACGCAGCAGGACCTTCAGGGCTGAAGCCATTTCAGGTGCATCTACTCAACAAAGGCATCTGGCACAGGTTGCCCAGAGAAGCTGTGGCTGCCCCATCCCTGGAAGTGTCCAAGGCCAGGTTGGATGGGGCTTTGGGCAACCTGGTGTAGTGGAGGGTGTCCCTGCCCATGGCAGGGGGGTTGGAACCGGATGATCTTTGAGATCCCTTCCAACCCAAACCATTCTGTGATTCTATCTCAGACGGCCTGAACCTGCATAGTCCCTGACTGGGAGGGGAAAAATCAGATCTCAAGAGGAAGATCTCACCCAGGAAAAGGGAGGACACTGGGGAAGAGGCAGAGGGCTGGCAGGGGGGAATGGTTGGGAACCGCGCCCTGAGCAGCAGCAGTTCCCTGGTGACCCCAGAGCCAGGGCAGCATGGCTCAAGCCCCCCGCTCCCCTCCTGCTGCCACAGCTCGTGGTCCCTGGCCCTGGAGAGCAAAGGCGGTTGTGCCATCTTTGGCTGCACATCAGCATGGCTTGTGGGAAGACGAGCTCCTGTCATCGTTTTTTCCCACCAAGACAGAAAAAAAGCCATGAAAATTAGCAAAGGCGGTGGAGATTCCTGGAGAAAGAGAAAATGGAAACCAGAAATTTATTTTGATGTTCAAGGGAGATGGCAGAAGAGAACAGCCATGACCAAGACTGAATGTGCCCATCTCTGAAGTGTCCACCTGCTCTTTGCTCTCCCCAAGCTCTCCGACCCCCGGAAGCAGCAGCACCTCCAGCCCAACGGCACCATGGGGAGAGAGGGAGAGACGCTCCCAGCTAAAACTGGGGGATGCCCCACCCTATAGCACCTACAGCACCCTGCCCACCACCTCCACTACGTGACACCCAGCCCCAGCAGCACCCCACTGCTGGGGACCCCCACCCACAGCAGCAGGGCAGTGAGTGAGCCCCGATGGGTGCCCTGTGGGATGCCCAGCTCGGCTGCACCGCGCCACGAGGACGCCAAGCATCTCCCCCGGCTTTAGCTGCATCTGGGATCCCTTTTGGGGCCAGACCAGTTGACATGGTCATTGATTGAAGCGCACTGACAGTGTTACCCGGCACAGGTCACGCTCTCCTTTCCCCGGTGACCGGCTCTTTGGAGTCTCGTTTCCTGAGCAAACAAGGTGTGCGTGCACGCAAGGAGCCTGTGCGCGCCTGCGGCTGCCAACCAAATTTGACTAAGGGCCCGAGGCTCCAGAGATAGGAAGTTCCTACACGTCTTCTGAAGACAGGAGCTGCAGAAGAGCGAGCCCCCACGGCAGCGGGGAAGCTGCAGCATGAACCCAGCCTTTACCAGCCACCGGAGACTCTCCTCCTCCGCAGCCGGGGCGCCGCGGGGCACAAACCTGCCGGGAACCATGCGCCTGACTCATTCGTTTGCTCCTAGAAAGATTTCTGCTTGCTTTTCTCCTGACCTGGCATTCCCTACGTGGGCTCTGTGGGGGCAGGGAGGGCAGTGCCAGATGGGCTAAGTCCGTCTCTGCCTGGCATCCGTGGCAAGATGCCCACCGGGCTCCGGAATGGGGCTTTCCATGCGGAAGCTGCCATCATCTCACCTCGGTGCTGCCAAACTCTGCTGCTGAATGCCCCACCTCGGTGCTGCTGAACATCAGCATCGTGGGGGCAGCAGCGGCTCTCCTTGGTGCTTGTTGACCCAGCACCACCGGTCCCCATCACACCAGCACCACTGGTCCCCAGGGCACCAGCAGCCACAAGCCTCTCGAGGACCAGGTTTTAGCATCCCTTGGGAGCAAACTGAAAGTTTCTCTCTTTTTCCTAACCTCGCTGCAATTAACATTAAATCTTTCTTCACCCCTTCCAGCACTCCCGGGCAGAGGGGACCAGCCCAGCTCCTGATGCCGGCCTGGTGGGAAGAGCTGCACAGCCTCGACCCTGGGTGCATCCTCGTGCACATCCTTGCACGCTCACCTCGCAGCCAAGCCTGGGAGGAAACAAGCCCCAGCTGTGCCTCTTCGCAGCTACCACGACCCGGCTTTCGCCCCAAAAGGTCTCGGAATGAGCAGCGGGTGGGACCTGCCCCATCGCCCCGGAGCAGGGGCAGAACAACTCGGAGGTGCAAAGCCCAGCGGGCTCCTTGCTCCCCACCCCGAGCTAGTGGCATCGCCATCCCGCTGCACCGCGCCCCGTCAGACAGCGCACATCCCGGTCCCGCGTCCCCGGGGCCGGTTTCACACGCGGGTCTGTTTGTGTCTCTGCGTGTCGGCCCGCATCCGTGTTTGTGTGTGTGTTTCCGTACGTGTGCGTGTGGCTCCGTGTGTGTGGCGGGGTTCCTGGGTGTGTACGGGTGTCTTTCCGTATCGGGCTTTCGGCGAACCTCTTAGAAAATGAAAACAAGCCTGGAAGCCTGGCAGCTGTTCCCCGAGCCCGGCTCCAACGCCGCTTCCAGACAGACAGTAACCGCAGGGCTGATGACCGAGCACACACGCTTCCCTTCAGCCCTTCTTAATTGCGCCGTCAGATATTCGGAAACAAAGGAAATTAAAGACTGTACTGATAGCAATAAACATGTCACGGGAGCAACGAGAGGCAGTCGGCTCCCCGGGCGTCTGGGAACCGTCCCCTCCCGGTGGCGGTGGGAGAAGGGGCTCGCGGAGCCGCCGGAGCCGCGGGCACGGGACCAGGCCTGGCCGGGATTCGGCTGAAAGTTGGGTGGGCATTGGCAGCGCCGCCGACCCTGGGAGAGGCCTGGGAGGGCTCCAGCACAGACGTGGGCCGGCGATGGCCACGTTGGATTTCTCATGGAAACTCGCGTAGGATCTTGCCAGGTCCCAGGATTTTTTTTTTTTTTTCCCTTGCCTTTGCCCAGATTTTCTCTAACCAGCTCCTCTGATTTCCTCCAGCTGCCTGCACACAAGCGCTGCGCACCCGGAGCGAGCCGGGAGGAGAGTTGCCGCCGTTGTCCCAGCGGGCACACGGCCGGCGGCATCCAGCCGGAGGCAACCGCTGGGCGCAGGTTCGGTTACCCGCAAAGCCGGGAAGACGGCAAGGTGTCGGCGCAGGTTTAGGGGCTGAGCTGGGTGGGGACCACTGAAATAGTGCCGGAGGGTGGGAGAGCGGTGGGAAGCAGGGCTGGCACCAGCAAGTTTCAAAGGAAGGATGAGCGGGATCTGGTAGCCACCGCGGCGGCAGTTGGCGGGGCACGGGAACCCCTCTTTCCCCAGCTGCCAGCTCATGGGATGATTTGAAGACTTCAAGAAAGCCTTGACCCAGCCGGGATGGGAAACAAAGGCTGCCAGAAAGGATGGAAAAACCCAGTGCTCGCTTTAGCCTGGAAAACGTGGGGTGGGAGTCGCAGGGGCTGCGGCGGAGCAGGGCAGAGCGATCCGTTATCCATCAGCAGAGGGTGGGATGAGAAACTCTGGGCTCCAAGCACAGCGAGAGACGTTTAGGGGAGATTTTTCCTACGGCCAGGCTGGGGATGTGCCCAGGAAGAGGCAGGACGGGGATGGAGGGCAGGCAGCTCACTCCCACCGAGGAGCCGCTCACCGCGGCATCTCCGAGCATCGGTCCCCAATTCCACAGACTATCTCCCAATCTCAACCTCCCAGCTGGGATGTGCGACTGGTTTTGTGGAGGCAGACGGAGGTGACAGCCGCTCGGAGATGTCCAGGGCAAGGGGTTGAACTCAGGCGGCAGAACGGGTCTAAATCTGGTCTAAATCCCTTCTGGAGCCAGAAGGTTTTTTTGGCTTCCTTACAGCGGTGTCCAGCCTGTTGTGGGAAAGCACTGAGCACCGATCCCCGCTTTGCCTCCGCTAAAGGCAAGGAGGCTCCGGAGAGTGACTCGGGAACCAAGTCATTTCTGGCTGAAAACCATCTTTTCATAACCACAGGGGAGGAGGGAGCCAGCTGGGCAGAAAACACAGGCAGGGCAGTTCCCTAGAAATATCCAAACTCCTCCAAAAAATAACCTGAGGTAATAACTCTCCCCACCCAGCCCTCCTCAGCCCCACGCGCACCCGGCCGCTTGGCCGGATTCATCCCACTTTTATCTCCAAAAACCCTTTGCTCTCCCAATCCTGCTATTCCCCCCTTTTTGGGGCAATTTCTGCAAAGTTCCTTCGGGGCCGATCCGACAGGCAGCGAGACAGCCGAGGTGCCCCCGCAGCGTCCGAAGCCTTTTTTGCTGATGGCACATTGCTGGGGCAGCGTTGGAGGGCAAAGGCGCTTCAGCTTCCCTTCCCGGGAGCCAGAGGGGAAGGAAACGCGGCCGCCCGGGGCTGGTGGTGGCCCGCGCCGCTGCCAGGAGCGGTTCGACGTGCCGGCAGCCACTTCCGCTGCTCGGAATTGCGAAGCCGCTTCATCGGGGAGGGGATGGGCCACTTGCTGGGGAGGGACGGGCCGCCGCGAGCGGACAGGCGGGCAGCGGATGCTCCATCCCAGTCCAAAACGCGGGTTGGTGGTGACCTACCATCCACGCTGGGACGTGCGGATGCCAGATGGAAGCGCAGCCCCATGGAGTCAGCCCGTGGCCCTCAAGGCAATGTGCTGGAGGGCATCCAGACCTGCTCGCGAGCTGGTGCTGGCACAGTTAACTCTGAGGTCTTGAACCTTGTCTAGAACCCAGGAATTTGGTCTAAGCATGAAGCGTGCCAACATCAAGAAAGTGGCAATCCTGGGGAGCAGGGCAGGAGGAAGGCACCACGTGAAACCGTGCTGTTCCCTGGAGCTCGGGCATCTCTCGGCCCTGAACTGTGGTTGCTTTTAGGGAAAAGAGCAGAGGAAGCTGTTTGGTGCTGCCCACCCTTGACGCAGGGACACAGCCAAGTGCCCAGGTCCACGAGGACGTCTCCCTCCTGGCTGCATCCTGCACCAGGAGGAGGATGGGAAGAGCAAGGCAGCTTTTCTTCTTTGAGTCTAGATGGGAGAGCACGGGCAAGGAGAGCAGCTTGGGCGAGGGGAAATCCGAGGTCCTCCTCCCTCTTGGCAAAGCTGTTTGTGCATTTATGTCCCTGCGTACAACGTCTAGCCCAAACGCCCCAGGCGCAGAGCCACCTCGCTCCCGACATACCAGGGAAGCCACTCCACCGCTGCCCGCCGCAGGGCCGGACCCGCTCTGCCCCATCGATGGAGCAGGTTGTGGCCCTGCGGTCCCACGTCTCCAGGTGATTTCCATATCCCCCTTCTTCTCCAGGTGTGTCTCCGAGAAGGAACTTCCCACCAAGAACAGACTTGCCTTGCTCCCAGCGAAGGAGAATCTGCACCCTCGCTTTGCTTAAGGATTTGCTCTTACTCAGAAGGCATCAAGGCTTCTTTGTAAGCTCCTGCCCACCAGCGGGGCAGCTGTTGTGGCTGGCCTCCCTCTTCCTCCCGGCCCACGCCTTGCAAAGAGCTGCCTGTTCACGCGTTTCCGTAGCAAAGGTATGTTCCTTGGCTGCGGGAAGAGCAGGTGGGCCCCCAAGAATGAAGAACGCTTTTCCCTCCTTGCTCAGCTTAAGTAGGTCAGCGCAGCCCTCGCCATGTCCTGGAATTAGAAGGCTGGACCCAGGGGAATGTTATCACTCTTCTTCGCCTGCTGTCTTCTTCAGAAAACACTGTTAGATAAGGCTCAAAAATCCATGTTCCAAGTGCAGTGCAGCTCCCAAAGCGCCTAGTGGGAGTGTCCTCCCACAAATTCTCCGTGAATCAGTTTTTTCAGCAGAAAAGTGAGTTTCTGAGGAGTGGGAAAGTCACCAAAACCACCCGAAGATGACCCAAAGCTCAGACCCCTGAACGATTTCCATACATTTTCATTCCCTCTTTGCTCTAGTGTCATACACCGAACTGTCTTCTCGCCCACCTCTCTCCACCCCACGAGCCTGCCCAAGGCCGGCTGTGCTCGCACAGGGACGGGCAGGCACAGGGTGGCCCATACACACCTCCTGGGAATGCTGTATACACCACAGGATTTATGGGGATCAACTCTAATCTCCAGGATCACCAAACCCAAAGAAAGTGACTCTTTGTTTCTCAAATGGCTGCAGAAACAGTGAAGTCTGCAAAATTCTTGTCCTTCCTGCAGCAGTAAGTGATGGCTAAACCTTATTTTAGATCAAAGGAGGACAGGGATGGCCGGGTCAGATCTAAAGCCCATCCAGCCAGTCTCTGCCTCTGGCAGTAACTCACACCAGATGCTCCAGAAGAAGGTGCGAAGCCTCCTCGGTGCACAGATGCAAAACAACCTGCCCGTGCATGACTTCTCATCAGCCCATACAAGGGAACAGCAGCACGTCCGCTGGCTTTGCCAGTCAAGACCAGCGTGATGTGGGTGGGTATTCACACCAGCTCATTCAAAGACCAACGTTATGGGGAGGGGGGGGAAATGTCCCTCTACAGATAACGAAGAAAGAGAGATGAAGGACTTCCTTCGGAGTGATTCAGAAGAAGAGTCCATCTCTGCTCTGAATCATTCTGGGGAAGCGCTGATCTCTCTTCATTGACCAAATACGGAGTTGAGGGCCGTTAGCCTTCAGCTAGGCCCCTCAAACACCTCCAACTCCTCAAATTAGGGTGAAATCACCATCAGAAAGGGTTTCAGCTTCAGCGAAACATGCCCCTGCAGGGACCTCTCTTAGACACCTCTCTCAAACACAAAATGGCAGCGGAACACACAACTAAGGTGCAGACCACAGGTGAAAGTGAGACGGCATCCAGCAAAGAGCTGAATTTCGCAAAAACTTTGTTTCCCCAGGCCCTGCTTCACAAGGCTCTCTAGTAATATTTCAGGTTAACACGGGAAGTACTGAACAGAAGTCTACACAATAGCAGAAACTCCAGATAAGCATCTGATGATGCCACCTTGAAGAACTGAGATCTCTGCCACATCACTCCTGGTAGAGTTGTGTGACCTCAGGAGGGTCACTTCCAGTTTGAACTTAAGCTTCTCCCTCTTTATGGCAGGAATAAAGATGTTCAACCTCCTTTGGAAAGAACCTTGCGATCTACGAATGAAATCACTTCTGATGGATTAGCGGAATTACTGCCAGAAAGCGGAGGAAATACCGATTGCAAGAGACTGAAAAATCCAAGTCTGCCCATGGGCAGCGCTTCCTGCCGCGGTGATGCACGCGGGGCTGACTACGACACAAGCAAAGCCCTGGTGACGTAACGACGAGGAGCTCTGGGCACGCTACCGTGAGATCACCGCGAGTCCGAACAACAGCCGCGACGCCTCGGTCCCAACACGGCTTCCTCGGCTCGAGCAAGCCAAGCGGCAAGGCGCTGGTGGAGCGACTTCAAAGGCATCCTGACATCAGCAAACCCACCCCGCGCGTTTCCACCGGCACGGCCGGCTGCGCCGCAGGTTTGCGGAGTTTCACACACTGTGCTCCAGGAGAAATTATCAAAGCACTTGAGTCATGAGAAGCCTCATTGACCGTTACTGAGAACTTCCTTTGTCCAACGTGGAAGGATGCCCAGGCAGAAACATCTGACTTTCACATCTAACTCCCTTTCCTCACAGAGCTTCTTACACAGCAACCTCTGTTGCTGGGCTATAGGGAATTTTTGTCCCGGGCTTCTTGACGTGATCCTTTTCAGACAGAAAATCCTGACTCATGAAGCCGTGACGTTGAATATACTGCTGTGTAAGGCCCGATACAATTAGATACTTGGCACCAGCGTCCTCCTAACCCAGCCAAGGAGAACATATGCATTTTTGAGAACTGAATATATTTTTATTTTCCTACTTTTAAGCAAAGGGCAGAGGAGGGAAGCCTTAGCAATGCCTTAGTAATGAAGGTCACCCAGATACAGTCAATGTCTCCCACTGGATAGTTAAACAAGCGAAATGAAAAAATAATGGTTTTCCCTTTTCCTCTGCAATCAGTGGCCAAATATGCTGATTCTCTTCCAGAATGAGCAGCTGCTAATTTCAGAGAAGAAAATCTCTTGTAGCCAAGTAGCTCAGCTCTTACATTCTCTCAAACAGCCTGGGAAAAAGCAAGCCAGCCAGCCAATCGGCTAAATAATCTCTGAAAATAAGTAGGTGATGGCCCTCAGAAGCACCACTGACAGGGCAAGTTTACTTGCAAACTGACGTCTCTTTTAAAGCAAAAAATTGACACATCCGTGTCAAATCCTTGCTCATGCTCCGATCTCCCTTGTGGAAACCTTGTGGGTTGACTGTGGGTCTGGTTTCCAAGTCACTCAAAGCTTTTAAGCACACAAGGCTTCCCCAAACTTAAAGCAGCACCTTTGGACGATCCCATCCGGCCTTATCCAAAATGTACAGAGACACTGAGAGTGTTTGGGTTTGGTTTTTTTTATATTCCTGCCCAAAGCCTCGGGTTAAACTCTCCACGCAGTACTTTGAAAATAGAAAGTAAGCGCTGTCAGGCAACTGGCCCAATTCTTTTTTTATTTCAGCGTAATTCCACTGCATCGGCAGGGAAAGCAGGTAACAGCCGAACAACCGCAAGCCAGAGGAAATATTTGGCTGTGTGCAGGCAACGGCGCTTCGTCGAGATGTCACGCTTACCAAGATCTTCCACGCGTCTGAAGTCTGCACTGATTCAGATCCTCTTTACCATGGAATAACATCAAGATTTCTTTTAGGGGAGTATGGTCATGTTCTGGGCTGCAGTCTCCTGCCCCGCTTGAAGTTGGTCTACATGGAGGTCGGTGCCAAAACTGAAGTCCTTGTTCCCTGCCCCACCACCCCTGAGTCTTTTCACCATTCCCCATCAGCCCGTTGGCCATAGGGTGAGCCAGAGCAGGGAAAGGATCTGGCTGAAAGGTAACCCAACAAATATGTAGCTGATCTAAGTTTTTAGGAGAATAATCAGGTAGTGAAATGGTTGTAAGCTGCTGTGCTGTCCCTTCCCAGCTCTCTGCTTACGGGACACAGCTAGGAATCACCAAAGCTCTGCTGATGCCTGATTTTAGGGCCTAGGAGGAACGTTCAACAGCAAGTAATTGCCTCCACTGAACAAGACTTGGTCTTTGATGACACCAAGTTGTGTGGTGCCGTGGCCTCACTTGAGGGAAGAGATGCCATACAGAGGGACCTTGACAGGCTTGAGAAATGGGCCAGTGCAAACTGCATGAGCTTCAACAAGTCACAATGCAAGGTCCTTCACCTGGCTCGGGCCAATCCTAGGCACAAATACAAACTGGGCACAGAGTGGGTTGAGAGTAGCCCTGAAGAGAAGGATTTGGGGGTGTTTATAGATGAGAAGCTCAACATGAGCCGGCAGTGCGCTCATGCGGCCCAGAAGGTCAACCGCATCCTGGGATGTATCAAGAGAAGAGTGGTCAGCAGGTCAAGAGAGGTGATTCTCCCCCTTTACTCTGCTCTTGTGAGACCCCACCTCGAATACTGCGTCCAGTTCTGGTGTCCCCACCATAAGAGAGACACAGATTTGTCGGAGTGTGTTCAGAGGAGGGCCACAAAGATGATCCAGGGGCTGGAGCTCCTCTGCTACGAGGACAGGTTGTGGGAGCTGGGATTGTACAGCCTTGAAAAGAGAAGACTTTGGGGGGATCTAATAGCTGCCTTCCAATACCTGAAGGGAACCTACAGGGAGGCTGGGGAGGGACTTTTTACAAGAGTGTCCACTGATAGGACAAGGGGAAATGGGTTTAAGTTGAAGGAGAACAGATTTAAATTAGATCTTAGGAAGAAATTCTTCAGTACGAGGGTGGTAAGACTTTGGAATAAATTGCCCAGAGAAGTTGTGGATGCCCCCTCCCTGGAGGTGTCAAGGCCAGGTTGGATGAAGCCTTGAGTAGCCTGGTCTAGTTGAGAGGCATCCCTGCCCATGACAGGGAGGTTGGATTAGATGATCTCTGAGGTCCCTTCCAGCCTATGCCATTCTATGATTCTATGATTCAATAAATGCAGGGGGAAAGATGCTGGGACTGGAGAGCTGTAGCAGAGGACAGCTGGAGGTGTGTGAGCAGAGCTCGGCAAAGGTCTCAGGTGCCAGAGTGGAACAGTAGAAAGGAAAAAAACCAATTTTTTTTGCATATATGCACTCCTTCGCTCTGGAAAGACTGGTCATTAATAGAACTGCATGCCATGATGTTGTTTTATTAAGGATGTGGAAGAAATGTCTGCCAAGATCAAAGTCCTGTAATGGCAGCTTCTGCAAGGGCTCATGAGATGGGGTTCCTGTCCCCAAAGGCCAGCGCTCTCTACAGGGGGGTAAGAGGGGAAGGAAGGGAGTCAATCAGCAAACCACTGAATGCCTCCACTGAGGCACACAGAGAGGTCTCCCGCATCCCGTATCCACAGGGACACGCAGTTTCAATTCACTGGTGAGACTGAACTTCTAAGAGAATGTATTCGGGGACAAAAAGCAACTGTCCCCCTTGCTCTCCTGACAAGTCCCTGATCCGCGGCTGCGTCTCTACCACCTGCTCGGGCTGACATTCACGGTTTGGAGGCTGGCAAAGGCTTGGGGAGATTCTAGCCAACTCAAAATGCCACTCTGTTTTCTAGAGACACCATTTTCCTGTGTTTTAGACAGTCTTACCCTCTGTTACTGAAAAAAGGTCTGTGTGTGAATCAAGGTCAATTTACTGCACAAAGGACTTGGGTTTCCTGTTATCAAGCCTAGACTTTCATCAGAATAAACATCCCCTCACTGCACGTCCTGTAAAGAAACACAAGTAATATGAACAGAATATATCATGACATGCTCGTAAAAGAAACCAGTACCTTGTATTTGCCTACCGCATCCCCCTTCTCCCCCGGTTCAGGCTTTCTCAGAGTCCTCCAGGGCAGGTCTTGGGTGCTTTCTGATAAATAGGAGCAACAGGCCTTGAACCTTCCTGAACTATGCTTCAGGGTATGTCTTCTCCATAACAAAGATCCCCTCCTTAGAAAGGTGTTAAATGCAGAGCTACACCATCAGCTAATCAAACAAGAAAACCTCAGGAGGTGCACAGGGAATCCTTAGCCCTTCCAAAACAAAGGGGGACAGTTGGATGATTTCGGTTACCATCGGGGTATGGAATCCACGGATATTTGACAGCCAGAATATCTTAATTCCTATTTTCCCAGCACATAAATGACAAACTCCGCAGCAAGGTATTTAGAAGATGTCAGGAGGTGGCCAATCAATCCTGCGTTAGAACAGTAGGTCATTGATGCTTCGGGAAATGCCATACAGGCATGGCTGGCACACAGCTTCCCAGGGCGGTGTTTCCTATGGAAAACTCCTGTGAGGCTTTGGAATCTCAGCCTCTGCTCAAAGGAAAGATATACGTGCCAACCTGACTGAAATTAGCCTTGGAAACTGCTTATGGAAAATGTGCCAGCTCAGACGCAAATCCCTCTTTTCTTATCCCGTGATGACAACAAAAGCCTGATGAAATTTTACTCACCCATTAACAAAAAAGACTTTGCCCAGTGACACACGTGGGTGGGATTCCAGTAGGGTGACATTATGCTTTTGGCACGAGGCTCTTGGCCCCCAAGAAGGGCAGCCCTGTGGCATGACAAGCGCAGGTGCTCCACTGCAGCAGGCCACAACCACATACTTTACCTGCTGACTCAAGAGGAAGAATGCAGAACCTACAAAAATCAAAGTTCCAGCCAGAATCCCGAGATGGTAATCTCACAGAACAGTTCTTCGGGTAAAAGATTTATGATTAGAACTATACTTGTGAAAACTACTAGCTGATTTCTTATCAAATTTATAGCACGGTCTATCCAAGGTATTTCACTGGTATCACTTCAGAAATCCACTGGAGGAAAAAGTGATCCTCTGGACAGTGTTACGGTGTGATTTTTGTGTTACCACCACGGACAGAGGCCCCTCCAGGCGCCACTGAAACCAAACCCCCTAACTCTCCTGATCTGAGTGCAAAAGAACCTTCATTTCTCTGACTCCTGCGTCGTGTTTCATTTCTTCTCTCCGCTCCCTTTCCAAAACCGAAAGCAGCAGCGAGCGGATGATTTCCTAGATCGCACGCGGCGGTGGAAATCCCAACAGAAACTTCAGTTTTCAGGTGAAAAATGAGTGTTGACACCTGTCCATCAGATTACTGTGCAGCACCAGGGGCTGGGGTTATTTTCTTGTTGAGGACAGTGTATTTAAGGATGTGGTTGAGACAACGCGTTTTCCGTTTGACTTCAGCTTGACTTTCAGTTTGAAGCAGAGACACCGCTCTTCTTGTTAAGCACTATCCCAGAAACAAGGAAGGGTTTTGAGAAGCCCCGCCAACCTGTTTGTGGCTCGGCAGGTTAAGGAGACCCACCTTACCTCTATTGAGAGCCCTGTGGTCAACGACAAGCGAGAAAGGGTTCCCCTTCTTCACCGATTTTCTGAAAACCCCTGTGAAGCATTCACTTTCCCCCGACGGAATGTTCCCAATATTCCGGTTTTTAGAGCGGCTTGTAATCTTAATTGCTGTGCGTATCTTGGGGAGATCAAAGGGAGGATGTCTGTGATGCTTTGTATTACTCAGTGTTACATTAGCACAAAGATCACAGATTCATTTATTTTGGTTTAAGAGGTAACAGCCTCCTTTCACTGCACCCACGTAATTACTGTAACCATCCAGGGGACTTGCCAAATGATGCGGGGCCGGGGGGGAGAAGGAGAATCTTTGAAGAAAATTGTTCAAACGTAATTTAGTTCACTAATTGGCAAGGGACCGTTACTAACGAATTGCTTCTGTTTTATGTCAGTAGTGAATCAGGTCGATGATGTGTAACATACATTAAGTCAGTTAATGAGTATTAACTAGAAATGCGACTGAAACACAAGAAAAAGGGTTTTTTCACCTTCAGCCAGCCAAGCAGAATTGCTAATAAATAAAAGGATACGTGTAAGTGGCTTATATGATTCCAATCTGCAGTGGAAAGACTTTTCTTAGAATCTGATGGTAACCACAAGTTTGTGGGAAAGACAAATCAGACGCTTACTGTGGCAGTTCATCACCAGTTACTTTATTTCTAACCAAGCCTGAAATGAAAATGACTAAAAGTCATTACCGTAAAATCGCTGATTAGACGCCAGCGTGCACTGAGACAGTGACTCTCTGGCCATGGCTGCAGGACCAAGGCATCGCGCAGTCGATGCAGCGGTGGCTTTACCCCGTGGTGCCTGTGTGCACACTCCGACTAGGCGGTGACGCAGGACAGCTCACCTCACTTTCATGGTGGGACAAGACACTTTGCACCCTCCAGCGTGCACCAGGTGAGCTGGCGTGCCCCCACGCCTCGCCCCCACGCGTCTAACAGAAAGACTTGGTGGAGCAGCCATCATCACAGAGGCGTTCGACTCTCTCCTACACGCACGGCGCAGCACCAGGACAGGGCTTTGGGCGCAGGCAGGAGTCAGTGGGCTGGAGGAACATGGAAACCACACGCTTTGGCAGGGCCAGGGCAGAGCTTTCAGGTCAAGGCAGGCCTTGAGCGTAGCTGTTCTGCGAAGAACGCAGGCCTGTCGTGGATGGGCAGGCGTGAGACCAAATATCATTACAAAACCTGGGCAAAAGGAAGATTTCTGGTTTGCTCTGGCATGTGAACAAACTGGCTTATTAGGCCACAGGTGCAAAAATGAGAACACGGGACTGAAAGTGAGGATAAAATGGAGAACTCTCATGTTCTACAAGTTTTGTGAAACAGGCATCAAGCCACGAAACCTGCCAGACACTGCTGCAGGCTCAGGGACAGTCAGTGGTCTGTCTGCCTTGGGCCGAGTACGGGCAGCCGCGGCATTCGCGTTGGGATTGCAATGCATGACGCAGCTACCTGGAGAAGGAGGTCAACCGAACATCCAGAGGTGCTCAGCTTCAGCGTCATCTCTACTCAGTCAGCCAGTTCCAGCCTGGCTTTCAACTCTTTCAGATGGCCGACCAGAGTAAAAGTCCAGGAGAGATGCATCAATCCCCACCTTTTATCCAGCCAAGGAAAGATCACTGTTCCAGTAGCGAGGGAGATCCCTGACATCTGGAGCCAACCTCAAGCGCTGCCACAGCAGAAGACATCACAGCATTAATGGCGATAGGGAACCTGGTGTGTCAAGCAACAGCGCTGGTGGCCGAGGTCCTTCAGTCAGATGCCCTAGACACTCCGGGTCAGATACTCGTTGAGTGACCCTCATTGCTCTCCTCAGAGCTGTCTGACATACCCCATGGAAGACAGACCTTACACCCCAACCCACTGCTACTCTGCAAGTCCTGTCCTGAAAGACCTTTGGTGCACATCTGAAATGTCAGAGATGCTGCTACCCTACAGGGGGCACTGCTCTGTTCTACTCTAGTGCTTTTTTCTCCCCATCACCCTAAGCTTTGAGCACTTCGGGCACCCAACGTTACATCGGGAAGAGAGCGCACTACATTCCCTTCCTCACTGTTTCATATTCCAAGATCTCTTTTGTGCTGTGTATACAGTAAGGCAAAGGCTGTTCCCTGAACAACTTCTGAAAACTGTGTAAGACCAGTTAAGACCATTTTGCTCCTTCCACTCCCGTAACAGCCATCAGGTTTTCACAGAGTGCCTGTTGGGTAACCTACATGCCACCATTGCTCCAAGGGACAGAGAAATTTTTTCTTTTTTTTTTTTCCTGTTGTTCTCCTTACCTGTATTTGCAACCACAAGGTACCTTTATCAGAGTTAGGTTTTAAATGTGGTGTATTTCAACACCATCTACATCGCCCAACTGTCTAAGCCCCTTGGTACGTGGTGGGTTGCTGGTTTAGAAATAAGCTGATAATATAGTCATAGCAACACTACTTGCAGAGTCAGAAAAAAAACATTCAGCACCAGCAGAAAATGTGTATAGATTACTTTATCTCTGTATTCAATGCAGATAAAAACCCTTCTCTGAAAAAAAAATCTATGCGCCGGAAACAGTAGATAGGATGAAGTTAAGCACAATCTAGTGAATCATGAGACTTGTTGCTTGCTGGCATTGATACCTCAGAGAGCTCATCTTGAAATAGTGCCACTAAATATTGATGACATGTTGGCAAAGGACAGTCCAGCCACAGGGGGAGGAAATATAGCCGGGGGAGGGGGTGGTGGTGTGGGGGGTGAGAGAGAGAAAGAAGCACACAGACACCATTCACAGGGAATCAGAAATCCTCAACTTTAGAACATCAAACAAGTGCTGTTGGTCGACATTGTCATGACAATCATGGTGCTTAAGTTTGCACTAGACACATAAACATGGAGAAATACACGCGGCATGCGGAAGAGTTAAACACTGGAAGCGAGTAAAGGTCTTTACGAGGCAGATGACAATGCAAACTCACACCTTCCAAAACGTATTCTGTGTCAGAACGAACATCGTTTCCTGCTTCCCAGAAGCAGCTTCTCTGGTTCACTGACCTTCCTTTTCTTCTTGGGTCCTATTACCTCTTCCTGGCTAAACGCAAGGTTCAGGCAGCTTATCTGTAAGAACCATCAGAAAGAGTGATCATTCTCACGGTACAGCCTCCTGCTAGAGGAGTCAAGAAATACAGCTTCCAAAACTACAATGCATTTTCCTGGATCGTCTCAGGTTTGTTCAGAGTGATCCTGCTCTCCAGAAAAGCAATTAGGCAAGGAATCAAAACTGGAAGGCTGGATGGAATTGGGACTGTGAGATTTGTGAAAGCAAATGGTTCAGCTCCAGGGACGGAGAATGGTTTTAGTGGCAGAAGGAACAGTACCCATCTTCCCACTGCTGACAGGAAATACCAGGAGCAAGGAGAGCTCTGAGAAATCTAACAGGTTGTAGAGCACAGCCTGTTTCACCCACCTCAGAAAATTATAAAAGGGGGGCATTTATGTCAAATTTGGGGTCACTGGAAACAGCCTTTCAGGAGGGGACATACAGCACCTCTGCTTGTGCAGCAGGGAATTTCAGTGTAAGTTGGTCGATCTCAGTCTTCGAAGACAACCTGTGAGTCTGTAAAAAACCAAGCAAAGCAAGCTTTTTTCCAAGAGGCTGAACTTCCCTCTAGAAAGACACAAACCTTCCTCAAAAATATTCAGGGGCCTACAAACCAAAAGGTTCAAAAGCACGGATAAATATATGTTAGAACGTAAATGGGTCAGGTCAGACAGACCAGAGACGGACAGCCAGAACCACTGTTGAAGTGCTGGCTGCGCCAAGCGACGAACTCACTTATTCTCGTTATCACGTAACATATTTGCATTTTTACAAGAATAATCTGGAGCTGCAGAGAGTAACGTGTGTCGTCGCCCACCCAGAAGGGACGAAGCACACCGTCTGGCAATGTAACCTCTCTTGCTCTCACTGGAACCGAGCTGAAGGGACACACCACAGCACGCTGCTTCAACTTGGCCTCCAAAAGACAGTTCATTTGGACAAAAGTAAGGTGCATGAAGAGGGAAAAGAGTGCTAACGGAGCTCCTGCTCCAAAACAGGAGTACTTCACCCCAGCTTCACCGTAAAACAGACAGAATCCTGTAACCGAAGCGGGATAAACACGAGGAGTTAACAAAGAGCTATTCCAGAATGCATCCTGGAGACAAGCACAAGGTCTCCAGATTACAAGATGTGGTCATTATAGAATTTCCCGCTCACGTCACCAAGGCTTGCTTCCTATCTGACCTTGGTATGAGGCTTCGGTAATCTCCACATAGCAGTGGTGTTTCTAATGTGTGAAATAACTCCCAGTACGGATTAACAGCAAAACAGTTTGAAACACTTCGCCTCTCTATCGTGTTCCAAACTGTTTTTCCTCCCCTCTTCCCTCCTCCTCATTATGAGCAACACAATATTGCTTAATGCACAACGTACGATTTCCTTTCCATAAAAACACAGAAAACCAGAATCTGCCAAAGTGGGCCGGGCAGGTTCTCCTTCATCCTGCACGCTCCAGCTGACAAAACTCCCAACGCTGCCCGAGGCGTCTCTGCTTGAGGAAGGAGCGATGAGTGGATCTCTGTGTTACAGCTCCTGACCTGATATCCAGCTGCTCAAACTGGCATTTTCGGCAGTTATTTACTTTCCTCTCCCTGGCATCGTTTTAACCTGTCTGCTTCCGCTTTTGCAGTAAAGGGCCCGGAGGGGGAAAACGCTGTATCCAAAACCTCCCCAGTGCTAACACAGCTGCAGGGTTTGCACCCTGTCCTGCTGGCCACACAAGAAAGCGAAGCGATGATCCCCAGGCTCCCGGCTCCGGGTCACCTGAACAAGGCAGCTCTCCTCCTGTTTTCACCTAAACCGTGCCAAGAGAGCATCAGCTAGAGTTGGTGCTTTTATTTCCTCTATGGATGAACAGATTTTCTGCGGCACAGGCAACTACTCCATAAAGTTTTTACCCCTTTGCTATTCCTCCTAAATTTTCTGCATGGATGGGATACTTTTGAGGCGAGGGAAACAGCCGCAACGAGCAGCTGCTCACGCAGAGGCCACCATGACTCTCCGACAGTCTTCCTCCCCTTTGCCACAGGCAGCATGACCACCTAACAGGAACCTGAGATGAGAAGAGTAAAAACATCTAGGCAAGCCACCAAGTGCTCTAGACAAGCACTACTTATCTTCTGAATGAATAAGATGTCAACCGTGCGAGGTATTTCACCGAAGCCAACATGTCCTGTCCTGCCCCTGCCCAGTGACGAGTTCACGTAGCAACTCAGAGCCAGGAACAGGCCCAAAGTCCAACTTCCAGGTCCCATCCTTAATCAAACACTCAAGCTTCTTCCCCAGAAACGTCACTCTAAATGGATTAAGTCAGACCCTACGTATGTTTATTTGACTTTAACCAGAAAATAAACCTCTTGAACGGTGTGGTGAGAAGCAGGAAATCCCTCCCATTGATTAAACATACAATCAAAGCCTCCAGAAGTTGATTAATTCTAATTTTTCCCATGTACTGAGATGCTCGACTTAGAGATGGCAGAGCTTGCGCTGTCTGAATGTTGGTTTTTGGTCTTACACAACCACCACGGGCCCTTGGCTCGCTGACAAGCCAGGTGCTGTGAAAGCACATAGTACAAGGCCCAGACCCTTCCACGCTGACCCTGCAAAGGGACCGCGCTGACAACGGGACAGGTGGGACAAGTCCAGACCAAGCAGCAAAGACAAGACCAGACCCGTGACCTCCTGACTCTGAGTCCCAAGTGCAGTTCTGCATCTCGGTCATACCACGAACACACAGTGAGTTTGAGTCTCCTGTTTTACGATACTGCACTGGGTGTAAAAAAAAAAAGTAGTACGCTGCCGTGGAATCTTTCTGTAAAAACACAGCTAACTTGTGAATCATACAAGTGTTACTAATTTCTGGCATAAAACTAACAGGACAGCTGCACATTGTCTGGAGAAGATATCAGGCTAAAAATAGATTAGACTTAGATTAAAGCCTTCCCAAGGCAGACTGGTGGAAGAAGCAGAATGAGCAGACCACAGCTACGCTGCTATTCTTAGACAGACAAAACCAGGACCTAGCGTTGTGCTCCGCAATTTTCAATCCCCAGTGTCCCCATATATTCCGGCCAAAAATTCCCAGCATAAATCGAAGCAAATTTACAGCTCTGCTGACATGTGTTTTGCTTCCCAAGGCGTCCTATGTAGAAAAGCTAAAATTGCACAAGAGCATTCGACTGTGACCCTCTTTGTCCCTGGCCTGCCCCATGCTGAGGTTTGGCACTCGGCAAATTTTATGCCCTCAGAAGAGTTCTCCTTGTCAGGGACATGGAGTGTTCAGTTTGGTACCTCGTAACCACCCTGACCAATCCAGAAGCACACTGATGTCAAAAGAAGCCCAGTTCCGTCGAGCGAGCCAGAAGAATGAGGACTGAGATACAAGACTTAACTGCTGAAACAAGGCAAAATGATCCTCAGGCAGCAGGGCACGTCTGTCACCATCAGGAAACTTCAATATGAGCAAGCCAGTGCCTGATGTATCCTGTGATTCCAGCTGCAGCTAACATTGACTCAGTAGCACAGCAAACACTTGCCACTTCCAAACATCAAGCCGGTGACTCTTCGAATTGATCCCCTAAGACCTGAGGCATAGAATCATAGAATGGTTTGGGTTGGAAGGGACCTCAAAGATCATCTAGTTCCAACCCCCCTGCCATGGGCAGGGAAATCCTCCACTACACCAGGTTGCCCAAACCCTCATCCAACCTGGCCTGGAACACCTCCAGGGATGGGGCATCCACAACTTCTCTGGGCAACCTGTTCCAGTACCTCACCACCCTCAATGTAAAGAATTTCTTTCTTATATCTAACCTAAATCTGCCCTCTTTCAGTTTAAATCCATTGCCCCTTGTCCTATCACTACACACCCTTGTAAAAAGTCCCTCTCCAGCTTTCCTGTAGGCCCCCTTTAGGTACTGGAAAGCTGCTATAAGATCACCCCAGAGCCTTCTCTTCTCCAGGCTGAACAGAGATCCTGGTGAATGGTTCCTCTCTGCTGGAAGGCAGTAATTCCCATCCACTCATTGACAGTTGGCTGCTCCATGATCTCCAAGCACAGCAAAAATCAAGGTTCACAAGGTACGTCATGGTGTCCAGTGAAAGGACAAGAGGAAATGGACACAAACTAAAATACAGGAAATTCCATCTAAACTCAAGGACAAACTTGTTTTTGCTGTGAGGGCGATCAAATACTGGCACAAGTTGTACAGAGAGGTTGTGGAGTCTCCATCCTTGGATTCAACACCTGACTGGGACAAGGTCCTGAGAAACCTACTCCACTTCACCCTGCTTTGAGCAGGTAAGTTGGACACGATGATCTCCAGTTGTCCCTTCTGACCTCAGTGGTTCTGCGAAGGCGGCACAGTGGTTAAACATTCCATGCAGGGCTCAGCACTGGTCTCGTATCAGTTTCCAGTAAAGCAATCACACTGACATCAGAGGAATTAATCCTGATTTTCATCTGTACAAGTGGAGGAGAATCATGCTAGTTAGCATGAAAGCCAATTTACGCAGGTGGAAGAATGAAAGACGCTCACTGTGGTGCTTCTGTGGAAACTTGCCACATTTTTGTCCCCAGGAAGCCATGCCAACACATCACTGACTACCACTAGAGTCCTCTTCCTTTTCCATAGTTCACTGTTAAAACCTCTGACGTTCAACGCGAACTGGAAGTCTCACAGGCCTATTCTGTACCTCATGTGTCTTGCGGTGTTTAAAATAACAAACAGATTTTTCCAGAGCATAAAAAACCAAATAAATTCTTAAAAAATACCTGATAAAAAAAAAACCAACAAAAACAGTCCCTCTCCTTATAACCTTTTCCAGGGCCCTCAGTCACACCATGTGCCACTGTGCTGGCCATTCTGACTGCAGGATCACAATCCAGGGCACTTCCCGAAACCGGAAGCCTTCCTCCTGTAAGATCCCAGCGTTGTAATGCGGAGGCGAAAAGCAACGGACGCTCCTTCCACCTACCAGGCTGCTGCTCAGCTTAATCCCTCATGGGATATTAGGCCTGTCCAACTTTAATTTATGGAGATTTCTCTAGAGGGTCTGGTCGGTAGCATGGATGTTACGAATACAGGCAAAGGCAGCCAGCGCAGAAGCTCCGCGTCTTCCCACGGATGTCCCTGGGGTAGCTGCCAGGGAACCGCAGGGCGCAAGGGTTAAATCTCCCCGGATCTGCGGGGTGCTGGGCCTCACCTCCGAACAAAGAGATCACTAGGAAAGTGTTTCCTGCACACTAGACAGGGATAACTCATGCAAGGGATGAATGGCCCCAAGATACAGCTAAGGGTCTGACGTGAATTGAGAGAAGCCAGGAATTTCCTGACCTCCCTGTCTCACTCCTCCCAGAATGGCCTGAGCTCACAGGAAGGAGAGAGGAAAGCTCATCTCTGACTCTTTCTCTCTCCATTGTTTGGGTCTGTGTAGCCTCAGCTGGTTTGGAGGAGAAAATGTTCTGGGAACTTCTCATCAGATACAGCTCTCTTGATAGACAGTTAGAGATAAACCTTTCTATTTTTTTTTCTTTTCTTTTCTTTTCTGCAAACATTCAAGATAACGACATCGCCACAGAAAAATGCTTTCCTATTGCTCTGCAAAGGAAAGGCTTCACCCTTCGACTGCTCTCTGTCATGGCAATTTTCAAAGTGGTTTGCCTGGGAAAAAGTCAGACACCAAAGGTCTTGATCCCCAAGCTGTTATTCTGCAATTGAATCCACTCGCACTGACTTTCACTTTCAGACAGAAGCTGCATACCACACGGAAGCTCAGAAAAGGCACACGAATCTCCAGCAAGATGACCATGGCCCTGGGCACCAACAGGACACTGATCACCAGCAAACCTGGCAGATGCTGCTCACAACGTGCTGTTCATGAAAAGACTGTGGTCACCCTGGCTTCCACTGCTGACATGGGCCCTTGGAGAAGGAGGACGTGGCCAGGTAGCCAAGTCTTCTGCATGGGAGCAGCAGCTGGAGGCCAGACAGGCTGTCCTCTGAGGTCTAAACCAGCACTGATCTACAACATTTAGGTATGAATCTCTCCCTAGACATCTAACTTTCAGACAGCTCCAGTTAAGAGAGCTAATCCGCATGGCAGGAGCTTGCCTACAGCAGGCAGGGAACTGGAGCGCAGGGACCCCTGAGCTATCGTTGATCCAAATTGATCATGTCCGCACAAGGCTAAGTGTCAACACGCTTCCTCATGTCCCACAGCGGTCTAGTAGCACAAGCACAGCCAGTCCAGCAGCATACGCAGCGTCTGGCGCTGGTTAATGGAGCCAGAAACTTGGGAGGCAGAACGGAGTTGTGCTGTGCCGACAGGACCACGCCATTTCCAGCTCTGGCGCAGGCTCGGCCAGGGGCGATTCAGGGCTCTCTGCACGGCTGCTGCGCCGTGCACTGAGACTGTGCTCTAAGGACCACCCCAGAACTTCAGCCCACAGCTTCCTGATGGGAGATAAAAGTCTGCAGAGGCGTCCACATGGTCAGATTTTACTCATCTTCCAGTGCTGTTTCATTCCAAACTCATTCCACTGCAACATGTTTGCTTACTCGAAGACAAGCTTACCAAAACCAATCTGCAGGACCAGAACATGAAAGGATTCACAAAAGGATAAAGGAGTAGGCCAAAGAATTCAAAAAGTTTTCTCAAGTTCAGTGCAGGACCCGATTCTCATCAGCAGATTTCTATAAGCCAAATGAATGGGCAGCTATTCCCTGTTTTACCCACCTCTTCACAGCTCCTCGAATGCCCATGGAAAGTATCGAGGCGCATAAAGACAGCACGCCGGGCCAAACCCTTGGCTGACGCCATCAGACAAACTCTCCTGATGCCAGCAGAGGTAGGCTAATTTACATGCTGGTGTCTAACTCTGGATGATGAAGTACAGAGATGCTTTGCTGGGAAAGGGCAATCTCTCACTCGATCCCAAGTATCATCAATCAGGAGATTGCAGATAACGAGCCAGTTGAGTACATGTAAATTTTTCTCCAATCTGAAAAACCGTCACCAAAGGCCACTCACAGTTCTAACTGGACAGGAATAGCTGCTTCTCTTCTGGCAGATCCGCATCCTTTGCCTCTCCCACGTTGGTTAGATAAAAATAAGCCTTTAATACTTTCATTCCTGGTTTTCTTGAAGAGCTATAGGTCAGGAAGATACAGACCAATCGCCTCAGTTCCAACAGCACAGTTTTTATTTTTGATCCCCAAGGAACCAGAAAGAATAAAGCAGTTCACTTCAGATGAAGAGCACTAACGGGCTCGTCTGCATTTCCAAAAGCAACTTGTGACTGTGGGTACCACATTTCTTAACTGAGCACTTCTTGAGTATCAAATCCTTGTACAGACACCAAATCCTGGGATGCTCCCAATTGTTTTAGTTAGCTCTGAAAATCTCGGCCTGAATGTTTAACTGTGCAGAGAGCACCTTTAAACCCTGAGGTGCTGCCGCGTGGACAGCTGGCACCAGAAGGGCAGGTCTCCCTCCTGGGCCCTCTTTGCCCGTTCCTCGCAGTCCGGTCTCGCCTGCTCCCTTACGGCAGCGCTGGTACGTGAGCGATCATCCTGTGGGCCAGTTCAAGAGGATCTTCTGGTGGAAAACTAACACTCAGTCACGCACTAGCACTGCAAGTCTCAGGGCTCATGGCTGCCCAAGGAAAAGCAGACCTCCATGGCCCAGGCTAGGTTGTTCCCCAAGGCCCCTCATGTATCAAGCTAATTAAAGGCTGAAATCCAGGAGAAAACAAGTCACTTTGGAGACCTTCTAGCTCTTTTAAGGCAGGGAGCTTCTCTAAGCATGCCTGACAGTTGGAAAACGCTGTTACTTGCCTGTACTGCAGTCTGGATGGCAGCAAGGTGTTCGCATTCACACCCCGACAGGACCGCTTCTCCCCATCTCACCTGTACTTGACCCTGGTAGGTAATACCTAACTCAGACTTCCCATCCACCCAAGCTTGTCCTCATTTTTTAAGACAAACTTCACTCATCAGCTTGGCTTCCTGATTCAAGTGGAATACACAATGGTCATTTGTTTTAACCACTTCCCTCAGAAAAGAAGGGAAAGTCCCTCTCATATGGAAAATAGTGTCAAATTTTTAGCGCTGGCTTTACAGTGATGATCTGCACTTTGTAACTAGTGACTCGACTTTGGTTTTCCCTAAACTGACAGAAATACTAACCAACCTCTAAGCTACAACAGTTTAAAAAACAGTATCACAAAATACATTAAAAAAAACCTCTGCCATGCAGAGGGCTTGGAAATTTATTTTTTTTTTTAAGTCTTTGGAAGCATACAATGGATAAAGTGACTCTTCTATTTTTCAGTAACTAATACCATTGCCACTCTCACTATTGCTACTGTATTCTAATGAAATTCACATGCCACCAGAGAGAGGTGTCTGGTGCTCTGCTTACGATCGTGACAGACCCGAAAGAATGTCAGAGAATGAATCAGCGGGACAATCATGAGTTACAAACAAGAAAGGCTCCTGTTTTCACACAGCCGACAGAATAAACAATGATCAGAAGGAAACTGGAGGATGTGACCAAAAAAAAATGTGGTTAAAGTTTGAAAAATACCAGCCTAGGCACAGAAGTTCATTTCTAAGATCCAGAGTCAAGGCAAATACTTCACAGATGCCTTTGAATGACACGTTAAGTTGTAGTCTCCAGTTGCTGTCTGGGTTAGACACCCCGGGATTCTTTTCAACAGAGGCGGGGAAAATTTTCGTAGCAATTTCCTACTCTCATTAACTTCTCCTGTAAAGATTCAATTTCTAAACATTCAAGCTCATAGGATTTTCAACTAATTTGAACGGGAGGAGGCTCAAGTGGCAAGTCTGGTGGTAGTCAGAGATTTGCCCTGTCACTGAAAAAGCCTCTGCACAAGCCCACGGATTCGAGCCCTGATTCTTACTCAGGGTTTGGCCTGGGCAGCCTTCAGGATGGAATTAATTTCACACAACTTTACTTATCTAAAATTACATGTCTGGTCTACCCTAGCTCTTTGGGTTGCCCCAACAACCACTGAAAAAGAGATCAACACCTCCAGGGGATAATTCTTCCTGTGCTAGAGAGGTAGCCAAAAAGGGATAGGATCCAGTAAGTACCTGTGACTCACACGGAAAGATAGTCTGGAAGCAAGAAAGGAGAGGTGAAGACCATGTTAGGCAACAGACAAACGCACCCTTCAAACCTAACACAAGGCAGTGATTTCAGAACCTTAACCCAAAAAACACGCAGGTAAAGCAGCCTGGTTGGGACTCTGACACGTTCAGTCTGTGTGTGTAATTTCAAGTGCCAAATCCAGAGAACAGTACAAAATTCTTGTACTGGATGCATGAAATAAGCTGACCATGGAAAGTGTCCTCCTTCATGCTTGTATCCCTACGGCCTAATACTTTGAAGCCTCCATGTGTTTTGGTACTGCACAATAAATCTACTAATAGTTAAATCTCGTGCCGTCCTAGATGACATAATGTTCCATGGCAATGAATTCCACCTTCTCTGGCACAACTTAGAGGCCCTAAAACTTGCTCACCTGCTGAGATGTCCTTGAGTGAAGCATCTTGCGCATCTCCTTTATTCCAGTCGTCTTCTTTCCACCTACAATCCAAACATCGTATCAAAATTATCAAAAACCCTACATTTAATTGAAAAAGAAAATCCAGAAGCCTGACTAAACCACTGTAGCAAAATCCCATGCCTGATCCAAAATTGTGTAACCTTTGGCAGTGCCAACACTGGCAGTTTATTCCTGGAAACAGAGATTTCAGAATAGAGTGTCATCTGAACGTGCAACACATCAACTTGCAGCAGCTCCTATCAATTATACTTAAACTCCATTTTAACCTGGTTTTCCTAAGAAAACAAAGCTCATGCCTGCATATGCTCTATCCAAGTGAGCGTGTGCATGGGGAAGGAGGGGAGCTGTCCTCTGACTAATAACTGCTGACCTTACTAGACAGTTTCAGTAAAATTTGATGGGGAGTCCCAAAGTGCATGAAAAGAGGCAACTAGTTAGAGCAGGAAGATCCTGTTAATATCCCCACAGTGGAAAAGGTGGCAGTATGAGTTCACTCCTTAGTAGTCATCGGAGAATCTGCAGGAGAAAGACCTGAAAAGGTGACTCCATAGGCAGACAAGTTTCTTCATTCCACTGCTCGGGGAGCTCAGGAATGCTATTTACCATTTTGTCACTAGATGGTATTGTTCCACAGGCTATATCTCAGAGCCTCCAAGGTCAAACGGCATGGTATATCAGCAGCTAAGTTGGCTGAAGTGCAAGAAAAGGCTTCTTTTTCATCTATTTTCGTGTATGTTTTCACATATGGAAAGTCATTAGCAAAATCAAACTGTGACAGCTAAAGGAAAAGAGCTTTGGTGAAAATGTAGATAATGTAACTCGGCATTGATGAACTGTGCATTTCCTCCATATCTGAAAAAAACTGCTGAGATAAAGAGGCAGAGAGATATTGATAAAAAATTGAGTGTTTCTGTTAACAAACCAAGCATATACAGCAAACTCTTTATTATAGTTCAATCTGATCTGACACAAAATTCAGAAAGCCTGACAAGCTCTCTTCATCCATTTCACAGTAAGTGAAAAAACCTAAACATTATGCTAGATACAGCCATGAACACAAGCTCCTTCAGTTTTGAAACTGGAAGTTTACCTGTATCTTGAAGGTTAAAAGAGGATGTTTCTGTTTTCCTGCCTGAATGGGTGCCACTTTTGTCCTCTCCACACTCACTTGTATCTGCTCTGACAGGGAGAGGGGGGTTCTGTAAAGCAAATGATGCTTTGTCTCAATAGCATAACCTAAAAAAATATGCCCAGGTGGTAAATCCATAAATCCAGCACTAACAGGGATGAGATTTTCACAGCTCCTCCATGTCCAGGCCTTCCTTCTCCCAAGCCTATAGGTCTTTCAAGAGAGAAATTTTCTAAAAAAGATGGAATTCCATTCTAAATGGCTTCCTGTCTTCAGGAGTTAGTTTTGTTGGGGTTTACTCCCCGGCATCAACCACCTAAAATTAAATCATCAAGTCTGAGCTTCCACTCCAGGATTCTCCTTCTGTCATTTTGGTGAGGCACCACCAGAGGACCGTTCATTCCAGCCTACCTTGGTGCCTAAGGAAATGATGTGAACTACCTGCTAAAGATGCTTCCTTCTCCACTAAGCACAGGGGGAGGGCTGAGAGAAATTTGATACACCACACAACTTTTGGATGTCCAGAGGTAAGCGGAAGGAATCCCACCCAACTACACAGTGGAACACAGCTTAGTCCCCAGAAACAGTAAGTGGAAATGCAAAACTCCACCATTTTCTCCATTTTTGTGCATATCTGTGCATACGTGTGCATGTGCACACGCATGTGTTGTGTCCCTCTGTACAATCATTGTCCTCTTCTGGGAGAACATACTAGGACTCAATAAATCAGTGGATATGCTGGAATGAAATTCGCTTTATGTCTACAGATTTCCAGCCTCAGTGCTCGATCCGCTGTAGCGCTGCTGCCCTACACAAGCTGAAACACTTATTTAACGAAGATTCTGAGAAAATGTTTCTTTTAAGGAGAGTTTTGCTAGATAAACTCCATTCCTTCAGTGAGAACCGAACAGAGCTGCTTCTATACCTTTGTGCTCCCCTCCTCTTCCTCTTCATCACAGTCTAACCCTTGATGGGAGATCTCAGTAGGGCCATTCTTCTGGATCAGGTTGCTTTCAACTGTCCCCATTCTTTTCTTGTCAGTTGTCACTCTCACTTTCATGAGGTGGAAGCCGGTGAAGACTGACCCTACTCTCAGGTTGACAGGATCACCATCAAACAACAGGTCACCAGGGCTGCCGTCGTCCTTAAAGCCTGGGGGCTGGTAATCTTCCGGAGTTACTACACAGGGAGAGAAAGAATCCATTGGTATCAGAGAAATCCAGAACAAATGTATAGCAACCTCAAGTAACAACATCGACTACTAAAAATATTCTGGGTTTGTTTTTTTTTTTCAGGAAGAAGAGAGAGACTGCAAAGGAAAACATGAGCTGAACAAATCTTATCAGGGAGCTCAAAGGAATAATGACTTTAGGATGCCGAGATATCATTGATGTGTTCAACATTCTGGAGCAGAGCCTGACAAACGCAGGATCATAGAATCATAGAATGACAGAACAGTTTGGGTTGGAAGGGACCTCAAAGACCATCTAATTCCAACCCCCCTGCCATGGGCAGGGACACCTTCCACTACACCAGGTTGCCCAAAGCCTCATCCAACCTGGCCTTGAACACTGCCAGGGATGGGGCAGCCACAGCTTCTCTGGGCAACCTGTTCCAGTGCTTCCTGTTCCTTAAAAAAAAAACCAAACCCACAAAAAAGTGAAGAAGGATGTCTCCTTTCCACACTGCATGGCTGCACTTCTTACATGGATGTTCAACCCTTTCTTAAGAAGCATCTGCCACCCCTGTGCGTCAGAAGGCTTTACACCACTTCTCATCAGTTAACAGATTCTCCCATTTCACCTTTTTACGCTTTACACAGGGGCTCATGATGATTACAGAACCTGATGGAAAGGGAAGTTTTCCCCAGAGCACACACTGCTCATCACCTACCATCGCTGTAGTAGAGGAGTTTCATGGTCAGGGTAACGTCACTGGGAAGGGGCCCCAGGTTTTGCATTAGCAGGTACAGTTTGCGGATCAGGAGCCTGCTGGCCTGTTTGACGTCCTCCTCGCTGCGCACCCCCTCCACAAAGTTCAATTGGTTGCTGCAATCGTCAGAAGAATAACAGATTTGTTTTCCTCAGTCATGAATATTCACGATCCAATTACAAATACAGTGCCCCCACTGACTTGTCTGAAATCACCAGCACAAGGCTACAATGCCTTTATGTAATTTCCAGATAAACAGGGAAGTGAAACAGACTCCAGGGATGGGGTGGCATCAGCAAAACAACAGCTCTAAACTAAGAGGCATGGCATTTACATTTGAACAGACTCTGTAGCCGGGGCAGTGGACTCCATTATACAAACGGCATGACTCACTTGTTTGAACATGATTAAATTGGATCAAAGGACCATAAAACAAGCGCCTTTCACCTCAGCAATGTCAGGAACGAGAGGAATGAGGTGAGAATCCCATATAAAGCCGATTCATCACAGGAGCTATTTTCAAGCCCATTTTGCAGTTTGAAGAGAAGTGAATCGCACGTTCTCACTTCAGCTCCATGTAAGAAAACTGGCTCAGAAGCACATTTTTCACAAGTGACTAAGGGGCATTCCTCTCACCTCCTTCACCCACCCAAACGTCAGCTGGCAGCCTAAGCAAGCAGTCTAGACTGCGACACACGTGTAGCAGAAGTGGGATGAATCGCCCTCCGCAGCAGTTTGTTTCTCTTGACTACAGAGGTAGATGAGGGGAGCAGCTGAGATCAGCCAGCTAACTTTAGACGGTTGAAGACGGACTAGATGAATCACTGTGTGACTAAGGAACCTAAACTTCCTTTGCTCTCAATGAGAAGGGGCCTTAAAAAAAAAAATGTAGCTCCTCCATTACAAGATTATGCCTTTGGAAGACCACTGGCAGGTGGATGACACTAGATACGGACATGCTGGATGGTCCCTGACACAATCACCTCAAATTGCTTCAAAAGCAGTACGTAACCCAAGACAGCGGAGAGAATCCCAGGGCTGAATGTGACTGACTAAACCACTGGCAGGAACGGTGTCCTTAAGACTGATTTCCCCTTCCAGGTGAAGCTTCTTGGCTCGTCACGCAAACGGAGGGGCTGTCAAGTCGCTTGAATTCGCAGGGCGTGCGGGGTACGGTTTGGTAGGCTCCAAAACCCTGTGCTGAGCACAGCGCGCTGTTAGATTAAATCCTGCATGTTCAGAAACGCACTGCAAGCCAGAGGACAAACGGTGGCAATGCCTAAGGTGGAGTAAAGAGAAGGTAGGCCTTCTCTGACACGTCATCACCTTTACAAGTCTTGGGATTAGCTGAATAGAAATGGTAAAGGAAAGAGTATAAGCAAAAAAAAAAAAAAGAGATGAGACTTCTGTAGGAATTAAGAGGCCAAGTACTGGTTCAATATGGGAATACCATTGTGACTTTGATGCAGGAATGTGTCAACAGGTAGAAGCTGAGGAACTGAACCTCTCTGAAGGATGGGGATCCATAGCAAGGAATCCCTCCAAAATCCCTCTAAAACAAGGCAGAGATCGTTTAGGAGAAAGTTTCCCTTTACCACTCAGGTACGATGATGGAGACCCACAAAATCTCTCTCACGGAATGACCCACTCGGAGTTGGCACACGACAACAAACCTCACAGGTGTACAAAAGCAGTTCCACCAGCTGAAGGAGCCGATGGCAAAGCCAACACAACACCCTGCTCAATGTCAGAACGTCAGTTCACCAACGACTGCAGGTACACACGCCATCCTGTGATAGCGGCATCCGGCACTGCGGAAGGAGAACAGAGCCCAGGAATCTGAAGCCACGGGCTTTGAAGCCTCAGAGCAGTAAAGAGATTTTGATGGAGCAGATAAAAACACAACAGCAAGATTACTTGGCCTCTTCTTGGCCAGTAGGACGGACACCAAGTTCCATTTGGGGACTGCTGTTATTTCTAGGAACTAATGACTGATCTGGAGTAAGGCTGATTAAAAAAAATCAAAGTACTCAAGAGCTATCTATTATCTTTCAGATCCCAAAGGTCTCCTCTTTCCCTCAGTGTAGTGAGGACAACCGACAGCAGCTTCAAAGCAGAAACAGGGGGCACGGTCAACAGGACGCTCCAGACTCCGATGTAGTTTAGATTTTCCCAACAGAAAATCACTTTGCCACGTGCTACAAATTCTGTGGATGTGCTTAGAGAAAGAGCAGCTAACGGCACCCTGCAGGAGCGTTGCGGAGGAGTTTCCTGAGGGGCACGCAAGACAGCAGAGCTCTCTTGCTGTGCAGGCAGGTTTCAAGGCCCAAAATGGATCTTTCATGAATAGCAACTGCAGAAGCAAACTGAAAACGGGTTAAATATTTTTGTTTGCCTTGGTTATAGCCGATGGTCTTTTATAGCATTTATTTTAAACTACAGAGGATTATGGCCTACTAAACACAGCTTTAAAATATCTAACAGAGAGAGCGAGCCAAAAAGTTGCAAAAAGCTGCTGCTTCCTGCCACATATTTTGCAGCATCAAGTCAGGCATCGTAAGCGAAAGTTCTCTGGGGTCACCCACGCAAGACTGCTCAAGCAGAACACACGTATGCAAATGCCCAAGGGAAAAGGTCCTGGGTGGAGGATTGTGGTGAAAGAGATCAAACCTGAAAAAGCTTAATCTGAAAGCGCAAGGCTGTCTGGTGAAAGTGGAAGAGCACTCATTATTAGTGGAGACAGCAGCCAGCTCAGCAACGGTGCCAGTTTCTGCATCGCTGCCCTGATGAGGCACCATTTCGACAAATCATCCTTAAGTTCTGGTGTACTTCAAGTGCCTCACTGTGCTGGTAACAGCATTTCTACTCATCCTTCATGTCCTGGAGGGTGAACATCCTCATCTCTGACGATATTCACAGCTGCTTAGCGACTCAGACGTGGCGCTCTAATCACAAAGTGCAGCTTCTTCTTAACACTTCGAGAGGTTTTCACAACTCAGAGTGTAACTCTGAGAACTAAAACCAAGCCATTACCTGATGATGTCCATCTGGGGCACCTCCTTTTTGTACTTGAATTTGAATTGATACAGTTCAGTCACTGCCTAGAATTAACAAGAGAGGGGAAAAGAAGAAACGAGTCTCTTTCAACAAGTGTGAAGATGTGTACTGAGCTGAGCAGCGGCCTTTCACAACTTTATGCCGGAGCACAGCATTAATGTAAGGACACGATGACAGCTTTAACTCTATTATTGCTTTGGCAAATTTTCTTAACAACCACAGCTTACCTAGCACTGAAAGAATCACAAAAAAAAAATTTACAAACTTCCTGCTTCCTCCTTCCGCTTCCTCTGTGGGCCTGAGTCCCCAGTCTGAATCTCTAAGGAGGCTCCATCACAACGTATGGATGTCCTCCCTTACTAAAAGGAAAAATGTGAGGCTTCGTGAGCGATGCAGCGTCACAAGAAAGCCTGGTCCAGAGTTCTGCATGGAGACAAGGGCCTGAAGGACTCTTCCTACTAGGAAACACATAAAATATTGCATGGGCAAAAGTTTCTGAATTTCACTGGTCTCAGAGTTTTCTGAGGGAGATAAAAATAAACCAGATGATTTTCAATTTAAAAGGAAAGGATGTGCTATGATTTTAGAGAATAAAATAATTAGGAAGAACAGACTACTTCCCCACAAGGGAATGGACCTATTGTAGTCCAATTCCATGCCTATAATTCACTTTTTCCAAAAGCAATGAGGTCGATTAGGAGGAGCTGAGCTGAGCCCTTAACTCTGGGCCTTCCTGACAAATCCCAGCCTTGGTATGGACCGAACTCTTGCTCTCAAGATGAGACCTTGTCCCCAGATGCTGAGGTGCGATGCAGCAGAACTGTACTCAGGTGAGCAAAGATTCTGCAGCCGTTCTCCGCTTCCGTGCTGCGGAGACAGCATGGACACAGCACCTCACTCACACACACCAGCCAGCCTGTCTCCACCTGACAAAACAGAAACGCAACAGGGAACACTGAAAGGGTAAGAACGGGCACTACGCACCACATCCACCCAGCTCTGAAGGACTCGCCACTTCTGCCCTAAACCTCTCTGCATGAAAAAGCACCCCTCCCTTCAACACTGCTGTTAAAAGGATGGTTTATAAAAGAATTACTTTGAATTTCCCATTTCTTCTCTTCAGGAAAGAAAAATAAAAATTGCCAACGTGCCCATTAGTTGCCTCTTAACATCCCTGCCTGAGGCCCTGGACGGGCCCACAGCCGAGTGCCTGGCAGGAGTGTTTGATCACAGTCCAGCTCACTGAGCTGTCATTCTTGAGCGAAGGCAGAAGAAGAGAAACAGGGTCACCAAGCAGCTACATCAGGGCAGAATTTAAGCCTACAAGTTCACTCTGAATACAAATCTACTCACCCATGCCTTCGGTTGCCTCAAAGATTAATTAAGACTCTTTCTTACCTCCGGTTCCTTGGGATTGGTGTAAATCTGTTATAAGAAAGCACAGTGAGGGCATTCTCCCCTTGGATAACTCGAACCAGTGAGAAGTGACTAAACAATGATATTTTCATTTTACAGCTGAGATTGTACTATCTTTAGCGTGGGATCAGGGAAAGGAATGGCTGAGAAACAGCCTTCCTCTATCGGCCGTCAATACTTACCACTTCAAAGACAGGTAGAAGCCACTCAGCTGTGTAATTGTGGAGGAATGAGGTCAATTCCCATTCCAGCCCTCACAGGCAACTATCGATGCCTGAGATTTAACTACTCAGATTATGCACAGGATAGACGCAGAGCACAGCTCTTGGTGCTTCACACAGGACCTCGCCATGTAACCCCCAGTGTGTGGTTTCTTCAGTGTAAGACTAATAAGGGGGACTCTTCTCCACAAGGAAACGGAGAAGACACAGCAGCTTCCAAGGGTGGAGGCAAGAGTTCAAAGGAAGCGATGATATGAAGCATATCAAAGCGCTTCCAGGAGTTTAAGGCTGCATGCAAGGCCTCAGACTCCGAAGTCTGACTGAGAAAACTATTCCCACGCAGCTTGGGAAGCTCATAGCTCATGTTTACCATGTTTAAAGAAAGGTCACCGCTCTATTAAAAACCACGTACGTTTTGAGTTCTCCTGAAAAAGGCACACATAGGTTGACACAACCTTGACTCCTTATCTCTTGTAAGTGGGGTGTGGGGGGAAGAAAAACACCTTGCATTCATTTACTTACTGCCAGGACAGCAACGTGTAACTAGGGAGAGAAAAACAAAACAGAACACGAAATCAACATCTAACTTTAGCGGGCAGGGGAAAGAGGCATATCAAAATCTGACTGCCTACACACAGCGAAGGAACAGATACACTCAAACAGCTAAAAACCTTGATGTAGGTTCTTCACAGCACAGCAGCAGCAACATCTAGTGGCCGGTTTGCTTGGCTTTACGTGCAGTTTGCCAAGAAAACAGCTGCATGCTCAGACTTCTCCCTTGGGACTCCTTCTAAACACATCTCCAAAGGCTATGCCGATTTAACACTCTTCTACCAGAGCACCCATCCCTACTGAAAACTAATCTTTGATTTCTGCTGAACTGAAACTCCCCGAAGGTATTTCATTTATCCTACAGCAAGAAAACGTACATGGGACTACTGCTGAAAACAATCCTAGAAGATGCGCTAAATATCTCCGTTTTTGCCTTAATCCTTGTCAGATAACTTAATTTATGTCTCTCAAAAATAGCAGAGGGCTAAATGCCACCTGGGACTGTCAGCAAGTTCACAACGTTTTGAGTTATCTCGTGTACAGTGACAGTTGTTCCGATGTAGAAGAGCCCATCTGATCACCAGTGCCAGAGCTCACACCACTGCATCTGATCTAGATGAGAGCTGGTTTGATGAGCAGTGCTGACAGACATGATAACAGTTGGTGCTTTTTCCTGTGCAGAGCAGTTTTTATGTGAGAATCAGCAAGGAAGATGATCACTCACTAGCTAGTTTTGTCCTGCAACCGGTGATATACCTTACTGACAGATTGCTTTCCAAAAAAAAGTAACAAACTCTGAACACAAGAGGAAAAGCCAGGAGGGTTAAAGAAGAGAAGAAGGGAAAAGACCAGGGGAAAGGAGATGAAGGAAAGCAGCAGCACTGAAGAACCTCTCTCAAGAAAACAGGCACAGAGATCAAGATCTCATTTCTGCCTAGCGCTGTCTCTACCCAGACATGAGGGAACGCAAACGTGGAACGCAGAACTAAGGGAAATTCATTTCAGGCTGCAAATCAGCTCACAGCCCATGTACAGGCAAGCCTAGAGAGAACCAGCGGTCAATGTTTGGGCTGAAGGAATAAAATCCCAAATCTCACATGTGTACACTCAGGGCAGGGTCTTCCTCCTGCCCCACAGCTGTGAACGCGGGCTGTGTGCATGCAAGATCTCTACTCAAATATAAAGCAGGAATGGAAAGATAGTTTTGTCCATACTTTACGAAGAAATAGGAAACTCCGTTAAAAAACACAAAAAAAACTTACATACTGCCTCTCCAAAGCATCAAAACAACCTTGAATCCTGCCAGGGAAAAACATGTTAATACGAAACAGCAGGATTTATCTGCTCATCTGTAAACACACGTGTTAGATACAGTTTAAAGTGCTTTTTTTTTCTGGAATTAACGCAGCTAGCAACGTTTTGGGCTTGTAAAGTCTTTTTAAAGCCAACCATCATAAAGGCACTGTCCCTTCTTCTGCATTTGTGCATAGTTTATACTTCTAGGGCCACATTCTGTCAGCCTGGAGCCTGCTTAAATCCTGCCAAAGACAAGGACCCGTGGCCTAAGGCTGGCTCTGAGGGGCTCTCCACTCAGCGCTCTAGTTTGGCTCCCCAGCTTGCTCTTCGATGGCTCTTTTCCCATTGGCCTTGTACAGAGCTTGGCTGAAACTTCAACCTGAATGCAGCCTGATATGTCTGGTCTTGCAAATCTTTTGTTATCTGATGCATAGTTTACAGCTCTGCACTTTCTCAAAGCAGTAAATATTATTTGAGGTAGCAATCGTTGGACGTTTACTCTTTGAGGCAAAGGATGTGCAGCTAGGTTATCTCCGTAGCACATCGAAGTCAGACTCTCTGCTTGTGGAGAACATGTCAACTCTGAAACGCATCCTAAATATCACACAAGGAAGCTGTGAGGTCCACACACAGTATCCAGGGAGATAAAATAGTGTAGATACTACAAAACAAGCTACAAGTATCCCTAAAAGTGAAAAGATTAAACAACAACAGAACCAATCCTGTGATTTCCGGCACCCTCTCTCCAGACCTACGCTGCCCGTGTGTGCTCTGGGGCCTGACCATGAGCTCACTGCAGCCAACTCTTCACAGACCTTCAACTCACATGATCTCGGCCAGCTAATTCTGTCTGGCTTACGCGCAGGGCCGAGCACGCACGCGGCACCAGTGGGAGCTGCGCTGGCACAGCTGATGATCGCGCTACCGGGCACAATATTTGCAAATTCAGGAAGAAGAAGAATGCGAGGGGCAGATGTCTTGCTATTCAGCACAATCTTGTCTTAGTTTCGCTGTTACTCACTTACCACTTGACTATCTGCAATGAACCCAGACAGCTTTTATCTTCTCGGAGAATTTTTAGACAGAGGTCTGCAAAAAAACCCAGATTTAGCACATAGTTACAGTCCTTATCACAGCTGTTGGGCAAACACTGAAACTAAGCCAGTCACCCTCTGGTTTTTGGATAAAACACCTTATCTGGAGGTCCCTCCTGAGCGGAAATGTTGGTTTTCCACTGAGTCCCAGGTGGGCTGACACAAGCTTATTGCTGCATTTTCAAATGTCAGGACTCTCCTCAGATGCTCTGGGCTCTCCCAGAAACAGTGCTTGAGTTATGGCTTAATTTCAAACCACCACCAGCTTCCATCCTCTCCCTCCTCCTCTTCTCCACTCCCATCTATTCCGCTATTCCCTGACCACACCTTCACTTCTGCAATCAGACTTCACCAACATCCACACGACATAAATGACTGTGCACAGAACAAACTGCTTCTGTTAAGCTTTTCCACACAGTTCCTTCTGCCTCTGTTTTCAGGCACTCAGTATGGCAACAGGAAACTCACCCTGCAGATGAAGAGGTGAATTAATAACACCTGAGGATCCCACCAAGGAGCCCCCAAAGGCCTGAGCAGGCCAGATGTTAACGTTCTTGATCAAAAGGGCATTTGAAAGACCTGGTGTTTGATTAGAAAGACAGGTGGCTTTTCAGGGTTAGGCCATCAAGAGCCGATCTGGGATTTCCCATGCCCTCAACCAAGTCCACAAAGTGCACGTGACCGTGTTTCAGGACAACTAACTGCATAAGCAAAAACATGGAAACAGGCTGGAATTCGTGGAAAGACATTTCACACCCTACTGACACATCTTGAATGAACATAAAGATGTTGATGAATCACAGGATCACTAACTCTGGTGGTCCTATGACAAGACTTTGGTTCTTAAAGTCCTTTTTTTTTTTCTTACAGTTCCGATTCCCAAGCACCTATGGTTCTGTGAGATAGTTTTCACAGGAAAAAACCCACCAATAAAACGAACAAACAAATAAATCTACTTCCAGTGTCGCAAGGAAAGCTGAATATATGAACCTCAAGGGCTCAAAAATCCAAAGGAAAACAAAACACACCAATCCGAGTTAATTTTTTAAAACTCACTGATTTTTAAGTCAATCTCCTGACTCTGGGGCCTGATTCACAGCGCTGGCAGCACCGAGGGATGATTATAAACCAGAAGAAACACTCACAGAGACACCACGAGCTGCCAATAGCTCTGGCTTGTCTTCTGTGCTCTCTATCTGCTGCAGAAGTAGTCTGCATCCAGACTTGAGAAGGCCTGCTAGCTAAATTCCTGACAAACTCGACTCATACATATAGGAGCAGCTGGAAGCTAAGACGTAAAGCAGATTATAGCTAAAATACAGCAAGTAGAAATAAGAATTCAGCACAAATTGAAGGTGTTACCGTCTAAATAGCGAGTTCCATACGAGCTCTCTGGGAACAGCCCTCTCATGTACGTTATACAGGACACAGAGGTGGCCAGAAGCCTTTTCACCAGCACCACAGACTGCTGCTCAGTAGCAATTTTGTTGGGGAACAACACTGATTCCTGAAAAAGAAGGGCAAAGTCAAAAATGGCTCTGTTTTAGTGTAACACAGGGATTACACGTAGAAATGACCCTCCGCAGGTGGAAAAGAGAGGAAGGCAGAAACATTAATTCTAACATTTCTCCTTCAGGAGAACACTCACGTCTGACACAGGCGGGATTAAACGTTTTAAGGACAGTTATCAACAGATCTGACATGATTTACTCAGAAGCACACTGCATTGGTCATTCCTTTCCCTCTTACCACGGCTGGACGTTCCCACCCCCTCCATTGCACCAATGCTGGCACTTACCAGACAACCACCCCTGAAAAAACAAAACAAAACAAGCATATAATTTTCTGCCAGCGTAGTTCTACAGAGTTAATTGTGGAGTCAAACAAGTGCCAGTGCTGGTGTGGCGTTCACTGCTGTACCGAAGTTCACTGCTGTACCGAAGTTCACTGCCTGCCACAGCTTTTTTTGAGGTCTGACAGCAGACTGAACCTGTCAACGCTGTTACACAGACCTTGTTTTCAGAGTGATTTTAACAGCACATGTCTACAACTGAGCTAATGTAAACACTAAACACTGTGATTTGAACATGAACAATCTGAGGGGAAAGTGTACTAAATTTAGCTCCTCTATTAGTTGCTTTTCTTCCTGCTAATAAAGCTCTGTGCACATCTAATGAGTCTCCATTTATTTAGTCACATACATGCCAAAGCCCCACGCTCTATCTTCCCGGACTCACTCAACTGGAAATCATCCAGCTAAGAACAGTGCTGACAACAGAAAGTGTTCCCACCCCATCGGGCACAGACCTGCCAGGTCCAGCAGTGAGAGCTAAGATTGTCAGTAGCATCACATGTCAAGTTTTTTTACCTTGGAAGACTTTTTCTTTTGCCTAGTCTGTAAAAGCTGCTGAGTAGCCATCCTATATTTCAAAGACCTGCCTTCTACTTGTAATTAAAACCTGGGGGGAAAAAAAAAAAAAAGACATGAGACACCTGGAAAATACAGAGTCATTGTTATTTCTCATCTTCCTCAAACTAAGAATGAGATTCTTCAGCTCTATTCAGGTCTAAAAGCTAAACTGCCAGCTGGGAGAGCTAAAGCAAAGCAAACCAAGGATAGATTCTGTGGCGCTGTCTGAGAGCCCGCAGAGCAGGGAAGCTCCCCATTCACCGGCAAACGCCCGACACTATTTGAAATTCAGGGCCACAACTGTACCTGGCGTCAGCTGGTGCCACTTCAAAACACGTTTCTCATCTTCAAAATCACAAATATTAATCCCTACAACCATTAAAAAGGGTGAAGGGGGAATGTGAAAGAACTGGAAGTCTGCCAATAGCAGCCAGTATTTTAGCAAGGGTAAGGAGGAAATGTGCTAACATCAATCTTGGCCAGAATAAAGGAATGATTCTTCTGGGACACCTTGAAAGGTGGAATAAAAAAAAAAAGAAAAAAAAAAAGAGAGAAGTCCACATTGTTTCAATGAAAGCAGGCCCTGTTAGACAAGCCTGGATTGAAGAGGAAAATCTTCTTTTTACGAGAATGGAAAGCTGATTGATAAAGGCAACAACGTGGACATTACATGTTTCGCACTTTGGTGACATCTTGATTAAAAACTTCCATTAGATGGAATTAACAAGGCCCACGTTAACTGGTTTGGAAAACGACTCGCTGGGAGATCTCACCCCACAGCTGCTAACGGGGCGACGTTAACAAAAGGAAACACCACAAACAGGTCCCCGGAGGAGCGCTGCCTTGTCCGCAGCCAGTCAATATTTCTATTAACAATTAGAATAACGGCACGAGCACGGAGGGTTGATTTAAATCGTGACCCGAGGCAGCGAGCAGCCGACTTTTATCGAAACAGTTGATGTAACCTCGTTCTGCATTTGTACCTTTTCAGCTTTTTTCCATGGAAGCCTCATTTCCATTTGCCAGCGGTCCTTACGCCGTGTTGACTGGAGCACGTTGACAGCTTTTACGCTAAATTTAGCCCCTCATTTAGTAATGAGGACAGACTGCAGCTACACGAGCATATTTAAACAAACACACACCTGCAAAATTTTTAACGTGTTACATATTTTAGGAAAGGTGGGGTTTTTTTCACTGATGATTGGCTAAGGCCTGGAATGCAATTCAAGCGGACACAAGCACGACTCCGACGCGAGGTTATGAGCTAAATAAAGCTGATCTGAGCGAGCCAGAGAGACAAGAAAACACCTTTTCCGCAACACGCCGGATTTATGGTGGATTTATTGAAGGGAACGTCACCTGGGCTGAGCTGATCTCCGCTGACCCCGCTGTTTCGTTCCTCGGCGTCGAACCTGGGCTGCGAGAGAGGAAAGAAGGTGCCTGGCTGCCACAGCCCCGCCGCTCGCCCACTTCATCCCAGTGCCAGGAAACCAGTATCAACCGGCGGGAACCAAACCTCCCGCAGGCCCGGGAACCCCCGTCCCTCCCCGGGGACTTGGCCCCCGCAGCCCCACTCCCCGACCGGCCCTTGTGCCTCTGAGGACGCAGCCATGGCTGCTCGGATCGGTTTAAAAGGGTTGGGTTTGGGTTTTTTTTTTTCTTCTATTTTTTTGAGTGGAAACTCAGGCCCTCACCCAGCGGCACCCGCCGCCCTCCTGAGGCGCGGCACGGTCCGTCCGAGGCGCCGGAGGGTCCCGCTGAGGCGCGGGAGCCCCCCGGGGTGCGGGAGGGTCCCGCTGAGGCGCGGCCGCCGCCTCCTCCCGCCCGGGCCGCGCCGTTCGCGCCCCCCCGCCGCCAGCCCCGGCCCCGCGGGCTCCCCCTGCCCGCCGGCGCGGCGCGGCAGCCGGCCGGAGGGCTCGGAGCGGGCTGCGGGAGGTGGGCAGCCGCCCGGCAGCGCTGAGAGGCGGCGGCGGGGGGTTCCCGGGGGGTGGGCAGGAGCCCCGCGTGTGAGGCTCCAGCCCCCGGTGCCGTGCCCGCCGCGGGAGGACTGCGGCCGCCCCGGGGCAGGGGCAGCGTGTTCCTGGCGCTGCTTTCCGCCCGGTTGGCGCGGGGGCGGCGGGTGCTGCGGCGTGGCGCGGCAGAAAGCGCCGAGATCCATCGCACCAGTGCCGGGACATTCGAACTGGAAACGCCCGCGGCCTTGCGAGGCCGGGTGAAGGCGAAGGCGAAGCGGAGCAGTTTTGTTTCACCGACCCTGCTGCTCTCCAGGCGATCCCAGTGCGTGCTGGGGCTGGGACATGTCCCTGGGTTTCACCCCGTTCTCGAGGCTCCAAGTCACGTTCGGTCGGCAGCTTGGGCTCGTACCTGTTTGAAATTGTTTTAAAGTAAAATAGCGGTTTTATTAGCAGCGTGTCACCCTAAATCAGTTGCAGCTTTTCAATTACTCACAGCTGGAAAACACATTGTTAGAATACTCCGGTACTTCCCTAGGGAAAGGGACACTTTGAACATCATGTCAGCTCAAATTAAAGGCATCAGGGACTCCAGAAGAACCAGATTGTTTTGGAGCTAGTGTCACAACCCAGGCAAGGAGGACGAATTCTCTGTTCCACCATTATCTTATTTACAGAATAACCTGCCTCAACCGTTTCTTCCCATTTCCAGGCACTTTGTCATCCTTCAGATGAGGAAATGTATTTTCTACCTTCTCACCTCTACCCCATTAATTATCCCAGGCAATTCAGGGGAATGCTGGTAGCAACAACCACCCGGCTCCCCCAGCTCTGGAAATGCTGGTCTGGCTGGTTACGATGGTTTGCCTGGCTGGTAGGGAAGGACACAGTGTTTTCTGAGCACTTGTGTTTTTCCTGATCTCTTTCCAAAGACCTTTTCCCTAGTTCAGTTGACAACAGCTGCTGGAAAGCTCCTCCCCGAAGGCGGGGAGAAAACATAATTGATTTTTCAGTAGTAACTGCACAACATTAAAACAAAACAGGATTGGTGCTGCCGTCAACCGCGGAAGGGTCTGGAGGAGAGAGCTGTTGGTGTGACACACCGAAGGGCTTTGCAGGATCATGGTTACCTGTCGCCTGCTTTGGTGGAGATCCAGCGCTACCTGGAAGCCGGGGCAGCCGGGTCGCTTTCTGCCTCGCGTCTGGGAGAGGTGCCAACTGCCGAGTCGTAAAGGAATCAACACAACTGCAAGGCAGGGGCAACAGGTCGGCGCGCAGGAGAAACAAGCATTGGGAGATCTGGAAATGCCTCTCGCAAGGAGAGAAACAGAGACCCTCTTTCAAGAGCAGCCCGAGACTGGGAACCAGTATTTGGAAGATGCTTTGCTTCGGAGTTACTTGAAAACGCACCTTCCTCCCAAGGTCTGGTGTGCATGTTTGTGTTTCTGGGCGTACACACTCCAGTTCTGGCTAGGTCACTGTTTAACGCTGTGAGTTGAACATTTCTCTGAGCCTTTTTGTGCCTTCGAGCGTTTAACTTGGAGGAATTTATCAACATTCTTTAAAACTTGCTTTCTTTGAATCAGTGCAGGGGTGAAAAATACTGCCAGGACGTAAAGAGAAATAGAGAGGGCTTGGATGACTCCCGTGACTGGTCTGGGTGTTGCCACAAGAGTGGTGTTTTGGGATTGTCAGTGTGGGCATTTGTTGTCCAGTCATCCAGGGAAAGAAATTTCAGAGAAAGGGGAAAAACCTGAAGTGCTTCCAAACTCTGCTGTGCAAGTCCACTTCTCGCCCGTGAGGAAGGGGGGCTTTTAAGGAAATTCCTTTCTGAAGGAACAGGGCTGTTCTCAGCTGGGTGCTCAAGAGAATGCAAAGGCCCGTGGAAGTTTGCTTATTCTCAGCACAGGTCATGGGCTTTTCTGGGTTAATTTTCAGACCAGGAAGTCTCTACAGATTGCAGGGGTGCAGAGAGGTGGGGGTCCCTGTCGTGTGTTCCCTGAGCTGGAGGTCTCTGTTCTGTGAGGTCCAGCCCTACAGGAACCCCCAGGAGGAGGTGGCTGATCTCATTGCCTGTCTTCTGCCATCACCCCAAGGACCACAACTGTTTCCCACTTTTCAAGGACCAGATTTCACAGAGCGGAACGTGTCACCTCTCTATGATTTACTCCAGCAGAAGCAATGTGATGACCCGTAAAGCCAACGGGTGAGTAGAGGGGCAGAACTCGGCTTTCAGTGATGCTCCTCCTGCCACTCTTTGTTCTCCAGCTCTATGAGAGGCCTTGCAGACCTGGGGTAGTAAGAGTGCGGTGGCAGCGTTGGGAGCTGGCTTTTGTCATAGCCATCACCAAAGACACGAGTGAGACCTCCCTAAGCACCACTGTGGCCTGCTTGCCAGAAGAGAAGACTGGGGAAAGGAGGATGCCTTGGAGCAACCATGAAGATCTTGCTCCTAAGCTGCACCTTTGGAAGAAGCATGATTCAGATCTCCTGAAGAATAAAAGGGTCAGTGCTGTCTTTCGCCAAGGCCGAGAGCTGCTCTCCACTCCTTCCCCAAAGAGACAAAGCAGCTGCAAAATCTACCAGAGCATCAGCAGCATCTCCCGTACGTTTCAGTGCTTGGTCCCGGCGGGGCAGTGTTGCCTCACCGCTGAGAGAGCTCAGTCTGCTCTCTGCTTCATGCAGCACCCGCTTGCCTGCAGCCTGAGAGCTGGCTCTCCTTGTCAACACCTTCCTCTCCAGGAGAGCAGCAACAGATAAAGCTTTGTGCGTCCCACTGAGGCAGACATCACACTGGAGGTTGGTTCCTGTTGTACTGTTCACCTGTCTTCAGTGGTGAACACAGAAATTTTTCTGGAGTGGAGCAAAAGATTTCTTTCTTTGTTTGAAGGTGATTTCTGGAGAACACAGATGAAAGCACCCACTTTTTCTGGGCACCGTTGTGAAGAGGTGTCTATTGGTCTTTGATCTCCCTGAAGATATGTCCTTTAATATAAAGGACCCTCTGTTTGCACTCTTAATGTGCAATAATTTGCACATTTCCAATATGTTCATCCCTAGGACAGATACGGGTGAATGAGACCACCCAGCAGATGCTGCCAGGTAGCAGCTTCAGCCCTGGTCCTGATGGTTTACAGATGCCCCCTCCATATCCTGGTGTACGTTTCTTGGAGTGCCCGGGCAGCTGCGTGTTACATTCAGCAGTCACAAACGCAGGACCTCCAGTTTTGTTCTTTTCCCTTGGAAATAAACACATTGACTTGGGCAACACGGTGGTTTTTAAGTCTACGTGTGGTCCGGGCATGAGCTTGGCAGTTGGGTTTGGGTTTTTTTTGAGAAAATGTGGATAAGGTGAAGGGACTGTTGTAGTTTGAGTTCACTGCAGTGTGCTGACCAAGAGGCCTGTTTGGTAAAATCTTCCTCTTTCTTCCCACAAAACACAACCAGCTAAACAGTTCAAAGGTTCTCGTGCTTCAGGGGTCAGTGAAGTCCATGAACCTTGGATTCTTAGGTTGCGCCTCTAAACCAACCTTCAGGTTGTTGTCGAGGTACGAGAAGCGTTGGAGGCATACAGCCATCCCAGCTGAGCTCCACCGAGAGCGAACGGGAGCACAGCGTGAGCTGTACCAGTTGACAGTGCGTGTTTTTGGCTTCGTTTGTGGTTTTTTTCCTGAAGGAAAAGCGGCCGGTCTGAGGATGGAGACTTCCAGAGCAGCGACTGGGCAGTGCGTGTCGGATCCTCATTCCACACGCTGAGCAATGAAAGAATCAATCATACGGGACGTAGCTCAATGAAAAGTCAATCCAGGAGGAAGCAGGGAGAGGGAGACGCAGTGTTTGTATTTCAGCAGCAGCAAATTAACGTGTTTTATAATTGCACCGTTTTGGGTACAGCAACTACGGCATTCACCTGCCTGATGGTTATATTGAGGGGGAAACCAGCATCTCTTGAGGGGGCAGAGAACAGCAAAAAATATTCCTCTGGTGAAAGAACAGTTCTGTGACCCTCATTACAGTCTTGGGTGTATCTATGCTAACGAGGGTCCAGCAGTGCTAGAGGCTGGTCCACCTGGCCCGGCTGTAATCATCTGTAAGTCAGGTTATTTAAGTCCAGGCAATTTCACGAGGCTTTGGCCACCGACAGCAAAGAGCACTTGCAGAAGGCAATTCCCGTCACCCTAAAACAGGGATCTAAGAGAGTGGGAATGAGTCACTCCTCTGCAGCTGCCCGTTTCCCTCCATTAACTACGGACAGAGTACTCCATCTGAGTCAGCCAAGCCTGGCTGAAACGAGGGCACGTGAATCCGTATCCCGGGCCATTCAGGAAGGTGGCTGCAGGGTGGAAATTTGAATTCAGACACCTTGGGTGCCAGGCTGAAGCTCAAAACGATTTCTCTGTCCCTCCTTTTCTAATCTGATAGGCAGGTAACTACTGAGCCCAGGGGAAGTTTTCCTGTACAGATGAAGGCTTTCTGGTTTTGGCAGCTCTTCCCCTGGCACGCTTCTTCGACAGTAGTTCATGGAGTGGCTGAGGTTGGAAGGACCTCTGGAGATCATCTCATCCAGCCACCTAGCTCATGTGCACCTGTGTCATTCTCAGCCCTGATACAAAAGCTCTTTTGTCGTTTGTAAAATCCAGAGGCGCTGCCAAAAGTAACTCAAAAAAATGATTTTTTGGGAAAAAAAAAGCGACAGCTGAGCACAGCTGTGCCAGCAGGGGCTAAGAGACCAGCTGTCCTCCTGCGTTGCAGGATGCATGGAAGGGCCAAGTGGCAAGAGACCACCAGCACCACAGGACAATATGGTCAGTCCTTTGCCTTTCCAGCTAGGAATGAAGCTCCTTGCCCTCCAGGGGTGTGCTGAAGGGCTCTTCTTGTCACTTCACAGGTACTCGAGGAGGTGAATCAGGAGCTGGAGAGCTTTGGAAACCGCCTGCTAACCAAGATCCAACCTCTGGGACGGGAGTGCGAGCTGAACCCCCCTGTGTTTCGGCAGTACGATGCCTGGGGGCGGCGGGTGGATCACATTGTCACCTGCTCGGCCTGGAGGAGGATCAAAGAGATCGCGGCAGAGGAGGGGCTGATTGCTGAGGCCTATGAGAGAAGATACTCCAACTGGAGGTAACTGGGGGAGAGTGGGAATGACTTGGTGCCTTCCTGGTTATTCTCAGCAAGGTATATTCAGCATCTTGTAGGACTGAACTTCGTGTTGTATAACGGGTAACCGGTGATGCGTGGACAAAAGTACACCTGCTGCTGTACCGAACAGCGGTGTCTGTCCCCCGTGATGTTCCACATGGGCAGTGATAAGCCCTAACTAATGGCCCACAGTTGATCATAATGTTCTTTGATGTCACCTTCCTGATTCTGGGGCCTGGCAGGTCCCTGCACTGCTCCAGCTTTACACGCATTAGTTGTACCACAGCTAAAGATCGGGGATTTTACTTGCAGTTTCATTGTATTCCAGCCTCTGGAGACAGACCCACAGTTCTTATTTTTAAGAACTGCACTTGATGTGCACCAGCTGGCAAGCGATGCCTTCCATCCAGCCTCGCGCTGGCACTCCCTCTGGGACTGAGAAACTCCGCTGCTCCTTTCCTCTCTTCCTGCTGCAACAGTTTTTGCCCTCTCAGAAGCGCACAGTCTGATTCTCGCCTGTTTCGGCTGGATTTTGTTCCTCTCTTCCTAGTCAAGATGTTTTATCCTCCTGCTGTCGAACTGCTGCATAACCTGCTGTGTTCACTCGTTCTCTTTCCCAGCCGTCTGCACCAGGCTGTCAAACTGTACTTATTTTCAAGCTCCTCTGGAGGTTTCAACTGTCCACTGGCCATGACTGATGGGGCAGCCAAAGTCATTGAGGTATGAGCTCAGCTGGTCTCTGAGGGCACAGCCCACGTCCTGGCAGCGCTGGTTAGAGGCTGGAGCACTGGCCAAGGATGGAGGAGCACTGATCTGCCATCTGGCTCTGGGCATGGCCCTTCCTTGCCCTGTGACTCAGCTCCACCTCCCACTGCCTTTCTCTTTCAGTTACAAAGTCTTTGTGCCCAGGCTGGCTTTTACGGTTACTTCCAACGCTGTGTACAGCAAGGCCTTTGCTGCACATGGAACCTGTGGCACTGCAGGCAGTTGGAAAGGTGATCCGTGGGTTTTTACTACGAGACAGCTCGTTTTCCTGTTCCTCTTGGGGAGTAGCAGTTAAATATATTGGGCCAGATGTAAATTGACTGAACTAGCAAGACTTTCCCAATCTGAAGATTTGGCTCTGCATCTTAGCAACGCCCTATGTCAGTGGCTATGTAGGATGCAGAGAAAAGCCAGCCCTTAAGTAGCTAGCCTTGGGCTTTTAATTCATTTTTTTTTTTTTAAAGCATAAGTTACCTCTTTCTGCAGCAATTTGGGTGCTGCTGACATGCAGCATATATGAACAAATGCTGATACCCTGGCACGTGTGCTGTTTTGAAAGCTCCAGGTGTCTAGCAGTGCAGAAATCCAAGGGGGGTAGGGATGCTCAGAGCCTTCCTTTGCAACTCAAGGCTGCACCTTCTGTCTGCACAGCACTGCATAGGAGCTGGGCAGCTTCACAGCCGCTCAGCACTACGTGCAGATGCACTGCAGTGCAGGACGCCCAGTGCCCCGCTCCGCTGCTGGCACACCGTCGGTTCTGAGCCTAGGACACACCGGTGCTACTTAAGGCAACTGTCTAATTTCATCTACTGAGTTAGGATCATCTTAGTTTCTTTTCCCTCCCCCGAAACAGGCACTGGGTGTTCCTGGATCTCTGAAAAATGCTTTTGACCATCTGACATCCCGGGACCCCAAGAAGTTCTGGACCTCTGGCCAGTGGATGACTGAGCGCAGGGGAGGCTCTGATGTTGGTACGTGTTCTGAGGTGGGAAGCAACTGCAGCAGCAGCAGGATGTGTTAGTGAGAACTGAGAAAAGGAAAGATGTAGGGAACTTATAAAGCCGGGTAGCTGGTTTAGGAAACTTCAGCAGAGGTCATCCAAATCCTCTGTATAGCTCTGCATTTTAACCAACAAAAGGCCCAACTTCTGTCCACTGATGCACGCAGGCAGGTGCAGAGCTGTGCTCCTTGCTCAGATAACACACTGATGTCTATAATCTAAACCTTGAGCAAGACAGTCAGAACCATCCCAGCTGTGACTGAGAAAGCATTCTTGGCCTTCAACTTTTAGTCCTTGGCTAATGCTAGTGATAGCGTGATGGGCCAGGAAACCTCGGAACTTCACTGTGGAGACAGAAACGTGGAAGGGGAGTCACCTGCATCTGATGAAGCTGCAGTTGGTTTCCTGGTGGAAGAAGTGAAGGGGTCAGCTGTGGAGTGAAAGATGTGCATGGCTGCCAGACTCCCGATTCCATAGCGCCTTTGCTGTTCTTGGCCATGGTAGTTCCTAAAGAAATGGAGGCATTGGATTATACCCCATGGTGCCTTCTGCTTACAAAGCAGTGCCGTTACCAGCCGTTAGTCTGGAGCAATTGCTGGAAAGGCTCAGAGTTAAACAGAGCGTATTTCCTTTCTAGTACTTAACTCTGGCTGCATCTCTTATCCAATGAAAGAGATTAGCAGCTAATCCATGCTCCGTCCTGACAGCAAGAAGTGACTTAAAAGAGCTGCTGCTTAAACTGAAAATCAGCATTGATTGATACAGAAGTTCCCAGAAAGCCGAGATGATCTTCTCCTTTCTTACAGCTAACGGCACCGAGACAGTGGCCAGGAAGCAGCCAGATGGTACATATCGTCTCTATGGGTTTAAATGGTTTACATCAGCTGCTGATTCTGATGTGGCATTAACCCTGGCCAGGGTGGCAGATGCTGAAGGACGAGTAGAAGAGGTCTGTTTGATGGTGGAACCAGGTGAAGGAGCAGAGGCATTCTTTTTCTTCCTTGTTTCGTTGGAATTAAATCCTCTTTGCATGCCTTTCAATGGTCCCAGGGTTCCAGCGGCCTGTCCCTGTTCTTCCTGAAGGTTCGAGACGAGGAGGGGAAGCTGAACAGCATCCAGGTGCAAAGGCTGAAAGACAAGTTGGGCACGCGGCAGATGGCAACGGCAGAGCTATGGCTAGATGGAGCTACAGCAGAGCTAGTACGTGAGGGTTCACCTTCCTCTTGGGCCTGGGCTGGCGCGGCACGGCACGGCAGGCCGCTCACGGAGGTTTCGGCAGTGATACAAACTGGAAAAGTTCCTCTCTTCCACCTCTGAGGCCGGCTGTTCACTTCGCAGAACGCTTCACCAACGGGGCTGTGCGTGGGACAGAGCTGAGGAGAGCTCAGGAAAAGACGGGAGGGGAGAAAACCAAAACAGGTCATTTTAGGCTGGTCGTGTCCCTAATCCAGTTGCACTGACCCAGCTGAGGGACAGTTGTGTGTAGCACACGGGCAGGAACAAGCAGCAGGGACCAGAACTGATGATGCTGACGTAGTCTCCAAAGCCACCTCTCTGGTCATGCCACAGACTTGGCTAAAATGAGACATCCATATTTTAAAGCAAGTGGACCTTCGTGGTGCCTGAGGACAGACAGACGGAGCGGACAGCCTGTATCTGTCTGTTGACACAACTTTCACTGAGATATGCATCCGTTTCCAAGGCTGTGTGAAGCTGACATCAGCCTTTGTGCCTTGATGCTTTCAGATCTCTGCAGAGGGTCGTGGAGTGGCGTCCATCTCCAACATGCTGAACATAAGTCGGATCCACAACATCATTGGTGCAGTAGCTTCCATGAGAAGGTGAAGGCAGCATGGATCACCCCAGAGCTGAAGGAGCAGCTTGTCAGGACAAAGGGACTTTGCAATGCTCAGCATTGCAGCTGATTGACATCTAATGCTTTCGCAGGCACAGGTCTGGAGGCCAGCAGTGCTGGAGAAGGTTGGCCTGGGGGTGGGTGACCTAGGCTGGTGTGCTACAGCTAAGCAGGGTTCTTCCGGTGGGGGTGGCTGGAAGGGAAAGCTCAGCAGTGGAAGGTTGCTGGTCTAACTGCTTTCCCTGGCTGTATTCTCTCTAGGATGATCAGTCTGAGCAGGGAGTACGCCCGTAGGCGGGTTGCCTTTGGGAAGCTCCTCAAGGACCATCCCCTACACATGCAGACAATAGCCCGAATGGAGGTAAGGCTTGCAAGGTGAGGGAGAGGGAAAGCGGTCAACATCTGTCAAACATAATTTCAGGCTCCAGCATCTCTTAGCCTGTGGCCAGAACTCCACCTCTGAAAGAAAGGCCAGATCCTATATAGTCCCACTGCACATCATTATGCACAGAGGCTACAGAGCTCCATATCCTGATGCTGCCCAAATCACAACTTGCCAGGGAAGTAAGTTTCTCTGCAAGAAATCTGCCAAAGACATTGCAGATGCTGGTGCTCAGAGCTTGACCATCAGATATGTGGTCTCGTGTCCCTCACCTTTGGAAAGGATGTGGATTTGTGACCTGGATGCCTGACAGGGGCTTTGATAAGGCTGTGAGTCAGCCTGATGAAATGGCTCTGCCCCTTTCCTCCTACTGGATTGCAGCATCCAGGAGAGGCACCTCCAGACAACCTTGAATGTTTCAGGCTTTGTGTCTCGGCTGGTCAGTGGTCTTTGTCTCTGAAGCTGTGGGTCTCTCCGGGCAGGGCTGGCATTTTGCCCAGGCCTGAGAATTGTGCATCCCTTCGAGAGCCTGGTGGCACTTCAGCAGACCAGGCTGGAATCAGCCGGAGCCACAGACCCTCGCCAGCCAAGCTGCCCGCTTCTCTGCTTGCAGGTGCAGACACGAGGGGCGTTTCTTCTGCTCATGGAGATCGTTCGCCTGCTTGGACTTGTAGAAACCGACATGGCAAGTGAGCAAGACCAGCTTCTGCTGAGACTGCTGATACCAGTGGCCAAACTGTACACTGGGAAGCAGGTAAGAACAACTGGTTTGATTAGCCCGGAGTGGGGCTGTGTGGCACGTTAGCGACCGCCCAGCTGGAAAGAAGAGTGATGAACAGTGCCAACAGGAAGGGCAGCGATAGCAGGGGGCACTGGCAGGGATCTGTAGCTGCAGGGCCTGCAGCAGTTATTGCTCTGCACCAAGGCTGGACTTTGGGGGGAGGAGGCTTGTCCCTTTGCTCTCAAGGCCACTGATGAGCCGTCTGATCTGAACAGAGCTGGCACTGTCTGTGAAGCACTCCGCGTGCCACGGGGGATTGCTGCTGAGGCTGCCCCAAGACCAAGGTGGGGCACTGAGCCCCAGGGAATATCTTTCCTCTAGTTATGAATAAATAGAAGAGAAGGTGTTAACGGCTTAGCATTAGCCTTAGCTTCAGGAGTCTGTCCCTCTTCTCATTGCCCTCAACTTAAATACCCAGAAGCTCACACACCATAGGTGAGTAAAGTCTCTCCTGGCCTAGAGATGCGTACTCCCATGTACCAAGCAAACCCCAGCTCTGTCCTTACCTAGAGAGGACTGTATTGAGATCAGACTCTCCCTGGATCTTCTCCCAAGGTCTGACTGCTCCTGCAGGTCCTCTCTCAGTGTTGCTCAGTCTTTGTACCCCGGGCTGTGCCTCCTGCGTATAACGAGCAACTTGCCTCAGCAAATCAGCAGGATCCAGTCAGCCCCATCCCAGCAGGAAGTGCTGTGTGAAGTTAGAGGTTTCTGGCCGCTCTTTCCCCTTGTGCAACGTGGATCATGTCATGATCTGACATGATCATGAGTTCTGCATTTTGCAGGCTTCTGCTGTCGTCATTGAGGCAATGGAGAGTTTTGGAGGACAAGGTTACATGGAGGATACAGGCTTGCCAGTCATAGTCCGCGATGCTCTGGTAAGAAAGCAGCAGGAGAAGCAGAAGCAGCTCCCGTGCGTCACCTAGTCCTGTGCACAGTGCTCCATGATTCCCTGCTGAAGGGAAAACACAGTCCTCCCCAGGCTCGCTCCAGGCACAGCAGCTCTTTCCTTGTTGCCTTCCTGCTGAGCCCAGTCATCACCGGGGAGGGGACATGACTTGTTCGTGGTGCTGGGGTTGTTTCCTAGCTCAGTAACGGAGCTGCGCTCCCAGCTCTCATCCCCACTGCTCCTTTCCACTTGTGGTGAGGCAAGGCATCTCCGGGGATTTCCTTGATATCCCTTAGCTCTGCCCCGTGTCTTTGTTTCCTCATGTTCCCCTTCCTTTATTGCAGTCACTCCAAAGGGCTCCTTCGTGCTCTTCCATGGTCTCTTCTGCCCCACAGGTGCTGTCCATATGGGAAGGAACAACAAATATCCTGTCACTTGACGTCCTGCGATCCCTCACCAAGAGTCAAAGACAGGTGATGGCTGTGTTCTTCTCCACAGTGCAGGTGAGCCCGGTCAGCCTGATTTGCCCACCTTGGCTGAGCCTTATTTGGTGTTAATGTTCCTCGCTGAGACTGGTAGGGAATGTGGCCAAACAAAGCTTCAGACAAGTGTTCAGAAGGTGTCTTACAATTCTGCTCTTTAAATAGCACTTACAAAAGCAGAACGCAGGCAGCGCTCACTTTGGGACCCTTGTGTGCTGCAGAAAACTTGCAGATACTTTCATCTCAGCAGTGAAGAGTTTTGCAGTGTCAGAGTTCCTCACGACAGGTACCAGCAGAAGTGTATTTCCAATGTGAGTCACCTTCCTGAATCCAAAATAATGTCATGGGTTTGTTTCTTAACTGGAAAAACACCACAAGACTGCAGAATATTAAACCTTCAGTAGGGCTACCTACTGCATTATGGCTTTCTATTTTTATTCCCTCTGAAAAGATGGAAAGAGCCAGAGGAATTCCATTGCTGCCTCTTTAGATTTACACTTCTCTGGCTTTACCTACAGGCTGCTCTTGTAAAGGTGCTGAGATGACAGGCAGTCACGAATAGCTCAAAGCAGCTCAGAATTTCTTGGAGGTACATGAGCATCAGCTTGATATGTCCTGTAAAGGCTGAGAGGAACCAGCCTGCAAGGCACGATGAGCCTATCAGAGGGTATTCCCTCAGAGATTAGATTACTAATCCAGCTAGAACAATCCAGATTGCATTAGCACAGATACAGAGTGCTGGATTTGACCACGTGTAGCCCTCACTTTCTCATCCAGACCCCACGAGAAGGGAGAGGTCTGGGTCACTGCACTCCCTGCACCACTGACAACTGGGTAGGTCTGTTAAAAGCACGCGAGCAAGAGTGGGGCTCCTTCTCACCAGGGGCTGCAGCTGGCAACTTGTGTTCCGTGCCAAACCCCCAGCTCGGCTGCATTCTGTGCACAGCACCTCTCTGACCCCTAGAGACGAGCATCTTCTTGCCGTCCCCTCATACAGCTTTTGAAAAAGGGAAAAAAGACCTCAGACAATTTGACTACCAAACGAGAAACCCAAATCTGCTTGTAAGCAGGACTGAGTGCACCAGCTGGTCCAGCTGGTGATAAAAAGCAGTTTAGCCTGACACTGAAGGTAACAGAGTGGAGAAGGAAAGGAGCGGGTGGTAGGCTCCGAAAATAACCTGGGGAGGAGCTGGCCTGCTCGTTTGAACGAACACCCCGCGAAGGTGCCGAGCTGCAGTCCTGGGAGCCCCTCACTGGTGTAGCTGGGAGGGGCCCTTCATCTTCTTAACGGCTGGATAATCAGAGCAGCATTAGAGAACACAGCGACGTGATTCCGAGCAGGTGCCCACCCAGCAGTGACACCACGTTAATTTATGAATTAACGAGCTCATCACTGCTCTCGCACTCCCACAAATCAGGGCGTATGTGAGGCTGGAGGGTGAGCCAGTGAGCGCTGGCTTTAAAGTAAGGCTTTCACATCAATTCCAGGATTTGGAAGTCTGCAGTTTGCGTCGCACTGAGGCTGCCTCCGTGTCCACGGAGCGTGGCAACGGAGTGGCTGGAAGGGGCTGGGCTGGGAGCGCAGCGTGGATGCACTGATTGTGGATATAACAGATCATACTCACCAAATGGAACCTGGACGTGTCGGAAAGCTTTTCCCTTATGCCTCGGGCAGCCAGGCACTGGAAAGGCAGACCGGGAGGTATTTCTGCAGAGTGCAGGAATGGGCACTGGGCAGGAATGTGCTGAGTTTCTACAGCAGAATCAGGGTTTCACTCAAAGGTGATAAACAACCTCTTTTGGAGCTCCACGTGTCCCAATTCTTTTGGCCTCTGGGAGTCTGGCTTATTTGGAAACATCCTTCCCATTCCTGTCTAGTGAGGAAATGTTTAGGATCTCAGTTTGCAGGATTTGTGCCCAATGCCACTTCGTTAGTAGGGCACAGCACTTTGTTCTCCGAAGGTCACACCTCAGGGTAACCCCCCCTCCGCCCCCACTGCCACCTACTTTTGCGTCCATCCCGTGTCACTCGCCGCTACTGATGGTGGGACACCCGGCGCTGACGGTGCTATGATCTAGGAGCAGGAACCCAATGTCGTAATTATTCTCAGGAAAAGGGAAATACACAGAACTTCCTCATCCTTGTGCAACGTGATTATGGGAAGCTGAATTTTTTGGGGTTTTGATACAAAGGCAAGTTTGTTACAAACCCCCCCTGTCCAGAGGTAATCGGTCTGCAAAGTTTTGGGAGAGCAGTGGTGAGAAGAGGGAGGGGGAGAGGCAGCCCTGGATTCCAGCTCAGCCGTGGTGGGAGTTTCAGGTGGATCCTGCACGGGGCCAGTCGCTTCATGTTACACTAAAAATTTATTAGCTGGAATTTTGAGCCAGAGCATGGGGCGTACTTTGGAATTCAATGACAATCTGAAAAGTGACTCTAAAATAGCACCAGGGAATTACTTGTTTATTGTGATTCAGTCACGTTGGGTTAAACTGGTCGCAGCACAGTTGTGTTTCTGGAGGCCAGTCCCGGTGCAGAGCTCAGAATCAACTGCCTTAAGCAGCCAGAGCGACTGTGCGGGGCTGGAACTCTGGCTGCGAATCGAACACACAATCTCAGACACGTGGTAAGTGTTTTTTCACACCACAACCACAATTTTAACACAGCAGGAAATAAATCTAGGTTATTGAAGCGAGACTACGTGCCTGCTTGAAACACGAACGAGAGACTTGTGCTTCCAGCCCTGTTTGGGATGTTCTCCCTGGTGCTGTATTTTTAAATAATCATGATTATTTTTTAAGTAAAAACCGTTCTGACAGACTTGCTTGTTGCTAGTTAGAGCCAACAAACAAGTGGCATCTTAAAATTCCTCAGTAAAAACCAAAGGAATCAGGAACATCAGAGCTCCAAAGCTCCTTGGCTCTCTGATGGTTTCAGTCAGACAAGAACCGTCCCCCTGGCACAGTGATGCCGTGTGCCAGTGCCCCCCCCCAGTGCCACCCCACGGGAACTGGAGCAGGTAACATGCAGGGGAGAAAACAGGAGCTGCCTCTGCCTCCAGCATCGTCCCTGCAGCAGCTCTCCGGCGTCTCACTCCCAAATGCAGGGGAGGACGTGGAAAAACCCAGCTACATCTTCCAGAAGATTCAGTGCTTTTGGTTAGGAAAAGAATGAGCGTAATCCGAAAAAAAAAAAAAGTGTAAATTATTGGAGAGCAGAAAGAATACAATGTCTTTTTTCTTTTTCCTAAGGTTAAAATGTTAAAATGGTGCTTTCATATTCCAGATTCATATTCCCAGGTCTTTAAACCGTCAGCAGCCAGGCAGCGCAGGACGTGGCTGTTTGCACCACGGAAGCGCGTATGTCATCCCCGCGCTTGGCCCGGGTGACGCTGGCGCCCACCCAAGCTGCTGGGAACATCTTTGTGCCTTTGGGCTCTTTGACCCTTGCTAGCAACCAGCTCCGAGCTACTTTTGAAACATCTTATTGGCATTCTGTGGGCACGGAGCGTTCTTTGGACTTTACCTCGGCACTGGCCCTGACCGCTTCAACGCACGCTGCTGGTGTTTGTGCCGCTTCGCCCAGAGCGCGGAACGGCCTCCATGGAGGATCGTGTTTTGTATTAAGCTCACTGTGAGCCGGCACCGTGCGCTGGCAGCCCAGAAAGCCAACCGTGTCCTGGGCTGCATCCAGAGCAGCGTGGGCAGCAGGGCAAGGGGGGGATTCTGCCCCCTGCTCTGCTCTCCTGAGACCCCACCTGGAATACTGTGTTCAGCTCTGGGGTCCCCAACATTAGAAGGACATGGAGCTGTTGGAGTGAGTCTAGAGGAGGCCACAGAGATGATCCAAGGGCTGGAGCACCTCTGCTATGGAGACAGGCTGAGAGAGTTGGGGCTGTTCAGCCTGGAGAAGAGAAGGCTGCGGGGAGATCTTCCAGTACCTAAAGGGACTACAAGAAAGCTGGAGAGGGGCTTTGGACAAGGGTGTGTAGTGACAGGAAACGGGGCAATGGCTTTGAACTGAAAGAGGGGAGATTTAGATTAGAGATAAGGAAGAAATTCTTCCCTCTGAGGGTGGTGAGGTGCTGGACCAGGTTGCCCAGAGAAGTTGTGGCTGCCCCATCCCTGGAAGTGTTCAAGGCCAGGTTGGATGGGGCTTTGGGCAACCTGGTGCAGTGGAAGGTGTCCCTGCCCATGGCAGGGGGGCTGGAACCAGATGGTCTTGAAGGTCCCTTCCAACCCAAACCGTTTGATGACTCCATGATAACAGAAAACACGGCACTGGTGAGGCAGGAGGTGTCAGGCACAGACATCCTGCAGGAAAAAAAGCTGCGTTCGGCTCGTGCAGCCCAGAGTCCCACCGTGCAAGTGAGCTGGATTTTCCGTGCTAGCGAGGGGAACCGCGTGACCACATGAGCCCTGACAGCCTCCAAACCGTAAAAAATCAGCTCTGCGCAGCAGGTACTGACAGGTTTGGCTTCATCAAAAGCCTGCAAAGGAGACTAATGAATGAAAAGCACCTCCTTCCGATTGGAATCCCTCGGTTCCACTGCAGAGCCAGCTCCGAGTTCCGTAAAGGCGTTACTGCGGCACACCAGGCTCCTGCCCAGCCCGCAGATGGCGGCGGGGCCGGTGCCAAACGCCGGCAGCGCAGGTGGGTGCCTGGGGTGGCCGGTCGCAGCCTCCTTGGGTGGGATGCAGAGGCTGGGGGTTGGCGACGGGCGTGGGGGTGAGAGCTGACCGCTCCTGTGCTGTGTGGCTTCAGGGGGAGCGAGCTGTCACCCCAGCCTGGCACCTCTGTGCAGGGCCACCCCAGCCTGGCACCTCCATGCAGGGCCACCATGCAGGGCCACCCCAGCCTGGCACCTCCATGCAGGGCCACCCCAGCCTGGCAGCTCCGTGCAGGGCCACCCCGGCCTGGCAGCTCTGTACAGGAACATGTTCTTCTCGTTCCATCCCTCCTAAGAGGGACTCAGAAGGGAAACGCAGACGAAAGGCCACCTCTGCTGGTTGCGTCCAGGCAGCCATGCGAATGCCATGCCCAAAGAACAACTGTTTTAGTTAGAGCAGCTATTTTCTAACTCCCTCGGCAGAGCATCGCTTGTGCTCACACAGGATATTTGGGACCTGGAGAAACAGCAGCTTCGCTTGACCAGGGAGAGCTTTTAGGTGGTGCTTTTAGGCAGGTAAAGGCCTGATGCTCATCGGAAGAGAGGCAGCCCTGCTCCTGGGGCCTTTCCCACTGACACGACTTGAAGAGAAAAGCTCCTTTAAATCTGAATTGTCCTGCCTGGACACAGCTCCAGCATCTTCGTGGAAGTAAAAACGTTAAACCAGGAGAATTAGAACCTGATACAGGTATGCAATTAGAAAGAACTGAGGGTGTGATCTTGTCCCCATGCGTGGCTGGAAAAGCCAGCATGGAAACAGCCAACGCACTGGGTCTGGGTCCCAGGAATTCTCCATCCTTGTCAAGACTCTGATGTCCCCTTTCCCGCTGCTGCACGGTGCTCCGGCCGCTCCACCTACAGCTGGGCGAGTTACAGCCCCCTCCATTTAAGCTTTCTGTTAGCAGCTGCTGAGCGTGCTCAGGATTGCAACAGCCTCGTTTCCCTGCAGAAGGCAAATACGTTGGAATTTTTCCTGTCATTGTTTTCTTTGCAGAAAAAACTGGAGCTGGCTTCGAGCACTGCGCAACTGGAACCCGCCGCGAAGCGAACGCGCGATGCCATCAGCAGTCTCACGCGGTTCATGCAAGCGGCTGGTCCAAAGGGGGCGGTGACCATGGAGCTGGCAGCAAGAGACTTCTCCTACACCCTGGCGAGGATCTATGCAGGTAGTGGGGAAAGACAGAAACGATGGATTTCGGACCAGGCCAGGGCTCGGGATCAGCCCTGGAACAGCCTGGTTTCACACCTTCCGGCCAAAGGGCGGAGTTCTAAAGAACGCTCAGCCCTACCGTCTCCCAGAGGGAGGCAGCTCAGCCCGGCAAGCGCTGCTGAGAAGTAGCCACCACCCACTTTTCACAAGCCCTTGTCTTGGCCAGAGCCCGGGAACACTCACGTCTCCTACTCTTCCGCAGGAGCTCTTTTGATTGAACACGCAGCTCGGCCCGATGCTTCCTCCGCAGACGTCTCGGCTGCTCGAAGGTGAGCAAAAACCTCCTCGAGCCCTCACCCTTGCAGAGGGTTTCTTGTGCAATGGGGCAGGCTTTGCTCTGCTCCTCTGAGCAATCTGACCCCCCGCCGTGGTGAGCCCCAAGTATCGTGTCATCGTAGAGACAAACAGCATTCTGGGTTGGTTGCTGTCAGGGTCGTGGCTCTTCCCTGCCACTGGGAACCTCCGTTCGATGAGAGGGATCCAAACTGGGCAGACCTCAAGTTGAAACGAGCGCCATCCGCATTACCGGGGCTCGGGCGAACTCTTTGCCTTCTCCGTTCAGGTGGTGCAACCAGGAGCTGTGCCCCGTGGCCACCGAGTGCGAGAACAGCAGCTACGAGGCGGAGGAAGCGCTCGCGGACGGCGCGCTGGTGTACGAGGGCAGCCCGGCCCGTGGCGGCCGGCTCTGACTCGCCAGGGGCAGCCGGCAACTCCAGTCCCCAGGGAAAAAAGGAGGTGGGTCGCCATCCAAAAAACCATAATCCCCAAGTCCTCAGGCAGCCGAGAATTACAGTCTTGGTGGGGACATTCCTTCGGGGGCGACATTCCCTCGGGGGCCAAACCTCTTCAAGCGCCAGCTGGTGTTCTGTCTAAAGAAAAGCAGCCAAAAACCAAACTGAAAGTTATTTGAAGCCGATTAAATACAGAAAACCACCTTTTTGTCCTGTTCACCTTCTTGCTTTCCAATGCTCCACATGGTCTTCCACCCTGGCCCCTGCCAGGGATGGGCTTTTCTTCCAGGGCAGGCTCTCGCACCGCCCGTGGCTGTGAGGATGGTTTGGCCCTTCGTACGGGCAGCCTGCACGGCAACTGTGCTCAGGATCCCTCAGCAAAGCAGCTCATCATTGGCTCAATGGCCGCACTCAGAGAGTAGTGGTCAACGGCTCGATGTCCATGTGGAGACCGGTCACGAGTGGTGTCCCTCACGGGTCCGTGTTGGGCCCGGCCCTCTTCAACATCTTTGTCGGTGACGTGGACAGTGGCATGGAGTGCACCCTCAGCAAGTTCGCCGATGACACCATGCTGTGTGGTGCCGTCGACACGCTGGAAGGGAGGGATGCCATCCAGAGGGACCTCGACAGGCTGGAGAGGTGGGCCCGTACCAAACTCATGAAGTTTAACCAGGCCAAATGCAAGGTCCTACATCTGGGTCGTGGCAATCCCAGGCACAAATACAGACTGGGCGGAGAATGGATTGAGAGCAGCCCTGAGGAGAAGGACTTGGGAGTACTGGTGGACGAGAAGCTCAATATGAGCTGGCAATGTGCTCTTGCAGCCCAGAAGGCCAACCGCGTCCTGGGCTGCATCAAGAGGAGCGTGGCCAGCAGGTCGAGGGAGGTGATTCTCCCCCTCTACTCTGCCCTCGTGAGACCTCACCTGGAGTACTGCGTCCAGTTCTGGAGTCCCCAACATAAGAAGGACATGGACCAGTTGGAGAGGGTCCAGAGGAGGGCCACGAAGATGATAAAAGGGCTGGAGCACCTTTCCTATGAGGACAGGCTGAAAGAGTTGGGGCTCTTCAGCCTGGAGAAGAGGAGGCTCCGGGGTGACCTTATAGTGGTCTTCCAGTACCTCAAGGGGGCCTACAAGAAAGATGGGGAGAGGCTGTTCAGGAGGGCCAGTTGTGATAGGACAAGGGGTAATGGTTTTAAAATAGAGGGAGGTAGATTCAGGTTGGATATTAGGAAAAAATTTTTTACCATGAGAGTTGTAGAACACTGGAACAGGTTGCCCAGAGAGGTGGTGGATGCTCCATCCCTGGAGACGTTCAAGGCCCGGTTGGATGAGGCCCTGAGCAACCTGATCTAGTTGGAGATATCCTTGTTCCTTGCAGGGGGGTTAGACTAGATGACCTTTGAAGGTCCCTTCCAGCCCTAACGATTCTATGATTCTATGATTCTATGATCTTGACAACTTTTTGGGTAAAACAAAGGCTTTGTAACCCAAACTTCCCATTTTCTTCGCCCAGGCTGAGCTCGTTAAGCCAAGGCAGCCACGGGGCACTGCTCAGTCTGCTCGTGCTTTGGATTTTCCCTTTTCCTTTCTCTCTCGTCTCAAACGAGCTTCGCTTTTACCCCAAATTAACCTGGAGCAGGGGCTTTACCTCCACGTGTGTTTGTGGGCACCTTGTCCCCGCTGAAGCTGCTGACTCAGCAGAGATGGGCCAGAAAAACGTTCTCAACCTCCTGCGTTTCCAACACGGGCCGCAGCAAATCGCTCTCTGCAGCTCCACAGATGGTCGGTGACATCAACAGCGCTGTGCAAAGCCGTTCTGGGCAGCTCGGGGGGGCGGGCATTTCAATTACATCACTCGAACGACGTCAAAACTGTACAAGTTGGGACCGGAATTAAAGAAAAAAAAATAATTTTCTTATTTTTTCTTAAGAAAATAAAGCTTGTTCTATTCTCTGTGGCCTCCAGAGAGCTTGTTCACACCCTTGCATGTGTGCTAACGATGTTGCAATAATAAATAAATTGATAAATAATAAATGGACTTAAATTTTAGTTGCAACCCAGCGATCCTCCACCAGAGCAAACACCCAAATCCCGATTGCGGGCTTCGCTTCACCCTCAGCCCACCAGTCCACCCGCCCGGCGTTACCTGACGGCTGGAAGTTTCTCATCAAAAAGTTGCCAATATCAGAAGAAAACCAGTACTAGAACAAAGGCAGCTGGGACACACTCTGCCAAGTGCCGCAGCAGCGCGGACGGCGAGCGGGAAGAGAGGCAAGGAGCTGTTTGCTGAGCACGAAGCTGTCCAACATTTCTCCGAGGCCAGAGCCGGCAGATCCAGGAGGACCCACGCGACCGAGCGCTGCCTCCAGGGAAGAGGCGAGCGGTGCCAGGGGAGCCGTCCCTGCGGACGCGGCCAGGAAGGCTCTGCGGGGCCGCTCTGTCCCGGCGCAGAGATCCCAGGGCTGAGCCGAGCGGAGCTTCCCTCGAATCACACAAACACGGTTTGCCAGACCCGGCACCGACGGCCCTGCCACTGCAGCATCTCTCCGTGCCCGTTATTTGTGCATTTCAGTGAACAAACAATATTTGGGTTTGAAAACTCCCTGCAGCAGTTGGGCATCAAAGGTCTCACAGGTGCACAGAGATCCGTCGTGCTGCATAAAAACCAGGAGAACGGGAAAGTGGGAGAGCGCCGCGTGGCCCTAACCGAAACGGTGACGGCAGCAAAGTCCACCGCCGGATCCGCAGGTGGGAAGGGCAGAAGGGTCCGGGGTGAAAGTCACCGTGTGCCAATTGGGATCCTCCGCTCTCACCAAGTGCTCGTCTCCAACACGTGGAGCTTTGGGAAGCAGCAGCGTCTTCCGCGCTCACGGCCCGCCTGGAACTCCACATCGCCTCTTCCCTGTGTGTTTTACAGGTTTTTTGGAACGCCAGGATTCCTTTTTCCTGACACACGAGCTATAATTTGCTTCAAATACGCCCCGCGAACCGTGAGCCCTGCAGCTGCCCCGATACAGAAAACACACGGGACTGTGCAAGTGTCACTGTGTAGGAAAATGACAAATTTATTAAGATCTAAATATTCACTCTGAGGCTACAGCAGAATAAACGCTGTCACAAACAAAGAAGCACTAGGGTCTAACACTTGATACTGCTGCCAAACGGCTCTGTGCTCTCGTAGGTTTGCAGGTTTTAAAACATTTCGTGTTCTTGAAGTAACTAATCGAGACTTCAGATGTCATTTTAATACAAATTCCACCAAAAAAAAAAAAAAAAGTACAATCAAATGCATCACCTGTTGCCACTGCAAGGTAAAAATCATTCCATAACACGACCATGGGAAATCGATTTAAAAAACATATTTGTTAAATAGTAAGATAAAACTTTAGCAGCATTTAAAAAATTTGAAAGTCCAAAGAATACGGTAATCTTACATCCCGAAACGCAACAATCCGAGCTCCGACGCCTGTCCTACGTGTGTAAAATGAAGGGATGGGAATTTGTCATTCCTCTGCTCAGGAAACGGCGTATCCGTACGGCGCAGGGATGGCGAGACAGACGTACGGACGCGGCGGTAGTAAAAGGTCACGTTTGTCTTTCTGCATCCTCGCTCTGGCGCTGCTGGTTCTCCCTCTTTAACAAAAAAAACCCCAGAAAGGTCGTGCTGCCCAGGCTGGGGCTGGGCTGCCCCCTCCAGCAGCGCGCCCGTCCGCGCGGTACGGAGCTGCCCCGGGAGCGCTGCCAGCCTCTCCTTCAGGGAAAGGGCCGCCGGCAGCGTGCGCAGCGCCCCGCAGCGCGGACGGCCCCGCTGCGCGGGCACCGGTGGCATCGCTCGCCCTCCTCGTGACTTGAAACAGAGCCTGGCTCGCTGCTTTGGCTGTTGAACCAAGACAGGTGATTCCATGGAACTCACGAGCCGGTTCCGAGGGACGGCAGCGATGGACTCGAAGGACCCTCTAGAACCTGATCCGGACCCTGCACCTGAGCAAACGTCAGCGAGGCGGCTCCGCTCAGCACTGTGAGCATCTCCTTCCAGCACAGCCCAGCAAACCGCCGTCCGCTGACCGACTCCGGACACAGTTCCCCCAAAACCTTGCGCCGAGCGATTCTGGATGTATCGGAGGGACAATTCCAGACTAAGGACAACACACCTGCGCACCCCAACCTGTTCAATGCGCTCTGGATCTGCTCCGCTTTCCTGCACGTGGTTGTTGCCCTTTGCAGCCTCCTACCCTCTCAAACCTCTCCCAGCGTGGGCTCCGTCCCGCACCGACGGCTGTTCCAGGGTAGCAGAGCGGCTCCTGACACCATCTCCCCCTTCGCCACCAGAGAACTTCTGACTTTCCACCCTCCCTGCAGCCACCACTGTACCTCACCCATCCGACTACACCGTGATCAATGAACCGGTGCCCAGTGTGCAGGAGCAACGCTGCCCAACGACTCCCGTGCCACCGCGCCATGGTGCTTGTGCCACCTCCGGCGGGAAGGAGGGGCTGGGCCGGCCGCTGTCCTGCCCAGGGACAAGAGGGGCCCTCAGCTCTCCAAGCCCACCTTGTTCCTCAGCCACTGACACCATTTGGGAGACTCCCGCAAATCGCCTTTGCGTAAGGAGATGGTTTTACGGCACTGAAGCTGCGAGAGCAGCGCTGCGCTCCGCTCGGCCTCTCGTGCTGTTTGAGAGCTGGAACAAAAGGAAAGAGGGAAGGATGCTCGTTCCCATCGTCGGGAAATGAGCTTCCGCACAACGTCAGCTGCGTGCTCCTCTGGCAGAGCTGCCAGGCTGCCGCCACGCGGCCCGTCTGCACAACGACAGCGTCACGCTACGTGGAAGTTACAAATTCCTCTCCCTCCCTCTGGCAGAGGAGACGCGCGGGGTTTGGCTCAGCGTTCCCGGAGCAGAGGACATCCAGGCGGTGCGGTGGCCGGGAGCACTGGTGCGCACGTAACGTCCACAGCCGCTGCACTGCAGAGTAATGAGCTAGTGGAAAAGCACTTGAAAGTAACTCAAGTACGAAAGGAGCTCCGTAGAGTCGAATTCTGGTGTCTCATGGAAAGCCTGCCGTTCCTTGGCGTGTTCCCAATAGTGCAAAACGGTATTCCTGCTTCTCTTTTTCCTTCTCGAAGCTGTCCCTGCTGCCACCAGCTGCGACCGCGGCTCTGCCCACAATCTGCAGGTTCGCTTGATTCAATAAATACCAGGAGCTTACAGAGCAACTGTGCACAACCCCTGGTGATCAAACAGGCCTGTCCCAAAACACCTCACACTCGCTCAGGGAGTGTGTCAGTCCCCCTGAGAATTCGGGACAAATCCTCTCAACCTCAAACATGGAAGAAAAGAAGGAACCAGCGGAGCGTGAGCTTATATGGGGGGAGCACGTGCAGCCGAAAGGAGGGAGCAGCCCTAGGAAAAGGATAACGATGGGAGCCTCGGGCAGGAGGCGTTTGCAGGACAAACAGCACTTGAGTTTTCCACCTTGTGGGAAAAGATGGAAAAGCTGTTCAACCTGAGCGAGTTTGGTTTGTTCCCAAAGAGCCACAGCTCCACCATCCAGCATTGAGAATAAGGCAGGAAGTGCCAACGAGAACCCAGCTCCCGTCTCCCCACCGCGCCGCCGCGAGTGCCGGTGCCGCGCTCACTCGCCGCCCGGGAAGGGAGACATCGAGCTTCCTTTTCCAAACGCCACTGCAAGCCGGGGCAGTTCCCGGCGGCCCGGGCCGCTCCGGCACGCGGGCTAACGCCGTCGGATCAGCGCTCTGAAATACGATGGTCGGTTAAGGGGAGAAAGAAGGAGGAAGTACTGAGGAAGATGAGACTCTCGGGGAGTTCTCCAGCCTCCAGAGACGGTGCGGATTGTACGGACAGGGCCCGGCGGTGCCTGTGCTTTGGGTCTTTTCCCTCTCCCTGGGACTCTTGCACCAGCATAACCAAGCTTAAGATTTTTTTTTTATTTTTTTCTTCTGAGTTTAGGAGCAACAGTTTGTTGCTCCTGGCAAAGACACACAGTGGAAAAGAAAGCGCGAGGCGGCCTGCCGCAGCCTCCTTCTTCAAAGGCCTTGGTGTTTCTGCTGAACCTCAAATATATTCCCTACGAAGGGACAGGAAGGGAAAATAAAAAAATTAGAAAGTGTGTTAGCAAATGCTCCCATGCGAAAGTCTAAACTTTATTCACTTTTATTTATATATTTAACAACTCTAAAGTATTTACTTCTCGCTTTGACAAAAACAAAAAATATAGGAGCACTTTACTCTCTGTAGGAGAGAAGGGTTATATGTACAGCTACGGAGAGATACTGCTTCCTCCTTTACATACAAAGAAAAATAATATTAATAAAAAAAGTGCTTCGTCGGTCAAAAAACAGACTAAGAGCTGCAAGCATTTATTCACACTGTACAGCGCAGACCCCAAACCCGTATCGCAGCCTCCTGGCACCTGGAGCTGCACAATCCTACGCTTACTCCCGGCTGTTGGCACCACAAACCCACACCGCGGGGTGCAGAACCCCGTCCCCTAAATCAGACCTCGAGTCCCCGCCCCGCGGCAGCGCCGGAGCCGGGAGCTGTGCTACCCCTTCCCTGCTCCTGCTCTCTGCCTCCCAGGGAACAGCAATGCCGACGCTTCTATTCCAGGTATTCACTGCACTGCTCGAGGAACAAACGCTTCCAGGTACGACCCGACTGGAGAACCCGTCTTTTCCTTTGCTTTTCCCTCCTGACGGGTTTGAAGAACATTTCAAAACCCGTCCCGGGGAGATCCCGACGCTCCATTAGCAGGCCCCCTTCCCGTACGGACACAGGCTGCTACCAGCCTCCTGGACATTCATTTTTGTCTCGTGAACGCGCAGCTGGCGCCGCCGCAGCGTAACGATCCTGGCAAAGGGCGTGGGAAGTTCAAAGTCAAAAATAAAACACTTCGACGCTTCTTTTCCCCACCAGACCTAACAACTACACTGGGATGGTGTTCTCTGTGTGATACTCGCTTTGGATGACGTGATTGTGACATTCCAGGGAAGGGCAGCACTCCTTTCCCAAGGTTTCTTAGATTTCGAGCTGTTGTATTTACAACTCTCAAATACTCCAGCAGGATTTTTTGTTCTTGAGACTATCACAAGAGCAGTCGTAACTCTAGGCGACCCGTCGTGACGCAGGATCTACGTTTCCTCCCTGCCAAACTGCCCTACGCAGGTTCTACCTCAGGAAAGGGGGACGAGGACCTGACACTCGTTTCCAAACGCGTATTCAAGAGATTCACACTTTCAGGAGGTGGCTTGAAAAGCGGCTCTGATTGGGACAGAAGGAAGAAGGGGAATCCGTAATGATTGTAGGTCTCTATAAAATCCTCAGGCAGGTTTTTCCTATCTGGAGTATATCGAATAGAGTGAAAAAGGAGGAGGCATTCCCAGGAGTATTACAAGCACCAGTGCCCCCCTCACGGGCCGCGTCCCACGGAAACACCAGCGTAACATGGCGGTTGCTCTTCCGTTGTTCCGGACAGTCTCATTAAAGTGCGAGTCCGACGCGCAGCGCGCCGGCCCGTCTGCACGACCCGCCACACGTGCACTGCTCGGAAAGTCGCTTCGCACGGAGCCAACCAGCCTGCGGATGCGGCGAGGACAGAAGTCCAAGGTCTTCTCCTTTCCCACTGGGTTTTAAATAACGAATTGCGCTTACAGAGCTTCGGAGAGGCGCCAGTGTAGCACCCACCTCCGCTCGCTCCTCTCCTCGCCTCTCCGAACACGCACGCGCTCTCCTCAGCCAGTGCTGCCCGGGTGTTTCCGCTCCAGCCGCAGGGCTGACGGCAACAAAACCCATGGATTGTGCGTGCAAGATCGGAGCCGCTGAGCGCGGAAACCCGTGAGCGATTCGCCCTTCACACAGCGAGGATAACTAAGCCCACTCTAAGAACAGAGAGGGAGAGTGCTCTCTTGGGAAAGAGATTCCCATTTTTTCTAGCAGCAACAGGTTCCCAAACAGCAGTTTCTTGTTTGGAAGTAACAGGAGTGATTGAAAGCACTAGCACTGATGCTACAGGTATCCACGCTCTGCACACTGGCGGGACTGATTCCCCTTCTCCTCCTTTCCTCCACCAAATCGTCTGTCTGCAACAGTTCAGCACTGGGGCAGTCAAATCCGAAAGGGAAATCAGGTTCTGGCACCAGCTCCCCTCCCGCTTCCACAATCTTCCAGCAAACAAACATACATATATATTATTATATATAGACACACACACACGCACGCGTGGACACATACACACAGATAGGACAGAAAGGAAAGGGGGAACAGCTGGAAAAGGAGAATCCCACAATCCAGCGGTACGTCCTCGAGGTCTGTCCTGCCGAGCAGTGTTCCACGCCCCAGCCTCCAAAGTGCACGGCTCCCGCGTCCTCCCGGCCTCAGCCCACCGAGAATCCGCGTGTCTGCTGGGGAAGAGTCGGCACGGCTGCTCCGCTGCTGCTGCGAGGCCGGAACTTTAATTGGACGTGGCAGTGATGGGTTTATCCAGTTCGAGATCCAGGCTGGAACTGCTGGGGTGCAAGCTGCTGTAGCACGACTTGCAGACTCTGCTGGGTTCATAGAGCTGCTGACTGGGAACGGGCACCTTCTGGTTACAGCAGCTGGAGCAGAACACGTTTCCACAATTCCTTGCATCGGGAACAGAGAAGGAACAGAAAAGAAGATTAGCAGCAGTTTGATGAAGTTGCCCAAGTTCTAAAACGACACTACGCACAGTGTTGTGATGGGGTCAGCCCTGGAGGCTGCAGTTGCTCCTCCTCCCGCAGCAGGATGTGTGCAAAGACAACCCTGCGCTTCCAAAGCTGAGAGCTCCGGGGCAGGAGCACGCAGCAAACCACAGATCGGAATTACGGCTCATTGAACGTCTCTGCAACAGCCTCGCCTCCATCCGGGGGGAACTCCCCCCTCCACGGAACAGGGCTAAGCTCTCTCCCACCTCCCACAGGGATGCTCACCATGGTGCTACTCCTCACTGGCACTGCTGCCTCGGGGGCACACGGCCAAGAGAGGGGCTAAGGGAGAGCAAACGAGGGGCCTTCCTCCGCAGGGATGCGGGGAATGTGGTGTTCTGGTTAGAGACAGATGGGACACCAAGTCCTGGGAGGAGTCTCTGCTCCTTTGCTCTTCAAAAAGCGTGTGCTGGGTAAGTCCCAGCACAGAGACATTTGTCTTCTGTTTCTTTCAAGCGCGCTGCTAGAAGGTTGAAGCATGGGACAGAGGGAAAAAAATGAAACCCAGTTTCGGTTGATGCAACCCTCCCCTCGCCCCAACAGCGCAGTCCCTCTCGCAGCGTTCCCGGCTCCATAAAGTAACGGAGTCACTGAGGATCATGCAAAGCCACGAGGTGGGCAGGCAGGTACGGCATGCTGGGCAACGACAGCAAGGCTGCGGCAGGGCGAGCGCTCCCACACGCATTCCTGGCAGCAGGCAGCTGGGGGAGGCACGCCGGCGCATGCACCTCACGGGAGGCAGGGATAAAAACGGAAATCTTGGAAATAATCACCTGCTCCTCTCACAGCCTCCCTCGAAACCTGCTAAGCCTGATGAGCACTGCAGCGCCCTGTCCTCCAAACCCATCAACTCTTGCAAGGAGGAGAACAGCACTCCAGGGACCTGAATTTTGCAAGTTTCCCTCCACGCCTGACACCTTTTTCCATTAACTCTTTGGCATCAGGATTTTGCGCCGTTATTGTTTCGCGCTAGAAAAGATTTGCTGCTGCCAAGAGACTGACAGAATTCTGCCTACGGCCGGCAGCTTTGACGAATCCTTCCTCGCCAGGAGACACGCTGCCAGATGCTGGGCACTGCCGGGGAAAGAGTCCGCAGAGAAATCCCATTTCTCACTTCAGTGGGCTCATTTTCTCAGCACCTGGTCTCGAAGCCAGGAGGCTGGAAAGCGCTTCTGAAGTTGTCTGAAGGACCCTGCTGGAAATCACTGCCCGAAAACCCACCCAGTCCCGTGGGGCGTTCCACGAAAACGCCCCGCGGAAAGGCGGTTCTGACGACCCACATCGCTGCTGCTCAGAGAACGAGCATCCAGCAGACGCTCGCTGCCGTCGATGAGGTCAAAAAAGAACCAGAGGGATTAAAACAAACGTCTGTTTGTTGTAGCTCACCAGCTTCCCTACATATGTTTGTTCTTTTTTTTTTTTGGTGGTTTATCCTTCTGTGAAAATAACAGTGTTCTGTAACTGTTCTCCCCAAGCTTTGGAAAGCTCCGAACCACTCCTTATATCCCACTGGCCCTCTGCCTCACTTGAGAGATTAAAAAGCAACGTTAAGAAAACAGGCTGGAAAAAGGATCTTGCTCCTTTGAGGAAGGGTGACCTGGAATCACACTAGTGATACCTCCTCTTCTTCCTCAGTCACAGATGTTGAGCACATTCTGGTGCTATTTCACCCTCGTCCAGCTTGACATTACCTGGTTTTGCCACAGTATTTTCCATTCTTCTAAAACAAGTGGCAGGTTTTTTGTCAACACGCCTCACAGTAATATTAGAATTGCTTGCTAACACGGGGATCTCTCCCAAAAACAAGGCAAAAAAGGGAAAGAATCAATAAGAAATGCATCATGGCTAGACTTGAAGGGCAGGCTCTTCTCAGTTAGAAGTGAAGCATTCTCTGTTACTCGAACACACGGCTCACTGACGGTGAGTGTTAGTGTGATCCACATCCCAGCTGAAGCTACCAAAAGCCAAGTCCTCGATGCCCTTCTGTGAAGAGAGAGGCCTGTTCATACGGACCCGAACCCCCACGTGTGCTACAGCCACCCACAACTCGGGTCTAGTGATTTCCAGGCACGTGAAAACCAAAGAGGGGCACAGACCGAGTTAGTTCAGAGGAGTTACCCAGAAAACGCGGACAGACGACAGACAGAGGCTGCTGTAAGTGCTCACCAGATTTCATCAACACGTTCAATGTCCCTGCAAGGAGGGGAGAAAGAGCTCAGTGGGCAACGAGCGAGAGCAGCAAATAGTGGCAAGGAAGGAGGCGGATAGTTTTATCCTGCTCAAGGCCTTATGTGTGTGGATTTCAACTCGTTTTCACTCTCAGGTAAGATGCTGACTGTCACTGATCACTGGGTTTCTGAAAACGGATACTATGGGACTACTTGGTTTTCTTGTTGGTTGCCATTCTTTACTGGTGTCTACCAACAACAACCAGATCTCACGTGGACAGCCTGGTCAAGCCAGGTTAGACATGGGAAAGCTGAAGAAACAAGGACATGAAAGGGAAATCTGCAACCAGACTTGAAAGCCTGAGTCAGTTTTAACCCCTCATGGTGTCGGGGGTGTCCTGCGTGTATCCCTGCACAAGGAGCTCTCCGGAGCCCAGGCCTTGGAAAATGAAAGGGAGATGCCGAATGTCAGTCAGCCTATGGAGGCAGTGAACGGGTACACTGCACAGCTGGGAGGAGGACAGAGGAAAACCCCATTTAACTCTCCTAAAACCCTTCAGGTGTGTACAACCGTACGCTGAGTAATTATCTTTTCCATCTGAAGCCATGTGAATTTGCACAAACCCAGTGGACATGAAAAAGAATAAAAGTCATTCGGCTTCTGTTCACTCTTCCCTGCGTTAGTTTATCTTTCCGAGAAGACTGAATGGAGCAAAATACAAAATGGACACAAGAAGGACGTTTGTAATTCTCTACAACTTCAAAAAGCAACAAAGCATCACAGCGTAGTAACTGCCATTTGTTTACACGACAGTTCTTGTAATCGTTTTCTCATGTCCAGAAATCGGGAACAGGGATTTATTTGAAATATAACTTGGAAATCTGAGATTCTCTGTCTTTAACCAGAGAATGATCTACTCACAAGGCCTCTGCCACCTGTTCTTCATTCAGCCCCTGCTGTCTACACTACCTGTTGGAGCCTCTGCTGGCTCTTTGATTGGCAAAGAACAATCCAGAAAACTTTTATTTCACACGGGCATCCTTTTCAGATTCTCTTACAAGAGAATTTACTGAAAAGGGAAGAACGGTTAGAGAAGGAAAGGAGTCATGGGAAGAAGATGCTATTCAGAGCTGCAGTCTTGAATTATTGAAAGTGAAGGAAAAAAAAAAAATTTTTTGTTATTTACACCCTCTTAAAAAGCTAAACAGCCAGCTGCCTCCAAGTGCAGCCTGGGGAAAGCAGACGGGATGTGTTTAGGCCGGGGTGGGGCAGACACCAAATCTGGCTTTTTAATTGTCTGCTCTGCATGAGCTGCAACCGTTTGGTTCTTCCAAAGCGCTCCGCTCCCCCAGGAGCGTGGACAGCCCTGCTCTAAGCCACGTAGTCTGACATCCACCCTTGAGACAGGAGCTGCGTGTCCAAAGAAAGCCTTTCCCTGGTTTAACAGGAGAGGGAACTGCCTCCCTCCCTCCGGCCGCTGCCGCTGCACAGGTTACCTGCAGTGGTGCTTCCTGCTGGCCAGCCAGAAGGTGCTGTTGCAGCCGTAGCACTGCACGGCGAAGTGGTCTGGAAGCCATCGTGTCATCTGGGAGAAACAGAGGCAGGTTTATCAAGGAGAGGGTGATGGATTAGAAACAAACCCATTTAATTTGCACTCACAAAGTCAAAGCAAAGCATCTCAAAGGAAGCGCTTTTCCTGTTTCAAGAGCACAAATTCGGTGTTCGCAACGAGTGAAGACAGACAGCAGAAACCTTCCCTTTGAGAACGGATACACTGAATTCCCCTCAAAGAGAAATTAAGGCATAAAGTCCAATTCCCTGGGGGTTTTGTGCTTTAGAAGTATCCAGGCCAAGAATATTCCCCAAGCATGTGTCCAACTAAGACTCCTTTAGCTAACCATCCCTTCCACAGCTGCACAGAGTTCCTACACCGACAGCAGAGGGCTCAGAGGCACAGGTACTGATATTCCAAGTTCGAGAGAGGAGTGAAACGCAAGGAAGAGAGTCCACAAGACGTGGCACACGACCAAAGGCTGTAGGACAATTTGAATGACGAATATCCCATCCTACCAGAAGAATGAGCGATTTACAGGGATTCAGTCTGTACCTCTGTGTCCTGTTTATCCACCTGCTCCCAGCTGGCTTCAGAGAAAATCTCTGTGCTGCAGCGAGACAAGCAGTTCTGATCCAGATTGCTTTCCGAGTCGGGTATAGAAGTCTGTTGGCAAACAAACACAGATGAACAGAACCTTCCCGTATTCCTACTTCCATACAAATAAAAACCGGACAGGCGTGGGGAGGAGCGGAAAGGGTCACTCCTGCTGAGAACGAGCAGGAAACATCTGCACTGGAGGGTGAACGTCAGAACCAGTCACCTCCCCACCGTGCACACGTGGCAGCAAAACCTTTCGGAGTGGGATGTAAATGCCACATGTTGAAGCGGTTGATGCAGTGGTGGATTGAAAAAAAACCCCAAGAACCCTCAAAAAAAGAACCCCAAGAGGTCAGTTTTAGACCCTCTGCTGACAGGATGATGTGGGGTAGAATGGATTTAAAACTGGTTTTCTGTTGTGTTAGCGCCGAGTTCTGCCAACGCTTTGGGTGATCAACCAAAAGGGCTCCAATTTTACGGCCACATTTCCTTTCCAAGGTTGTTTCACTTTCAAAACTAATACTAGTAATACATATACACTTTTGTCAGCAAAAATTCTGGAAAATACAAGCCAAATCACACATGGGAAACTCAGAATTTGGGCCATATATACTCCATATATAGTTTTTTGGCAAAAATGCTTGCTTAATATAATCTAGCCAGGCATTTTAACTGACTGAAAATTCAGCCAGCCCTTAAAACATATTAAAAATAGCAAGAAACCTGGAGTTAATGTCTTTTCGTGCCTGAGGAATGGGCACATCTGGAGCTCCAGAAGAAAACCTGCTGCTCCCGAGCCAAGGCACACACAAGAAGGTGGAAATCAGACTCTCAAAACCAGGGAACTTTCTAGAGGACAGCGTGTCCTCACGGCCAGCCGTACGCTGCAGTTCACAAAGGCCCTTAAAAAATGGGAGTGTAATAAATTAAGCCAAAGCACCAACTTTCTCCAAGGAATCCGAGCTTTGGCCAGGGCCAGAAGCCACAGGCGAGTGAAATGACACCGAGCTGAAGGGGATGCCCAAAGGAGCACTAACGCTGTCCTCTCCTGGGACAAACATCCATGGGACTATCCAGCACCTCTGCCACTTGGAAACAATATTAAATTAACTAAACAAAAGTTGGAAACCTCTTCTAAGTATTTTTTTTTTCTTCAATTTTGCAGGCATATAAACCACATTACAACGTGCACGTAGGAAAAGGAAAATTTGGTGTTATGTCAACCTCAGGAATTACAGGCCAACGCTCTGCCCAGTGTTCAAACCCACAGGAAGATCCAAACTCTGTGCCAGGGATTCTGCATCTCCTCACCTTCCCCTTCCCGTCCTGCTCCTCCTCCCATGCCTGCCTGTTCCCCACGTAGCCTCCCCTCTTCATTTTATTTAACTAATAGTGCCGGGCGTTTCAAAATCCAGAACTGTTCGGTGCTCCGAGGCCTCTACCCAACAGGGCTGCTGCTTGTTCTCTGGATCAGTGTTACGTTCAAGCAATATAAGACCAGTGACTGTGTTTCTTTTGACTTTTGATTATCATTTATTAGTCAAAAGAGGAGAAGAAATTAGGTAAAACACAGGTAGGGGAGAAGCAACTTAAAAATCCACCCAAGATATACAGAGACACGGAGAATACTTGCTAGCTGTGGAGATCTTGAACTGGGAATTACACTTATTTCATTTCTGATTTTCAAATTTCTTCTGCAACCACAACCACAACGATCATTTAATTGCTACAGAAATCAGCGGACTCTATTTGAGCCACACCTCAAACTCAGGTCTCTTCTTTTACAACTTTAAACACTTACTTGGAAGGGCACAAACAGTTTACAAGCTCCCTTAAAATTCTTGATTTCCTGAGAAAAACCCCTCATTGACATAAGGCTGTCACGAAAGCTCTTAATTTATTCCAGTTAAGGAGCCTTGAGCAGATCAGCCACCTGAAAGGGGACGGCTTGAACCCCACGGGTGGGAGCTAACAGAGCAGCCCCCGCTGCATGCTGCTTACCCGGAAGGTCCTGCACTCCCATCCCAAATAAATGACACGTCCTCAGAAAAATATCTTTGCCTGTATGTGAAAACACCAGTAAAACAAATGGTTTTGGGATAAGGGCAATGCAGGTGTCTAAGGCTGTCTGGGTGTGTGCAAGCACGCTGTGAAAACCCATCCTGAAATAAACCTGTGCTGCATTCACGGTGGGACTGAAATACAGACAAAATATCAGCCATCCTTAATTGCCGCTTGCCACGTACTCAGTCAAGTCGTTTGCCCTCTTCACAATGACCCTGAGAGTTTTACAAAAGCCTGTACAGCCAAAAAAAAAATCAAATCACTACCTGACCAATGAATGAGCCAAGAGCTGACAATACAGTGAGATCCAGCACTTGAGTACTGGCCCACTGTTCCCAGCAGTGGCCCAACTACCCCTTCACTTACCACTTCGTCTCCATAATCACCGTTGAGGCGGAAGGAGCTGTTTGGGAACTGGCTCTCCAAGCGGCTCCTCAGCTCTTGCACTTGCTTCTTCAAGGTCTCCACTTCTTGCTGATGGCCAGTTTCTATCTGGCGCAGGCGCTGCTGGATAACATCGGTGTAGACGGGCATCCCATCGTCATCCAGGTGGCTCCTGGCAGGTTGGTCCGGGCTGCTGGCTGCCTGCTGCTTACCCAGATGACTCAACATCCATTTTTGGTGCAAGTTCCTCAAGTGAAGCTGTGCAGAACTGCAGCTGGCGGTGGAGACCTGCCGGCTCAGAGAGGCCTTGATCCGACCGTCCTCTCCGTTCACGCAGTGTCCGTTTGTCGCGTGGTACTTCTGGGTGACGCTGAACCCCGCGGGCTTCTCCGTCACCTTGTTCTCAGGCTCCAGGTCGCCGTTACACACAATCTCATCTTTACATTCAGCTAAAGGCAAGGCACAAGGGGAAGGCATCGGGATGTGTGTGTTGCTGCTACCAGAAGTCCTATGTACTTTTGTTCCCAGTTTTTGGAGTTCTAGCATGCTCTCCCCCTCTGGCCTGTTTCCAATCGCTCGAGAAAGCTCGTCAGCACTGTTGTCCATCAGGTGAGGTCTATGGCAAGGACCCTTGGGAACAAGCTCTTGCTTTGCTTCGTTCTCTGTTAAGGTTTCCGTAGAACTTTCAATGTTGGATGTTCTCACCTCGTGTGGGATTGTAAGAGGTAACGGGAGGTTGGCCTGCGCTGTGTTGTACAGGCTCTCTGCTTCTCCTTCAAGTTTGCTAACACCTTCTTCCTCCGCGTTCTTCTGAGTGTCTCTATTCACAAAGCCCTCCGAAGGAACAGCCAGTAGTCCTTTCACCTGAGGTAACTTCTGGATAGCGTGACTGAGATCAGGACGCTCATCCTGTTGTCCTTTCAGCTCAGAAGCACCTTGTGAAACTGGGTGTGGATTGGATGCTGGATTGTTCAGTGGAATACCTTTATCTGCCTCAGCCTTTTCACAAAGGTCACCAACATACCCAGGTAGATTTTCAGTTCTCTTATCCAGGGCAACCTCATCCCCTTTCCCTCCTGTCTCTAGGCTACTCCTTAAGTGCTCCTCCAGACCAACATCATCTTTAGTGGCCTCCTGCAGAATGTTCTCCATCTGTCCCTCTGCCACACCAGCTGCAACAGAAAGTTCTGCTCCAACTGGAGCCCTGCCTTGTTTACTTGGGCCGTCTCCGTCGAACGGATCGTCCCCAGGGTTACCGAGGCTGCTCAGCTCCAGGGACCGGCGGTGCTCTTGCCACTTTTCATTGAGGCTGGGGTCGCTACTACGTCGATTGGTTGTAGGCACGCTGCTGTCACAGGCTGTCGTCAGATTGTCAAACGATCTTGTCTTTGGTAACCTATAAAAGGTTCAAATAATCAGAATCCAAAGTCAAGGGATTTTTTTTTTTTTTTTAAATGCTTAGCTGCTAGAGTTTAAAAACATCCCCCACAATCGGGACAGTAACAATCTGCCAACTAATGGACTTCTGTAAAGCATCATCTAGGAGCACATTTTGACTATCTGTAGTGCCGAGCTGCTTCAGAACTTTCTTTGTCTGCCATCAGGAAAATATGTTCAATCAGACTTCGAACATTCCCAGAATAATCCCTGTACTGCGAAGCGCAAACGCTTACAGTCCGGTCACACCTCCTAACTAACGTGCTCAGAATGATTGCACAAAAAAGCAAGGAAACAGTTATGCAACACAGAAAAAGAACTCAAAATTCAAGACAACCGAATGAAAGCTTGTATCCCACAAGGATACAAGGAATCCAACAAGGCTGTGCAACACCCAGAGCTTAATTCTATTTGCTAATCTCTCTGTTACTCTAGCACCTCTGAAAAGCAACAGCTTTCAGACCCCAAACGAGGACAGGCAGCTTTTGGGTAGGTCCATCACACAGTCCCACCAAGCAGCCTGGGAAAAATACTTCCCTCCCACCACAAATATGCTGCTCTTTGCATCTCACAATGTTCTCTGTTGATCTTACTTTAGGGGATGGGATTTCTGGGCTCTAGGCTCACCTGCCCAGAGGCTGATCTTCAGGGCTAGAGCCTGGCACAGGGTACGGGGCACAGGTGTCGTCAGCGGGGGTGGAGGGGGAAGAGCACGGCAGGTAAACAGCACTCCAGAGCATTAAATTCCGCACATGGCACACCGGATACAGCACCTGAGAGGGGAGAACGCGACAATGCTGTGAGCTGCTCGTTCCCAAAGAGGTGTTCAGATCTGACTGTGGTAGTTTATTATTCAGGTTTGCAGCTGGGAGGCTTTCCTAGATCTCTGGAATATTCGGAAGGCCAGCGAGCAGCCGTGGCACACGGATATATAATTATCTTTTCTTTCCGAGACAGAGGCTGAGGCGTAACAATGCTGGCTCTCAGCTTCTCAGGAATGAACTACTGCAACGTGCTCCCTGTGAAGCTACACCTTACTAATGCTTCGGAGCGATTTAAGCTGCTGCAGAATTCAGTGGCCCATTGTTGGCGCAGAGATTTCCTTGTACTTCGCACTGCACCGTGCCATACCAGAGCTGAACTAATAACCTGCTTCCACAGGCTCCCATTCCTCAAAGCTAACCCTGCCTTTCATGGAAGCACTCGCGCGTTGAAAATTAAGTACATGCAGAAATACTTTGCTGAAGAGGCAGCTTGCTCGTAAAAGGGATTCCTTGACTGCGGAATGCGCTTTCTGTTCCAGTTTAAAAACACCTTGGGTCACTCGAGCAATTCCACCGCTTTCCCAAGCAACTTTCTTGCGGAAAAGCCGGCAATGGCAGAGGAACACCAGGCCTCCCCGGCACTGAGCAGAGGGGTGGCTCGGTCAGGGGGATGCTGCTCTTAAACAGCTCTGGGTTTATAACAGGTGGCTCCATCACAGAGGCACCTTTTAAACACTGAAGTAAAACCACAAAGAGATGAATACGAGACAGGAAATTACCAGAACTCCCACATACAGACAAATTATCCTAATTAGCTCAGTACAGTGTGGGATTTACTGAGGACAGAGGCCAGGTCACCATGACTGCACCTGTACTGCAGGGTACGGCACGTCAGGGCAGCCCAAGGACAGAACCTGCCCGCACCGCCCGCTTCGGGAGCGCTCTCTGAGCATCTCCTGGGCAAACCTGCTGGTATTTTCAGGGGAAACTTAGATGCATCCATAGCTTTATCCCCCACAAGCTGTCTGTATCTGCAGTCTCACGCTTTCAGCTGTCACAGCCATTCTTACGACAACACCACCAGGTTGAAAAGTCTTGAAGGGCTCTCTGGTCTCGCCTGTCGCAATGACAAACAGGGTCTGTGCCCAGTCTGAGTGCAGGCTGCACGCCCGGTGTCCAGGGGAGGCAGACAGCCACAGAGGGCTGACGTGAATATAAAATTGATCTTTTTATAGCAAGTGCAGGCATAAACTCTTTCCCACTGCGCCAGGTTTTTATTTTACTCTAGGGAACAATTAAAAGGCACATCTATCATACGCAATAACATCGCACAGTCCTTACAGTTAGGTTTATGATATCTGATACTTTCCTAAACAAAAAGCGTTTAAATATTTATAAAAGTCTTTGCTGTCTTAATCATGATGACATTTGATGATTGACTGTTTGTTCGCACGCCCACCACACTGCACCCCTAAACGCCTTACGTGCCCTTTTATCAAATACACAAAACAGCAGCTCTAAGTCAGAAGCTTCAGTGAGCTATTACTAGGAAAGAGCCAAACTGGAAATGTGAAAGTATTAAAAGAGCCAAAGATACACTAAATAATCTGAGTTACTTTTTCTGTTCACATTTAAGATGAACAGAGGTTTGTACGCAATTTTATGACACTCCTCTGACACAGCTTAGCTCTCTAGAAAGGTCTATTTGTCAAACAGACAAGCTGAAATGTTTTCTGATACAAAAAATAAAGCAAAATATTTAGTTACAGAAAAGGCATTTCCAGCACAGAGAAATCTCTGAGGTTGCATTTGACATGCCTCAAATACCAGCAACCTTAATGCAAGACTTGAAAGGTCAGACTGAACAGAGTGTTCAGAGGGAGAGCTGAGCACGCTGCTCTGCAAATACTTCTCTCTACACTGCGTTATGGTGACAGTTAAGGCGTTGCGATGTCCCACTGCTACAAGCTTGGGTATTTTCACACACTTTTGGGAACACGATACCTGGGAGCCCCTAATGGGACTCTCCCCGCGTGGTGGGGGATGATGGATACATACAGATTCGGACTGGGAGGAGTAGAGCAGGTTTTTGAAGGCTTTGTTTGCTGCCCGCAGCAAAGACCAGACAGAACAGGTCCGTTCCTGAGTGTGTTTTTCTCCTCTCTCTTTCGCATTGTTGCACAGGAATGTACCAAAGAGGCAAGAGTAGGTGTGCTGCACCAATTTGACCTGCACAGACCAATACAAATATTGTCATATGGCAGAAGATACCAGCTTAATATGAGAATCAACATTCAAACTTAAGAAGCAACAAATCTTTCCTTCAAAGGCAATACATCCCCTGCCTAAAGACTGGTATACAAATACACCGATCAGTTTTTGCATAACACCTTTTAAACTGATTGCGAAGGAACTCGAGCATGGCGGAATCTTAACTAAAAAAAATCAGGAAAAAATACAAAACATAAAGAGAAAGTATTTGTTCATAATCAAGTATAAAAGTCTTGCTGATTCAAACTCATAGTCCTCTAGGATGAACAAAGAAGAGAATCATGATACAGGTTACAAAACATTAATGCAGCACAGAAAGGTGAAGAACGGTGGGGAGAAGTGTTAATTTCTGAACGTTGGTATAAATGCACACGGCATACACATCTGGATGGCTATTCACTCCGTGCCGTGGTCCCAGTCTGACAAAATAGCTTAACATGAACCTAACTTTAAGCATATAAATGACTTCCATGGGATTATTCAGCAGTTTACATGAAGACAAGCATGCCAATAAATTGAGGGGTTTACTCTAAGAAGGCCAGAATCCCAAGGGTACGTTCGCACACAGCTCCTGTAGATGAGCAGTGTGCTGTGAAGCCACTTACAGCCTCACGTATCCCATTTCACAACCCAGCCAAGCTGAGCCGGTACGGATACTCGGTTACGTGGCTGGGCTGGCAAGTGGTAATTCAAGTCAACCACAATCACAGGAATGTGCTTTCAATCTCTTAGCGGATCAGACACTCCATAAAAACTTTTATTCTTCAGGTTACCAGTCCTGCAGCCAGTGACTGCACTTTCCCAGACATCTGCTTTCTGGCCTTGAGAACTGATTTTGACCGTCCTAGGCAAATTTCTAACAGGAGAGCTGTCCACTTCGAAAGAAAATAAACACAGCTCGTGTGTCCGACACATTTTCAGCAGCAAAACTGAATGGGAAGGTAAGGGGGGGGCTGCTTTCAGAGCAGCCTTCAGCTCAAAACAAGATCAAAGGAGGGGGAAGTTTTTTATTGCCAGTAACCACAACTTTTTCCATGCTGTTTGGATGTATTATACCAGAGTTATTTCAGCATCTCTGAAGTGAGACTATTAAATTCGTATCATTAATTTCTTTCTTTAAAGTTTAAAGGAAGTCCTCAAGGGTCCTACTTCAGTTTTAAGAGTGAAGTATACAAGTACTTTTGTCTACTGCATCTGGGCAGCGTTCCCGTTTCCTTTATCAGGCTGCAGCGTATCACAGACAGGTGGGAACATCCGAAACCCCTCGGGGCTCTGCAGTGTGTTAGTACTGGGTACTGGTTTAGAAGCAGTCTATAAAACAGCAATCTCTCAAGCCACAACTCACAAGGAATGCTTCGTTAAACTCGAAAGAGCAAGGGAACTGCCTCTGGAGCTGATGGACGCAGTCCAGCCACTGTAAAAACACTGGGCAGCGCTCATTTAGGTCATCCGAATTCTCACCATGGCCACAGCGATCTGCAAACTTGTGGCCAAAATCCAGCCACTCCGTCTCCACTAGCACCTGGAAACCCTGCAGAAATGAAAGCACACAGGAAAAGTTCCTATTTTTCTTTGGTTCCATTTTCTAAGACAGTCTGAGACTCATGGGAATCACCTTGTTACTCTGTCCTCACTCGCTCCCGTTTCCCTTCACCGCTGGCCTCGTTACTTATCTTTACTGCTCTACCTAACGCGTCCGTGTTGTGAAATGCTGCACAATTAAATTAGGGCAGATAAGAATTTCCAAGCCTACATGAACAGGAAAGGGAATAAAGCAGGTTAAGTCCTCAGTGACTGGTGCAGAAGATCCTGCTATGAGAGCTATCTGGGCCAGGAAAGGGTCAGTGGGAAATTCACCTGGATCAAAACCCTCTAGATCGTGGTAACCAACATTTGGACAGAAATGGAAATTTTAACGCTCTCCCTTTAGAAAACGATGGGCAGATGTGTCTGTGGAAAAGAAAAACAATTCATCCATGAAAGGACATCCGTGCTCCGAGAGAGGGCATGCCTGTGTGTATACCAGAGGTGGCACGGTCACAAGGCTGATTAAAGGTCGAATTGCAAACGAAAAGGGCAAAGAACATTTCAAACCAGGGCCTAGCTGAGCACCTGAACGCAACAGCTCGTCTTACAGGATCTAAAATCCATCACAGGTTAGGAAGGTTTTGATTCTTAGTGGAAAGAAAAATTACAGAGAGTGCTTATTAAGTCAACGGCTGAAATCAGAGCAAAAAAAATAGCTGACAGCTGAAAACCTTGAAATGCGACAATGCTGCAGGCTCATTTTCCTAAACATTTCTGATCCTTGTACAGACAGCTACAGGTCATGGTTGCCTCTGATGAGGTGGTGACGGAAAGGAAGGCACAGGGTGCGCACAGAAGTCTGTACTTCGAACAGCAACGACAGCACGCTCCGAGGGACCAGGAAGAGGTTCTGTGCCAAGGACAGAGCAGTACGTTTTGACCTGCTGCATGCTGACTTCTAGAACCCATGTGAAACAGGATCTGAGAAGTTTCCACAATTTCACCCAAAAAGCACTGCTACAGTTTAAACTTCTGGTCCTCATGTGTCCGAGGCTTGACGCAGCAGTTTATAGCAGTGTTCAGACGTACGCTTCTGTTCCAGGCACCAAAGGCATCTTGCGTGTGGGCTGGCAGATGGAATCCAGCCAGCACGTCACACAATGCTGAAAAGTGATGGGGGAAAAAATTCGGGTGGAAAAACTAAGGGAAATATAACTAAGCGAGAGTTATGGTTTCACAACAGAAATGTGAAACCAGAAAAACATGCAATTAGGAAATTTAGAAAAGAAGGAGGCTCGGTATCACTAGTTGGCTGAGAAACTGCAATGGTGGAACGGAAACTGCAAAATGCAGCACTTCGTACTGCGTATTCCTAGGATGAATATTGTACTGCGTATTCCTAGGATGAATACGGGGAAGCACAGACCGTGACTGTGCAGTTACAGCAAAGGGGGAATATGATCTGCTCCTGAATTACGGACTATATTTACACCTATACGTAACTGTATCTGCACACCAGTGTTGGTAAACTCCTGCCAGCTTTAGTGCCCTTTCCAGTGGAAAAAACTGGAATTCCTTGTAGACAGACGTCCTCAGAAAAGGACCCGCACGCGGTAACTGCCTCGCGTGACAGACGGCTTACAAACCTCCGTGGTCCTGTAATAGGGATCTAGCAGCAGCTTGGCCAGTGCCACTATCTGGGGGGTTCGGTCCCAGCCGTCGGAGCAGTGCACCAGGACTGGTCGTTGGTCTCGGTCCACGGCGTGAACTACGAGGAGCGCGGATTTGAGAAGCACAGATAGGTGCTGCAGCCATTTGGTACTTTCCAGAGCTGATAACCAACTAGAGGAAAATAAGGGAAGACAGTTTTTGCTCTTTTAAAATGCTTTCACGTTTGGATCTTTGAATTTATCAAGTCAAAGCTCCTATTTTAATAAGCTGAGAATATTTTTCATTTATGTCTGTGTTAACGCTTTCCCAGATTTGTAAGAAACAAAGCCATGCAGCCCACCTGAGGAAGAGCCAGTTCCATGTTCCCAGACAAGGCCATAACACGTCACCAGCTACAGACAACATAAGCACTACTGGGTAACCATTACTTCCAGCAGCCTCTACTATTTCTCCTCCTCCGAGCTGAGGATTCCAACAACCCAGCAGTCCCAGTACCACTGGCATGTCCAAGGACTCTGCCATGCGCCCCTGACAACTCTCCAATGAAAGGGTGGAACCCGAGGTGCCTGTGAAACCTCCCATATCTCAACTGTTCCCAGGCTTTATGAGGTGTGTTGGAGGTATCTTAAGAATCGCTGCCTATGAAGATCCACCTCCCCAGTTTAGCAAGGGTGGTCATTCTGGATCTACTTTGAAACCACGAAAGACTTAGCAGCAAATTCCCTCAAAAGAGGGAAGTGGTAGGGGAAACAGGACTGGTACAATTATAGTGTCCTAGTGAAGACCCACCATCGGAAGCTCCTGAGATGATGGGCCATTAGAGGCTAGTTATCCCATAGCATTGGAGGGCTATGAAACGTGTCTCCTGAAATGACACTATTAACGTGTGAATTACATGGAACACCACTAGGATTTTCTGAAGGAGAGCCAAGCTGTCAAGATTAAAGAACCAGGAGTAGCAGGTAAGCCTAAGTGCTAGCACTTAGAAGCCCACCTGAAAGCAGTAACATTCTAGTATCAATACTCAAGGCTGCATTATCATCTCAGATCTCATTTTCTAGGTTCGCTTCAAGGACAATAAACCAATGACTTCCTTTAGCTCAAATTCCGTGGAAATGAAAAAATATAGCTTAGTGTTACCGTACAGGAAAGTCACCAAGGGAAAAACCACTGAATTTGAGTTTACAAATCAGCAGCAAAAGAACACAGTTGCAAAAACCACCAAACATCCACTTACTTCCCTGGATCCGGCATCTGTGTGCAGAGCAAACGCAGCGACTGAAAGCTCTTCCGGATAGAATGAATGTTTGCCATCCCCATGAACACTACTTCACAGTTTGGGTAGTATTCTGTAGGGAAATATCGAGAAAGAGGGAAGAAACTAAAAACTACATGAAGTTTCATTTCTAAAAGAAGCTTTTTCATAAAAAACAAACCACTGCCGCTGCGGACAGATGAAATAATCTGTTTACGATTCTCCTGTAAGGAGAAACCAGTACTTGGGAGTTCGGTAGGTATTCCAGACATTACTCCACAGCAGAGCAAAACAGGAAAGGGTTAGCAAAGTGTTTGTGTATTTATTTTCAATGTTTCACTTCACATTGCAAAAAGCAGAGTAAAAACCTACGGGATAGTGATATTGCTGTGCTCAAGGTTACAGAATGTTTTTAAAAAGACTGAGAAACATCGTAAGACACCGCGAAGCACAAACAATATTTAACCCATAATTTATGGATGGTTCTTACATAAAAATATACATTAGTTTACCAAATTTAAGTTATATATTCCTACTGATTCAATAGTCTTTCCTAGGTTTAGTTTTCCTCTGTCCTGATGCTTCTGTCAGCACAGAAGTGATGCTATGATAGCTAAAACCACCCTTTCTACAGGAGAAAAAAAATAAATTCATCAGGATTCAGAATATGGGATACCGAGTGCTTGCCAAGAAAATGCTGTAGTCTCTTTGAAAGAGTATGTTTTATATAATTTGATTTCTTAACTGTTTATCAGTCCAACAAATTCTGGCCAAAACCAGAGCATCCTGTTAGTGATGGACTACATACCTCCAATCTGAAGTGACTGACAGTTTCAGACAATTTAAGCTTTTTTTTCATCTTTTTACTGAATTATGTTATATATAAAATAAAGCACAACATAAATGAGATATTTTTATACAGAGAGAATGAAGTAAACTTGGCAATACCTAAAGAAAACTCATCAGTTCATTAAGAGGAAGCACTTAATGCAGGTCAAATTTATTGAAGGTGACGAGCTGTTTGGAAATCTTCTACAAAGAATTCAAGAAGCAATATATAGGAAGAAAATTAAACTTCCTGTATACTCTGCTTTTCTGTTTTGAAATTTTTCTCTCTAATGATGAGTTATTTAGTAGTTTTGAGGTGTTAAATGAAAAATTCGTCTTGTCATACTGGTGGCTACATATCAAAGTGCAGTTATTGCAACAAAGACCAAAACAAAAATACGGTCAAAATAGCTTTTGTTATCTTATCTACAGTTTTTGTTTGGTATTTTGTCCTAGACTCTCCACCCATGGAATTTTAACAGGCTGCATTCATAGCCAATAGTGACCATAAAATAGTATCTTGTTTATAATACCAACAATTTGCAAGTGCCAAAGAACACAGGAAGCGATAAGTGCAAATGTATTACAAATGTTTTACAAATGCACGATGGGTCAGGACTTCAGCTGCTTTGGGGTACGATATAAAGGCTGAACAACGTTTCGACGCTAGAAAAATGGCTGAAAAGTTGTGTTCTGCACAACCATTCTAGAATATTATTCTTCTCTACAGTTGGTGGCTTTTTACAAGTTTGTTGAGGGTTTTTTTCGACATTAGCACACTGGACACCTTTGTCTCGCTCTAGTTTCGATATTTGACTCAGCAGGGGAAGCTAATCAGTGTGTTCCACACAGTTCAGCATTTACTGAACACTGTTACCAGTTGGTTTTGTGCTCTGAGAAACAGACTTAATTAACAGCTAAACCCGTCCTTTTGAAGGGCTGTGTGACAGCTGCAACGATCCAGAACTTTCCTACAGATGAACAGTACTGGCATCCACGCAGTCTGGGAAACACGCGGCACTGAAGCGTACCAGCGTAATTAGATTTGAGCAAATCCTTTTGAGGAACTTCACAGAAAACCGAGGAGAAACACTGCCTACCTGGGCACTCACAGCCCCCTCCTTTGGCTCTGTTGGCCACAGCCGCTGCGTAGGATCGTGCGTCTAAGATCAAAAGCTTCTGGGGCTGTATTGCCAAACTCTCTGCTCCGGAAGCGTTAGAGATGGAGGAATCTGGGGAAGAGGATACGCAGCGGATGAGTAACGAAAAGGATGCTTCTGGCACTGTTTACAACAACGATTCACTCACGTCACACAACGCATACGCACTGCACATACAGAAACTGGAGAGAGCCTGATTAAATACGAAGGATTTAATCCCTTACACTCCATATAAGAGGTTAAGCTTCTATATAAAGCTCTGCCCTTTACAGAAAAGGAACATGACAAACTTACCAAATTCCACATCAGAGAGGTCCCCTCCATTGGAGAAATCTCTGGAACAATTGCCATTCATTAATTTGTTACTGTTGGACCTCGAATCGGAGGCACAGGCTTTGGCTACAGACTGGACAAGGTGTTCATCGTCCGCATTCCTCCAGCCCCACCAACTGACCTCGGGCTGCCCGCAGCGGGAAATCACTGCTCCATTGCTCTGGTGCCTGAAAAAGAGAAGAATAAAAAGAACAGCAGTGCATAACTTGATGAATCGGGATGAAAAACACAGAGGGCATGAAAAATTAAATGGTGCACTCCGGTAGTTTAATTCCTGTCGGGGACCTCTCCATCGTTCAGCAGTTATCCTCAACCTGGGATTCAGTGGCAACGAATTCCACTGCTTCCCTTCAAAATGCTGGCTGGGACCACACAGTCGCTGACAGGTAAAAGTCAAAGCCGAGGTCAGTAAGAGAAGCCAAAGCATTTTCTGACTCAATATTGTTGCCTATTGGCCAGCGAAAGCTGGGGAACATTTTGGAAGAGCAGATGAGGCATTAAAGAGGTATTCAATGCCTGCTGGATAGTCAGGTCTACCGCAGGAATACCAGAGTAAGTCGGAAAGTTCAGTTTAACTCATGTTAATCTCAAAGCTAGAAGGCAGGAGTAAAACCACAGACTCACTTTTTGATGAGATTTTTTAAAATCACAACATACCACTAATTAAATCTGAAGAACATTCCAATTTTGGTAGGAAATACTGGCAGAATTTGGCACGCCTTCTGTCTGACGATGTCTAACAGCCACCCAAACCCTCACTCTTGCACACTGATGGTACCCGTTTCTAGGCAGCACCCATGGATCAGGGGAGGTGGTCCCTGAGCGCTGCAGAACCACAGCTGGAAGCCCATGTGTTCGAGGTGGTGTTCCACTGGAAGAGAGAGAGCCTTTCGCATCTCAGGACACTAAACATCTGCCGTTTAGCTCCTGAAGTCTGGCATTAGCATCTGTTGGAAAGGAAGGGCTCTGCCATCCCCTTTTCAGTTGCTTCTCCTCTGTGTGTGGGTCTTCTCCATCCCTCTCCCTGACCCTCTCTGGGTAACGTTTCATCTGGTGCCTCTCCAGCACCGATCCTCTCTAGCAGACCAAGGAGCTGACGAAGAGCAACAGCAGCTCTTACACGTAAGCACCAGTATGGTCCACAAGAAAGTTTTGCCACAGACACCTAAGTAGCACTGGAAAAGGAAATGTTGTTTATTAATATACTTTTCTTCTAAAATGTGATATAAATTGCAAGCACTCTGTATACTGATAAACTTCAGAGAACTGGCAAATGGAGGCCAGAAATGGGTCTGTCAATAAAAAAATATGTCAGGGAGATAACTGAAGAGTGATCTAACTTGAATGTAGCGATCTTTTTCTGGGGAGTGACATTGGGAAAAAATATAAATTTTTTTTATTTTTAAACGTCTGAAGAATTATTAATTATTTTCTTAAATGTGACCTAACCTCTTGTACTACACATAAAGAACAGATTTGAAATAACTAAAACGTATCCAACCATTGCAAAAGTACTCTGGAAAAGACTTAAAAACTCTTCCCTATAATCCATTACAAAAAAAGTACTGGAACAGATTACCTCTGCAATTTCACCTACTGCCTCCACGCTGGCACATCCCACTGCTGCCAACAGAAATGTAATTCCCCCTTCACTGAAGTGTTTACATCTGGCATTAAGGATGTTCTCCGTGACCTTCACTAGCAGCACCTGGAATTCGGCAGAGCTCAGCCGCGGCAGGAACGGAAGCCCAGCCGTCGGTACACAGCGCTGCTGGTGGAGTGGCCCAAGCAGACAAGAGACACAACTTCTCTCTGGCCACACACTGAGGAATGGGACACCTAGAAACGCTCACTCCCTGCCTCACGTCCCATCTGAAATATCCTGCCGCTTATCCACACGCTGTTCTTCTCTACTTCAGTTTAGGAGTCCCACCAGAACGCCGTGTTTATGAAGTACGCACATGCCAATACAGCTCCTACATGGAAGGATTTTAGAGTCCTCCTGCAAACAAACCGGCCATCTCAGCTGCATGTCAACCAAGAGTCGTTCAGTTCAGGTTGCCCAGAGAAGTTGTGGCTGCCCCATCCCTGGAAGTGTTCAAGGCCAGGTTGGATGAGGCTTTGAGCAACCTGCTGTAGTGGAAGGTGTCCCTGCCCATGGCAGGGGGTTGGAACTGGATGGTCTTTGAGGTCCCTTCCAACCCAAACCGTTCCATGGTTCTGTGAATCCCCTGTAATAAAGCAGCTGCACAGAACGGTGAGGGTTCGCTGAATCTTTAAGGAAATTCAGTCAACTTGGACAGAAAGAAAGCCCCACCCTGACCTATAAACCTTAATTTTTTTCCCCTCTCCAATAAACGTTTCTGGAGGTGTGACAAGCTGGTTTATAATTGTCAGAGGTGCTGAGCAGCACCACCTCCGCAGCGTCACCGCGGGGCACAGCAGCAGGCGGCAGCCGCTGCCTCGTGCCGCTCATTCCAAAGCAACACCGGCAGCGGGTTAAGGCTTCCTGGGGCAAAAAGCTTTAAAATTGGTTGTGATACAGTGTTTTAAGTATTTTTCATAGGTGTTTCATAATTGTTTCATATAAAATTCCTTTGCTGAGAGGAAGCAACGGACACACTGCGTTAACGGAACCGAAGGAAAAGCAATTGGAATGCCACGGCACTTGCACCAGGTGCCAGACAAAGGCATGCGAAGGAAAATGTATTTTCTGCTGAAATGAAGAGCCTTCTGGAAACAGCTCTACTGATATTAAATTAGTTCAGCAAAAACTACGTGCCAATCACTGAAAGGGCAGCTAGTTCCCTGGTGCACTTGCACAAATAACAAAAGAAAATAAAACATCATTATATGTGTAAGAAATCTATTTTGAACATTGAGATATAAACTCATTTATTTTTCCACATGTTCTTCCAGATTTCATTACTACCTGCTTGCGGAATCGCTTTCATACATTCATGAACAGTTATATTTTCATCGCCAGGTTCTTGCCTCTCATTCACACCACAGATAATAAAGAACCATTAGGCCAAAAGTCGAGTTCATCAGTAGCTGTGACGCCCCAACGCTCCCGAGCCTGCACGAACATGTCACGTTCAGATGTACCAGCAGAAACCAGCAAACAATTCTATTTATGGTTGTGTTGGAGGTCTGAGCAATCAGGCTCGTTCCAACCAGACTGGCCACAGGAACAAAAACCAGCAAATAGTTTCAGTGTGATTCCGAGGTCCCCAGAGACAGAGCTGGGGATAAGATGGTGTCACTCAGGAACCAAAAAAATAAAAGATTAAAAAATATTTAAGCAAACCCTCCACTGCACATTTCCTAACCCTCTGGAGACAAAGCAACATGCAGCCTCCCACACCTCTGCATGGGCTCCAGCAACCTTCTGAGCACCACAATAAATCCACCGAGTCCTTCTAAGTACAAAGACAGCGAGGAGTAACGAAGGTTTGAGTAGCTCCCTCCACAGCATTACGTAGCTACTAGCGCTTGCAACTGAAAAAAATAAATAAAAAATCATTGCTGCAATTCACAAATACAATTCAGCAAGCAGGGAACAGGGCAATTTTGCGTTCACCTCGGCTTCCTGCGCCAGCAGAAATGCCGGCAGCGGGCGAGACAAAGAGACACCTTCAACACGGCTAGTTTCCGAGCAGGTTCTCACGAGTTCAGGGCACTGTTCTGATAATGTATGAAGTTCCCTCTATAGTCTTTCCTCAAAATCCAAAAAGGCTTCTTGCTCACATTGATTTTCTGGGACCAAACCGGAGAAGCTACAAAAACCGCGTTCCAGGCCAGACTGATGTACCTAAATACATGCCTGGGTTTCAGGAACTGCAGACACAAACCGCAGAAGCTGGGTGTGAGATCCTTCTAGAAATCGGATCACGAAATAGCAGCAACACTCCTGACAATCCGATCCCAACCGCCTGGTTCTGGAGTTTGCTTCCGAATTCAGCCCGCTCAGCTCTTCAGCCTGCGCGTCCTGCCACCGCGCTCGAACGCTTTACAAGAACAGACGAGGAATTTTCTGTTGCTGGGGTGGGCTGACGCTGGCTGGACGCCCGGTGCCCACCGAAGCCGCTCTATCGCTCCCCTCCTCAGCTGGACAGGGGAGAGGAAATAAAAGGAAAAGCTTGTGGGTCGAGACAAGGACACAGAGAGATCCCTCAGCAATTACCGCCGTGGGCAAAATACACTTGACTTGGGGAAAAATCCGTTTAATTTATTACCAATAACAGCAGACTAGGACAATGAGACATAAAACCAAATCTTAAAAACCACGTTCCCCCCACCCTAACTCTTCCTGGGCTCAACTGTGCTCCCAATTTCTCTACCTCCTCTCCACAGCAGCGCAGAGCGACGAGGAATCAGGGTTGCAGTCAGTTCATCGCATGCCATTTGTGCTGCTCCTTCCTCCTCAAGGTGAGGAGGACTCCTCACACTCTTCCTCTGCTTCAGCACGGGGCCCCTTCCCACAGGAGACAGTTCTCCACAAACTTCTCCAACATGACTCCTTCCCACGCGCTGCAGCTCTTCACAAACTGCTCCAGCATGGCTCCTCCATGGGGTCACAAGTCCTGCCGGCATGGGCTTCTCTCTCCATGGGTCCATAGCAGGCTGAAGCCTGCTCCAGCACAAGCTTCCCACAGAGTCCCACCCTTCTCTGGGCACAGCATCTGCTCTGGTGTGGGGTCCTCCACAGGATGCAGGTGGACCTCTTCTCCACCATGACCTCCACGGGCTGCAGCAAGACAGCCTGTCACCTCATCACGGGCTGCAGGGGAATCTCAGCTCCAGCACACCTCCTCCTCCACCAACCTTGGTGTCTGCAGAGTTGTTTCTCTCACATATTCTCACTCCTCTCTGCTGCTGTTTCCAGAGCAGGTTTTTTTTCCCCCCCTTCTTAACTATGTTATCCCAGAGGCGCTACCACTATCGCTGACGGGCTCAGCCTTCGCTCGGTGGGTCCGTCTTGGAGCTGGCTGACGTCGGCTCTATCGGACAAAGCGGAAGCTTCTAGCAGATTCTCATAGAAGCCAGCCCTGTAGCCCTCCCTGCTACCAAAACGCTGCCACACAAACCCAGAACAGTTGCCAAGTGCCTGTGTCTCTGGTCTCTCCCTGTCCCAGTGTCCAGAGAAGCATCCAAGACAAGTTACTGGACGATTTTTTGAAAAAAAACATTACTTTTTTTTCCCTGAAGCAAAAAACAGATTTAAAAAATGTGATCAATAATGAAATGAATAATCCCAAAATCATCTTCAACAGATAAAAAAATGAACGAGCTTTTGTCCCTCACTTCCCCAAAAGTCAGAAAAAAAGCTATTTTTATGGTAACATAGAGAGAGAAAACTATACGTGGATTTCCAATCATATGGATCATCAACCACTCCCTGACGTGAGCTCCATTAGAGTGCAGAATGATGAAGTGGATGTCTTGCAAAATCTATTACTAAATGCCAAGATAAGGAAAAAAGAAATCGAAAAAGAGAAACTTTTCTTCCACTGATTTTAAGACTACAAATGAAACACTATGTGGTAATTTAACATACTTAGTCCCATCGGAACTGCAGAAAATTGAACGGCAGGGATTAAACAATTTCAGTCTGAGGTTTTTTTTAACATTTAAATCGCCCTCCAATAAATCCCCCGGGAATGCAAGCTGTACCCGAGAAGGCAAAGAAAGTGATTTCTTTCTCCTGTGCAGTGATGAAAGGGGAGGGGGGGGTTGCTTCCCCCTGCTCAGTGTGCTTGCAGGGGAGTGTCCCCTAATGATGTGACAACTGCCTAAAAGGCACAAAGTGGCCTGAAATGTCCAAGTTGAGCACAAAACCATACATAAGTTACAAGTTATTTTCTTTTAGACATATATATAATACACATACTTACATGGAACCTTAAGTCTTAAAAGTTTAACATACGCTGGAAAGCATTTCTTTCCCCCTTACAGAGCTCAACTGAGGATGGAGCAATTCCTTAACATGCTGACCCCGTCGTTTGGAAGAAAAAGCAGAAAAAATAGGGGGATTTAAAGATACTGGTCTGCTGCCCCAAGCTAATCTGTTCTCCTTTCACAGAAGGAGAACTCTCAAGCGAGGTAAATAATGTTTCGTGGCCTACTCTTAGCTCTTGTACACTTGCTCCTCCGCCCCAGGCCATAGGAATTTGTCAACTTTACTGATCTCTGAATTTCGCTTGGGCTCATGGAACAGCTTTTCCTTTCGGTCTGTTTAAAAGGAATGGGTGGCTGGGCAGACTTGATGGAATTATCAGTATTCATTATCTTTTTAATCCCTTTGTCACCTGATTGTTTTCAAGAGATTTTAAACATTTATGGGAAGGTAACTACACCAGAAAAGCAGCCAAGGTATTAAATGATGGGTTCCAGAGTATTTGGAAAAAAAAACACGAAACCAAACGAAAAAAAGCCCAGATGCTGAAATCTATTTCTTACTAAAGAAGCTGCCAAAAGCCAGTATCTCAGAAAAGCAGTTTTGTTATGAAGAATTGCTGGACTCAATCTAAGGAAGAGACTGATTAAAACTATCTAAAATATGTAGATGAGGCTAACACACACATTCTCTTGTAATTTGAGTTTTGTATCTCCCTTGAATAATTCTGGGACTTGTCCTTGTTTATAGTGCAGTATGAGTATTAGGTGAGAATTAGAGAAAAGCCAAAGGAATACTGAGCCAGAGATGTCATTTATTATTTCTTCAGCTGTGCTGATGTCTTCACAGGATCACAGAGTCACAGAATGGTTTGGGTGGGGAGGGACCTTCAAGACCATCCAGTTCCAACCCCCCTGCCACGGGCAGGGACACCTTCCACTACACCAGGTTGCCCAAAGCCTCATCCAGCCTGGCCTTGAACACTGCCAGAGATGGGGCAGCCACAACGTCTCTGGGCATCCTGTGCCAGTGCCTCACCACCCCCAGAGGGAAAAATTTCTTCCTTAGATCTAATCGAAATCTCCCCTCTTTCAGTTTAAAGCCATTGCCCCGTGTCCTGTCACTACACGCCCTTGTAAAAAGTCCCTCTCCAGCTTTCCTGTAGGCCCCCTTTAAGTACTGGAAAGCTGCAATTGGTTTATACCCATTCAAAACTCGGAGTGTGTGAGACAGCAGCACGTATTGGCCCTTGTCAAGTCATAAATGAGGTCAGACAGACTTTTACTCTAAGGTGGGTTAATGGTTTCTATCTTTTAACTCCAAACATATTGTAGGAGCACTCAGCACTGCATCTCCTGCAAGACATTCCTAGGGCAGTCACCTCAGGGTTTTTTTTAATATAAAAACGAAAATATAAATAAATATAAATAGCAAATGTAGAGACAAAGACCCCAACAGCTCATACTTTGTTGTCAGTTAAATACAGGTCTGAACGTTTTCTCATGCGAGGGGTCTCCTGTCATCCTCGTTTGATATCCAAACCCTTCGGGTGGGTTGTGTTTTATTCAAGGGTCCTGTTCTCTACGCTGCTTCTGGGATCCTTCTGGAGTGGAACCGCAGGACCATAGCCCAGAGCGAGTGCCAGGGGGTCAGCCTGGGTACCACTCCTCTGGGCAGCACGCAGGGCACTCTGCCAGGTTTTGTTGCCTCTTCCCAGTTCTCCAACTCTGCCCTGGCAGGTCCTGGGCCTTCACGTGGCATCATGTTATACATCCAAAAATATAGCAAGATGCAAGCCAGAACTCTTCTTACTTTGAATAAATTATACAAATATTATTTTAAAATACCTTTAACTCTTTTCCTAAAGTCCATCAGGTGCAGCGAGGGGACATCTGGGGCCCGCAGCGACCTGAACACCTTTCATTACACGTCAAGATTCCCAGTTACAACTTATTCCAGTTTTCATTTGCTAGAACACCCCGTTCGCAGCCCGCTGAAAGCCGTTCCAGCTGCAAGAGCCTCACCTGTACACAACAGCAGGGATGCGCTTCCAGGACCGAAAGCTTGCCACGCTCTCGAGCTCTTTATCCGTGATCCAGGCGGGAACGATGATCTCCTGGGGGTAACTACCACAGAGCCTGCGAGAAAAGCGGTGCAAAGGGCCGAACGTGAGCGATGCGGCGCAGTTACGCACTTCCCAGGCACCCACAAATAAGCAGCACAAGCAACCTGGCAGCTGTTGCTTGAATCTTCAGAATTTTAAGATTCAAGCTGGTCTCTTCTCGAGAAATTAATATATACATGATTTTTAACTCCAGCTGTTGAAACAAACTGGACCACAGAAAATAAAATTCCCATCTCACCATGCCAAAGAATTAACCACTCGATTTCAGCAGCAGAGCCACCCTGGGCTACTTGGTTCGAGGCAGGAACTTGTGTAGGTATGAAAAAACACGTTGGCTCATCAGCCCTCGCTGATGGCAGGAATCTGAGTGTACTGGCTTACATCTGACTGGCTGACTGGAACTTTTTCCTACTCCACAATTTAACTAAGGAAGTCGTGCCTGCCAACGAGAACGGCACAAGCAGTCAGTGATGACTGCAATATATCGCTGAATCAGAAGCTAGTTCGGCCCCAGTCCATCTCCTCAAAGAGATGCATTTACTGCACAGGAAGGACAGACCTGAGCACGTGTCTAAGTGTTTTATTCAGAAAAATGCATCAATCATTCTGAAAAAAACACTCTTTTCTCAAGTGCTGGCTGCAGGAAGGAAAGGAGTTGTTTCTGTCATTCTGCTTCCATATGACATATAAAGCTTTCTTCCTATTTCTTTAGTATTAAACATGTAAGGGATAGCTATTTTTTCTTCCCTGGATTTTTAGAGACCAAGACAGAGACTCTTCTTGCAGTGACACCAATGACCAGCTGCAAGTCATTATCGTGCAAAGACAGCACAATGAAACATGTTTTATTACAGAGCATTACTGCTGGTTTTGCTCTGAATTGGATTAGGGATCAGCCAGTACACTCTGTCCGACCAGCCGTGAATGGAGGAAGACCTTTCTCTGCTCCAGCAGCTACAGACGAGGACATTTGTCTATGCTTTCAGGACCAGAGGAAGTGTTTTCTCTTATTTTCAGGATCTACAAGCTTAACTCTTCCAAACCAATTGGTTTTTTCCATACCAGTCTTTGTCCTAAGTCAGAGAATAAGACACAATAAAAAATGTTTTCCGAAAGTGCAATCCAACTCTACCCTTTGCTCTCTTAAGGCTTCCTGCTTTCTTCCATTAGAATGTTTATTCCCCAAGAAGTCCCCCCAGCGAGCACATCAAAATCTGGTATTTCTAAGCCTACAAAAATTGTTACAGCTAAAAAAATATTAAATAATACCTTCAAAGCACATTTTTTCTATAAAATGACAAAAAAAAAATCATAATTCTAATTGTCCCTTATTAGGAATTGCAGAACTTGGAAAAAGTTCCAGTCACCTGTTACAAAAAAAATGGTGTTTTGAGACGCCACTTGGCTGTGAATCAGCAGCCCACGTAACTTACTTGTACTTCTCATTGATGTTGGAAATCCTCCAGGCATTGTTCATATCAAAACCCATCCGTTCCACCTCATTTTTAAACCTTGAAGTTACATGTTCTCCTGGGTATCAAAAGCAGAGAGAGAAAATAAACAAAATAAGAAGTAAGATCCCTACCTTTCAAAACAGCTGGAGAAAAAACACCACTGCGCTCACACTTATTAAAAACTGAAAAGAGGAAGGAACAGTCCAAAACCACCATCTACATTTCACAACCCTATTTTGAAAACCCGCACCAGCAGAACCGCAGCTTGTACCGATGGCTCTTCTTGATCCGCTCTCCAGAAATGCTGAAGTCCATGAAGGACCTTTTCTCTGAAACGACCACCTTCTGTAAATTCATATAAGAAACGGTAAGGCTGCAGAGCAGAACTGAGCACATCAGGAAAGGCAATTCAGATCCATCAGCAGCCTCAGCGGGAAAACGCTGTAGTTTTCCCTCTTCCCAAGTTCAGAAGAATTTGGTATCAAGGAGAAGAACGTGAAGCTCCAGTCTGACTGATACGAGAAGGGGTAATATATGGAATGTGGTCTGGAACTCGGGCAATCTCCATTTAGTACGTCATTTCAGCCACAGGCTTCCTGTATGACTGCAGGCAAGCCCTGTAATTTAACCTGCATCTTGGTTTTCCATCTCTAAATTGGACATTATTCCTCCATGAGTCGTGGAGATATGAAGATAAAATGCGTAAGCGACTGACACAAATACCAGTCATAAGATTCCCACAAATTCCTGGATTAATATATTAAAGGAACTGGAATGAGCTCCATTTATTTCCTAGACACTTTTCTAAAAGTATCAAAATACAATTGAAAAATATATAATGGCAATAAAGAAAAACTATTCCGATAGACAGAAAGTCTAGAGAATTAGAAGGTACTGATTCAACGTGTGGAAGAGAATAAAAAATCTCCAGGTTCGCAGAGCTAAGAAATGCGATAAATCTAATGAATGTGTGAGCAGCACCAGATAAAACGATTCTGAAAGTGTGCCCATTGCTCGTCTCTTTAAATCACTGCATCACTAAATCATGAGGCAGAGCATCACCCAAGAGGAGAAAAAAAAATCTACTAAAAAATTAATGCTTCAAGTATTACATATTTCCATCAGGTATTTCAGAAAGCTCTTAAAGTCTTCAAATACCTGAGATATACGTAGACATATTTATCTCAGACGTAAATGTACGTCTGAAACAATTTTTTATGTGACATTACAGAAGAATTAGCGATAAATATAGAGAATTAGGTAAATTTAGAATAAAGATAGCAGCCTACCTACAGGACTGAATTAACTGTGAAAGAAAAGCCACACGTTGGTCATTCTTCCAGGTCAGGTCATACACTGGAAACGGTACTTGGCAAATCTAGACATGCCTTACCATACGGACGACGAGCAAGAGATCTGCACAACGAGAGTCTGTTTCTTACACTTCTTGAAAGGTAAAGTGTGGGAATGTCACTGTGTGCAAACGGAGAACGTTCACTCTCGGCACACGGTGGTAAAAACCTACGGATCCAACTGACCTTCCTCACTTATTCCCTTTACAGCATGTCACTGGTACAGCAGCACCATAAAAAAGAAACAGTTCTGCCTCCTGCGCCGTGAATTTTCTGCAGAAGGTTGGTCTCGGTGTCACACAGGCACTGCAGTTCTGCTCTATGTTCCCTATTGCCAGATCAATCAGACTGGAACTTGCCAAAAATTTCCTGCTTCTCACGTGGGCTCTGCGGGAGCTGGAATTTCTGATCCTCTGGCTCACCTACTCAGAGATCAGCTGCTGGAGGCTCTGCTTTACCAAAGCTGGATGGCTCCATAGAGATGGCAGCCCTGGGAGGAGCCCTCTGATCCTTTGTCCAGCGCAGAGGTGAAAATGGGACAACAGAGTTCAGCCAGACAACCACCTCCGTCATGTTCTTCCTTAGTGGAGACTGTTTTGTTGGTTTTTTTTTTAAAAAAAACACCTATCTTGTATTGGAAAGGCAGCATGTTCTGGCAGCACTGAGGATGGGCTCCATTATCAGCTGCTTTGAGGAACGGTCATTAAAACTTGTGACACATCCTTGAGGATTTTTCTGGATAGCCAATTAAAATACTGGAAATATCCCTAATCATCGATGCAGCATACTGCTAGTGGGTTTTAAGAGAAACACATAAAGCTACATGAAAATGAAACATTCTGTTTGATTTCTCCCTCTTAATTTTTCAGCTACTGTGCATGTCATGAAGTCGCAGCTATTCCTCTGAGCAATGACACCCTGGCGTGAACGTTCTGTCTGTTCCTCCAGAAACGCAGGTATTTTAAGAGGCATTTTGAGCAAAGACAGGAACATTTTCGAAGCATCCCAATCATCTCTCAAAATCAGAGCAAAAGCAAGCTACGCATTTTGTAGACTTGTGCCTTCTGACTATAAAAGCTGATCTTGTGAGCCACGGTTCATATCTCCCATTCCATACATGGATAACAACTTTTTTCCCCAGAAGTTGATACATAGATTTTGAAGCAATTTAGTATTTTTGCCCATATCTACCAAATATGGGGCTCCTTGGATGTAAAAAAAAAAAAAAAATTGGAATTAACTTGTTCAATTGCATTCCCATAGATTTATTTCAACTATAATTCACCTTGTAGGAGAATATCTACCACCAGAAATAAGCAAGCTATGGGAAGAAAAAGTTACTACGTTAAAGAAAATTGATAGACACACCTATGAGAAAAAAAATTGATTGCTAAAAGGTAATAAAAAGGGAAATGCTGCTTCTCACGCTAACCCAGAGTTATGTTGAAGCCCATCTGTTTCAGTGAGAAGAAAAGGACTACAAGGAGACTCAGCCAGACATCCAGATGTCTCCTATCTTCCAGTTCCTGAATTTAGTTAGGAGGGAAAAGATCCGAGTTTGAAATTCTGCCTCTTGTCAGTAACTGCTAACAAAGTGTGTGAAGTGCAGGAACAGGACCCAGAACCAAGGAGCACCTCCTCCCGCTGGTGTGCTACCTGCTGGCTGCTCCTCCTCGGGCGCCAAGGCGATGATAGTCCTTGCTCAGCCCCAGAGCAGCTTCAGTTCAGTGAGGAGGAATCACACTAAAATTCCTCAGCCTGATCACTGGGAGACTTTTCTCAGGTATGTGAGCTGTGAGCAAAGAGCCTCAGACTGGAGAGGGCCTGGAACTCAGATTTCCTTCTATTCCAACAAGTGCTGTAACCACCAGCATCCCAATCTTCAGATTCTAGTTACTTAAGGGCTTCTAAAACTTTCCAGCAAGGATGATATTTCACTAAAACAGGTTGCTGTCTTGCCGTTGTGAATGAACCTCAGATTTCCCTCTCCTCCACCTCCTGCTCCTCAACATCCATGCTGAAGACCACTAGGCAATTCCAAAAAGTGGGGGCACCATCAATAGAAAATGTTTTAGACTGAAAGTTGCTGCTGTGGTGAACAAAACGTTATTAGTATTAAACACGACTGACTAAATCCAATCGACCCCAATAATTTGCTCAGGATATTCAAGTACTGCTTTGCATATTGATCCCAAAGCAGCCGCGGTGGGAGCTTATCTCTGCTTCGTTCCGACAGAACGGAACTTACGAGACATTAAAGGACACCTTGCTGCAAGTGAAGTTATGCTACACCTATATAATTACCACATACAGGATATTCACCAGCTAGCGAGTAGTGCAGGAACTTATGTACAAAAAGTATTCCATACTGGAATTTCCCAGGCTCAGTTTACAACAGCACAGTCTGAATTTGTTTGTAATTTTTTTGAGAGTTCTGGATTTCAGCAGACAGGTAGTTACTAGACGAGGCATCTGTGATGATCCGCGCCGCGCTCCCACGTACCGGGCCGACACAAGTCCCCGTGCTGTTCCTTTTCACTGGCATACACCTCCATGCACCAGGCGTGGTAGGCAAAGGAGAACAGGTCTTCTATCTTCGAGGGAGGGCGGATGGCATTGTTCAGTCGCTTAAGCCAATCTTGACACTGCTCAAAAGTGGAAAACTGACACCTGTCCCAGAAACAAACGTTTTTCTATTAATTTTCAGTAGAAGGTGTCAGACTAAGATCTGACAGGCTGACTACGAAAACATCTGTGAAAGTAAAAAGTGAGAACAAACATCAACAACTTAGTTCTGCTTCTATGTACATCCTAATGAAGAGTAAAAATGAAACCTTTGGATATTAGTAAAGAATATTAGGACTTAGGAAGCCAAAATAATCCGCAAGCAGGAAAGCACCATCCCGTGATTTGAGTCACGAACGAGGGAGACGCTTCTCCACATGTTTACTACATGACCAAGGACAACAGCACGGAGCTCAGCCTGCAGCTTACACGACCAGAGTGTGACTGGTGGTCTCAGGTGGAGCCCCATAAAACCATCATATACATTATAATCTAGGCATGACATTCCTGTAAGCAAGAACACATTTTTCATTAGATATGTCTAAGGAAAATTATATCATACATTAGATGGAGAAATACCCACCTGATTAATATACTTAGAATTTAAGAATTATGAGGACAAACTCCCGTATCTGAAATCTTACATTATTCCTACACTAAGATTCTCTTTCCTGGCCTTGGTAAGCACAAACGATGATTTTGAAACTGAGCTTTGCTTGACATTACAGACTAACAACAACTAGTGAGATTATTCCCCGCACAAGAGAAAATATTCAAAGCAGTGTATTCAAATTACATCAGCTTGTCTTTTCAAGGAGGATTCCTGGGCCCTTTAGAATGAAAGAGTGGTAATAACATCAGTGATTTATTTTGCTCTGCCAGATTTCTTCAAGATTTGAGAGTTATAAAACATTCACCAAGTATTTACGTTCCGCTCAGCCTGTGTTCTGCTGCATTCATGGATAATGACGGCATCTGCACTCTCTGAGGGCAGGATTTATTATCCTACCTGCAAATATCCAAAAGTCAGTCAGTGGAAGGAAAAAGACTTGTCCAACTCATGCTGTCTTATGAAACGTGTCTAAATCAGCCGCGAGGAACCGCAGCCTGGAGGTGTTTATTTCTCATCGCTGACTCCAAAGCGAGCTGAGACGACCAGCTTCGAGTTGGTAACTCTCTATTAAATGTCTACGGCCAGACGAGATACGTCTTACCCTAAAGACCCCTTTTCTTTCTAAATTCTTTCGAAGTTAGTACTGCAAGTGACAAGTACTGTCTTCACTTAAGCCCTTTTATTCAGAACACAAATTGCTTCATTCATGAAAAATAACACAAATATGTTCTAAATCTGGTATCTCAGTCCCATATTTCATGATGTTCCAATGGACAGGATCATCTGATTCTTGCAGATGCAATTTTGAAGGGAAATTCATAAGGAAGGGCATAAATACAAATAATTTGTATTCCTTCTACAGCTGAAGAGAAATAACAAATTAACATAGAGAGGAAGGGTGACTTTTTTAAATGTCAAGAGCTACAAGTTAAGAGGAAGTTAAATATTTAATTCAAATTAAACTAAATATTACTTCTAAAGTAAAATCAGTCCTCATCAAAACACAGCATTTCAGGAAGCAGTTGGCCTGTTAAACATTTTGAGTGCTCAGCTATGGCTGGGGCTCATGTCATTATACAAAAGGTACTGCCAGCAACCATTTAATCAAAAAGAAACGTTCCTTTCTTGTTAATTAAAGCTGATAGATCAAAATTAATTTCTGCAGCAGAAAAGGTAGGAAATAGCTGCAGCTCAGACTCCTGGGGCAGACTGGAGACTGCTGAAGGACGGACACAAATTAACGTTCCCTTCGACACGACGCCACCCTCTCTGCGGGGTTAGAGGGGCTGCACACCTCGCCTGACCCTGCTCCCTCCCCTTCTTCTCCAACAGGCTACTACGTTCTAAGGATAGTAACTGCACCCTCCTGGCTGGTAAATACTCAGGGTGGCCAAGGGTATCCAGACCCAAGGTTTCACGAAGAACTGCACAAGCCCACACCTTAACCCTCCAAACCCCAAACCTTGATTAAAGACTTTTTGCGAAGAAATGTGTGTTTCAGTGGTTTTATCTAGTTTTCTCTCATAACTAAAGAAACACACTATAACTGATTGTAAGGCAGGGAAAACACAGTGAGACTCAAATTAATTTCAGAATAAAATCAGATTAACCACTCAGGCTATACTGTATCATAGCAAGCAAAAACGCAGACCATCTTGCTCCCGCCCTCTTTACAGAAATGCTCAGCTATCTGATACAAAATCAGACACAAGAAAATCTTTTTGGGGAAAGCAAGTCCACTAAACATGAAGAAAAAACATTTCCTTAGAACGTCACAGCTGCCCACAGCACGTGGAAAGCAAAGTTACCCCCCATCCAACATTCAGCCTGATCATACCTTATAACCTTGCAGTCTTTGCAAGTCAAATGAAGCTGAAATATGTCACGGCACTCAACGCTTTCTATAAGCTGCAGTGGAACCTGCAATTAAAAAGATGATGTAAGTTTATTTCAAACAGCACTAACTGTCATTTCTTTGCATGTTCTCAAGGATTTATTCTAGAACTACAGGGAGTCTGAAAAGAGAAAAACACAGAAAACAAACTACAACTGCTTCAACAGCTCTGAAGTATGGCACCATGTACCAGGAAAGTTTCTCGCTCCATTGCTGTAGAGTCCAAAAACCTTAAGGGATCACACGAAAACAGCTGAGAGGACTGCGGCACTGGTGAAAAACGTGAAAGGAAGAAAAGCAGCAGAAACCCACAAGCTTTTCTCTCCTGGAAGCATCTTTGTTTTCTAGGTCCAGATTTAGGGATTTAAGGAATGTAATTTCAGCTATGCATGTCAAAAATGAACGGGTAGGCAGGATTCCCCTTACCAGACTGCTGCAGTCTAGATGCTTGTTACACGGACTGACAATGTTTTATGGAATATGCAACTAGCGGAAGCTTGATCAGGCAAAACATGGAAGCACATGTAAGTACCTTCAAAGATGAGAAGGATGAAAACAGTAGTTTTCATTCATATTTTTGTGCCTTTACCTGAGACAGGCAAATGTACATCACTGTCCTAAACGAATGAAAGTCAGTATTCAGCTATCTCATACATAACTGTCCCAATTCCACACAGAGAATTCAGCCAATACCTATAATAAATACAAACTGTAAAATAGTTGGAAATTTTTATGGGATTATATTGAACGTTACACCTCTGCCATCGAGATCCTTCAATACAAAGGCCATCAGAGAAACATTTAAATATTCTGTTATCATCTTTGCCATCAGAAGACATGATCCAGCACTTTCAGTTCTGGCTTGGAGCTTACAAGCTGTGGCTGTAAGACCCTGCTCCACCACTGCCTTTCCATATGGCTTTGGGCGAGTCCTTGACAGTCACCTCCAATCAAGGACCTGCGGTGACGAACCAAGACAGCTTCTACTCGGGCATTACAAAGCTGATTCAGTGGAATGATATAAGGAAACGAAAGTAAAAACAGTAGGCAAGGGAAAGAGCTGTCTCACAAATAAGAACTGCAGGAATATTTACTCTGAGCATGAAGATGCCTAGAGAAAGCTAATGGTAAATGCTTCGCCCAGGACAGCGATCGAAATTCTTGTGCCTCTTGGGAAGGCTGGCACACAGCTCACAGCTGCACCTCGTGTTTCCCTGTCAACTCAAGGTCAAGAGCCTGGAGTCCTCTTCTGAATGCAAAAGCCCAAGTAGTTGCCCAGAGCTCACAACCCCCAAGATACAACAGGCAGGTACTGGTTTAATGCTCAACCTTTATCCTTGTCCTTTAGTCAGCCCACAACCACGAAGCAGTGCTGGACTCTCCTTAGCTGGAGGAAATCCCAACCATCACCTCCCATGCCCAGCAAGGCTGGTACGGGTTAAGCTATTCTTTGTTCCTTTTGTTGTGACTGGGCCTTACAGAACAGAACATCCACGCACAAGGAGACTAGACAAGACGGTGTCCGACTTGATAGCTTGATAGCCCAGTAGCTTGGCTATTCAAATAAAGCTGGAACTCGAATTTTGGTCCATGTTTTCGGTATTATTACTGTTTTAAGATCTGTGATAGTCTCATATAAATCACCTAACCAGCAACACAAAGGACTCCCTCCTCCGAGATAAGCCCCCTATGTGCCATCATCAAGCGGAGCCTGACTGCAGAGAACACGCCTGGTTACTATTCAAAAAGGAAATTCTGGAGGCACAGGAGCGAGCTGTCCCTGTGTGCCGAAGTCGAGCCGCCGGGGTAGAAAACCAGCTTGGATGACAAAGGAGATTTGGGAACATCTCAAAAGAAAAAGGGATGTCTATAAGTCTTGGAAGAATGGGCAGGCATCCAGGAATCAATACAGGGAGGAAGTTAGGACATGTGGGGAGATAATCAGGGGAGCAAAAGCCCAATTGGAACTTAGACTAGCCAGCTCTGTAAGGGACAACAAAAAGTCTTTCTATAAATATATTAATAACAAAAGGAGGGCTAAAGATCACCTCCAGCCCCTACTGGACTCAGGGGGTGCGTTAGTCACTAGGGATGAGGACAAGGCTGAGGTCCTTAATGCCTTCTTTGCCTCAGTCTTTAATAATAAGGTCAGCAGTTCCCAGGTGAGCTGGCCTTCGGTGTCTGAGAGCAGGGAGGGAGAGCAAATCGAAGCTCCTGTGATCCCAGAGGAATGGGTCAAGGAACTGCTCCTCCGGCTGGATGCCCACAAGTCTATGGGGCCTGATGGTATCCACTCGAGAGTCCTGAGAGAGCTGGCGGATGTCATTGCCAAACCCCTGTCCATTATCTTTGGGCAGCCTTGGCTCACTGGGGAAGTTCCGCTGGACTGGAGGCTGGCGGGTGTTACCCCCATTTACAAAAAAGGGCGGAAGGAGGATCCGGGGAACTACAGGCCTGTCAGTCTGACCTCGGTGACGGGCAAAGTCATGGAACAGGTTATCTTGAGTGCTATTAATGAGCACATACAGGTTAACCGGGTGATCAGGCCCAGTCAACATGGGTTTATGAAAGGCAGGTCTTGCCAATCAAACCTGATCACCTTCTATGACAGGGTGACCCGCCTGGTTGACGAGGGAAGGGCAGTGGATGTAGTTTTCCTAGACCTCAGTAAAGCCTTTGATACAGTTTCTCATAGTGTTCTGGTGGAGAAACTGATAACTGCTGGCCTGGATAGGCACACCCTCCTTTGGGTTAAAAACTGGCTGGATGGCCGGGCCCAAAGAGTGGTGGTAAATGGGGCTAAATCCGGCTGGAGGCCGGTCACCAGTGGGGTTCCCCAGGGCTCAGTGCTGGGTCCAGTTCTGTTTAACATCTTTATCAATGACCTGGATGAGGGAATTGAATGTACCCTCAGTAAATTTGCGGACGACACCAAGCTGGGAGGCTGTGTCGATCTGCTCGAGGGTAGGGAGGCCCTTCAGAGGGATTGGAACAGACTGGATCGTTGGGCTGAGGCCAATGGCATGAGCTTTAATAAGGCCAAGTGCAGAGTCCTTCACTTGGGGTATAAAAACCCCAAGCATCGCTACAGGCTCGGGGAAGAGTGGCTGGAGAGCTGCCTGGCGGAGAAGGACCTGGGGGTGTTGGTTGACTACCGGCTTGATATGAGCCAGCAGTGTGCCCAGGTGGCCAAAAAGGCCAATGGGATACTGGCGTGTATCAAGAACAGTGTGACCAGCAGGAGCAGGGAAGTGATCCTGCCCCTGTACTCGGCACTGGTGAGGCCGCACCTGGAATATTGTGCCCAGTTTTGGGCCCCTCGCTTTAAGAGAGATATTGAGCTCCTGGAGCGAGTCCAAAGAAGGGCAACTAAACTGGTCAAGGGGCTGGAAAATAAAACTTATGAGGAGCGGCTGAGGGAGTTGGGGCTGTTTAGCCTGGAGAAGAGGAGGCTGAGGGGAGACCTGATTACGGCCTATAAATACTTGAAAAAAGATGGTGGGGAGGTAGGGGAAGGACTTTTTACATTAGTGATGGGAGATAGAACAAGAGGAAATGGGCATAAGCTTAGTCAGGGCAGATTCAGGTTGGATGTTAGGAAGTATTTCTTCTCTGAAAGGGTTGTCAGCCACTGGAATAGGCTGCCCAGGGAGGTGGTTGAGTCCCCATCCCTGGATGTGTTTAAGAATAGGGTGGATGATCTACTTGAGGATATGGTTTAATGGGGATTAGGGATGGTTGGACTCGATGATCTCTAAGATCTTTTCCAACCTAGAAATCTATGAATCTATGAAGTGCCACCACTGCACCACAGTACTTGAACGCATTACAGACAAGCAGATCAGATGCACTGTTGCCATAGTCGATATTTTTATTTTAAGTGCTCATTTCTTCCACGCCGCCTCCTACTTCATTCTAATCTGCAACGTAGATAAATTGTTGTGATAGTTTTGTCTAATAAATTAAGGGACTGGAACAGACCTCAGACTGGAGAAGCTTCCATTCTTTCTTCCCAACTGGACAGCATCACATACACCAATAAATTATTTAAAACTACCACTGACTTACATGGCACCAACATGGAAATTAAGATATCCTTCCCCAAATAAATGAGTTAAGACTCTAGAAGACTTGCTTTTTCAGTCAAATATGCTCCTTTGTCTGTTAATACTCTTTTTTTTCCCTTTCCCCAAGCCCATCTTCATTTAAGCAGTTCTTCACATTGCTCCCTCCTCTTAGTCTGGTTCTGGCTCCTCATCCTCCTGCCTGCACTCTAATGACATACTAAGTATTCTTCTACTCCTGCATTATTTTTCATTTCCTTCTTTCAAAGTCACTCTTTGTTCTATGCCCTTTCAATTTGCCCTCTGCTCAACAGCCATTCTTTTTTCTCTTGACAGTCTACACGCAGCTCACCATCTATTTCCCAAGAATCTGCCATTTTTTCTTCAGGGCAACCTTCTTATCAATCTTTCTCATTTTCTTTTCTGGTCATAAAAATCTGTCCTCTGATCCTCTTGCATTTTCAGTCTCCTTCCTGTCCATTACTCTTTCCCCAGTAAAACTCTCTAAAATTATCTGCCTTCGTTCCCCATTCTTCCCCACCGATAACCTTTCATTTCCATCGTTACGTTTTCCAGGCTGCTGCATGGAGCAAGTCAGACACTGGGTGCAGTTAGCTCGCTCTCGAAAGAGCCGTCAGTTCTGCTGGCAGGTGCTCCACCATGTAATGGTGACTATCCAAATCAAGCACTGGAGAAGCAATTACTTTTCCTTTTATAAGAACAAACCTGCATTGTTATCCAAGGCCAATCACATCACGTTAGAGAGGATAGTAGAGCATCGTGCTACTGCAGTATCTGCCTCTCGACTGTCTCTTCTTTAAAATTATCTCATTTTAAACAACAGCAACATTGTACAACTCAAGTGTTTTCTTTTTGAAGATTTTTATTCTTTTAATTACTGGAACTAGCTGTTATTTAACAGCAGTACAAGATATATTTAGAGAAAGATACCTCTGTAGTAAGAAAAAGCACAAGTTATGTTTACACTGCTGAAAAAACACACCCCACAGCTCAATCCCTGACCACAACGCCGAGGGAGATGCACTGGACCATGGCCCAGCTGCTCTAAGCCAGCCCCTTCACCAGTGACTACGCTATATACTCTACCCTGGCTACCATTTGGCCCGAGCCTTCCCTGGATACCACGCGGCACTCAGGAGCCATCAGCTGTAATTAGCACTTTCTGCTTGTTTTCCCAGTTCAGAGCTGGAAATAATGTCAGGGTTATGGTACAGACTGGTTACTTTCAACAGCACGAGGCCAAGGCTACGTGCTATATGTCCTGAAGCACGGTACAACACGATATACGGAGCAACTGAGGCTGGAAGGTCAGCTCCGAAGGTCTTCAAGGACTCTCCTACGTGGAGGGAGTCGAATCCCCCCAGGTGTGATCTTGTTCACGTGTCTACAAGGAGTACCCGAAGGAAATTTTGCTTTTAATTACAAGTAATTGTACTTAGGTTTTGTCTTGAAGGCAATCATTTAGTCCCCACTCTGCTTTCACAATTAACACGTGTAGAACGTGAACAACTTGACCATCAGGAACGGAGAATGAACCAAAGACTGAGCTACTGTTCAGCACAGAGGAACCACAACTGTGCTGTACAGAAGGACGGTACCAAACCCACCAGTTTTCCATTAAAGGTCAAGCAAGGGAAAGCTCGTACTAAAACTCACTTCATCACCAAGACTGAAAGTCTCCCTCATCTTGCCAGCACGACTTCTTTTTGACTGTGTCCAAAATCTACTATTTGAAAGAGGCTACATCCAAGTCCATGGTTTCATAAACCACACTAAAATTTTAATTGCAGAAATGCAATTAGCTTACAGGGAGAAGTATGATTAGACAGAAACACTCACCAGCTGCAAAGTTTGACATTTTCTTAAGGAACGTCAATCAACAGAGATCGGCTTGGGAACCCAGCTCCCCACGTGCACCGAGAGATCATTGTTGAGTCTGTATTTTTATCCCATGGATAAACAGAAGTCAACACTTTTGAAGGTTATAATCCCTCCAATTTACGCATGGTCTACAGGATCTTTTGTTTTTGCGTTTAGAACACCATGTTCCTATTACTGCGCTGATCCAGGAAATTATCCATGGAAAAGATTTATGCATACAGCCGTTTTCTGTGGTGTTGCAACGCGAGCATTATCAACTTTTCAATGTATTTCTTTTCAAGCACAGGTGCGGCGAGTGATCCAGCAGCACTGTGCTACCTGCTGAGGTTTCACAAGCATCGTTTTGCCAGCCAGTCTATAGAACTGTAAGCAAAAAAGAACAGTGCAGGGAAATAAACCAGGAATTCATTTTTATTTGGGTTCCACCTCCTTCATGCAGTTGCCCTTTCTAAGGGGCAAGTAGTTGCCACGCACACTGCTTTCTTCAGCAGGTCATGAGAATACCCCATCTCCTTCAGGAGGAGATGCCTGCATAGAACAGCTGCACGTTCACAGGGAATTAATTCTTTTTACAAATACTGTAATACAGAGACTTGCTGAGAATCCTCTTTCCTACACAAGTACCTCTCTCTGCTTAGGTGAGAAGGTTGTTGGGATGGATGGGATTCATCAGGGTAGTGATTCTTACAAAAATCATTAACAATAAAAAAATCCAACTCCTAACATTAGTAAACATGTATACATTTTTCCAAGTGTCCTCTTACAGGTGATATCTGAATAGCTCCAGCAATACAAAAACAGTAGGAAAGAATCCAGATGAGCATGATCAAAAAGTACTCAGTGAAAATCTAATTTAGAAAACCACCATCTGATCAGTAATTTTGATCAACAATAACCAAAGTGATTATACTCCACAATCTAACAATTTCAATATGATTCCTAATTATTGCAAGTATCTTTTATGCTTACAGGTATTCCAAATCCTGTCTGCCTTGGGTCCCAGCAGAACTCATACTAAGTTATTAGTGATGATCACTTCTGGTTACAGAAGAATAATCGATATTCTGCTCTACCTCATACACTGCCTAATTGAATACTCCTCGTTAATGATGACACATGAAGCAGGACTAACAACTTCAGAGATATGAGATGAAGTGAGAGGGCACAATACTGGATATGAAAGTCAAGGAAGCAAAATGAATATGGTAATACTGACAAACTTTTATGGATGCTTTCCTGAACGCAAACAAAAGATATCACTTAAGAAAACATCAGTTTTAGTTATGGCTCAAAAATATTAAGCTGAAAATTCTTGAAAATAAATATCCCCAATTATCCTAAGGACAGATGTGACAGTAAGCACAGCCCACGCATCAGTGCCTTCTCTAATAAGGTAACTCCATCATTTCCTGGCATTCCTCAGGACAAACTCTTGATTTCTAGGGCTACTCCTGTTTCTCAAGTCTCAGCTCCTTGTTTTAAATATTCAGCCCTTTGCTCTGTCACCTGCAGTTGCCAATTTCACACAACATTCAGTCTCTGAATGAAAAAAAACCAAAATCTGACAGTAAGCAATACAGCATAGATTTATTGTAGCAGGCCGTTTGGCAGATTTCAGCCTTGGAATTCATGTTTGTATCACAAGGCAGCAAAGGAATCCTGTAAAACACGTGCCTCCTAACGGATCCGCTCGCGGTTGCCCGCAGGGAGGAGAGGTACATCTGGCTGTGCCGCACTTGTGGCATCCTGGCACCTTGCTGACCCTGGGCTGCCATTCCCATGCACGGTGGCACTTACAGCTTAACTTTTAAATCTCAAATTATACTGCAGGATTGATTACAGAGTAAGAGCAGTCTGATTTTCAGAGGTGCCAAGTCACCTTTTGATGCCTAAATGCCTATCTGTTCTCCCTGAAAAACGCAATTTGAACATTGCAAACAGATTTTTATTACCGCCAACTTTAAAAGGCAAGAGCACTGAATTTCATCCCGAATTCCCGTGTTTGGATTGAGTTTGGAATACCTGTCTGACCACAGAAGCACGAATCACACTTACGTTCACAACAGACTCCTTGAATTTGATGTGAAGCCTGTAGTTCGAAAGCGCAATGATGGCATCCTCCGCTCGTCCGACGTACTCTGTACTCTCACCGTGAAGCTCAATGAACGGGACCTTCAGGATGGGAAGAAAAATCTTTCAGAAACCATTTAAGTACACCCTCAAGCACAGGGCATCACAAACCCACTGCTCAGAACCCAGCCTAGCTGTTATTGCCAAGCAGGAAAGTCTTGGGTAAGGTTGGTTCAGAGGTTAATTGTAGCTTTTTCTTTTTTTTTTTTTTTTTTAATGATTCCTCATTTTCTCTTAATTTTCCTGAGTAGTAAGTGCTTGGTCAGGGAAAACAGTGACTTTTCAGGAAAAAATCGGAGCAAAATACCCTCACATTTTGGCAAGCAGTCTCACTGCCTCCTGATTTACGCTCTCACTCTGGAAAGTAGCAACTTCTACAATGTTATTAAATTAATCCTAAAGTAGGCAGAATATGCAAGATGAATAACCTTCTACACTATTGGTCCCCAGTTCAGTCAGCAAGCACAGATAACCAGCTTAGACTGGTTACCTAAATGCTACACAGCTGAAGACAGTTGGGTAAGTTGCACATTTTGCCTCGTATTTCTCACTGCAAATATGAAAATGCACGACACGCTGCTGTTTTATAAAGTTAGAAAACCTGCAGTCTTATTATGTTGCACACAAAAACTGCAACTGTTTAATTAAAAAGGTGATTTAAGCTCAATTTAGCTGAGCTGGGTGAAAAGTATAAATGCCCAACTTGAAAATAATCTCATTTTACAACAACGTAGCTTAAATCAATTAAAAATATTTTATATTAAAACGAAACAAACGACCTCTTCAGTTGATATAAGTGCCAACATGGATGAATCACTTGAACTAAATTGATTTCAAAGGAACTTTGGAAAAATAAGATAAAAACCAAAAATTCATTTTGTGCAACATAAGATTTTTGGCTTCTCAGTAACAAGAAGCAACAGCAGCACTTAACTACCTTAGTGTTACTTTTTAAAAAAGCAAAAGAGTTCTAGCCTATGGAATAAAACCTTCCTTATGCTGGTAAAAAGGGATTATTACGATGTTCTCAGAGCCTGGATTATTACATGAGTAACAGCTACATTGTTCAGAGACTCTAAGGAAATTCTTATAATACAAGGCATAAGGTCTCTGTCCTACCAACAGGACCTGAGTATTTAGACAGAAAACGTGTTTCTCCCATTACTATGCTGAACTGTGAATGAAAATTCTGTGGGAGAGGCCGGAGAAGACACAGGTCAACCAGAGATATTGTGATCTTAACTGGCAAGGAGCAGCGTGGCGATTACCTGGAGGTTCTCATCCTCTCGGATCAGCTGCTTCCTGGGAAAAATCTGATTAGCCTGGATGCATTCAAGGCTGTGCTGAGTCTCCTCATCCTGAGAAACAAAGCGTCACAGTTAACTTCAGCGCTGTCACTTGCTGTCTTCTTCACCACCTAGCAAGCTGTCAACGCCCACGAAAAAGCTCAAACAGGATGGACTGTTCAGAGAATTCGGTATCAGTAACTCACTAAAGTTACTAAACTTTCAAAGACAAGCACTCAAACAACTACATATGATATTAGAAACAGGTTTCCTTCCTGCAGCCTGCTTAATAAAGTCATTAAAAACCACAAAAATGACTTGTAGTAGGATTGGGAAAAATGCATTGGCCTAGTCTAGTCTAGCACTACAGTTAAAATTCAACAATCCCACGTGTAAATATTCACTCTCCAATGCTTTTCAGATTTTATTCTGCCGTGTAACAGACCCTACAAACCCCTTTTGCTTACCATGACAGGCCCTGGACAGGAGGAGAAATCCTCGTCCTTACTCACAATGTTTTGAGGGTCGTCTCCACTTCTTATTAAAATCTAGAAAACCAGAAAAGTGTAATGATGAAGTTGAATTCATTTTCTTTTGGCAAATAAACACAAATTAACTTTCAAAGACTGAGAATTCAGCTATTAGAAAACTGCAAGCAAATAGTAATTATGAAAAGATTAAATCCATATAAACTAACTCTCCTGAGACACAAAATTGTTTCAAAATGTGTCTGGCTCCTTCTGCACATTCTGAAAAATTATCTTCGAACATACCGCTGGGAGAATACCCATCTGAACGTAGTAATTAGACCAATGTTTGTATCATTTAAATTAAAACATGTTCATCTTTCTAAGCCACCCTGAATTTTTCTCCCAAGTCACTTGCAGACGGTGATTCACAAATACAGAGGTCACAAACCCAGCAGGATCATTGCAATCACTTAGTCTGATCTCTTCTGTAACACAGGTTGTCAGATCCTCCTGAAGTAAGATTTAGAATTCATATATGGATAGAATTCCTCATTTTATAGTGATGACTCATTTTCTACTTCCCCAACACAAGAAGGACATGGAGCTGCTGGAGCAGGTCCAGAGGAGGCCACGAAGATGATCAAAGGGCTGGAGCACCTCTGCTATGGAGACAGACTGAGAGAGTTGGGGCTGTTCAGCCTGGAGAAGAGAAGGCTCCGGGGAGACCTTCCAGCACCTAAAGGGGCTACAAGAAAGCTGGAGAGGGGCTTTGGACACGGGCGTGTAGTGACAGGACAAGGGGCAATGGATTTGAACTGAAAGAGGGGAGATTTCCATTAGATCTAAGGAAGAAATTTTTTACGTTGAGGGTGGTGAGGCACTGGACCAGGTTGCCCAGAGAAGCTGTGGCTGCCCCATCCCTGGCAGTGTTCCAGGCCAGGTTGGATGGGGCTCTGAGCAACCTGGTGTGGTTGAAGGTGTCCCTGCCCATGGCAGGGGTGTTGGAACTGGATGATCTTTGAGGTCCCTTCCAACCCAAACCATTCTCTGATTCTACGGATGTATCAAAACATCCATTTTCTTGCACCTACCTTGCCAAGAGCTCCAGCTCATTACACACCAGTGACTTGCGCTCTCTGCTATCTAACAATCCCCCAATCTTTATCGTCTGCAAATCTGCTGGAAATACTACAGAGCACACAGTCTTGAATTTATGCAATTGACCCTGTTAGGAACTTAATGATGGAAGTGAACGCAGGAGTTATAATTTGATTTTGAGATTTATCTTAAATTCAATTTTTTAAGTTCTGGTAGGTTCTTCCCTTTTTAAAAAAAAAGGATTCACTCAGGTATTTTATGGGTTTTGCAGTCCACACTGCAAATAAAAGATACTGACAAAACTGTATCAGTTGAGCTCAGACAGTTCTCAGTCCATACGTCACCTTACTTATAAATATATTTCAAATTATCAGTGTTGTGGTTGACAGAAAACCTCTCTGAATCCACCAGCTCACACACATATCACTACTGCAGGAAGCACTAACTACGTCCTGTACGTCGTGCAGAATATTTACACAGGGAAAAGGAGCAGCAGATGCACATGTTCTGAAACTAAACCATCCCACTGTCTAAAAACAATCAATGAGAAGAAAGCATCGTACTCATCCTCAAAACCTCTGTTAAATAGGAACATCCCAATAAGCAAAATGCCTTTATGTCCCCAGTGGAGGGGAGAAACAGCATAATAAATGCTTGCAAGTACGTTCGAAATCCCACAGCTTGCAGAAAGCCATGTGTGTATATATATACACACACACAAGGAAGAAATTACGAGCAGAACTGCCACTAATTCACTAAAAATTAATGCCAAAAGTAGATATAAAAGACTTGATAGAAGTCTGAACCTATCAACTATGGAAACTGATAAGGAAAAAGTGAAAAAACGGCACAGAAATTTCCACACGTACAAGAACAATGGGGAGTAAGAACATTGTTTTAAGCTAACAGAAACAAAGGACATCTAGAAATGCTATTTACCAACAGCAAGATGGAGGCAGTATTGTCGTTAATACTGGTTTTTAAAAGGCAGAACTACCGAACAGTTTTGTTTCAAAGGCAGCAGGAGAAGAAAGATGGTTACACGACTGTAACTGATGAGACTATTCAAGGCTATGATGAGACTACTAAGGCTAAAAGGGTCACAAATTCATCAGGTTTCATCTCCACTATACCAGAGGCCGTAAAATTCCAGCTCTTGTATCCAAAACAAGAGTTTGTGCTTGATTCCAGCATGACTTGGTATTTATGTACATTGCGTTTGCTTATGCTTATCTTCCAAAACCAGGTCCTACTGGGCTTGAAGATACCAAGAAAGGAGGGGTTCAGCAGCTCTCTCCATCACGCCTTGCTTCCAGGTCTCACTATGTTTTCCAGATTACGTGACGTGCTGTTCTCCAAGATGTACGAGAGTTAAAAAATGAACCTCCTGCTCAATCAAATTCACCATGAGAGCTGGCTAAGCAACAGGCTGATTTGTCCAGTCACCCTGTCCTACAGCTCATCCATCAAGAAAGGCACAGACTGGATTAACTTTGCGGTATATCCTGAGATAACGAAGACTAATGATTCCAGAGAAGATGGGTTTAGAAGCCGTAAGGTTTACACGAATTGCCTTCACCACCCTTAAAATAATATCACCACGTTCAGCTGTCAGGTGTACAGCCAGCCAGAGGAGTGATGAAGAGTTAAGGCACGCTTATATGAAGGCTTTTGAGGAGGACATCTCCCTTACCATTGGCACTACTGCCTTCGGCAACCAGCCACCTCCTCACCGGCACCGGTTCTGCTCTTCCAGAACAGCAGCCACCCTTAAAGTCGTGAAGACCAAACAATTCCAGATCAAGTCATCTATATAATTTATGCATAACTTGAACAAAGCTTTAAACATGAATAGCAAAGCCTTCTGAATATAAAAAAATACTTTCCTGTTTCTGAAAATTCCTCCAACTTCAAGGACAATTATCAAAGAAACACTGAGCTAATTAAAAAGCTGAGCTTTATGACAAATCTAAAGTGTGCTTAGTATCACTGATTAGAAGTTTTAATATATTAGGCACGGTGCTGCAACAAAGTTGTTCTTTTACGCTTTGGATTTATTAAATATATTCATTTTAGAAGTTGACTATATAATCATCTACATGCTAATAAGAACGTTAATAGTTTTTTCTCTAAACTCATTTAAAGTGTCTTACCGTTGTGCTCCTAAAATCCAGCATAAACCCCAGCAGACACTATCCAAACTACTGCAGAATAAGTTTAACTGCAGCATTCAGCTGCAGAACAGCTTCTATTATACTACCATGACTTTACATGAACGTGAGAATCTTCCTTTTTTAGGTGAATTTTGGGAAAGCTGCATGGGAAAATAGGGTGGTTTCAGTTTTACTGAGGATTATCAGATATAAACTGGGATCTTGCCAAGATAAATGATACAAGAACTTCTAAGACCGGTTCTAAAACAAATAGTTTGCATGCTCACGCTGCTGCTAGGTATTAGTGAAATGCTTCACCAACTTAACCGCCACAAAGCAAGAGTATTTCTAAAAATTGCGGGCAAAACCAGCAAGAAATATTGAATTGTTAGAAGGAAATTCACTGATCTGACGGGTAATGAATATACCGGAAGAAATAATCAATTTCCCATCATGTCAACAAGCTGATCCCACTCCCTTCATGACCTCATGATCACTGGGTTGAGCACAAGGGAACGGAAACACACCACTGGGACCAGTGACAGGGACCACATGCTCTTCTCAGTAGCGACCTACACTGAGATTATTTGAATTAACTCTGAAACCACATTTTCAACCTTGATTTCTTTCTGTACCAAAGCTTTCGAACCCATTTCCATCTGTACATTCAGCAAACTCTTCCAGGCTGGTTGTGTGAACGGAAAAAGTGCTTGTGTGACACCTGGTACTGGGATCTCTGACCCTCACTTTGTGAACCCGGACAATGAGGACCTTCCTTGTAACGTGAACCCCAACAAGCCACTCCGTTGAATTCCACCCATGCTAATTAACATGCCACGCCACTCCAAAGGAGCACAAAGTGAGACTAGCATAAACTGGCTAAAAAAAATTTCAAGTTGACCCTTACCATCATCTGATGAGTGGCAAAATGGAATCAGAATTCTCATTCTGTGTAACTGCAGTGGGCAAATCATGAGCTCTTCCATGACAGTGCAAAGCATTTCCCAGAAATGGAAATGTTCAAACACAGCTTAGACAACAACTGACTGAGAAAACCTCTTCATAAAGAGCGCCCTCAAATTCAGGCTCCTACTTATAACCAGGATTGTATATAAATAGCAGATATCTTAAACATCACACATGAAGTGCAGTGAAACTTGGGTTTGTTGTTAGAAATTACTTTTTTTTTGGTCAGGACTGAGGCCAGAAAAGGTTATCGATTTACTGTGCTGCCCTTTCAACTGTAGTTTCACGTACATTAAATGACACCAAAAAAAGAGGTTAGTCTTGTTAATTCTCCATCTTTATGCTCTGCTTGGAAGGATAAATGATTAGTAAAGGTTGTAACCTCAGACTCTTGTTCAGCCAGTACGGGAACATCTTAATTACCTTTCCTTTTAGATGTGCTTTCTGGTCTAAGTTATGTACATAATTAAGACTAGCAATAACCATCTGTTTGCCAGTGATTCTAAAAAAAGATTATATAAATAAAGGATCATTTAAATTCACATGCATTTAAATGTAGTTGTACTTACAGCAAGGAAAAAAGAAAAACTGAAGAGGAAAAAAAACACAAAAAAAACCCCACAAACAAACAAACAAACCAAACCAAAACAAAGGAAGTACCCAAGCATTTCACTTTCTTCCCCTGCCTTCCCTGTCCAGATCCTGAATTCCATTTAAATCAAATCAAAATCAAATTGAGTTGACCCTCAGTCTCAAAACAGTTATTTACATACTGTGTCACAGTTGCCCTGGAAAAGTTTTAGATGGGAATCCAAAGGTTTTGACAAAAAAGCATTAGGAAAATTTGAGGATGAAACATTCAAGAATGCGATCTGGCTTCTGGAGAAGATGCTGCTGTTGCAAAGTGAAAACACTTCTTCCCCTTTCATAGGGAGGCGGAAATTATCTGAGATAAGGATGAAGAACACTTAGCATCCCATGTTTCAGTCTCTGACAGGGAGTTTCACCTCTTTCCTGGCACCACGTGTAGAAGTAACTGAATAGCTTTAGTATTTACTGAGGAAGCAGCTAACACGGACATTTACTTGTTACTCTGGAATAGGAGCAGGAGAGACACAGAATAACTTTTGAAGACTTTGTCATCTTTTTTTATAGTCACAGGTTGCAAATTCCAACTCAGTTAAACATAGATTTTTGTCTAACATCTTAGGGATATGCCTTAGTCAAAGATAAATGTAGAACCCACCATCAACAAGCAGCTTCTCTTATCAAAATAATGTGATGAGCTTACCAAAGAACGAGATAATAAAACAGCCCTCTGTCCCAGAAACTTTCAGACAACACTCTTCCAATACTTCACATTGGCAACTGCAAATAAAAAGACAGTACTTTAAAACATGAATCTTCGATTGGAAAAAAACAACTACTAAATAGCCAGCACCTTAGGCAAGAAACTCAACTGTTATGCTGGTTTGTCTCAATCAAAGAGGAAAAGTAAAAAGTACTAACGACTACGTAAGTCGGAACTATTGAGATCTTCATATGCCCAATGAGGGAATTTAATGATTGGATTCTGGCAGGTACACGTGCTGGTTAAGGGAATAGTTCAGAAATTGTGGTCACAAAGCATTTCAGAGTTTTTTTAAATTTCTCTGGTAGGTAGAAGTGGAAAAAAAAATGCTTAGCAATACAAGCTACAGGAGAACTCTTTTATAGAAGATCCAACTGGTTTTGTACCGATCTTCAAAAGCGTGTTCTAATTTTACCCTAAATAGCTTTCCTATCCCCAAGAAAGCAGACAGAGACCCCTAAATACTGGTTATTACCTAAGCACTTCTGGACAAAGCTGCAAAAAACGCCAAGGGGAGCAGCAATGCGCCCATGACACCATTCCTCCCAAGTCCTAACTTTTTACCAAGTGCTGTACAATTATTTCCTAAAATAAAAATCAAGTATTGTGTCACAAATACGTATTTGTAAAAAAAAAATCATAATTCTATGGATAAAATATCGAATTTGCCTCATTCTTATGCCGTCACCTCAGCAGGTATTCCCAGGGACCTTCTACAGCATCAGAACAACCGCTCCAACAGCCTGAGTCAGGCGGGACACCAAGCTCTACACTGAAATACCCAAACCCTAGAATTAAAGTTCTGGACTAAAACTGACCACTCCTAACGCGTGCAAGCAGCCGAAGCGATGGAATACCACTCCCTGGCATCCAGCGTACCAGATCTGCTCTTCACAATAACTTGGAAGCTGTCCCGACAGCACCCTGCATATGTATGTGCCTGGAAAGTCTAACTTACATAAACATACAAGCCTGCTGCTAGAAACAGTTTGCTGCTTCTCTGATGTGTCACAACTAGTGATAATTTTCACATTCTGGTCCATGGAAAGAAAAATAAATCTCTATTTTCCATTAATTATGCCCTTTAGTTTATGGCTTATAACAGAAAAAAATAAAAGTGATTTTCAGTACACAAAAAAGGATATATAATTTTAGGATTGACAGTGGAAAAAGGTAGTTTAAAAAGTACAAACTTAGATGCATCAAGCAAAAGAAATTCTAACATTTCACATGGTGGGCACGTTTTAGGGGAATCCCACACACGCCTACATTCAGCTATTCTTTAAAACAAACCATGACAGGAGGATGCTCTGCTTTACCAGAAAACACCCTACGAACGATCCCAGCTGTTAAAATCCTCAGCTAATCCCAATTTTCTAAAATAATTTCTAAAAGCAACTTTCAGTTACCTGCAAAAGAGGTCAATTACTTTTTTTTTTTTTAAATTTTAAAAGTCTCTTATACTTCACAAGCACTGCCAACTCCAATAGCTCTGCGGGTTGATAATTAAACACGGCACACAAAGCAGAAAGGACACAGTTCTACTCGGAGGTACCAGCTGGATCATGGAACATGTTCAACTTTACGGCTGCTTGGTTATACAAAGTCACCTTTGATGGGAATACCGAGCAAGCTTATTCAACAAAAAAAAAAAGCAGCTATGAAAGCAGACTATGCATCTCCAGGATGACTCTTCAGAGGCAGTTTTCTGGCCACGGCCTTGCTGTAAAAAGGTAAGATACACATTTAGGGAATCAGGAGGCAGACTTGTTTTGTGTGGTTTAGGTCCAAGAAAACAAAAATCCTTCACAAAATCTGCAACAAGCTTTTTATTGAATTCAATGAGGTTTGGAAGAAGCCACTGAATCTCAAGAGTTTTGTAGAGAAGTTTTAAAAACAGGAGAAAAATGTTCCAATATAAGCATTAATAATTCCACTTGATTCCTGCCAGCATTCAGCAAACCCTTCCCACCACACTCATCAGCATTCTTCTTGCAAGGCTGCAAGCCACAGATAAGCACCTCGAATGTTATCGCTTCCTAAGGCAAGAGCTTGTGCCAAAATTTAAAAAAGCAGCTGGCTGTAAGAAGAAACATCGCTCTGACTGCCACCACCATCTCAAAACCACTAATTACTTAAGGGAGGAGCAATCTCCAGTAGTGGTGTGTAACTGTTTAACACAGCAAAGCACATCTAAGTTTGCTGCCCCTGAGGAGTGTGATGCAGCCTCTTCCTCCTCCTTGTGCTCCCACCGTTTCCTTCACATCAGCTCTTCTGTTCCATCCACATGGACCAGATTCAGCACCATCAGGAAAGCAAAGGGTAAATCCTACAAAGTCAAACCTGTCTGGCAAAGGAATCCGCTTCACACGGTCTTTCATGTTAAGCTGTCACATCCCCAGAGCTGGTTTGGGTTAGATTTTTTTATTGGAGCACAGGTGCTGAAGGCCATATTAACATCACCTAATTTTAAACGTGTAATAATTCATTCTGCCACAGGGCTCCAGTACTTGAAGTGATGCAAAAAGGAACATTTAAACTAAGTTTCTGCTTGGAATCATCTTCTTGGGATCCTTCTGTTGGCTCTTTTGTGAACTTGGGCATTCGGTGAACACTAACTAGCACACAGGCCTCACCTTCATTGTTTTTTCTTGGAAGATGTGATGGAGGAGTAGTGGGAATTCAGAACAATGGTTTCCATGTTGTAGAACTTGCATCCCTGGAGATATTCCAAACCTGAGTAGCCCCCAATCCAACATCAAAGTCTGCCCTACTCTGAGCAGGGTGTCAGACTACATGACCTCCAATCCAAATCATACCATGAGTCTGTGACAATGTTTTTCTTGATGTTTATTTAAATAAAACACTAGCAAATAGTGCAGAAAAAACACTCTTCAGAAGCTTTAATAAACATGTTTATTTAATCAGAAGATTGGAAAGTTGTCACTTCAGTTTCTTAGCTGAAAGGCTGTACCTAGCAAGAATGGGAGAGGTAAGATTTGGGAAGTATAAAGTGAAGTGATAGAAGAATTGCTTTGGAAAAAAACAAATTCAAACTTCTAGGCACAGACAAAGTTATCCTCAGAGATGCAGACAAACCAAACCAAGCTTTCTTCTGGTAACTGACTCTTTAGAAAGTGTATTTTTTACTCCCTTTGCTGAAATACAGTATTTCTGCATTGGTTATGCCACACTATGTCACAATCTTAATATTGAGCAAGCATGGCTCCTGATTGAAAGTTCTCCATTCCTGTTTGCGTTTCCAACTTTGCAACACTTCTGTTCCCACGTAACCCAGCTCCGCAGTGACCGAACCTTCTCTTGCACCACATCACACACTCACCGTTTCACCACCTTTTTGTTTGGCCGCCTTCTGCTCAGCTTTAGCTCATGTATTGACTGTACATTGTTCTTCCTCAGGGATTTCAGCTTGCTTTCCCAAAAACCTGTTTTTACCCTATTCTCAGTGTGCTAAGGAGCAGGAACAGAGCACTGCTATCAGCTACGTACCACGCAGGGTGATGCGGTTAGCTTGTGGCTGAACTAAAAACCACGGAGGGGATGACAGCGTTGGCACTGCTACCCCGAGCACAGCTGCTCCTGAGGCTGGATATTGCAAGGTTACTACTTTATTGCAAGTTTTAAAACATGTACATAGAGAAGGAGGAATGCTGGTCTTCAGGAAGGTATTTTCTTGCTTATACTACCATGTGTCTTCATCATACACTTCTTCAGATTAGTTACATATTCAACTGCTTTCCAAGCTGGAAATTCTGTAGTGCATACATCAATGCTCAAATACACACCAGACTAAGCAGAGACCAACAGCCATACTAAATATTTCACTTTCCCTCCACGCAGATGGCAAGTGTCCTACATAAAAGCATTTTGAAAATGTCTTATTCCATTATTCCAGTCTCCATTCTACCTGTGCTTCTACAACTGAAGAATAAAACCAATTATAAAAGTCCAAAGCATCAAAAAAGAGTTTTGTCAACATATGTCACTGCACTGACTCACACATTAGTGGCAGGCAATTCACTTTCCTCTGGAACCCTTAATAGGTAGGCATATTAGTTTCCTTCATCTTCCCACTCAGAAGAGGCATTAATCTGTTTTTAAAGCAGTTTGATTAAGCTGATTATCTTTGCATACCCATTAAAAAAAAGATCACTTCTCTTACACTCTTCAGAAATTAAATGCAGATGCAACTGTTTTAACGAAAAACCTCTCAAACAGCAAATATCTAAATAGCAAAAGGAGGCAACAGGCAACACAGCAGCAGCACTGCTGAGACTGCAGCTATCTCATAGCTGGTGGTAGTAAAGAGAAGTTTGATCCTTCATTAAGAAAGATCCATTTTTCCCTAACTGCTGTAAAGAAAAATCAGTGGCACTTTAGGAGGGATTACAGTATTAATTATTGCAATAAAAAAAGAGGTTTTTAGGAAAGACTACTTCTGAGTAAGAGACGATATATCAATATTTTCCTTCACCCATCTCAAAACAACTCAAGTCAAAAGACCACAGCAAGCTCGAAACCAAAATCTGAAGAAAATATCACTTTTTCTTAGAAGACTTCAGTTTTTCTTTCAGTTCGTTTTCCATTTGGATAAAACCCTGAGATCCAAATGCTACAATTGTTCAAACATAAGCCAGGAGCAGAGCTCTTCTGATGAACCACTGGAAGTTTAAAGCTCAAATTAATAACTCATTCTATAAATTTCCTTTTATTTCAGTTATTCTGTATTCCTTTGTTTTAGGTGCACAACAGCCATATCTATCAAGAAGGATCACAGAACTACACAGATTGGTCTGAACTGTTGGGAGATCTGCAAGGATGGGATCTGAATCTCTGAAAGCTGACAGGACACAAAATGCTGACCAGGGCCTAAGCTGGTGGACACTCAGTAGACCTGAGTAGGTTCTAAGCTAGAAAGGTGATCAAGTGTGCTGCGGAAGGGAAATTATATCAAAAGGTAACCAAACTGCCCGGAAAAGTAGGGTAATATTAGATTGAAGTTATGAAACTGAAAAAGCAAACGAGCACAACACATCAGGCAGCAAAAGTTTCCATTTGAAATGGCAGAACAGAGTAAGAAGGGAATAACTTGCTCCCCATACTTCCCATTTTTCGACTAAGGTCCTCAGAGCCCATTTGCCATGAGTCAACACTCCCTTCACTTCTTTCTTCCTTTCCGGAATAAAGGCAACAAACAAATAAGGATAAGAGGGTGTTAATCAAAGTCTCAAAGGTTTTACTCATTCTCCCAAAGCTCCTATTCATCCCCCTTCCCTCCTCTGGTAACATTTTACTTTATCACAGTCCTTTCTGTTAACTGGGCGAGCCCTGGAACAGAGGCAGCTGCTGTTCTAGGCGAGCAGTGTTACACAATATCCACAAACCAGGCTCCTGACATGTTGCATTTTATGGACAAAGATGTAGTCCTCATTCCCACCACACTCCAGCTGGCACAAAGCTTTGAAAGCCTTTTGAACGGAACACCACTCAGTGCTTTTGTTATAAGACAACTCTATTGAAATATCAAGTACCTGCTATGAAGAAATTTTTCTTTCTCAACGCATTAAGCAGGTTGTTACTCTACGGTGCAGCCCCTCAGCAGAGGCTCGGAGCAGCAGCACTGATCAGCTGCACAGCCAGGAACAGGAGGACAGTTTTCTCTTACCAAGGTCTGGAACTAGAGGTCCCTTCCTTTCACTGCACACCTTGCACAATGCAATTATGGGCCACGTAGGGTTTAATCCGTTAATTCTAAAATTGCATTGAAAAAATGTTCTGTCAAGGAGGCCATTTGGGTAAGACATGTATGCACCTTCACTGTCCTCATCTGGGAAGAGGCAGCCACCCGAGAGGCTCCGTGTCCAACAACGCACACCACACTACCTTACGCAAGTGTGAAAGTTAATGTTTTCAAACAGCCTAACACTAGCACTTAGCAAAAGTGTGGCACACTCCAAGAGATGCTTTTTAGAGTGAAGCTTAAGGTGGTTTTACTTTTAAAATCAACTCCATTCGCATACCCTGAAACAGTGAGCCATCAGAAAAGGCACTGCTCCTGCACTCCTCCCCAACAAGACGCTCTCCTTCCTTCTATGATTCTATGATTCCTTACCCCACACCAACTCTGACGTTTCAAACCCCTCACGATGTCATCCAACCTCTAGATGCACGACAAAACCAATCCAGAAAGAAGCCACCGCTCCACAATGCTGGTATGTTGTTTGTTTCCAGAGCAGATGCTGAGAAAAAGCAAAGCCTGAAAGCAACTGCATGACATTTCGTTTTCACAGAACTTGAGGTAGCTCAAAAATCACTTCAACACCTGCAGAAGTGACATTTTCTTTACAGAACTAGTCAATTAGCTTGCTTATCTCAAACTACTTACAGATTTATTTCTCAAAGCATTAAGTAAGCTAAGTTTAAACACAGAGGTTACAGTTCAAATAGCAATTGCTCTCAAAAAACCCCTGATCTGCATTAGCACTATTAAGCATGCAGCTGTGTCCTGTTCCAACAGCAACTGGAGTTGTCTTTAGGCATAACACACAGCAACGCTATTTCCACCAGCATCCATGCAGTCAGGGATGAAGTGTCACTCTCTTCCAACTCACCATGGCAGGGGATTATGTTTGATCACAGCATTATAGTACTGTTTATTTACAGTATAAAATAGTAAGTTCAATTCAACACAAGAAAAGCACTGAGTTCTGGTATTTCTTTACTGGTACATGCAAAACAATCCTGATTACTTGGTTCAGTTTTTGTGTTACCATATTCAAAGAGCTGACCCAGGAAGGGAGCTGGCTTTTAGTCACAAGAGACCCCTTTTTATGAACTGATCACCTAAAGCTCACGTTTCAGGAGTTCCTAAAGAATGAGACTAGCTTTTCTAGGATCATAAACAGGTGTTTATTCCAGAGAGCAGTGCCACTACTTGTTTGGGCATCATCACGAGACTGACAAGGCACCAACAGAACTCACTTCAACCAGTCACTTGACATGTGTAAATACTACTGTAAGGCAAAAGTCAAGTTATGAAGAGATAAAACTACGTCTGCTTGTGCATGATAAGGAGACCAGTAAGAGCCGAGTAAGGAAACACCAGCAGCTTGAGTGAGCATAAGGAATTTATTGCTAGCTCTTATTTAGACAGCAAGTTCCAGTTTAAAGCCAGCTGATTTACCAGAACAGGTTACTGCTTTCCTTATGTTTGAGCAGCTAACCCACTCCAGACTAGAACAAACAGGTTATTGCATCAATCCACTTCCAGTTTCAACTTCTCCAAACTTTCAACAGTATGCTCCGGTACCAGTGAGTCTCCTCTCCTGCTGCAGAAGCCTCGGCACCAGCATTGCCCTTCAGCTGGGCGCAGCAGCAAAGCTGCATGTATTCAGCTCCCTGCATGTATTAAGACATACACAGAACTCGGATGACTTCTCCAGTTAAGGAGGCTGCTTATGTTTAGATCACAAGGAACAAACTGGTTTGGCTAATCTACCAGCACCCTGTCTCCAAGAAACCTCCTACTTGATGTCCTTTCTTTGGTCAGCTGATTCAATTCACTAAAGCTAGGAGAAAAAGCAGAAGAGCAAATATCTTTTCTCCTATAGTTAAATCACTTCAGTATCATCCAAATATTAAGACAACTGTTTATTCCCATCTTTTTTCCATGCATGGAAAGCCAGTTACTTTCAAGAGCAGGAAATGTAACAGGCAAAATACTTTCCATTTGCAAGTTGCACTTAAGACCTGGAGATGGGACCCCACAATGAAAATAGAAGGTAAGCTAAGAAAGAGCCTTAAAAAGAAGTAGTGTCCAGAGCAGCTGTGGCTGCCCCATCCCTGGCAGTGTTCAAGGCCAAGTTGGATGAGGCTTTGGGCAACCTGGTGTAGTGGAAGGTGTCCCTGCCCATGGCAGGGGATTGGAACTAGATGATCTTTGAGGTCCCTTCCAACCCAAACCATGCCATGCATGGTTCTAGGAAAAAGGGCCCTATAAACATGCAGAAAAAGGACACTGAGCCACCTGCACATCTAACCCCAGTGAGGAGCTCCGAACAGCTGAGACTGTCCTGCTTGGGAGCCTCGTTGAACACCAAGGATTTCAACAGCATTTGCACATGCCCTTTGCTGTGGGAGGCAGGAGGCACAATTAGTCTTGCATCTCTTAAGATCACGTAAAGAAATCCAAAGTTAGTCTTAATGTGTTTCATTTTCCATAACTTGTTTTGAAGACCAATTGCATTATGAGTATTAAGTACAAGGTCTTCTCATAGACTAGTTAATTTTGTCCAACTGCAAACTTTATTCCTCTGAAGGCACAACAGTGGTGTTTCAGAACCAGCTGGCTCTATTATGTAAATTTATTTAAGCTTATTTATTTTAACATCCAGTAGCCCTCCAGCTACTAAACCAAGGTAGTATGCTTTGCAACCACCTTGTTCAAATCTTGAACATGTCAAAGGCAGGAACAATTACAATTTCTAAAGTCCTGTTTCCAGACTAGCCAGGGAGAAGGGGTTCAGTCCTGACAGCTCCCTAAAAATCTTTTTCTCTGTGTAACTTCTATAATACTGAAAGTCCAAGCCTGTCAGTTTACACTGACACACAGAGCCAGGAAAGAATTTACTTGGATTAACAGAATATGCTTATGCTAAAAAACTAAACAGCATGAAGCCAAAGTTAAATATATTCAGGCATTTCAGAGAGGCACCAAAGAAGGTTTTGTGGTTGTTTTCAAGGCACATGTATATCAAAACACTGAGCCTCAGTCAGAGCTGAAATTAAGTTCTGCAATAGACTGCACCTCTGCTAGTGAAACAAGGCTTGCCACAGCCCCAGTTAATATTTACTAGCCACAGTCAGTCTCTCCCTTCCCGTTATATTTCAAGTTAAAAATCAATTGACCTCAATGTTCGAGGTACCCTTAGAAGGGTACCAGCAGCCTTATTGTTTCCAGTGCTGAATTGGTGTAGGAATGCATCAGTCTGCATACAGACACTTGCATCCTGCTGAACTCTTAACGGGACTATCCAGAACACACTGGATAAAATTTAGTTTAGTGGAGATTCGTTCAAGTCAGGTAAACTGTGACTTAAAACCTCTCTCGCTTATTTTCTCTGCAGAAACTCATTCATATTAGTAGATACAACAAACCTAATAATACAAAGAACATAAGTCATTTCAGTGTTTTATCCTTTAGAGAACATTCACTCCTTCCCTGTGTGACTCAAAGCAAATCTAGTTTACTAAAGACTTGGTTGTCATTAAGAGATAAATACTCATCTTAATAGAAACAAAAAGTTTGGGCTATTCTGCAAGTTACTTAAACACAATGCATCCACATCTTTCCCACAGGCACTGTAGCAGTGGGAAGTTCAACAGCTAATTCTGATATTGATGCATCAGGTAAGGTAATTTTCATCTTAAATATGGTTTAATCCCACATTTTAAAATTATGTACATCAGTATGCAGGAAGCTTCCATTATCCACTTTAATGATTCAAATGCAAAACAAAATTATCAGCCAGTAAGACTTAACCCTCCTTTAAAGAAACATAAAAAGGTTTATAACCATCCTTACAGTAAGTTTAGCAAGTTGTATTTTATAAAGACACACAAGAATATGTGCATCTTAGTCCCTGACCTTGCTTAAAGATATGAAAATAGCACAAGTTACATATTTGTAGCACCTGAATTCTTACCTGTGACTTGCAGATGTCAATCTTCAATTAAATGCACAGAATGTAGCATTTCACAGTAAAAATTAAGGAAGATCAACTAAATTAGTCTATTTTTATTCTTTATCCTTCACTTTGAAGTACCCTCTGGTAACCAACTTAATAGCAAAAGCAAATGTGTACTTACTGAACATGAACTCAGATACGTCCGTCAAACCCATGAGGATGAAATACTCAAGTTGCATTTGCACAGATTCAAAAAGTAAATCAGGAAAGTTTTGGCAAAAAAGTAGATACAACATAAATAAGGAGGTTTAGTACTTGAGGTTTAGATCCTAACTTACTGCTTTGCTCCTGATGAAACTAAACAGTAAAAAACCCTGACCTCAACAGACATCTTTCATGATGCATAAGCAGGATGAAGCTACTGACAAGGTATGAACACAACACTGAGAAATTCAGTTTGCTCAGGTACTCAAGGATCTCCTTAAAGATCTTATGAGATGTCACCTTGGTCACAGTCCAAACCAAAAAGGGCAGGAATTTCTCTCCTTCCTGTAACTATAACACTAAAAGCTGCCTGCAGTAAAATTTGCCATCAGGTCCTGGAGGACCAAACTTCACAGAAAGCATTCCTTCTGAGAGAGACTCAAATTCAACACCAGAGATTTGTGCTGTTACCAGTCACGAGATTCAATATCTAGTTACAGAAAAAGCAGAAGTTACTTCTGTCTCTGTAAGTCCAAACAAGAAAGTATAAAGAACCAGGACAGATACATGCCCAAAAAAATTCAGAACAATTTGGGTTGAACGGGACAACTGAACAACAATTAGTTCAAGTCCCTACTTGACACAGTTTCAACTAGAACAAGTTGCTTAAAGACTTCTCCAGCCAAGGTCTGAATATCTCCAAGCACATTCTTCTTAGACAACCTGTTCCAATATTAAGGTTGGAATCTTAATTAAACTAAGTTCAGTAAAATACTCAAAGGCAAGGGAAGCCTTCACACCGAGCAAAACCAGGGAAAGTAACAAGGACAAGAATGTTCAGAATACTTAAGTCTACCTCACTTTTATTGTGAGCCTTTATTTCAAGAGGTTATGCAGCTGATGTAACAAACCTACACGTGAAGATAAATCTAGAAGCAAATGCTCAGAGCTGAGATGAAAAAGGCATTTGCAATTTGGATAAATAAGGACTCGCTGTAGGACCCACCTCGGTGTTCAGGCCGTGTCGGTCTGAAAGAGCCTGCGTATAGTTTTGCACAACTAGATTCAAATGCCAAAAAATGGGCGAACACCTTTCCTGGATGAAAGACTACATCTCTATGTAGGAAAGCTGACTTGGCAAGCTTAAACTAATCTGTCAACCAACTACAAGGATCCAAGGTACGTATGTTTTATTAAAAGTACTACATCTGTGTCATTAGCTTGGAAACACAACATCTGCATCAGTTTCATGTCCAGCTGACAGAACTGTCTGGAAAGTCTTCCCTGATAGTAGAGGCTTCCAGAATAACCAAAGTCCATGGAGCAGCACCTACAGCCAAACTTCCATGCTCAGTCTGAACAACTTCTAGCTGGGCATGAACTGAAGGTGTTTTTTTTTCTCCAGTGACCACTACCAGGGGTGCTGAAAAACAGATCTTCAAGAACAGGGAAGAAACAATGGCCTCTTGGTACTTTACTACTCGACATACAACAGCTCAAGAAGTTGGAGCACTGGTGTGCACCTGCTGCTGTAAGGGAAGAGATCCTCACAGGGCAGGCACGCTTTGGTGATGGATTTTTGGACTAGGAGTTCAGGTTGTTACAGGTAGCTGCACAATAAAGCACACAAGGGAGGCAAAGCTGACAGCCTGAGCGCCGCGTATTAATGACACGGCAGATATTTTCACTACTCAGGCACACTGTGGAAATCACCCTGGAACTGTGTCTGAAAATGTCGATACATAAAAACTACGAGTGAAGAATTACATGTCAGGAAATGCAAGCACTATGATCAGCTGAGAAACTTCAGTTCAGCTTCTCTTGGAATATGTATGATCCCCAAATTCCCTTTTTCATCCTTTTCTTCCCATAAATTCTCATCCTCTCAGTGAACTAGGTGGATATGACTCCCTGAATCCAGAACTTCTCATTACATTTATTTTTATTTAACCTTGCAGTCAGTGTCAGGTTCTGAATCAAGGCAATCTTTTCTACACTGCTCATTTGTAGCCCCTCTTTGCCTGAAGAGCCACAGTGCCTGCCACACTTCTCACTGTCCCGTGCAGTCCTTCTGCTGTTGGGGACCCCAGAGCTGAACGCGGCACTGCAGGGGGGTCTCCCAAGAGCAGAGCAGAGGGGCAGAATCCCCACCCTCAACCTGCTGCCCACACTGCTCTGGATGCAGCCCAGGACACGGTTGGATTTCTGGGCTGCCAGCACACGGTGCCGGCTCATGTTGAGCTTCTCATCCACCAGCATCCCCAAGTCCTTCTCCTCAGGGCTGCTCTCAATCCATTCTCCACCCAGCCTGTACTTGTGCTTGGGCTTGCCCTGACCCACGTGCAGGACCTTGCACTTGGCCTTGTTGAACTTCATGAGGTTCTCACAGGCCCATCTCTCCAGCCTGTCCAGGTCCCTCTGGATGGCATCCCTTCCCTCCAGCATGTCCGCAACACCCCCAATTTCTATAGTATTCTGCTCTGTATTTGGGAAATACAACTCCACTAGCTGGCAGTCTGAGCTGCAAAGATGAGCACTCAGGCCTGGAGTTGTGTGTACAGTTATGGTTCTGGTGTTAAATACACACCTGTAAAAGTTCCAGTAGCTTACTAGCCAGCACCACAAGCCACAACAGGGCAGGGACATGTCTAGTTCTCCAGGATGGCAGCCACCTGACTCACCAGACCACCACCTAGAACTTCTTCTCAGATAAAGTTGCTATTCCCTCACCCAGTGCTTCTACAAATACCTGGTAATTTAAGGTCTTATTGGGCCACCTGGAAGTTCTGGATTTCTTCAGACATCCAAGGCTATTGCAGCCTCTCCTTAATTATCTCAGTTCTTACCTGTGGGGATGAACTACTGATGCCAGTGCACTCAGAACAACAGTCAAAACATCAGACAGTTTGTTAGGCACTGGCATACAAACAGTTTACTCTGATTATATTAGTTTATTGGCTCAATTGCACAGCACAGATAAACCTCTTCGGGAGGGAGGTGAACTCCCTGGCAAGCCTTCCAAGTAGAACACTACTCACATTTGGTGTGGTAGCTCCATCAACAGCCACATTTATCAGGAAGCCCAAGTCAAGGACTCACATTAGAGCCAAAATGAGTCACTATATCGAAGTCCAAAAGCCTCTTATAAGTCAGCCCTAAAGCTAGTAGTAGAGTTGTCTAGCTTTGTTATTTTGAACATAATGTCAGCGAAAATCCCTTAAATTAGGTAATCTTTCTCCTCTTTCTTGCAGAGTACACATGGCAGCTTAAGCTGACAAAACTGTGTGCACGACACTAACATTTCAGGGACAGTCAAATTCTACACATGCTCGAGCTACAGTA